>NC_069374.1:16557500-17182500 GCF_021730395.1 Mercenaria mercenaria
TTTTATAGATACTAGACCTTCGAGGTATGTACGTTCTATATTATTTTTTTTCATTTCGTAGAAGTATAACGATTTCCTAATTTCAATATCTGAAATGTTCTAATGATACGGTTTGGGTTAAACTAATATTGATAATTGTTATTTGTCACTGATAACTATGACTTCGTTTTCAGAAAGATGTCTTTCAGCTGCATAAAGTGTGGTCAGACACCAGAGGTTCTATGTAGTAATTATTTTCAAGCGCTTGAGCATGAATCGCAACAACACAACTGCAGTATGCAAATTGAGAGACCAGTCATGTGCATTCCTTGCAAGCAGGTGGAAGCAGCAAAGAAAGCAAAGTGCATGAACTGTGGTGAAAAGACTTTCTACGAATGTAGCGAGTGTTACAGTGTCATGAAATACGATGGGGAGGACCACAACTGTCCTGACAACAGCACAAGTGCTTTACCACCAATTTGTTCCAAATGTAAATAGAAGGGATACATCCTTTGGAAGCAAAGAATGCAACCAAAAGGAATAATAGCAGACTCGGTTTGACTGAGCCTAGAACGTAATGGTTATAACATATATACAGTATAAGTTAACAATGAACTTTGTGTCATGTATTATGATATATTGTTGGAAGTTTGCTTTATCATTATTGTCACTTCAACATATAAATTAGTATATAAAAGACCTGTCTTCATGTTTTCTCTTCATTAGTTAGTTAAGACATGGCTACGTCTGATCCCAATGTTGAAATTATAAGAGTGAAAATTGACACCGTAAATGTCCGTAATACAAGATTCCGTTAGAAAGCACTCCTTTTTTTCTGCTCATTGCGACTATTTCGACCTAGACATCGAAATGAAACTAGTCAGCATAGCAGAAAATGAAAAGTTCTATACAAGAACTAACGGATATGAGGTCTTGATAAAAGAAATGGAACATATTAACTTCTTCATGCTTCTACTTACGTTTCGATGCTTTTTCGCAACAATAGTCAACATGTTGAAGGAGGACTTAACTGAATCTGATAGAGTCATACTGGCATTTCATGCACCATCACTAATCAATCCCGTCGTCCTACCGATGATGGTAAGCATTGAAATGACTGCCGACCGAATACTTGATTCAATTGAGGATACAGTAGAGGATGACATGCACTTCGAACTGAAATAGTATCTCGATCTTCAATGTGTACACATTAGAGACGACAAAGAAGAATCACAGGCCTGAGAAAAGATGTCACCGTACTGTAGCATAACGTAGTATTGAATTAGACTAGAAGTTAAAAGAACACGCAATCATTTTCAGTTTTGTCGGTTCCAGCTATTCACTCCTTCAACCTTTCACTACCAGTATAATTTCGATACATCAGTTTTCTCTTCAATAAAAATCTTAGTTGGTATATTAATGTATTTATCTTCTATTTTATTCATAGCATCATGTCTGTATTTGAACATATTCCTTAACATGACCGAACAGACGTAACCATTCTTACACCTTGAAAGATTTCCCATGTTCAAAGTATTAACACTTTTATGACGTACCAAAATTGATACAGTTTTCATCTTGGCATCAGTGAATTACAAAGTTGTGTGTTGATGCTTGGTTTAGAAAGTTGGGTAGAATATCGGATAAAGTAGTTGATGTGCCTTAAGTTTTGGTTAAGGTTTAGGATATGAGGTAAACTACGGGTTGTTATATTGAATATTGCTGTTGTTGTTGTTGTTTGATATTGTCGTGTGTACGAGGAATACATGATATGAAAACAACAACAACATCAACATACATGAATAATGACAAGTAACAGGGTTTTAATATAAGCCACGAGTTAAACCATTTGCTTTTCTGTTCACTGATATTGTTGTTGTCTTATAATATCAGTCGTTAGGCGTAATGAGAATTACACCATACGAATTACAGCAACAACAAATGAATAATGACAAAGGATTATGTTTCATGATACTAGTACAGACTACGGCCTTTCCTCTTAACTAAACTTTTTCACGTTGTTGGTTGTCGTCATTTTTTCAGTAAGGTAAGCATTAGCGAGATGAGAATCATAACATCCATATGCGTTAGAATGGACACGATGGTTAGGGCTAGTGTTTAAGCTAGACTTTTCTGAACAGTACATGTTTTGTTCATCTTATGGTTCAATACTATCACCAGTAACATGTATGTGAGAATTAAACCATTCAAATAACTAAGGCCTTGTTATTGTAACAAATCGTCGTCCAACGCAATGTTCTACCCAATATTCCACCCGACCTTCTAAACCAAGCATCAACACACACTCTGTTGCGAACGTGAAAAGTGCATCAACGACTGGGACGTGATCGAAATTCTGAAAACATTAATGTTAAGTTTCAAAACTAGTTCGGTCTGTTTGCGACAGTTTGCAAACTTGACTAAACTATTGAAGAAAGAATGCGTCGGTACATGTAATTCGTTCATCACCAACGATCAACTGGGTGTCATTGAAAACCAACAACGGGATAGTTCTACACCAATGTATTTCATCAGCGACAAGAACAAAGGTCTATCAGCATCAAGAGAGAAACAAAACAACACGTCAAAACGAATCATCATTGCTTGTAAAATTCTTGGCGTTCCTACTGAAATAACTTAAGTAAACCAAATCAAACTTTGAACATCATACTGTTACTTTGTTTTTCATGTTGGTTGTTTTCGTCTTGCTCGTGTTGTTTGTCATGACATTCTGAGACTTTTTCTAACTGTAAGTCATTTCCTGATTCTGGAAAAGATTCTCTTTCTTCATTAGTGACCTTTCTCCTTTCTTCCTTCTCTGTTTCAACTTCGTCGATCGTCTTGATGATGACATTGCCAAATGTTAACGACTTCTTGTCCTCTGTAGGATCGTCACTTGGGACGGACGGCAGGTACACGTTTTCCTCTATATAAGGAATAAGAGCTCGTGTGGAAGACTGATCATCGTCGTTCAGTATAGAATCGAATTCAACGTCCATAGCCTGTTTCACACCGAGCATTGTTTCTTCTCGCAGTTCCATAAGATCTTTCTCTTTATCCATTAGTCGGTCAATCCGAGTGTTGACCGACTTGTTTGATTTGATCGTGCTCGCGTACTGTTCGAGTGCATTACTCAGATATTTGTTGTGAGACAGTGATAGCTGTTCCAAGGCATACGTCATCTCGAGCTTTTTGTGCGTCGACTCGTAGTGCATTTGTTGGATTTCGTGGTCGAAAAGACTAGATAAAAGCTTGTCGTCGATCAAAGCTCGGCATTTCGCTTCGTTCACTCGTGTCTGCAACTTCATACTCAGAAATCGTCTGGACTGCTTTCTATTCATTTTGACGACAATGGACCGTTTACATTCAACGTACGAAGATACCAAGTATCTTTTGAATATGTATGTCTCCGAAAAAGTTCGAACAACCGGAGTTAACTATAATATTGCTTCGGAATGGCATCGATGCCAACTCAACGATCTCTTTAATACCATAAAACCATTCTTGGAGGAAATCCAAGAGACGTATGCATCAGAAAATACAGTCGAGTTTAATTATGCCGAAGTGTTACAGGAGAAATTGAACTTGTGGAACATATTAGACAACATCATTGACAAAGAAACAGATATTCATTGGTTCAGAATCATGTGCGTGTTCGTGTTTCTTGGACAACTGGCCGAGTTCTGCGCCGAACGTCATGTCTTGTATCTGCTACAAGGAGTCATCTCAGATGTGTGTTTTTGGTTCAACGTTCGCAATGTGAATGCATGGATAACGCATCAAGGTGGATGGACAGCCTTTGATAATGTGATGGAGAAGCAACAACCAAAAAGCATGTTTTCTATTGTTATGTCTGTCATATTTAATGCTGTGGATTCATGGTACAATAAAATTACCAAAGTCTAAGTCTATGCATGCCTATGCCGTCAATTTCCGTTTCTAACTGCTCTGGATCTGGTCGTCGGCGAAATGATCTCGTCGAAGCTTCACGACTCGGCATCACATCGGATGGCCGTTTCCTTTTCAATTCATGTCTATCAATGTAGACAAAGCGATTAAGGTATGCATTTAATTTTTCTGTCTCTATTGTTGCAAGCACGTATTGATTACAACTCATGTCTTTTGGAATTACGTAACGTCGATGTTCTCTCAAACTTTGTTTGAATATGACCTGAATGTTTGTTTCCATTTCTCGGAGATGGAATTGGAACAACGTGAAGAAGTCGTCCACGTACAATACCTCTCTGTCTTTCGAACTCACAGAATACCAGTCTGTCACTTCCACAGTATCTGGTTCGTCACGGTATTGAATCACTTCTGCGATCTGAAGGTTTCTACTCAAAAGAATCATGTTAGTACCGTCCGTACATAACTGATACTCTCTTGGCATCGTAACAGGCAGAACGTACCGTTTGATAGGTTTCTCGTAGAAGAGATGAACTCTACATAGCAAATTGTCGTTACTTACATACCACAGTTCGTCATTTAAGACAGCATACTTGTTGGCTTCCAGTGAGGACAAGCACGAGTGAACGCGATCGTGTATTTGTAGTTTACACCATCGAGTACCGTTGAAGTATTTGGCAAAGTTAGGAACTGTTCCGTCTAGATCGAAGGTCAAAATGACGTGAGGAGCATCGTACCGTCTGTCCACTGGTATCATGTCTTTTCTGATAGCAACGATCTGGTCCAGGTATTCGGCGGTGAGACGATGAACTTCGCTAGCGGTTCTGTCAATGCGAATCTGTCTGAGCTCTCTGGTTGGCGCCCATGTGAAAACATCTGTGTAGAAGTAATTGATTATTCCAGTGTCGATTTTCTCGTCGTCGCTTATGGGCATCTCATTGAAAAACTCCATCTTCTCTTCTACGGCCGTTCTGAACAAATCATTAGCACACTTGATGATCAATCCACTCATCTTCCATCTCAACGCTTTTTTGTACAAATCAATGTCTTCGGGTATTCTCGCTACAAAGCCAGATGGATTGTCTAGATACTCTTTCAAACGTTCATCGGTCGATGTTGTGACATCCATGTCACTGTGTCCACTGTTCCAACTTCTCGCACTAGCCATTATGTCATCGGATGCGTTCACTCATGTCTTTTATTCACATAGAAACCCCTTAATACTTTTTTTTGCTCAAATTGAAATGCGTGCCCAACAACTAAGCGAAACCCAGCTTGAGGTTTCGACCGCTGTTGTGTACGTTCTGGCCAAGTAGATACTCATGACCATTGCAACAACGAGGTCGTCTGTTGAATGCGAACTCTTGCCACTGAACTTTTTCTCTTGTGGACTAAATCTAAACTGTTCGACGTTCTGTCTCAAGTACTCGATCTCGTTCCTGTCGCTACGATTTAAATGATACGAGTGTAACACCGAGGAGAACCAGATCAGCTTCTCGTTGATGTATTGTATTGTCTGTGAGAAAATGGTGAACTTATTGAGTAGAGTGTAACCGGCTCTCTTGTTCAGTTGTTTCGTCACACGATTTTCTACGGGAGTGAAATAGAGGTACACGTTCAAATTGGAACGTCTGAAAAAGTCTTTTAACTTGTCATACATCACCACGCAGCTGTTCCTTTGTGCGTTGTTCTCGATAGCAATGAAGAAGTTTCGATCCACCACTTTCTGTTCTCCTTCTCTAGTGCGTTTGTTCGATACGGCTTTAGCCAGATGTTGTATACAACTCAGGAGCATTCTTACCATAAGTTCGTTGACTTTGCCTAGTTCTTCGGACTCGACGAACTTGTGACCAAAATACAAGATTTTTCTTTCGTGATGCCACTAGCGACCAAACCGATGCCGCTCGTCAGAGAATCGTTGTAATTAGGATCCAGATAAACGAACACGTTTTCCACACACTTGGCATCGTTGATGATGTTCACGTTGTATTTGAGATATGTAAGCAGTCTTTCGGAGAACGGACACAGTTTCACGCAACTGGCACCTTTCATTGCGCTGAATGTGGAAGAAATACCAAGTTCATCTTCGTAACTGGTGTTTGACTGAGCGAGCAGATTCGTCAAGAATCTGTTAGTCTCGTCTATGTGAATATGATCAGGTTTGTAGAAAATGAGTCTAGGACATGCTGGTTGTTTATCTGCGTACTTGACATGTTCCTCGTTATTGCAAAAATACCGAACCTGATACAAGTTGATGTCCTTTCTGTACTTCAGGCTTCTGCAGATCTCGAACATCCCGTCCGCTTTGTGGTTGACTGGAGATGTCAGATAAATGATCTTGTTGTCGGTCTTCTGACCATCTGCAAGTATCATTCCATTCCTGGCTTTGTTCGTAGAGATAGCTTCGTCCACAATGGGCAGATGAAGAGCGTCGTCTCTAAGCGCGTTGTCGTTTTTCTTGAATTTGGCAAGATAGTTTAAGTCGTCATTACTGAATATTTTTGCGTTTTGATCACTGACGATTTTCACGATTTGCAACAGAGTCCGTCGGATAAGTAATGTCGTGTCTAGAGTTTGTTAGTTTCAACTTCTTCCACTCAATGCACTTGCTTATGACTTGATTCTTGACCGTTTGAGCCAAGTCTTTGGTATGCGAATAGTAACCAATTCTAAGACCCTTAGGGGCGGTAGTTAGAAGCAACGCAACGAATTCAGCAACAGTCATAATACTTGTTCCATGTCTGCGCGGTGCAAACATGCATTTTTGTTGGAGTAGCGTTCGAATACGTCGTTATTGAAAGTCTCGTTGACTTCCCAACCGAAACACTTCAAACATAAGGCCAGACGAATTGCTTGACATACGGGAATTTGATTTTTTAATAAATGACGGAATATTTCGTAAAAGAAAGACTTCTGGGCCCGTATTTATAAAGCACCTAAGGATTTAAGTAAGGAATTTTTCCCCTTAACTAAATTCTCCTAGGGAAGAAATTGCTTAGAATTCTTATTCATAAAACACCTTAAGATTTTCCTTAAGGCTAAGGAAATATCCTTCATGTAAAATTTTCTGTTTAGGCAAACATTATGCGTTTAAGGAAAATCTTAATATCGTAACTACGGAATCCCGGGAATCCCTAGCTCTCAAAGTAGTAACAGGGACGTCACTCGCGTGACCAAAATGGTGGATTGACTCAGCTTCTTGTTGGATGCAGCAAAAAAATTCGTTTACTAATGATAAGTGGAAAAGTATAGACAGCGAGGTTTGCGGTTATGGTATGATATGAAGCTGAATTTTATATTGCTCATGATTCAGTTTCATTTGCATACCTTGTTCGTCGACCTTGCACTTCGAAGCCACATTCATGTTTAAAAATTGAAAACGAAAGTACGGTTTGACAGCAGTAAACATGAGAAACAAAGCAGTCACCATAAGGAGAGCTCCAAAATTTACGGCTCAGGAACACGAGTATTCGAGGCATGGTATTTGATATATTATTGCCTTGACAGTTGCAGAAGTAATGTTGTGTTTTCAATTTAAGCCAGAAAAGAAACATTAAAATATAAAAATTGTTCGACAAATGGAGAAAAAGGAACCTTTAAGAAAAGAAAATAAGAATGAATGCAAACAAAGGCTGTTACATACGGATAAAGTTTAAAGACAGTAAAATTGAACTGGGATGGAAATATGTAAATTCTGCTTATAACGATTTCCCTGGTCAGTGGGACTTTCAAAGTGTTTGTTGTATACACATATATAACAAAATATTTCTGTTTAACAGATATATATGTATACTGAAAAAAAAGGAATAAAACAAACAAGAATTATAATTAAGTTAAATGTAATAAAATTTGTGACCACTAATATCAAATTTATTTTCCAATGTTGTAGTTTTATATTTTCATTCCATGATCTATTTTTTATTTATGACTAAATAATTGAACGCAGTGACTGTCTTAATTATATTAATGGAAGAAAGTTGATCATCGCTTACCTATGTTGTAGACTTGTAGTGGTATGTATATATATTTGGATTTATGGTGAACTCAGCAATGTTGTAGATATATTCCATTTATTGGACAGAGTACCAATATAGTACAAAGAAAACTTAAAAACATGAAACAGTAAAATCAGGAACATGAAACAATACAAATTGTAATACAACAATAGCAAACATGGAAATATGCAGATTTCACAAAGTACATTTTGCGCGGCTATCACTAAAAGAAAAAAAATGCCACATGTAATAACTTACAAGATATGTCTATGAATGGCACACTTAACAGGGTTGCCATTTAGTTAAGAAAATGAAATTCCCTGACTTTTTCCTGTCTTTTCCCTGACTTAGAAACCATACTTTTCACTGACCAATACCACCATATTTTTCAAGGTAAGTGGCAACCCTGCTTAAATATAATACAAAAAAGTAAGTTGTCCAAAGGTAAGGAACGTTTACTAAACAGTAGTTTTAAAGAAATATGTTCAATCGTAAATGATTCTAAAGAATGATGTATAGAGGGCCATGCAAATGTTAGTTCGTGCCAAAAAGTTGTTAAGAATTATGGTACTGAACAAACATTGTGGAATACGAGGGTTGATCACTTAATACCCGGACGATTACAATTGTGTTAAAGGATATTCATTTAAAAAGTGAAAACATACACGTCTAAGAGTTCACAAATAAAATAACAACTGTTTTTTGAAATGTACACGGTTGTCCATCTATATTGCAGAAACGTTCAATTTTCTCACCGCTATAATCAGTTAAATTCACTTCCATATCATCTAAATTTCCAAAGGAATTTCTTCTCTAGCAGTTGTAGCAGTAGCAGTAGCAGTAGCAGTAGGACGTATTCAAAGGTGTTCATTATACCAATATACATGCTTTATTATGTTGCTAGATCTTGTCATAACACTCTGTTTTTTGGTTCACTATTTTACACCGCTATCACAACTTCGAAGTAATTTTATGAAGAAACAAGCACCGGTACATATTCTTTTCTTTTCATCACCCGGTTCTATTATATTGAAGGACCAAAATGGACTTTTTTGTAAAAAAATACTAATACATGTAAGAACATTTTTATGTTCATGTATTCGTCTATTTTAATCTTAAAAACGATTTCAAGGGCTTTCGTGTCCTTTTTAAGCCTCTTGCATTTAAAATTTGACATCCTTGGTTTTAAAAGGGATCAATAACGTCACAGCCAACATTATTAAATAGAAAAAGACCGCTTAAACCGAGACCTGGGGCCGTATTCATAAAGCATCTTAAGTATAAGTATAAGAAATTGATTATTTACTTAAGTATTACTGAGGTTAGAAATTTATTTTACTTAAGTATATTTGTTATTCATAAAACAACTTAATAAGTAATTCTTGTTTTTTATTGTGGACGAAAACATTAAAAAAACAACATTAATTTCAGACAGATACAACATGCACAATTATGTTTAAAGTGCTTTTATCTGAAAACAACACTTTAATCGTACTCACCACGCTATTTTATTTTCTGTCTTAAGTCATTTCTTACGTATCTTAAGTTTTAGCTGTTTTATGACTAGAACTTAAGTTTTTACTTAGACTTAAGATGAAATCACCACAAACTTAAGTAAAATCTTAAACTTAAGTCAAAACTTATACTTAAGATGCTTTATGAATACGGCCCCTTGTGTATAAAAACTTTAATTTTGCATCAGGAATTAGTATATGTCCTTTGTCAGATTTAAGGCTCACTGCTAATGACCATGCTTGAAAAAACATGCAGTACAGAAAAACGATGCACTTGGACCCAATATTTTTATTTGCTCATTTTGACAATGAGATGTTATAGTTTCCACATGAAAACTTTGAGCGAAATTTACTAAGTAGAAGAAAATCGGTAAACTGTAGCATACGCCTTTAAGTGGCCACCCTATCTAGAAAGATGCGCCTGCATTTTTTTCTGTCACGGTACCTCAAGGAACAGCGGAGGAGGGTCACCCCACAATTCTGGCCAAAATTGACAATTTTTCTTAATTTTACACTAAATTTATGAACTTTCTGGCCTCCATCTCCATATAATTATGAAAAATAAAATCATAGGTAACCGTTGTGCTCCCCACCTATCATAATGCTGCTTCTGACGCCCCTACATGTCTACCTTTTATCTTTCGAAAGGCGGGTATAGTAACAACACCTCCCAGAACTTTTTGCCGCCAAAGTTAAACTGCTCTCTCTCTCTCCCTCTCTCTGTCTGATAAAGATAAGTCGCTTTTAGATAAAAGCATTTCTTACTCTTCAAGTAATGGTTCAGGGTCCTTACAGGCTGTTTAGTCCTCAGTTACTTGATTAGGAGTGCATTGTCACACCCTATAGAGGTCCCCACGAAAAGAGTTCCCCGGGATCTCTATTCGGTTACTACAACGGATAGGGCTCTCTTTAAAAAGGAGCTCTATTCATTAAAAACATTTGAAAATCCAAATACAGCTCCTTTTATAGAAAAAGTGGTAACATATGGCTGGGACGTACGTACATAAGGGGAAGAACGTGTTTACACAGCATTAAGTGTGAAATAAAAGAATGGCCGGAACTGTTGACAGTATTCGTATAATTATCATATCTATTTTGGATCAAAGGGCTTAGGAGCTAAATACAGCCCTAGGGACCCAGTCCTCAAACCATTGAGTGCGCAAGAATGAAATTAATCTAGTAGAGCTTTCTTTACATGCGCTTCAGGTGAACAAGTTTACCACTTACTGAGCAGAACCCGATTTCAAACATCAGCTCACGGTGACCTTGACCTTTGACCCAGTGACCTCATTCTCAATTAAGGCCACGTGTCATTGACAGCAATCAAGTATTTTCAGTCAAGATACGACAATTTCAAAGGTAGGTCAATGTGACCTTGACCTTTGACCTAGCAACCCCATTCTCACTTAGGAAAAATTACTAGGGTATCATGTGGTCACGCTTCATTGAAATATACCCAGTAGTTTCTGACGACTATATGAGATAACAAGAATTTGTTAACGAACGGACTGAATGACGGACGGACGGATGGAATGCGATAGTTTAACTTGCAAACTTGAAACTGCAAACGGCAACAAACAATGCTGATCTAAGTGGGTTTAAAACTCGATCCCATATTTAGGCTTTTCATTTATCAAATTGATTTTACACATGTAGCAATGATTCCCTGTTCCCGAAATGAATATGTTACAGAAAGGCCTACATTTTGCATCTCGGCGTAGAGGAGCTGTATTCGAAAAAAAAAGCAGCTCTATTCGGAGCAATTCACAGAACAGAGCTCCATGGGGAGCTCTATTCGAGGGGAGCTCTATAGGGAGTGACAGTGCATACAAATGATTATTAATCAAAGTAATCAGTGAACTTTGAATTCTGCCAAAAATAGCATTGTGGAAAAAGGATATCAGTGTTCCTTTCTGGTTCATTGCTCTCGACACATTAGGAATGAAAACAAAACACCATTTGTGCCGGTGTTTTGCATGAACAGTACCATGCAAACAAAGTGTTTTCTACTCCTCCCGCTTAGCTCAGTAGGTAGAGCGTCGGTCTACGGATCGCGGGGTCGTGAGTTCGATCCTCGGGCGGGGCGTATGTTCTCCGTGACTATTTGATAAACGACATTGTGTCTGAAATCATTAGTCCTCCACCTCTGATTCATGTGGAGAAGTTGGCAGTTACTTGCGGAGAACAGGTTTGTGCTGGTACAGAATCCAGGAACACTGATTAGGTAAACTGCCCGCCGTTACCTGACTGAAATACTGTTGAAAAACGGCGTTAAACCCAAAACAAACTTTCTGAATTAATTGCAAAATTAATAACATACTGTTCGCGGACGTGTGTTTACATGTTCTGTTTTCAATTATTTCGCTAATAATAGAGGAAAAAACTAAGACAAAATGAACTAACTTCGTCTGAATATTCCTTGTCCGCCATCATGAGGCATGCACGTGGAACAAATACGCGACTCATAAGTCAAAAGTAATAAGTCAAAAGTCAAAAGTCGAAAGTCATAACTCAAAAACACCCGTAAGTGGAAACTCAAAAGTGGCCCTCCACGGCTTCCATATGTTTCCATGCTCATTTTGTCACATGTTTTTTGCAAGTTAGACAAATGTAATTTGTTGTGTAATGAACTTAACTTATCAAGGAATTTATAAATATCTTTAATGTGTCTGTGTCTAAATTAACGATATATATTAAAACATGACTGATGCTTGTGTATGCAATATTTACTTAAGATATTTTTCATGAATTTTTGTCCTTCAAATGAGCAGAAACAGAACACCTAGCAAAAACGGAAGCCGAAATAAAAGGAGATAAGTACATAGTATATTTTATTTTATTTTATTTTATTTCCCTTAATTAAACCGTGGCGTTTAGTTTCGCTCGCCATGTGATACCTAGTACAACAGTTTTACCTGTTCATATACCAATATATATGCTTGATTCATGTAAGGTAGTGGACCCATAATGACAGTCGGCAAATTACGTAAATTCCGTATGCGATTGTGGCATTTGCCGGATTTTACAGTACGAATGTTGAGCTACTTCAAGTCCGAAGAATTCCGAATTGCTTATAGAGAATACATAATCACGCGGAAATTGCCGAGTGGTATCACGAGTCCACTACTTTAATAAAGAAAAGTTGTACCCTACATACTCATATGACTTATTTGTGGTACGACTGAAGATAAATTAGGGAAGTCTCGATGGAATTCGCCAGTTATGACAGAAAGCGTGGCATATTATTTCAAAGGTAAGTGTTTTCTTGCAAGTGCTTTAGTTCAATTAATCTGATGTTAGATTATTCCGAAGTAAATGTGATAGAACAAGAAGTCATTATATATAACCGTAATACAAAAGAAAACAAGAGCTGTCTCCATAGGATGACACATGCCCCCGATGGCACTTTGAATGAATAGTTATGGCCGATGTTAGAGTTTAGGACCTTTGACCTATGGACCTGGGTCTTGCGCGCGACACGTCGTCTTACTGTGGTACACATTCATGCCCAATAATTTTAAAATCCATGCATGAATGACAAAGATATGGACCGGACACGCCCATCAATGCACTATCATGAAATATGACCTTTAACGTCTAAGTGTGACCTTGACCTTTGAGCTACGGACCTGGGTCTTGCGCATGACACGTCGTCTTACTGTGGTACACATTCATGCCAAGTTATTTGAAAATCCAACCATGGATGACAAAGATATGGACCGGACACGAATGCACTATCATGAAAAATGACCTTTAACGTCTAAGTGTGACCTTGACCTTTGAGCTACGGACCTGGGTCTTGCGCGCGACACGTCGTCTTACTGTTGTACACATTCATGCCAAGTTATTTGAAAATCCATCCATGGATGACAAAGATATGGACCGGACACGAATGCACTATCATGAAAAATGACCTTTAACGTCTAAGTGTGACCTTGACCTTTGAGCTACGGACCTGGGTCTTGCGCGCGACACGTCGTCTTACTGTTGTACACATTCATGCCAAGTTATTTGAAAATCCATCCATCGATGACAAAGATATGGACCGGACACGAAAATTGCGGACAGACTGACAGACTGACAGACCGACAGACTGACAGACCGACAGACGGACAGATGGTTCAAAAACTATAGGCCTCCCTTCGGGGGCATAAAAAAAATGAAAATAAAAAAAAATATCGGAGCAGTAAATATTTAAGAGATTGCATCGATAAGAAATATGCATTGCATTATTCAACATGATATTTACACTCATTAACTTTCAGACAAACAACGATTTTACGGCATATGCGGACGTTCTGGTTAACAGCATGACGTTTTATTTTGGGAGTAAGGTATAAACGGACAACCTTTACCACTGAAGTCAGTATTAACAACATTTTTCGGACAACCCTCATGGTATCTTGTATGCTTAAGATCTTATTAGTCTTATTATCAATTTGCTTATACCTTTAAGAACGTTTTTACTGTGTTGGCTACACCTTAAGTTAAGAAAAGGAAAATGATCTAGAATTAATATCACCATATCTTAGACGAAACGAAGAAAAACGTGATGATATTGTTTGAAACTTGCGGTAAAGAGTATCCATGGCACGCATGTTTCTCACTCCATGAGTGTTTCATTGATAAAATTTGCATCCATCTGATGAAATGCTCCTTCAGTAAAGAGAAATATTACAAGTACATTATTATATAAAGTACAGTCGCCATATGACCTAAAATGTGTCGGTGCGACGTTAAACCCAACCAAAAAAAAAAAAGTGCATTTAATTAACAAATGTAATAACGTAGATCGATCTGACAGATTTATACCCTCAAAGTATGCATGTTTTGGCAAACTCGAACTATTTGTATATAATCATTACATGCCTAAATTGATTGCCTATTTATTTCTTTTTATTTCTTTTGTAACAGACGTTTTATCGATTCTTTTATTTCTGATTTATTTGTACTCCTAAAGCTTTTTAACGTATTAATTCTCCGACAAATTCTTTGAAATTAATCGACGTTTTTCCCCTTGTTTGCATTGTTTGCGGTTTTAAGAGTTCGCGAAAATGAGTGACATGAGGCAGATTGATATTTCGGAATATTGGAATTCACGATTGGCATTATTCGCAAATATTTGAATTCACGAGTTGCATTATTCGCGAATATTTGAATTCACGGATGGTATTGTTCGCGAATATTTTGAGTTCACGATTGGTATTTTTCGCGAAAATTTTGAATTCACGAGTGGTATTATTCGCGAATATTAGCGAAAATGGATAGATCGCAAAAATACCTATATTATATCAGACTAGAATATACATGTATTTTAAACAACAATACATGATTGCAGCTCTAATATTAATCTTATCGGAAATACAAAGAAGAATGTCTGCATGCTCTTGTGGGTTTGAAACATCTGGAAAATTGTTACGATTTGGCTGTTAAACGTTTCGACATTATTTCCTGAACAAACGGGATGCTTTGTGGTCAATTATTAGGAATTATTTCTAAACGTACACATGCACATTATTATGTATGAAGTTTACGAACGATATATCTATTTTCAGTGCCAGAAAATTGTCAAAAGAATTATAAAGCAATCTGCTAATGTGCAATTCATCCCCTACTTTTTTAACAAACAACTGAAACACTGCCAAAAAACTTCCCTAAAATGAATCAGGCGTCATTTTTAGCTCACCTGTCACGTAGTGACAAGGTGAGCTTTTGTGATCGCCCTTCGTCCGTCGTCCATCCGTCCGTCCGTCGTCCGTTCACAATTTCCTTGTGAACACGATAGAGACCACATTTTTTATTTGATTTTAATCCAACTTGCACATAACTTGTAAAGGCATAATATCTCGGTTCCTTTCGAACACTGGTCAGATCCCATCATGGGTTCCAGAGTTTTGGCCCCTTAAAAGGCCAAAATTTGCCAATTTTGGCTTGTGAACATATTAGAGACCACATTTTGCAGTCAACTTTATTCAAACTTATACACAACTTGTATTGGCATAATATCTCTGTTCTTTTCGAAAACTCTCTTGATCCCATCATGGGTTCCAGAGTTACGGCCCCTCCAAGGGCCATAATTTGCTATATTTTGGCTTGTGAACATGATAGATACAACATTTTGCAATCAACTTTAATCAAGCTTGCACACAACTTGTATTGGCATAATATCTCGATTCCATTCGAAAACTGGCCAGATCCCGTCATGGGTTCCAGAGTTATGGCCCCTTAAAGGGCCAAAATTTGCTATTTTGGCTTGTAAACACGATAGAGACAACATTTAATAATCAACTTTAATCAAACTTGCACACAACTTGTATTCGCATAATATCTCGGTTTCTTTCGAAAATTGGCCAGATCCCGTCATGGGTTCCAGAGTTATGGCCCGTTAAATGTCCAAAAATTTGCTATTACGGCTTTTGCAGCCATATAGAGACTTCATTTATGGTTTGATTTGATACAAACTTGCAAAATATCTTAAACAACGATAAATCCTGAATTCCATGATGAATGTGTCAGAACTAATCATAGGTTCCAGAGTTATTTTATATCTGATTACCTCCCCTGATTTTAATCAAAATGGATTTATATCAGTAAGTACTTATAGGACTCATTTGAAATTTCATTATTGTCATTAGTTGAACTCAGACAATTAGGGTAGATAAAATTGGACTGATTTATGTCAAATTACCTCCCTTTATTTCAAACAAAAATGGGTATATCTCCGTAACTAATGAACTTATAGATCTGAAATTTCATTTATGCCATCAGATTGACTTGGACAATCAATGAAGAAACATATTTACTGAATTTATGACAAATTACCTCCCTTTATTTCTTTTATGTAAATGAATATATCTAGCAGCTTCTAATGAGCCATGTTAGATAACTCTTGACTGAACGTTTATCGATATGAATACTTTTCGAATATATTGTTGTAAAGGCTTGTACTCTGTATCTTCTATATGCATATACCAATACATGATTACTTCCTCTGATCTTAATAAAAATGGATTTATCTCAGTAAGTATTTATAGGACTCATTTGAAATTTCATTATTGTCATTAGTTGGACTGAGACAATCAGGGTAGATAACTACGGACTGATTTTATGTCAAATTATCTCCCATTGTTTCAAATTAAAATGGATGTATCTCAGTACCCAATGAAGATACTGATTTGAAATGTCATTTATGCCATCAGATGGACTCGGACAACCAGGATAGATAACTTTTGACTGAATTTATGACAAATTACCTGCCTATATTCTATGTAAATGAATATACTTCAGCAGCGTCTAATGAGATTGGTTTTGAATGTTATTTAAGTCTTCCAGGGTAAGAAATAGTCTGCTAGTACAAAAATGCACATTTGAGCCTAGGACCCTCAAACTCCATATGGAGATTGGCCATGACTAGTATGTGACCCATAGATCAAAAGGGACTGTTACAAGAGAATATTTTTGTCCTGATTATATTTAGTGTGTATACCAATGTGATCTATGTCAAAACTTGATCAGCAATGGTACTCAGGTGAGCGATATAGGATTATCATTGCCCTCTTGTTTAAAAATATATTGTACTATGGCTTTCTCTAAAATACCCTCAGGTCTAGTTACTAATTTAGATACTGTATGTGTATTTTTCCTTCTGACACTATATACCAAGAAGGGAATTATAGAACCAGTGTAGTCAGGAAGATAGTTTTCTCTAGTCGATAGATTATTTTGTTTTTAACGTTGTTGGGCATAAATGATAAATTAGTATGCATTATTTTTTTTAAAAAAGAAAATGATATAACCGCAAGGCTATTATTAACGAGTCATTCATGATTTTGAATGGCGGCACATGTACGATTAATAGACCTAGAATAAGAAAATAAAAGATCACGTATTCAATCCGAAAGTAACACAAAATAAAACAAGAGGGCCACGATGGCCAAAGATCGCTCATCTTAATTTCAAAGCTTGCTTTAACAGTTTTGGTAGAGGGCAAAGCAAGAAGAACAACTGCGAAACTGTTTTGAAACATTTTCACTAAACCAAAAACGGGTGAGTAATTGACATGTTTTACTTGAGTGAAAGCGACGGAAGATGGGCAGTGTTGAAAGATGACACAGGGCACTAAGGCACTAACTATATGAAGAAACACAAGAAACTGAATGTAAAAACATGGGTGGAGCAGAAGTTAGGGCTGGGGCTAAAGTGGGTGGGAGCTTGAAAGAGTTTGGAAGAGGGTCACCCTAGGAATATGGCTGTTTAATCATTTTGCATTTTGGTCAGCAATTTTAGAGGAGAATATTTTGAAAAGTGTTTTTTCCATATAGCCATACAATTTTGTACTTGCTTAATAAGACATCTTCTCGTTTCTAAAGCCAAGTTGTTAAATTACTAGTTTAGTGAATTCAAAAAGTTCTATTAATGAGAAGCGGTTATAACGGAAATCAACTCCAGCGCTTTCTCCAACATCTAATATTGTTTCGATAATACTTAAAAATGATGTGGCTTTAGACATTATATACAAAACGCGTTTAAACACCCAGGTTTCTTTATATATGTTACTGACCGTTCCAAGGCGGTGCTCTTATTTTCAACTTGATTTCTGTTCGTCTCTTATTTTGTGTTGCGTATGTTGTCTTGTTTGTCGTTGGCATATCCTTCTTTCTCCTCACTACCCCATCGCCAACTCCCACCCCTTCCCCTTGCATTTGCACTCCATTGCATTTGCACGCCTCTTCTTTTACTATAAGTTATCGTGCCCACCATAGGTTTGGCCGCCGGCCGTCCTTAGGCGGTGCCCGACTGTTGTTTTTGCCTAATTAAGTGTGTGTGTCTTTGTTCGATGACCAACAGTGTTGTTTTTTCTTACTTGTCTGTTTGTTTATCTGTATATGTTAGTTGTGTGTGTGTATTTGTCTTTTGTATGTGTGTGTCTGCGCTGCTGTGGTTTACGGTGCAGGGAGACGGCGTTTAAGGAACGTGGTTTTCTCTATTGTACATTCATCCTTGCTCCACTCCTCCCAACACCCGACCCTTTTAACTACCCCTTACCCCTCCCCTTCTGTTCTGCATATAACTAAAATGTACTTGTTTTTGGATTTTTGCGGGCCTACTTTGCGATGCATGCCTATATGACTGTGTTTGGTGTTCTCTGTGCTCCCGGGAAATCTACCGTTACCTTTTATCTTTTTTTCAATAAAGAATACATTTAAATCTACATAAATTCCAACATCCTAGAATCCTAGATTGTAAAAGTTTATTTTCTAGAATACACTTTACGTCTCTACAACTGACTGTGCAAAGTTTTTTTCAATCTTTTATATAATGTTGAGACCTTTCTTTTTGAGAATAAAGTACGCGCGTACCCTTGATATTACTGGGAACAACATCTAAGTATCATAAAAGGTACTTTTTGGCATCATAATTAACAAACATTGTGCAGTTAATAGTTTCGGTAAGTCGTTAGAATTAGGAGCTGATTAGGATCAAATACAAGCTTAAAAACGTATTTCCATAAACTTTCAATAAAATCGTACTCCCCAAAGAAATTCTTTTATGCGAATTAATGCATCTTGAAAAAAAGAAAAAGAAAACTTTAAGTCATAAACAGTCTTATTAAATGCAGATAAACGCAAACTGGCATTTTAATTCTCCATTTGTATGCCATAACTAAGTATCATATTGGTAGGTGGATCATACGTCTGCTGTGCATCTTTATAAAAAGAGTCTGTTTTATAAGACTACACGTGGATGGACGTATAATCTTTAACAAAGTGGTTGGAAAAGAACTGTCTTAGTAAATTTTCTTCTTATTCAACTCCTAGCCATTCTAATACAGCCCGATGTGTTTTTCATGTTAAACCAAAGAAGACTGAAACAGTGTCGTTATTATGTAATTAAATCACTGTTTTTATCAATCATTACGTAAATGTGTTACGTCATAGCGTCAAGCGTCATATCGACGCGCATGCAAAACAGGCAAATATTTAATTGCTGTTTTCAAGGATGTTGATTGTTATTCTTTACGTCACGTTAGAATCTAAATAATTACGTTCTGTATCCCAAACTGTAACTTTATCTTATTGAATTATCGTTTGTAGTCCATATGAATATTATTACTTCACTCGGACTGCGCCCTCGTTATATAATTCCTTTGCATATGAGTTCCAAACAATGATTTTATTCAGCGACAAAACCATTGTTTGGGATACATCAACTTTTGAATAAACAATTAAAAGACAGGTTTTGCCGTCCGCTTTCTTAACATGTTACCTAACAATTACTTTTATGCTTCTTCTAGAAGGTGTACTGTTATTTACATGTGTTTGACTCAAGCAATTCTATTCCTTTGCCTTCTGAAACATGATTTGGTTCTACATTCCTAAACGTATGCTACAGAGAAGACTGGTATCCGCTTGGTTTTGAAATAAAATGTATTCTATTAATAAACTAATTGTTTGGTACATAAGGCCGGGGATAGTATATTTGACTGACCTTTTTGTTAAAGATCCAGTCAGACAATGTCTTTGAATTGACAACATATGTGTCCTCTCGCATAGATGTTCAGCCGATGCTCTCTTACATGAGGCTGCAACTCAGTATGATTGCTCTGGCTCCTGGATGCTTAGGGCTTATAAATATGCTATAACATATAGCATTAAACTACCATATAGGTATGACCCCAATGCCTTGGCTGTTCTTCGCCGATAACGTTGAACCACGTCTGTAAGCTGGAACTTTCTAACTGACTCGGAAGATTACCAAACCAAACGTCTCTGTCTCAGTTTTCCGATGCTCAGCCTGTACTTGCTATTGTCTGTCTCGTAAAGGTTCAATTTCAATGCGCTGGCACTAAAGCTTGAATCCAAGTCACAATACTGCAATTCTTCTTTAGTCTCAAACGTCTTCTTTTATTAGCTCACCTGAGCACGAAGTGCTCAAAGGTGAGCTGTGTGATCTCCCTGTGTCCGTCGTCGTCCGTCGTCAGTCGTCCGTCGTCGTCGTCAACAATTTGACTTTTAACACTCTAGAGGTCACAATTTTGAGCCAATCTTATTGAAACTTGGTCAGAATGTTACCCTCAATAAAATCTTGGAAAAGTTCAATATTGAGTCATCTGGGGTCAAAAACTAGGTCACCAGGTCAAATCAAAGGAAAAGCTTGTTAACACTCTAGAGGTCACAATTTTAGCCCAATCTTTATGAAACTTGATCAGAATGTTACCCTCAATAACCTCTTGGATGAGTTTGATATTGGGTTATATGGAATCAAAAACTAGGTCACCAGGTCAGATCAAAGGAAAAGCTTGTTTACATTCTAGAGGTCACATTTTTAACCCAATCTTAATGAAAATTGGTCAAAATGTAACGCTCAATAAAATCTTGGACGAGTTTGACATTGGGTCATCTGGAATCAAAAACTAGGTCACCAGGTCAAATCAAAGGAAAAAATTTTTAACACTCTAGAGGTCACAATTTGGGTCCAATCTTAATGAAACTTGGTCAGAATATTACCCACAATAAAGTCTTAGAGGAGTTTGATACTGGGTCATCTGGGATGGAAAACTAGGTCAACGGGTCAAATTAAAGGAAAAGCTTTTTAACACTGTAGAGGCCACATTTATGAATGTATCTTCATGAACCTTAGTCAGAATGTTAATCTTGATGATCTCAAGGTCCAGTTTGAATCTGGGTCATGTAGGATTAAAAACTAGGTCACCAGGTCAAATCAAAGGAAAAGCTAGTTTACACTGTAGAGGCCACATTTATGACCATATCTTAATGAAGCTTGGTCAGAATGTTAATCATGAGACTGTATAGTTCAAATTCAAATCTGGGTTAGATGGGGTCAAAAACTAGGTCACTAGGTCAAATCAAATGAAAAGCTTGTTAACACTGTAGAGGCCACATTTTTGAACGTATCTTCATGAAACTTCGTCAGAATGGTAATCTTGATGACCTCAAGGTCCAGTTAGAATCTGGGTCATGTAGAATCAAAAACTAGGTCACCAGGTCAAATCAAAGGAAAAGCTAGTTTGTACTGTAGAGGCCACATTTATGATCTTATCTTAATGAAACTTGGTCACAATATTAATCTATTAATTTATAGGTTATATTCAAATCTGGGTCAGGTGGGGTCAAAAACTAGGTCACCAGATCAAATCAAATGAAAAGCTTGTTAACACTGTAGAGGCCACATTTATGACTGTGTCTTCATGAAACTTGGTCAGAATGGTAATTTTGATGATCTCAAAGTCAAGTTTGAATCTGGATTATGTCGAGTCAAAAACTAGGTCACCAGGTCAAATCAAAGGAAAAGCTAGTTTACACTTTAGAGGCCACATTTATGACCATATCTTAATGAAACTTCGTCAGAATGTTAATCATGAGACTCTATAGGTCTAGTTCAAATCTGGGTCAGGTGGGGTCAAAAACTAGGTCACTACGTCAAATCAAACGAAAAACGTGTTTACACTTTAGAGGCCACATCTATGACTGTATCTTCATGAAACTTAGTCAGAATGTTAATCTTGATAATTTTTAGGTCAAGTTTGAACATTTATGATCTTATCTTAATGAAACTTGGTCACAATATTAATCTTGATGATTTATAGGTTATATTCAAATCTGGGTCCTGTCGGGTCAAAAACTAGGTCACCGGGTCAAATCAAAGGAAAAGCTTGTTAACACTGTAGAGGCCACAATTATGAAGGTATCTTTATGAAACTTTGTCAGAATGGTAATCTTGATGATCTCAAGGTCAAATTTGAATCTGGGTCATGTAGGATCAAAAACTAAGTCACCAGGTCAAATCAAATGAAAAGCTAGTTTACACTGTAGAGGCCACATTTGTGACCATATCTTAATGAAACTTGGTCAGAATGTTAATCTTGATGATCTTTAGGTCAATAGGTCAGGTGAGCGATACAGGGCCTTCATGGCCCTCTTGTATAATTTATCTGCCCTGACAGTTTAGCTAAAACAGCTCATTCATCAAGGTACTGGGATATTATAAGTTGAATCCTCGATGTGTTTACATCAATCGCTGGATACAGAATGACTTCATTGTCATCCGTCTACTTATCTATACCCAAGCAGAGGTGTCATTTGATTGGTGCTTTTTATGAAACTTGTTTCTGGTTGGTCCAAATTCGAATATATTTTACAACGAGTACACAAGTACTTGCTCTAACAAAAAGTTGGTTCCCTTTTACTATTTTATACAACATAATATGTGATGCTGAGATCCAGCTATTGCTGTCATTAAGCCAAGTCGTCCATAAGGTTACAACACACCAAATAGCTGTTCTCCTTTATTCTATATAAAATTGACATATTTCTAATGACCGCAGCACACATCAAGACCGATTTAAAATGTCTGCAACTTACATTTTCTTGAAGAATATTATCAATTCTGAATAAAAATTCAAAAGAAAAGTGGGGGTCATGTTTGATTCAAGAAAAATATTTTCAGTCAAAGAAACAAACTGCAAAATCAGCTAAAAACGCAACCCTAAACGCAACCCCAAATTATAGTGGTGTTGTATGATCTAAGTATCCATGACAAATTCTGTCATGTTATTATTTCATTGTGCAATGCTACCCACATGTCAAGCATAAATCTATCATGTCATTTCAGCAAAATAATTGCAATGAAAATAAGGAAAATAACTCTACAGAGCAAAAAACAAATAAAATAAAATAACTGAGGACTATTTGAATCTACCATTTTTCCGAGCCGTTTTCCTGTTTAGTGAAAAAGAAATAAAACTGAAAACACCTTTTTGCTTCAAAACCATGATAATCAGATTGGAAATGATCGAACTAAGAAAAAAGGTACTCATACTCGTTCGTTTTGTTAATAAATAAGGACATTATCACTGCTTTACGACAATTTCTACTGCTGAATGACTCGGCAATTTTGTCTGTATATACTTCACTAGTGCCCCGTATTGAATCGTTTTCTATCTTAGGTAAACTGCATACTGTTGCTAACAATAACTATCTAATTATATGTAAAAGAAATGATATGAGACAATTAGACATAAAAATCAATGAAAATTCTGGTATAAATTTTGTTTCTATGGTTTTTTTTTCTAAATTTCTAATTAGGTTACATTTTGTACAATAAAGTAATCTAATGTTGTGCCAAATTTGGACCACTTTAGATGCATCGTTCTGTTTTTATGGCTCGATTCCAGAAATCCGCATTTTCATTTATATTTTTAAAATTTTACACCAAAAATAGACATTTTGCATCATGATACTTTTCTGTACTTTTTATATGTTGTTACATACATCTTGTATAATACTTACACAAAAATTCAATTTTTTGCGAGTTTTTTCCTTTATTTGGCATTTTGGCCATAAATGGCCTTTACTAAAAGGTGTTCACTCTTATTTAAGCAACATTTAGTAACATTCTTCAGTTTTAATACATTCTATTGGAAATCCATATAAGGAATAAAATGTTCAAATGTACTGTGAAAGAACCCTATCTGAAATGTCATTTTGACCTCCTTTATAACAGTAGAAATTAAAAGGCAGTGTATTTTATTTGATTTCAATATAAACTGTTTGACATTTACATTTGACAGATATTAAGATTTCCGATCTACCTTCGGTGCACAACCATTACAGCTAAAAGAAAAATAATTACAATGTTATAAACTTAAATTTGTTATAAATTTCTGTCAAACTCATAATTATCAATGTAAATCTTTGATAAGTGAAAAGAAAAAAAGATCTCATATTAATATCATTACGTATTTTAAGTATGCTTATGAAATTTATGCTGAAAAGTATCTTCGTAGAGTCAATAGGGTAGAAAAATCCGTTACTTTACCAAATTAAACTAATAACATAATACTGAACTTCTTAACTCTACCTTCATGTGTCACGGGCGTGCACGTTATTCTGCATATACCATTACCAGGGACTGGCAGCAGTTATGCATATACTATTACCCGGAATTGGTACTTATAATGCATATACTATTACCCGGGACTGGTAGTAATTATGCATATACCATTTAACGGGACTGGCAGTTATTAAGAACAAGTAGTAAATATTATATATTATATATAATATTTGTTGAACAGTTGGCGGTGGAGCGGTGGAGTGCTATCTATTGCAGAAACACTCGCTGTATCTTATACAATGTCAAGACAGAGATAATACGCTTGACGGATGCACCACTACTAGGGTAAACCATTATAAATATGATAGTAGCTGAAGTTATCTGGTACAGACGAATGTAAATTTTCCTTGTTTGTGAATAAATTTGTGTATATGCAGAAGGAGGGTAGGGGTGTTGGGAGGGTGGGGGTGTGGTGGAGGCGTATCGGCGCTATACACCGGACATGTTAAAAGAACAAGACTATTCGCAAAGAGCTAGACAGGCCTGTATGTAATAGATTTCTCTCTCAGTTCTGGGGCTTTCTCTCACTCTGTACCTCTGGTCCGATCATATTGTATCTGTACTATTGGAGGGTGAATTTGGCGTCTTGTGTGGCTACCCTTGTGCAGTGTAAAGCATCTTAACGTGTTTGTATGAAAAACGCGCTTTATAAATCTGGTATAATAATATAATAATAATTTGTATTGGCCATAAGCAGCAGTAGCAGCCATAAGCAGCAGTAAGAAATGTCTCAAACAATAAGCGTGTGCACATCACTTGGTCATACATAGTAGAATCTATAGAGAGTTTTCAGTTTTTTTATGGATCAAATATTCTTTGTCATAATAATTTGATCTTACAGTAAGTCAACATTTTGCAAAACAGTTAAGAAAATGTACCATGTGTTATACTTTGTAAGACAAAAAATCTTTTTTTTTCAGTGATATATTGATCATGGGCCATTTGGCTTAATGGAATATTGAAATTAAACTGATTAAACTTATTTCGAAACATTACGCGTTTTGTTTCTTGTCTGATTTAATATTTCAGGATATTCTGACATTTGAATGTATCCATAACTCTTGTATATGTACTGATATGCCAATAATCTAATTGTTTTGTTTACTCTATAAAGTCATACATTAAGTTCACACAAGAGCACACGCACCCAATGGCAGGCATACACATTTAATGATAATACTACAAATAACAACAAGGTATAATGAAGTATAAGAACTTATCGGAAAAAAAACAAACCATTTTGTTATAGTGCATTAGACCTGGCGTGTAATTTCAACAAGCAGATGAAAAAAAATTAACGCACCCTATGCAAAACAACAACAATAACAAATACGCACACACAATACAGCGAAACAAAGAGATGGGGGTTAACCATTATATATATTTTTGTGTGATTTGGTGTTTGGATATCGCTATCGTGTCATAACACTCTTTCATAAAACTTACTTACATAAAGCAATATTTTTGAAATTAAACATCGATAATATAGGCTTGAGCTATTTCTATAGAGGAAATTATCATTGAATAAAATATTAGCAGCAGGTTTTCTTCAGTTGTTCTTTTTATTCATAAAAAATATTTAAAAAATGGCATCGGTTTACCTTGTTATTTTTTCAATTATAAGGTAGTTTTGCATGTTGTTGAAATTATCTAGAATTTGAAAAAAAGTCTTGATTTATCATCTAACTCATCTTTTATGAAATTTTAGCCGATATCATTGATATAGTGTCGTATGCGTGATCCTGTGGTGGATGTGCTAAAAGATATTCATGCAGTTTTTATAGTGATTTTGTTTGTTCTGTTTGTTATGTCAGTTATGTTACCTACTATTGCTCCTGGATTCTGTACCAGTACGAACCTGTTCTCCGCAAGTAACTAACAACTTCCCGCATGAATTAGAGGTGAAGAATGAATGATTTCAGACACAATGTCTTCTATCAAATCGATACGGAGAACACACACTGCGCTCTCCCTGTTGTGATAAGCGGGCGGGCTTTTATAATGAAAGTCTATGGGAAAGTCATTATGTTCGTAACAATTTTACACATACAGTGTGGAAAAACACACGGTCTGAAGTTTCATCACGATATGACTAAAAATGAATAGTTTTGTATGTTTAATTAAAGTAATGTCGTACTGCTCTCTTGAGCCAGAGGTAAAGAAGAAGTTATACAAGTATGGCCAAGCCAATAAGAAATCTCCTTAGTTGACAGAGAAACTGTTCTTTGCTAGACGATTTATCTTTTTAGGTAATAGTTTGTTTGTTTGTTTTGGGTTTAACGCCGTTTTTAACAGTATTGCGGGTATTTAACCTAACCAATATTCCTGGACTCTGTACCAGTACAAAACTGTACTTCGCGAGTAACTGCCAACTTCTCAGCTTGAAACAGAGGTTGAGGATGAATGATTTCAGACACAATGTCTTTTATTATGTCGTCACGGAAAACATACGTCCCGCCCGAAGTTCGAACTCACGACCCCGCGATCCGTAGATCTGCGCTCTCCCTATTGAGCTAAGCGGGCGGGCTCAATAGGTAATAAGCACAAAAGAATCAGCATTTTTGCTTTGTACTGTGATATGGCACGAAGGTAAGCTTCAGAATTACAGCATTAATTTTGACATACGTGGATACCTTTAAAAGGAGTATACAAGTTTTTCCTCTAACTTCTCAATCAAGAACAATTAATCAAAAACTAATCAATAACATTTGGCCATTTTTTAAAATAAGTCAAACACAAATTTCTGTAATTAAATGCAATTTGACCAGGTTTTCATATCAATCAACCAACCCGTAGAGTGCAAAGCCGCCATGCTAAGCAAATTGTCTGTACAGCAGCGGTTTTAAGGGAAAAGTTAAAAACTGCCTTCAAAAATAATGACATATACCTTTAAAATTCTAGGTTTAATCTTATCTGGACCAGGTGCTTTGTGTTTTAAATTTCCAGAATGTTTCAAACAGACATGCTGGCAAAAGGGCTATGTCCAAGATTTGGTAGATTATGATCAGAATCAATTGTGAAAACAGTATATAATTGTCTATTTAAAATTTCAGACTAATCCTACGCATGTGCCAACAGCCCAAACAGACACATTTGAAAAGAACAAAAGAAAAACGGATTATATACATTTTTAAAAAAGAGTTTTACTGAACGTTTGTAATATTTCGTTTTAATGCAACTTTTAGCAAACTCACTTTTAATTCATTACATCTTAGAAAAGACAATAATTTAAAGAAAACCATATTTTATTGGTTCGATCAATGTTACCAGACGTTTGTAATCTACTCATCAATCATCTGGGTAACTGGAGACTTATCAACATCCGTTTTTGCCAGTTTTTCACTTCCGGCAAGAAGTTGAAAATGTTTCAAAGAATTTTATTGACAATCATATATACAATGAAGAGAGCAATAATCAACCTCCCATGGTAACGAGCTATACCATGAGCCATATCCTGAACAATAGTACCACATACGAACCAAATTACACGAGCAAATATTTTGGAATATCCGAGCACTACTCACTTGTCAACAGTGGAATCAGTTCTTTTTGGGCGGCGTACAAACATATCAAACATTTTCATAGCCAACCACCATCAATTCCAATAGATTGTGGTCAGAAATCTCACAATTCTTTTGACTTTATTGAAGAGTGGAGACATTTTCATTTATCTCACCTCCTACAAGTTTCTGTCATTTCTATTGGTCAATAGACGCCGCATGGAGACAGGATATATTCTGCAAGTACATTTTAGATATGAATTTTGATTAAATGATAATGGCTGCCGCATCGCTGGCGTTATAGAATCAAGTCAGACCATAAGCTTCAGCTATAGATATCGTTTCCGAGAGTACATTTAGTGTTTCCTTGCCGTTTTCATTTTCCTACTTAGTTTAGGCTCGTGACGTTATGGTAATAAGGTACAGTTACCTGCCCTTCGTTACCCAACTAAAGGAAGTGCATCCGAAAGAAAAGAGGTTCCTCATATCATGATGGATTTGATTGAAAATAGATATCCTGAGCTTGTGAAAGTAACAAAGTAACCAAATTTTATAGATCTGATGTAAATGAAGAAAAATTGGGTAAAATTGCTGGAAAATCATGGTTTCTTTTGCAAATGACTGTCTGAGGATTTGTATAAAATGTAGGCTGGACTGCTTCACTTTGTAAAAATTCAATACACTATTCATTCATTCTGACAGATGTGAGGTGAAAAGTAGCAGGTCTACAGGTCACTTTAAAGGGATTTTTGTGTTTCTCTCAGGTAGATTTCTAAAGAGAAGGTAATTACTTTTGTCTTCAGAACATTGTGTCAAAGCCTTGCATTGATATATTTGAAAACTTACAAACCTTATCCTAAACTTGCAAGTTTCTCCAACTTTTGAACATGCACATAAGTTTGAGCGATCCGTAGTCATTTGAGCTTGACTTTAGTCCAACTTGGTAGAAACTTATTCATCCTTGGTTAAAGTTATCCGTACTGAAACTTACCATGCCGTATTGATCCATAGCTGAACGTAGTTATCCTTAGTTCGACGCAGACCCGTCCAGGCGCTGGGCAAGTTGCCAGGCGCAGCAAAACGTAGTTCAACGTAGTACGTATTCGCGTCCTGTATTTTTTGTTCCCCGTTTTCTCACCTTTTTTCCCGTACTAAGACGTGCTGTTCCTTACTTATCCGTGTCCTCCCCTCACAGACCAATCCCATCCGCACCGTACCTCAACGCACGAACATATCCGTTTGTGTGACTGTAGCTTAACAGGAAATGGGATGAAAGCCGAAATTTAAAAAAAATTATGACAACGTAATATCAAGGGTGTTTCTGATCAAAACCAGTTCATAACCTGTATAAATGAGGCTCAGCGTTTGTGATTCAGTCAAAATACAGTTCATTTTGCATTTTATGGCTGGTGTCAATCAATTGTAAACACAACGGGATGACCAAACAAATGATTGCAGTATTCCAGTCTGCACTTTTAGTAGCTATGTTGGTAGCAGACCTCAATTGAACAAATGTTTTACAAATTCCATTAACATTGCTGATGATGATGTCAATCACCGATATATCGGTGCATTTCTTGACGAAACCTTGAACTTTAAAGATCATGTAAATCGCAATTGTCCTACAGCAATAATAAATTACCTACGAATTAAGAACATCCGTAAGAACATCCGTAAGAACATCCGAAAATACTTAACAAAAGCAGCCACTGAAATTTTAGTTATTTCACATCCGGATTATTGTAATGTCATACTGTATGGTGTAGCTAACTGTGAGGTGCGTAAGATGCAACGTATTTAAAACATGTGCGCAAAACTTGTCCTTAACAGGAGGAAATTTGACAGTTCTAAACAAGCATTGTATCACTTACACTGGTTGCCGGTGAAAGCAAGAATTGAGTTCAAGATACTTACTTTCATGTATAGCTGTCACACTGGCAGAGCACCTCTGTATTTAACAGAATTGCTTACAGAGTATATTCCTAGTAGACAAGGTTTGAGATTGTCTGAAAATTTTGAATGTCGTTATGTTGTTCCATACAACAAGTGCAAAACATTCAATGATAGAAATTTCTGTACTATTGGTCCAAACTTTTGGAATAAACTGCCGTTAGAACTACGCAAAAGTAAATCACTTGAAACATTAAAAAAAATCTAAAGACACTGTTTTTCAGAGATTTCGTGGCATTGTTTTAAATTTTTTGAATACTGTTCATTATGCGAAAACAGCAGGTGATAGTTCTTAAACTTTTGTAAAATGTTTTTCATTTCAACATTTATATTTCCATGGTTTGTTTAATTAAACGCACTTGTTGGTAAGGCTTTATATATTTATGGATAGAGTAGTGTGTAGTATTTCTTTCTTAAATAGTATATGATAACACCATTAACCGGGGTCTTTGAACCTCTATATGCAGCTCGTCTGGGCGTACCATGTGATGCTTTAAGTACTGGTATTCACAATAGGGGTAAAATGACCTCAAGAGGAGTGGCGGGGGGCAGGGTGTGTGTGTGGGGGGGGGGGGGGGGGGGGGGGGGGGGGGGGGGGGGGGGGGGCGGTCTTTACTGTTTGTTACAATAAGGCTGTTATTGTTATTATTGTCATTTTTAGTATTGGTATAATAATAATAATTATTATTATGTACAACGCCATTGTATGAAAATAAGCGTTTAATCAAATTATTCAGTTTCAGTTTTTTCGTCCTATCTCATATGAATGCTGCATTGAATCGTAACATATAAAATGTTCAGATATACAACCTGCAGCTCATCAAACTGTGTCAACATCATCAGAGCCATGGATATGTGAACTGTAATTTGTTCATTTACCAAAAATGTTGACTAACAGTATGACCGCACATGGGATGTACTGTTCCATATCAAATATCAATGTATTTAAGGTAAGTCGAAAACATCTGTTAACTGGGCTCCTGAACAGTGTCATGACAACAAGCCCCTACGACTTCTACAAACAAACAAGTTTTATAACTAGTGTGTCATTGTGAACTTAAAGTGACTACCTTTCCACCAGTATATTACATTTGGCATTTGAATACAGATAAGCGATAGTAAAACGGCAACAACATTTGAAAAAAAACCGAATCAAATGTCAGTTAGACAGATGTGCAAGAACCTTTTCTCATATTGAGAGATGCTTGAATATCTAAGCAAGTAACTTGCAAAATACATGTCTGCGATGAACATTGTGACTGAACACAGGCCCCATCATTTCCATTTACAACATGTTTTACATCCTAGACACACTTTGGCTAAGTAAAATTTCAATTTTTATTTACAACATGTGTAACATTCAAATGCGTTTATGCTATATTCCATTGCGTTTAAGGTTATATATGTATTGCATATACTTAGCACTTCAACATGTGACATTTTCAGCCTGCCGATTCCCTTGACTGTCACTAAATTTTGTGGCAAAAATGGCACAAAATGCACACATTGCACGACCTGTACCGCCTTATCTGCAAATCGCAGACCTAAAACACACGCAAAGGTTTAAAGCATGTGACCAGATAAAATATTGGTGGAAAGAAATGGGTGTCATAACCGTTTACTTTTTCTGCCAATTTCAGCTGATTCTGGATGGACGGATGACCGTTTCTATCTCTTCTGACTTCCGTAACCTCAGGTTAGATTTTAGACCCGGCCGTCTACATGGAGCTAGGAAAATCGATTCAAGCATCTATTTATTTTACACAATAATTACTCGTACGCAGGAACCTTTAGTTCTATAAACATCATAAATAACCAGTTGAATATAAATGCCGTGAAAGTACACCTACCTAATTTATTTAAAGAACGTAGCCGGGCCAAATACGAAACTGGCCCCTGCCACTTTAATACACAGGTCTATATTTCATTGTAATAGTGCGACAAGCAGTTTAGATACAGAAGCCCGACATCACTAAGGCATGTAATATCGGGCGTGAAATTCTCGCTTGGGTTAATCCGTAACAGAATGAATTCTGCTGCAGATTCGTTTTTGCAAATTTTAGCTTCGACTATAAATACCAGGATATTACGTAAAGGTTTTAGCCACAACAATCTCCGCAGACCGGTGAATTTGATTCACCGATACAATGTTTCAGCATAAAATTTGCTCATCGAAAGAAATACCAATAAACATGAATATATTAACCATAAATAACTAATAAAATATATGTGCAGATCGCCGTTTCATCTGCAAAAATATATGCTTCACTGAATAAAGTTTGTCTTGCGTTTCTCTTCATAGTAAATTGATTCACCGTCACTTTCATGTTTCTGAAAGGGGTATATAGATCTTGCGCAATAAAGTTCTACAAATGAGTAAAATTATGGAAAGTAAACCAAAAACCCTGTGTTAAAATGCTACGCTTATACATAACAAACAGCATATTTTAGTGGTATATTACCCATATAAACAAGTCATAGTATCGTTAAATGCAAGATTTAGTAATTTGTTAATTTACCAATAATGTTGACTAACAGTATGACCGCACATGGAATGTACTGTTCCATATTAAATATCAATGTATGTAAGGTAAATCGAAAACATCTGTTAACTGGGCTCCTGAACAGTGTCATGACAACAAGCCCCTACGACTTCTACAAACAAACCAGTTTTATGATCAAGGTGTCATTGTGAACCTAACGTGACGACCTTTTTCACCAGTATATTACATTTGGCATTTGAATACAGATAAACGATAGTTAAACGGCAACAAAATTTGATAAAAACGAATCAAATGTCAGTTGGACATAATGTGTAAGAATCTTTTCTCATATTGAGAGATGCTTGAATATCTAAGCAAGTAACTTGCAAAATACATGCCTGCGATGGACATTGTGACTGAACATAGGCTCCACCATTTCCATTTACAACATGTTTTACATTCTAGACACACTTTCATAGCATATCCTTTCCATAGACATAACGTACTAAAACGTATTAGCCTCTAGTGGCCCTTTCACGCTACCGTAGAATCAACATTTATAAGACGGAATTCATTTTGAAAATATTTCTGAAATGTCTAGGTCTGCAGCTCTAATATATGAAAATATCTGACATAAACTGACATTTTAGACTACGTCAGAATGGACCCTATGATTGATTTGACGAAGTTCCAAAACTCTCCATACATTGTATAACCGTAACGGACCCCCTATGTGAATCGTGCTTTTTCCTAGTGCAAATAATTTTCTTAATACACAGATATATTTTCGTTGCAATTTAGAGACAAATGCTAAAATTACTAAGGCTTGTAATACCGTCTCCAGTTCTCAACCAGCGCCAATATATTTTAAAGGTCATGTATATTGACATTTGCTATGGAATTTTTCTATTTCCTATCTAAATTTAGACCTCCATCCTGTCCTAGCCACTGCACCTTTCAGAAATGATGCAGATCTAATGGTAGATCACAAGCTTGGGAGGCAAGGGATAGTAGATTTGAAAATTCCGCGAAACTGCGTTGATACCAGTGCGAAAAAAATCATAAAAAAAATCAAAGTTTGAGATATTCTCGGGAAGTGTGAGCGGATGTATTGCATATATTTAGCCCCTCATCATGTGACATTTTCAGCCTGCCGATTCTTTTGTTTCTATGATAAAAACCGAGTAAACCTTCGGTTTCAAGACACTAAATTTTGTGGCAAAAATGGCCCAAAATGTACACATTGCACGACCTGTACCGCATTATCTGCAAATCACAGACCTAAAACACATGTATAGTTTAAAAACATGTGACCAGACAAAATATTGGTTGAAAGAAAAAGGTGTCATAACCGTTTACTTTTTCTGCACATTTGAGCTGAATCTGGATGGACGGATGACCGTTTCTATCTCGTCCGACTTCGTTACCTCAGGTTAGATTTTAGACCCGGCCGTCTACATGGAGCTAGGGAAATCGATTCAAGCATTTATTTATTTTACACAATAATTACTCGTATGAAGGAATCTTTAGTTCTATAAACATCATAAATAACCAGTTAAATATAAATTTTGCTCATCGAAAGAAATACCTATAAACAGTAAATGACCTAATTTTGAAAAGTATCCACATTCACTCTAAAGGCAAGGAAAATGCCATATATAGACAGCCTAAAAGTAAACTTCTGGGCATTGATACTTTTAAAACAATAACACTTAACCCTTTTGTCAAATGAATCTTTGTGTTTTGATTTAGATTGTGTTTTTTTTTCAAGAAAATGTTTTTCGATATTTTTTTCAAATTTTGCCTAATTTAGCTTAAAATTTCAATAATTTTTAACTGTAAAAGTTATATCAGATCAGAAAATATGGTTTAATATATATACCGCAGCAAATAACATTTATTTTAACATAGTTCCATTTGGTTAGCTGGTTTTCAGATTGCCAATCAATTATTTCACAGAAGGCAAAAGCAAAACAAAAAATGTTACTTGAACCTATATACAGCTATGAAATACAGTTAAACAAAGTATCGGTTTCAAAGCCTTAACTAGTGCACATGTATTGAAATATTTATGGGGGCAAAGGTTTATTTCGATCAAGCATTCTTAAAAATGGCACAAAACAGATAATTTGATCAATTAAAAATGATTCCAGGTTAATTATACGATGGTTGAACTGTATAGCTTGAACAAATATCTAAAAATATTGAACTGTTATACTAATTTAGAGAAGAGTATGTGACGAATAAGAATGGGTTTTCTTAAACAGTTGAAATTGATTTAGGCTCCCTTTATTTTTTTATGAACGCAATGTTGACCTATTTGTGGTGTACAAGTAGTATATATGTAATAACATTTGTAAGCTGTATTTGATATGCTCATAGTACCCTCTGTAGTGTTCAAGGTACCAATCATGAAAGATAATCCATTATATGTTAATATAAATTGGTCCTTTTTTCGTCCAGCGTCTTTATTCACTTAACCTAAAAATCTTTATTTTGAAATATATTTTAGTAGATTTTTAAGAGAAAGAATCTGTAGTTCTAAATTGATTTGTTTTTGGCGATTTTCACACAAAGCAACAAAATCTATTTGTTTGATGGTCTTGTCATTGACAAGGAAGCCTAAGGCATCATCTCTACAAAAAATGACGGACAAATGTTATACGAATACTACAGTAGCTATAGATATCAAAATTGTAGGTTACAATCCATGCAATTTTGATGTAAAAAGAAAGATATCTATTTTTAGCATATTGCACATACGAGTATGTTCCACAAAAGCTACTTTTGATTCTTTTAAATTTCAATTATCAAACGAGTTCTTTCGTCCGTATGGGATAACCTTAACATTTAGCCTGCTGTCGGCAAGTGAATCTGCTTATGCGACCAGTGCAGACCAAGATCAGCCTTCACAACATCATGGTCTGCATTGTTCGCTATTCAGTGAACACCCCTTTGAATAATATGTGGTACTGTCGAAACTGGATGATTGACCAGTCCTTTTTAGAAAGTTAGAAGGCTAAAGGTTAAATTTTAAAGCACCAGGGATTTCTGTTACACATTCAAATATCAAATCAGTATTCCGGGAATAAATCACTTTAGGATAAATGAGTAAACACTGAAAAAATTAAATACCTGCGATTACAAGCCGTTCAAAACAATAGAAATCAACTTTCAGGTAAATAGCATGCCATTTCTTTTCACTTTATTTAAAAGTTAAGTTTGAATTATACCTCCAGCTGATTTTGGAATTTACAATTTAAAGCATACCGGGACTTTAAAGTAAATAACATTTTAATGATTCCACGTTGATTTTATAAAGGATAAAGATATATCAAAAGTTTACTTTTCTTATCTCGACCATTGAAAATATATTTTCTCTTCTATGACCTATCAATCAAACTAAAGAAATATCCTTTAGGATATCTCGGTTTCTCTGCAAACTGATCGATATCGTTACAAATGTTAGAACCTCTATGTAAGAAATATCAACAGTCTGTGAATGTCGTCTGCTTAGCGTTAGGAAATATTTTGATATAAAATCTGTTTTGGACAATAGAATTTCTGGTTAAACTAATAACTTTCTGAATATGTATGCAATGATGTATCATGCTATAAAAAGTAATCTAGCATAGTCCCTGAGGACTTCACCAAGAATGCTTGTAGAAGTGTGAAAGAGTTATTAATAGCTCTTTCGTCAAGTTCCTGAACTTCGATGGACTCATAGAAAAACATCCAGTTTAAAAGTGCGTAAATCAGGAACTTTGACCGGCTTTTTTGTTGACGAAAAACAACAATATCACAAAAATAAACCCGAGCAAGAACTTTAGAAAGCATTTTAAAAGCTTTTATCTGAAGTTACTAACTTCAAGTCTATCTGAAATCTATTTATATAGCTTATTATATACACATCTGATTCTTTACGATATGATTTTGTTGTTGTTTCCATGTAAATCATGTTCAAGTTTTCATTGCTTACATTGCGTTCTAAGTTTCCAAAGAGTCTTTACACAGAATTGATTAAGTATCACAATTACAGTCTTTAAGTGCCATGTGGCGGCTGCAAAACATCTCTCCCCGTACTTGGACTCAGTGTTGATATATTTTCTAGTCCTTTGGAATGGTGGAAAACACTCAATTGTGCTTTAATAATTGAATACCCCTCATGAACAGTCTCAATAGAACGAGTGTGCTATCATGTTTCTTAGTTTCGTTTCATGCTTCCAAATGTTTATTAAAACAACTTCTGCAAAATTGTTGTAAATCAACTTTATATGTCCTTCCTGAAAACAAAACTACATTTCTTAACAATTTGTGAAAAGAATCTATTTGACATAATGTAACCATATTTTCAAATCGTGCAAGAATATCGATATCGAGAAGTTTTATTTTTTGATATAGTTTAAATTGTCAAAATCTTCTATTTTCAAACTTTTTTATTTTATTAAAGAGAATTCCTATAATTTTTTTCCTTTCATAGAATTTTTTCAAATTCACATATATGATAGGAAAATTTGTGCTGAAAACAATGAACAAATAAAAACAATAGGTCACCAGGTTTGTTTTTGTGAAAAATTGTTTTGAACATACCCACTGTTGCTGAAACTGCCGGCGATTTTTCAACATTTTCATAATTTTCTGCTTTTTTATAAATACCAACCAAAATATACATCAATGCAGCACAATAAGGTTTATTCTTTTTACAGATTTTATTATATACTTATTTGATATCATAGTAATATTTGAAATACTATATTCTTACAATAATGGGTACAAATGAAAAAAAACAATTGTTTCATATTCACTTTTGTGAACTTTTTTTCAATGAAAAATACCCATAGTGAAGAATATTTTTTAAATTTTGAAAAAACTGTTTCATAGAATTTTTTTCCTGTTTTCTCGTGTATAGATAATTGTATTGTGAGCATAAAAATGGCTAAAAATGTATGGGTCACCAGGCTAAATTTTTTGTTAATACCACTAGAATACAACACCTGTTCGGACGGAAAATGGCGCGAACCTGGCCAAATTGATTACATGTATGTCTGCTAGAAGTTAAAAAAAAGTTTTTAAAAAATCTTAATTCTTACTATAATTGAATACTAAATAATCTGAAAGGTGATATTGTCTTATCAGTACTAAGTCAATTGTCTTACATTATATGAACAAAACTGTCTTTGTACTAAAATGCGATGTGAAAACACAACCACAAAAATGGCAAGATACCTGTCAGGCATGATACTTGTCAATATAACATAAACCAGTATCAACATTTGATTACTGATAAAACTTATCAAAAATGTTATTTCATTCAAGATTCCTCATATTTAAGATTGTCTGTCACATGTTTTAACAAATGTTGACTTCACTTCAGTTTTCCATAGAAAGTGTCGGCTGCGCAGAAAGATGCGCATAAAAAGGTATTGGAATTCCCTTTAAGTTTACTAAACAATTTTATTGAAAAGAAACGACAGGCACGTATGTAAACAATGTAGGAGAGTTGATATAACTTCGAAATGGCACACTATCAAAGATATAAATTGATAAATATTTTTATCTCTCAAGGTGGAATAAAACTTTATTAAGACCTTTCATGCTGTTAACGTTTGTTCCTAAGCGTTCGCATACAGTTTTTGTTATGAAATACATTTGATTATACAATGTTATCAGTCAGATTGAAGTGACAAATTTATAAACATACGACAAACAAGTTTGACAGAACTTTGGCAGAAATATTAAGATAAAATAAATTATTATTACATTAACTAATTTTAGTTGTTAAATGTACGTTATATTATCATCGTTTACACCTATTGTTGAGGTAGAACCTCAAATTTCCAAAGATAGAAACACATAAGATAATCTAGAAATTATAAAACAATTTTTGAATTCAATTACAGATTTGTTAATACCAATAATTGAACGTTTGAGATTTTTTTTATAGAATTAATGTATCATATTTACAAAAGAACGACAACACCTGTGTCGGGTGTATGTATTTATTAGGTACATTCAAGGGGATATATCTGTTAGTTTACTTCCCTTGCATTGTCACAATTGAGTGGAAATAAAAATGAGTTTAGGCACAATATATATTTTCACCACAGACAATTAAAAGCACTCGCTACAGTTTTTCCGGACGGGTCGATATTTACCCCAACACCGTGCCAATTTGGTTGTGTTTCTAATCGATGTAGCTCACTGCAGAGTTGGTGCGGTCTTCTGCGCATGCCCGGAAGTGATTATCTAATGTCGCGTACGGCAAAAGTTCGCAAATTATTGTATGTTCGCATGCATTTAATGTACAAAATGTATAATATACTGACTAAAGGTTAGGGTAAGTATCACCATGGTTACAAAATATATACATTAAAAGTACTTTTAGTTCAAATTGCTTCAATCCGACATATACTGGAGTCTGTTATTTATACCAGCGCTCAAACTCTGCATTGAGTCACAGCTGTTTCCAATCCCGTACCGCACATTCGTAAACTATAGGTTTTGTTAAAAAAAGGCGGAAACTTTCATCGTTCTATGCCATCAAAATGCTTCAGAAACACCTTAAAATCCGCTTAGTAAGAAATCTGCCGTTTGATAATTTTATATATATATTTCTAAGTCATTTGCTCAAACACTGAAAGAGCATTTCGTACGAACCTGCGTTGTATAAATGCCCGCCACACCCCACCTCGTTGTAATTTGATTTAAGCGAAATCTAATATGGTGACCTATCAATTTTCTTTTTGTTTTAGATTAGGTAGACATAACCAAAGGCATGTGCAGAGTTTGATTAAATTCTATTATGTGAAACTCGATAAAATAGCAGAAGTACCAACTTAAAACTGACAAAAATATGCAAAAATAGCCCTTGGGTCTGCTGAACAAGTATTCCTTTCTTTACAAAATCATGTTCTTTTGATTTCTCTGAGCATGTTTCAAATAGATATATTGTTTTCCGTAATAAAATGCTTAGATAATCAAATTTATGCTGATTATTGTACTTTACTGAAATATATTTTAGGATTACAGAAATTTTGAAAAATGTTTAAAATAGCACCATATCTAGGGGCAAATTAAATTGAAACAAAGCTGGTGACCTAATACTTTTATTTCATTTTTCAATACATCATAACATGATCTTTTAATACAAAACATTTCATCAAAATCTATTATTGAGAAAAAAATTACGAAACTGTAGCGAGCGTCCTTAAGGTATATTCTATTGTGTATGATTTACCTTTGCTTCACTATAAATCCCGCACCATATCTCTAACTATAACATGTTTGATAATTATTATTTTTCTTCATTAAAACGTTTCAATACAGAAACTATTTTTGTATAACATTACAGTATACATTTAACTTCTATCATTGACAACCTTTTTGAGTTCAACAAATCATGAGAACCATAACAATCAAACGATAATATAAACATGCTGTCGTTTAGATTATCGTGCGAGCTTAGTACTTCAGATGTTGTTTTTGTCAGCTTATTTGTTGATAAATAAAGCTTTTAACAATATGATAGTAAAGCGAAGTATCACTCATTATTGTCATATTTATGAAAAGGTGTTGTATGTAATACATAATTGGTAGGATTAGTGAAGGTGTAATTATATTGATTCTTACCCCACCATAATCTATTGACCTACCTTTCCCTCTCAAATGAACTTCGAGATATCATTTTATCATTAACCAAGTTATACTACAAGATGACAGGTGTACAATTTAGGCCCTCTCTGAATTGGGTGGTCTGGTGCCAAAGTGAACTAACCCACAATCAAGTGAAAATTGAGTTATCTGCCAACTCTTCAAAAGGAGGTCTTTCTTTTGGTCTGGTACCCAGCTCTCTATGTCATGTATAGCAGGAGATTTCGAACAGTTGAACTAACCCACATCTTCTATAAGCCTTGTATTGCCCCAGTGGCAGAGTGAACCAGGAACCAATGGATGGTTCACATACAGCCAGAATTTACTGTGCTAAAGTGAACTAACCTTCAACATGGCGGGAACAAGAAAATGTTTGGATGCCCAAATGAAAAACAAAATGATAGAAATATCAGAAACCCTGCCTGAACAATTGTTTCAAGACGATAGTGATGATTCATTAAAAGACCCAGATTATGTTCCAAGTGGTAAGGTAACCTCAAAGCTATAATTTTGTATTAAATTTTAATGAAATGGAATATACATGAGGATTTTCTGAAATGATTTTTGTACATACTTTAGCGGTTTTTAAGAGTTCAATGTTGGTAGTTATTGAAGACAATACATTGTAAAGTATATTTATAATAGTATTGAAAGAATTCAAACATAGAGTACTTCTACTTTTATAATTTATATTTGGAAAAAGGTTGGTTCACTATAGAACTAAAAGCAGCATTTTAAAAACAACACAAAATAAACGGTTTAGTTCACTATTGACATGGGCTCTATTTCAAAGGGATTTCGAACAATTCTTAGATTACTCATTTGCCATCTTAGTCAATAACTGTTATAGTAAAAATTTCTTTACATAACAGCATAGACCATGATCTTTGATAAGAGTTTAAACTAAATGCACCTGTGACCCAATCTATGTATGCAAGTATCTTTTTTCTCTATGTTCACTGATGACACCAGTCTTACCTACAGTTAACCTCCTGTCTGTTCGTCCGTCCGTCTGTCCGTCCGTCGGTTTGTCTTGCCGTCTGTCCATGTTTAACATTGCCTTTAATTTAGCAGTCCTCTAGTATTTAAACAAGAAACAGTTGAAAAAAGGTGTTATCTTGCTTCTCATTTTGAAAATTTACATTGGAACTGACCCACTAAATTTCAGATTCAGTAGTTAAGTGAAAACTCTATTCTATTATATTCTCTAATACATGACCGCTGCTGATTTTATTTTGTACAGTGTAGTTCTAGCATTATGTATGAAGCTGTGATGTCAGGGATGTATTATTTCATATTACTAGAATTGTTGTAGATGATGCAGAGAGTGATAAAGAGGCTGCCGAAGAAACAAAGGAAGCAGAAGGACAAACAGATGTCAATAACAACATCCAAGAAACTATTTCTAAGAAGTCAGTTGCACCACAGAAAACAAACGTAAAAGGAGGGACCCTGAAACATGGGCGATGCTTGGACATCATGCTCAACATTTTGTATGTTTAAGCTTCAAAAGTATTAAAGGACAACTGTATGCTGCTTCTGGAAATCCTTTTGCTGTAAAAGCATGTTCAGTCTCAACTGTCTCTATGTGAAAATCTTAGAATCTTGATTTAAGCCAACATTTGTTGGTTCAAAGTTTAAGTTTTGTTAAATCTATGCCAAATTTGAAATTCTTGGATGTAAGCAGTTGCAATTTTTTAGACTCAACTGAGCTGAGTCATTTGTTTAAACACCCATCTTTGGTGAAACTTGAAATGGTGACCTTTGGAAGTTTAAAGATAGGCATGAACAAATCTATCATTCTAGAATTACGTCATAATGTAAATATTAAAGAACTTAATATACAACGAAGTACATTTTTGTCTCCAGATGAATGCACTAAGATGCTGCATGGAAGTAATCGTAATGTGTTAAAATATTCACCAAAGTGGAAACGTTCACCTGTGTGCATGACTGCAAAGTATTCTCAAATAAATGGACTTGAAACAAGGATATCACCAACTCATGTTGCATTCAGATTCCAGATCGATAGCCACATTTAGCAGGCTGTGGGGAAAAATGAAGCCTAAAATACTGATATTTGGAGCAAATTCATCACATGACTAGTTCGACGACGCGATCTTCCGAATATTCGGGGTTATTCCTTTCTGCTTGAACCACAGGGATGAAATACTGATTGGCGGAATCAACATGGAAGAGCACAACAGAACACTAGAAGCAGTACTACAGAGAGCAACAGATTTTGGCATAACATTCAAAAATCAGAATTGTTAATTAGGGGTGAAAAACTTGGAATTTTATGGCTACAGATTAATAAGCGATGGACTTAAACCGACTTATGGGAACGTCGGGGCAGTCAATGAATGCAAAGCACCAGAATCAACAGAAGGGTTTCGAAGTTTCCTAGGTATCATAGGTTACCTTTCAAAATTCATTCCGAGATATGCAGTACTTACAGCACTGTTACGACGGTTAACAGGGAAAGAAATCCCGTTCTCGTGGGGATCTGAAAAGCGAAAGCATTTCAGAAAATGAAAGACAGAATAACGAATGACGAACTGAATAGTCCACACTGAAGCTAGTTTTCATGTAGATCTGTCTGTTCCAGAAGATAAGTGCAAAGGGACTGCCGCCTATACATTATACCAGTAGGTTAATGACACAGGCAGAAAACTGTGAAAGATGCTTTGGTTGTGAAATGGGCCAAAACAAGATTTAGCACGTATCTTCTTGGAACACCAAGGTTAAAGATAATTACGTCTCCGTTGATAGCGATGTTCAACAAAGCATGTGCTAAATTGCCATCCCGAAGCGAGAAATTGATCATGGAGATGCAAGATGTAGATTTTGAATTCGTATATGAACCAGGCAAGGATGAAGTAGATCCAATGGACTACTTATTGCGACATCCGCGCAGTGAAACAGAACCCGATGATACAGATCATGCGATCAAGATGATAACTGACAACGAACATGGGCCAGTGCTTGAAAGGGTAAAAGCAGCCACATCAAAAGACGACATTCTTCAAGATGTCTCAGACCGCATAAGACGAAATGATTTTGAAATGCACAAGAAGCGACAAAAATGAAACCATACTATTTGCTAAGACATGACCTTTATCGCTCCACAGGAATGATATTACACAACAGACAGATAGTTGTACATAAGAAACTACAGAATGTGGTTGCCAAAGCAGCTCATAGTATGGGTCATTTCGGCATAACTAGGACAAAGTAGATGTTGTGAACTAAATATTGGTTTCCAGGTTTAAACGGTCTTGTTGAGGATACAATCTCCAGATGCTATCACTGTCAGATATCAAGTGTGGAGCAGAAACAAAAACCTGTCAAGCCATCTGAGATACAAGAAACAGAGTCCATGGATTTCGGAGGGCCGTATCCAGATGGTCACTATAATTTAGTGATGATTGATAAGAGAATGACATATCCTGTGGTCGCGCAAACGGGTTTCACATCCAGTAGAGTAACGTGTTCCAGAGAGGCTAGAGTCAGATAACGGACCGCCGATCAATTCCCTGGAATTCAAAGACTTCTCCAAAGAAATGGGGTTTCATCACCATGGAGTAACACCCGAACAAGGTAAAATGTGTATATCTATCTAGTATTCTTCAAAATGACACAAAATAAATAATTTTATAAATTGAAAAATGATTTCAGATTGATTATAAGATGCTTAAACTGTGTGGCTTGAAAAAAAACTCCCTATAACATAATAGGTTGCATGAAACTTAATTTTGGAGTGGTCGTAAGTAGACTTCTACTGTAGCTGCTAATTTCAGAATAGAATGATATTTTTAGCTGCTATCTTTATCTCTGAACTGAACAAGAGTTAGCATGATAATAGCTACATATTTAATAAAAGTTTGAGATAGTATCTTTATTTCCGAACAAGAGTTGACATGGACATAGCTGCTAATATCATATTTCAAAAGATGTTTGAGGTACTGTTTTTATTTCTGAACAAGAGCCAGCATGAAAAAAGCTGCTTATATCTTTGAATTTTATCTCGCTTTGAATATTTTTTGCACTACAAAATGAAATCTGATAAGATTATAAATTGACATGTTATTATTGAAACAGTAGTTAATCGTATCGATTATTACATTTTACGTTACACTCAGGTAACACTACAAGCTTTTGAATGAGATTTAAACAATATCGTGGTATAGAAAACTATTTACAATCATTCATGTCTTCTAAATATGATTCAGTGTTAAACAATAGACATGTTGGATTAGTACAACTATAGACAGTGTAGAATTATACGGGTATTTATTAAACAATTTTCTATATTTATTGCATTACTTGAAAGGAAATGCTGAAATGATATAACCTTAAGGTATTAGACACATAATAGTAATGTTTAAGAAATGGCATGTGCTTGGTATATTCTTAAAGTTGATCGTTTTTCGCACTGTGTTGCAATTTTTAAACAACTTTTACCGTACCGGTTTTTTTTTATAAATTTTGTGTAATTTATGGTATTTCCTCAAGCTCAAGTAGAGACAAATTTCAAAGTGATGGCCTTCATCTAAAACGTTTGCAGATAATTCATTATACCATTATTTTTTTAATAAAAGAAACATCAAACTATTGGTAAACAGTTATAAAACTTAAAATAAAACTGTCAATATAATTTTTTCTAGGGGGCCTCTAGTAAACAGATTTAATGAGACAGAATTCAAACTCCAACATTGAAAAATTAAGGTCGAATCCTGCGAGTCTGTTTTGAATTTTGCTCACATCATTCAAAAACAACCTTGGGGCAGAAGTAAAACCTACCTACATTTCTTCCACAATATGCAATCTAAAGAATGAAGGCAAAATAGAGAACTTTTACCGCATGTAACTCAGTATTTTTAAAGATGTCTAACTCTACCATTTCGGTTTCAGATGTAAATTCGCTTTGAACAGCAAGAAACCGCTTATCATATGAAATTTTTCCACTTTTTTACAATAAATCAATAATAAGTCTTGAAAGAAGTAAAAATTTACTAGAAAAAAAAGGAAAATAAGGAAAAAAATTTGGTCCCAGTGGGGCTTCAACCTACGCCCCCCTGGAAATTGTAGTCAAAATAGGTTTATCGTAGGAATTGAATACTCTTCAAAAAGGAGGTACTCTATTATGGGCCTTATACCTTAAACCCCTAAAATATACATGTTCATAGTTCAAACGGTTGCAAAAAATATTTGCACACTTTCTGAAATATGTAGAAGACCAGATAATTAAGAGTGGCAATGGGTTAATGAGTGAAAGGTATTTTAACCAAACATGTAAAACAGACAAGTTATCTTTTTTCATGTTTTAACGAATTTAATATTTTTTCAGTTTCTTACCAGTTCACAACGAAGGTATCTGAAACTTTTCACAGTGATAATATACAGTATAGATCACTTGTCCAATAATTCTTTGAAAGCCATGTTCTAAATTTCGATATTACACTGAAAACTGTCTTTGTGTAATGTAACAATGTATATAATTCTCTCATCGGAAATTGTGTAAAGTTCCATTTTCAAAAGCGTTATGGTTCGTTTTGTAATTAGTTTCCTAATAGAGTGTTACCGGAAAAGACTTAAAGTGTGCCGTATCCGTCAGTCCGACCGTGGGTCTGTCACAAAAAATGCGGATCTTATGATAACTTTACAATTACAGCATACATTTAAAGACCTGCTCCAGTCCTACCTTTTAACCTTAAATTGTCACTGAAAAAGCATGAAAATCCTGACTATGAACTATGAAATAAAGTGAGGCGCGTGGCCATTAACTGTTACATATATACTTATTGACATAATACCACATTTATCAAAATGATCACCAGTAAACTTCAATATTAAGAAATCTACAGGCTTATGTTTTATATGGAATAGATCAAAAGGTCATGAAACGCTGTGTGATATACCAACCCAACAATTGTTTAACAAACTGATATCAGTATTACAATATTAATTTATTCTATATAAAATAATACCAACGTTTTAGGGTGTAAATATGCACGAATCAGCTATTTATCGTCCTCTCTAAAGCTGGAAAACGTAACAAAACATTTTCGAACGCATATTGTTACATTATGTAAAGGAGAAAAGCCGAAAACTGTCCATTATGTGAAAGAATGGACAAATCGAGGCGCAACGCGCCGAGATTGTCCATTCTTTCACATAATGGATAGTTTGAGGCTTTTCTCTGACTTAAAACACGGTCCTCACGAAAAAATCAAGATTGTCGTGATATTATATAATGTTACTAATATTGTCCTCTTTGGGGCAAAGACAATTCATTGATTTGTGTCTATGTGCTAAGTAAAAATACCAAGTCAAATAGATCTGAAATTAGATTTCATATAAATATTTATTGCAATTAAAAGTTTTTTAAACACTAATGATATTCAGTGCTGATTCTTAGGAAAGTTTTGAACATATCTCGTTTTGTCATATTTATGAATGATTTGAGGTACCTTTACAAAAAGTAAACTTTAACTTGGCCGTATGATGTATGTATCAATAGTTGTCCATGCTTTGTTCGTGCTGAATTTGCAGTTTATATAAATGACGGGCCCAGGAGAAGACATTCTAAAATGTATGTATGTATAATGTATTTTATATAATTATTTTAAAACAATCGTTCTCATCTCGTAATTACGAGATATTCTATCAATTTTATTAGAAGAAAATTACCCGTATTACATTAGATCTTTACTAGTTATGACTCGTATCTCGTTATTACGAGAAAATATTTTGTTATTACAATAAATAACATCGTCATTGCCAAAAAATTGTATTGTTAAATTAAAGCCAAATTTTCTGGTAATACCGAAATACTGAAACGTGCAGTAAAACTTTAGGGAACTTGACGTTTTTCTTTTTTTTTTGTCCTCGTAGTAGAAAGGTGAAATTACACATTTCTGGGTAGGACTGCAACAAATGTCAGTTATGGCCAAAAATAAACCAATTTTACACGGAAAACTGCATGAGAAAAATAGGGCTGCAGCATTTGAAAAAGAAAGGAAAATTGTGTTTTTTTTTTTCAGCTCGACTATTCAAAGAATAGGTAGAGCTATTGGACTCAAGTTTGTTTAATTTTGCCCATTGTTTTCTCATTTAGGATCCATCCATTATTTTATCCTCGGACCATACGCCGCTTTTCATGGAATCGCTATCTGTGCATCATTGAAGGTTCCATGTGTACCGCCGTATAAGTACATCTGCGGATGTCTCTAAAAACATTTTGGTACTTATAACATGTGGAAATGTTGAGTTCTGCTCGACCCGGGGCTAGATGGCATGGACGGTAGCTTGCACTTCCGCTACCGTCCATGAACAAACCGAGCCTGCAACATTTTCGTTAATGACGTGTTGGGCGACCTGTGGTTTTCCACTTTTTTTATTTCATCTATGAGTCTGCGTCCGCGCCAGCGTCCCTATTTGGTTAAGGTTCATCAACAGTGTTTGGAGACCATCCTTCAGATGAATATTAATTTCTGAAATTTATATCCCATAGACCATTACCATTTATAATAAATATACTGAATTGTTCAGAGGAAGTAGGAAATACTTTATTCAAAGGTAAGATTGTTTAGGAATGTGTATTTTGTTTAATATCACATTCACTTCGACTGTAAACGTTCTATTTTGTAGAAAATATCAAACTTCTTTTTCAAACGTATTTTTCTTTAATTTTGTTTTGGTTCTGTGTGCAACATATTTATCTGGGTACTCCCCAGTAATGAAATATGGTTAACTTACATATTCTCTTGAACATAGCAGTATTTTTTTCATTTTGACACCTCTACTTTCACTTTCATTTTGCAATTTTTGCAACGTTTTGAAATGTGCATGTTTTTAACATTTTCAACACTGGGAGTACCTGGAGAAATATGTTAGGCACACAATAAGTATAGACATAATATCAAAATATTTTTGAAAAGGAAGTTTGATATTTTCTACAAAACAGAATGTGGACGAGCAAAGTACATGTGATATAAGAGAAAATTGATTATTCCAAACATAACACTTCTCTTAAAAGACTCTTCTACTTATTCTGAACAGTTTGGTATACATTTTATGAAAAACAAAGGCTTATGATGGCTAAAAACATAAAACAAAAATTCCACTGAGGGGCAGTTTCAAAACACTTTATATGAACCTTATTCACTGTGATAAATTGACTTACACTTCACAGGTTCAATAACTCTATTTTGCGTTTGTATAAACGTATGCCCCTTTAATGACTTAGACATTTTTGATTGAGGTTTTATATGTAAGAAGGTATTTCAGTACCTACTCATGGAAATGGATTGAATCGTCACACACTTGTTCACTATTATGATCTGATATGCAGTGCTCAGGTGTCATAACTCTACTTTGCATTTCTCCAAATTTATGCCATTTTTTTCGACTAAGCAGTCGTTGGTTAAATTTTTGTAGATAAGCTGGTATCTCAGTACCCTCTAATGCGAATGAATTAAACTTGGACAATTGTCCCTGTCATGAGCTGATATGCATTGCACAGGTTCCATAACTCTTTTTGCAATTTTACAAAATTATGGCCCCCTTTTCGACTTTAATATTCATTCAATTGGCAAAACTGTTGAATAGTCGAGCGTTGCTGTCCTCCGAAAGCTCTTGTTTTTACATTACGTTGCCTATTTTCATCTATTTTCGACTGAAATGCCATACCAGGTTTATATCTGCGATACTTTTCTATTGCGATTCAGGAGTACACAAAGAGGACTTTACTACTTTCTAACGGTTGAAGATTTAAACTAACATTCAGTAATTACTTATGGCACATTGTTTGATTTTCGTTTGACTGATAATTTGTGGGGCGATTTGGGTTAAAATCATACGTCCCACTTCAGCGTTTTTTTTTATTATTGCAGCTACAAATTCTGAAAAATAATCGTTGCAACTTATTAGCTCACCTGAGCACAAAGTGCTCGGGGTGAGCTATTGTGATCGCTCACCGTCCGGCGTCCGTCCGTCCGTCCGTCGTCCGTCCGTCCGTCCAAACTTCACAGGATGTTTCATGGATGGTCCTCTTTAAAAATTGTTCAAAGAATTGAATTCCATGCAGAACTCTGGTTGCCATGGCAACCGAAAGGAAAAACTTTAAAAATCTTCTTCTCAAAATCCAGAAGCCCTAGAGCTTAGATATTTGGTGTGAAGCATTGTCTAGTGGACCTCTACCAAATTTGTTCAAATCATGACCCCGGGGTCAAAATTGACCCCGCCCCAGGGGTCACTTGATTTTACATAGAAAAATCTTAAAAAATCTTCTTCTCGAAAACCAGAAGCCCTAGACCTTAGATATTTGACATGTAGCATTGCCTAGTGGACCTCTACTAAAGTTGTTCAAATTATGACCCCGGGGTCAAAATCGTATCCTGATATCTTAATAAACACAACATGGTTGAATTTATTAGGTCGATTGGGGTTGATTCTTCGAACATTAAAATTTAAATCAAATTTGAAAATTCTTCAATTTACGTAATAGTCGGACGTCATTAATTATATATCTTCCTTTTGCGATTAAAGATACTAGCAAATTCGTGTCTGATAATGGTGCTTTAGAAATATTTAATAATATTTCATATTCTTATATGCTTGTCTCTGTTAAAACACACTTACGCTAAAATGAAGTCACGTTAACGTGCGGTGACGTCATTATTTCGCTGCGACCAAGAAAGAGCGCTACTATATTTTATCTACTGTTTCAGATTAAGGGCATATTAGAATCGAAATAACTTGTAGCAAAACCGTATTTTAGCACTATTTATACACTCGGGCGGTAATACGTCGTACGAATAATTTCACCCGGGCTGCGCCCTCGTAAAATTATTACGCCCGAAATATAACTGCCCATCGTGCATAAATAGTGTTTGGAGAAATATCAGAACTAGAAGTATGCCGCTGATTTTTGCGAAATCATCCCGTCTTTTTTTGCGAATTTCCGTCAAATCTTATAGAATTGTCTTGAAAGTCTTCGATTGTTTTTATCGAAATATTTAAGAAAATTAATAATAAGTTCCCAAGTGTAGTTTATCGTAGAATAGCCCGTGTTTTGAGTGTCTTACGTGTAAGAATATATTCTTTCGCATAAGAACGAAAAACTTGCGTTATTCTACGATAAATCACACTTGGTAACTTGTTATTTCGATTCTTAAACGATTCAAAACTAATCGGCGACAAATCCAGAATAAGATATTAACCACCAGATTGGTTTAAAATTAATGAATAAAGTCGTGACATTAATGTTACCGTTACACCATGTTATATGATTTGAATATTTTGAAATGTCCTCTTACACAAGTAAAACGTCTTTAATCCGGTATACAGCTCGTCATCGGGATATACCAGAAATGCATAATTGCCAAATGTCTATAATGACCGTCAGGTGTTCGTATCTCATTTTTCACATGCAAATGTACTTATGTACTTGTCCGTCGGAAAGTGACAGTATTGACCTAAATATATTTGGATAAATTGTATATGAGTGTTTCGTCGGGTTGTTTCAATTGTACCGTATAAGTCAAGATCTTATTTTGAAATTTTTGTTTCATGTATTATTATCTAATTTTGGATTTATACAAATAAACTTCATAGTTATGTCCACAGTAAAAACACGCATACTTTTAAAGGTTGTATGTATATAAATTACGTTGACAATTTGAATTAGTCGTTTATGTAACTACTAGAAGTCTTGTCAACTGAAAATACTTCTCGTGATAACGGTTTTTATATTGGAACTAATTCCGTAATATCTGTTTAACCCCATGTATGTTATTGTGCGCATGTCGCTGACACATTTTGTTTTAACAATGCTGATTGTCGCATTATAGCATATACATGGATTATCGGATTCAATTTACTGTGCACATTAATCACAAAAATGATTATAGTTGTTTAGTACGCATACTTCTAAAATAGGATGTTGTAAGGGAGGTATTGTATTACTCGAATGATTTTAGACTCTTCCACAAGTCCTTTTAGGAAAAGGATCCGTCCTTGAGTTTCTTGAGTTTAACGGCAAGTTTATAAAAGTAATCATTTATTTGGCTTCGCGGATAAGAAGACTGGATGTGTTTCGAAGAGTTCTAAATTTTTGCCATTGGTTTGCTGACTGTGTCATCTTTGCCTTTCGATATGCTCTTTTTCGAGTACGTATGTTCATTTTGATGTTGTTGGTAATCCGTGGCTGGTCATTTGGTCACACTGTAATTGTACTAGTAGGTATATTTTGTTTTGCTAATGACGAAAATTTGGAGGAAATATTAGAAGCATATTTGTCAGACAGATAATTATATATATCCTTTTATTAAATTGCACGTAGTCAATTTGATTTCTCGTACACAGTCTTTTAAGATGATCCGATTTTTAATGACATCGGCTTATCAATCAACAACTTCAGTTATTCCACGACTGTCTTTCGGTATGTAGTCGGGTCGATGTTCTGTCGTGTCGATGTTTTGTCTGTCGATGTTTCGTCGTGCCCCCTCTATAAATGCGTATCAATTTCGGGTAGTTATAGGTAATCTGCAAACATACCCTAACTTTCGATTCATTTAATTTAAAGATGATATTCTAAAATGAAAAGAATAAATGATATCAAACAGAAATTTCATGAATAAGGAATTACAACAAAACTTAGAAAAAAGGAAAAACTGTATAAATTACTGAAGCAGACTTTTGAGCATAGTAAGGAAATACGTAAGATATGTATGTAAATGCAAACACTGATATTGTAATGCCAAGCTCAATCTTCTTCGAAATTAATAAGTACGTGACAGTTTTTGATAAGTAAATAGTGTTTTTTTTTTAAACATATGATATTTGTTTTCACAATGTAAGTATGTTAGAAATATGAACAGTTGCAATAAAATTTATTACGAAGTATATAACTTTTTATGTAAAAATGAGCTATATAGCAAAAACTTTATCATATTTCAAAGTTCCTACAATTTGTTTGTTAAAAATATATTCTTCTTAAATACGAAATAAGTATATGTTTCGGTATGCACTTTTGACTATAAAAAGTACAGTTTATTATTATAAGTAACGTGTTTATAATACTATGATTCGATTAATTACATATTAAATGTTGTTTTGGTAAAAATAAATTGTTTTTACATAGTTTGTAACTGAAGTGACAATTCAGTCAAATAAGCTTGTTTGATATCTGATGAAAAGCCTCCTCTTTTGTTAGATTTAAAATTGAAATAACACGCCAATCATCAAGGTGACAATACTCTGTGGCATTAAAGAGCGCCATCGCAATATCATCAATAACGATAGGTCACCTTCCCAATACCATATAACTGTTGTCTCCCCTGATATCGATTTTTGTCATATCGGTCTTGAGGTCAATTCTTCAACATGTTTTCAAGTATCGTTACAAAGTAGCAAAGTCCTAAATTTACGGAAAGAAGCTCGTGCCAGTGCTGTTATCAGAAATGTGATGCTTCACTACCCCACCATCCAGTTTCCCTTTTGAATAAAATCGAAAAAGTTTTCAAACGTCTTACTTTTAATTACATCTTCAAATATTTGAGAGATATTCTAATCCTCACAACAGCCCAGTCTAGTTTTAGTGCCGATATTGATGGATGTTATTTGCTATATTTGCTACAAACTTGCGATAATGGTATAATTTATAATTTTACATACAAAAAAATGCACTCCAGGAACTGTCCCTTTGTTCGTTGATGTGTGCAGTGTTGCACCGACAAACCGTACATTTTGTTCGTACAATACCTTTGAATTCCTACTTTTAGAACGAAAAGCACGGTCTAATTAAAGCTTTGAGAAAACCTCTAACCTGGACAGTATTAGTATTTATGTCGGTAGATAGACATTGCATATCATACAAGTGACTTACTAAATAACCGGTGTTACCAGAGTAGATCGAGTTTGGAATGTTTTTTAAATTTCAGAAATACAGTATTTATTGTAATTTAAACCAATCATGTGACAACTATTTGGTAACTATGAAATAAACATGTTATGTCGGAGCTCATTTGCTAGCTTTTGCATACTTTTATCTTCAAACTATTATGTCCAAGCACTGTGCTCTCGGCTTTATCACATATTTTCGCGCGTACAACTTTTATACTTTTAATGTAGTTTTTAATCAAAGTACATAAATCTACAAGAAAAATGATATGTCAATGTTTAGACAAAATTGTAATGACAAATTGTAGCAATTTATTATGTTACATAGGCGTTCCAAAGAAAAATACCATGTCGGACAACCCAGAAGAAACAGATTACTACCTTCGACTTGTGTCTATGTATATGGACCTTTGTACAGAGAGTGTAAGGAAAGTGTTTAATTTTTATTCACCAAATAATAATGGTGAAGATTTTATTCGATTAAATCAAGACAAACTGAAGGAATTAAAGACAAAGAGAATTCTGAATCAACAGGAATGTGAAGTCGTCATCACACAATGGCCAAATCTCAGACTTATGGATACATCACTACTGATTACTATCTCTATCAATTTACTTTCTGCCGTTCAACTACCACCTCCGACAAAAGGCTGAGACCGTCCCCCAAAATGTAAAGACATATCTATTGCGGCTGATCTGTTACGTTTAAGAAAGATCAGAAATGTCATTGTCGGTCACCATCCATGTGCTCGGCTACCTCAGTGGAAATTTGAAGAAGAGTGGAAGAATATTGAGACTATATTACTAAGGATAGAAAGGCAAATAGATCCGGGAAACGAGGTACATCTTCAAAGCCAAATTGAATGTTACTTAATACAACAGCTGCAACCATATATTCGGAACGAGCATGACTCAAAACTGAAAGAATGGTATCAGGAGGTGTCCAAAGCTCAGAAACAGGTATCTATCTGTGACAAGAGAATTTTGTTTAAAGTCTTAACCGAACTGTAAATTAAATTTCATGCACTTTCATGATAAACTGTAAGTTATTGCAATATATTTTTAAGAATCTCCCGGTTTTAAGGATTTAGTCGTATTTTTCAATTTTCTTGTGCTCTGCATTATGTTTTGATTACTTTAATTATCTTGTTATCTTCTTGAATAGGTAGACGAGTATCTCAAGAACCTTGAAGGTAAGTTAGTTTCTATCGTGTATTTGCTAGACATGTAAGACAGATATATAGATTTACTCGTGTATATACATTATATACATATCACACGTTATAAAATAAAAATGTAAAGTGATTGAAAGAAGAACAGCAATACTATAATAATCTCATTTATTTCTAAGTGGACTGTAACCTTGTTTTCCAATATTTGATAAGACCATGATACCAAGTCAGGTTGGCATTGAACGAGTGATTTGTTCTTTAAACATTAATATTGCCTTATAAGATCTTTAATTTAGAACAAACGTTTCTGACAATATTGTTTGCAGTTGATGCACCAGAAAAATCACTGTCTAGTACAACATCTAGATACTTATAATTGATTGTTGGGGTTAACATCATCTCCATTACAGTTAACAGAAACTTTTATTTTTCTGAGGTTTCGTTTAGAAGCAAATAAAGTATGCCTATTTTACCATGTAAAAGAAGTAGATTTTTTTAATACTAAGAATACATGTGTTATAAATGCTGCTCTGAATATATCTTCTGTGTTTTTCTTTATCTTTTGTTTGTTCATCTTCTTGGAGTAGATCTCTTAATTATAGTTTTATTTTCAAGGATTCAACGTTTACTTAAAAGATAAGTCCGATCGATATGAACGTTACATAAAACTTTTGGTTGAAGGCGGGCGATTTGTATTGTCTGCTCTAATTAAAACAAAATGTCAGGAAAGCGATTTGAGATGCAAACTGGATGAGAAAAAAGATATACTTAGGGAAAAGATCACTGATTCGGAACATTTAGCAATTCTCTATCCATCTGCCTCAGATCGTTTGGCAGCCCCGTTGGATTTGTCAGTTTGGGACATTTCGTTACTGACTGGGGTATTACTGTATGCTTTTGAATGCAGTGTTGATCTGAAGGAGGCAATAGACAATCTGTACCATGCACGGAAGAACTACGCAGAGGTAGCAGTTAAATCGTTAGATCCGGACAACTTCGTTGACTACCTATCTGATCTCAAATACAGCATTAATGTTGCTAAAAATTATCTAAATTCGGAAGAGAAATCTCGCATTAATGAAATATTGGAAGAGAGTAAGAAAAAAGCAAAGGAAGATGGCTCATTTAAGACATGCATGGAGGAACTCAAATCGGAGGGTTTGCAGATGAAAACATTTTCAGACATTCATAAAGGTAAAGCTAAATTATGAATTTTATGTCATTGTGATGTTGCTATAATATTTTGCTTCAATTATTTATAAGAGACAATAATTATGTTTTTGTCTAAAATGATCAAGAAAAACAATTAAACATGTTCCTTAAATGGGGATAGATGTAAATAAGAAAAATAAAATCTGCACTTCTCGTTTTTTTCAGAGATTGTTCAGAAAACGAAAGAAACACTTCAACAAATGATTACACATGGAATAAGCTTTGACAGTAATCGAAGTATGCTATTATCTTTGATTTTTTTTACTGTTGCAATTGCAGATTTTGTATACGTTTTACTAGTTTAGTTAATTTCTTCATACTATTTCTCCATACGGAATAATAGTTACTCCATGTCCGATTATGATAATAATTGAGAATGCAGCATTTTAGGTCTCTTTGTATTTTCAGTGCTAGAATTGAAAATGATAACTGTTGGATCCGATGAAGAGAAGAAGAAAATTGCTGAAAATATTTTGTTTGAAGTGTGGCAGATCGCATTGGATCAAACAAAAAACAAAGGCAATTTTCAAGAAATCCAGGAGGAAGTTAACAAGATTTTGAAAGAGATAAAGAAGTCAAAGAATATACAAAATATATCCGTTGAACAGAAATGTGTCCTTCTGCAGACTGCAAGTAGGGAACCGTGTGACATGTTGGCCCTTATTGAATATTTCGAAAGTGACTTATTCCACAAAACCTTGGATGATATAGGTAAAGCGGTTGGATATCATTGCGATACGATTGTTGCAATATGTTCAAATGTGACCATTGAATCACTCCATGACATACTTAATGAACGTAAGTACCACCGACTTAATTACTTACTAGTGTTAAACATTAATATTTTATGTTTGGATAGATATTGGAGTTGTTTGATAGGAGATGAGCATTGTGGGTAAATTGTCAACAACTGCCTTTCTTATATGTCTACCTTCTCTGTGAAAATTTGTTGACAATATAGTATAATTCAAATAATTCATTTTACAGAGTTCAAACATATTGATTATTCTGAAAGCTCTCTGCATCAGTATTGAGTTTTATCAAATTAGTATTTTAGTTGTTTCTCCAGTGTGCACGTTCTACTCTCGAAGTAATAAAAATAAAGAAAACATAGAATATATCGGTTCTCTTTATCCATTATGTTGTTCAACTATAAACACTAATGCAAAATGAAATCATTGATATTCACAAATATTATATTATCCGTTATTGCAATTAGAAAATACGAGGCTATTTAATGTGCCAGCTCACATTATGCGCAGTGATTCAGAAGGTTAGTTTTTAATTCATGAAATCAACATGACGCCATCTTGTTTTGAAAAACAACTTTAGAAGATTTATTAGTGTAAGGTTTCTCTTTATAAACGACATTCAATGATCAATAGTTATGTGGATACCATGTATTAATTTTACTTTTACATATTGCATTAAATATGATTTTTTTCACTGATATTCTCAGGTATGTCATCTACAGCATGTAATAAACATTTATAGAAATGGAGTGGTATTGCTGAATACGAACGTTTCCACCAGAGTCATGTTTTCATTTGCACTTAATCTTTATTTGAATCTATCATTTACATAAGAGTCGTATCGGCTATATGAGAAAAAGGATTAGTAAATTTTGAATATATGTAAGTTGCTGTTCTTATTATTTTCGTTATCGTTAATGTACAGAGCATCTACCAAAGCAACAAGAAAGTGGTATAAGAGTTCCAATTACTTTTTCTTCGCCAGCCGCCATGATGGAATTGTGGAAATTATTTCGAAGTGAGCAATTTTTAAATAGCACAAATGCTATAGCGGAGAAGTTGTCAAAACATTCGAACACACCAGTTACCCTGAAAACGTTCACAGATATGAAAGAGTTTAACGACGTCTTTGATGAAGGTTGGTTTTAAAATTGTTTTTATTATTTGAATAAAAGAAGTGATGGATAGCTTTTGAAGTTCCCTACAGGAGAAACGGACAGGGTGTTTGTACTTGCAGAATGACGCATGTTTGCCCGCCCTATATCTATAGTTGCACAAACGACGTTCAAATATGTTTTAAACACGTTGAAATATGGTGTCTCAAACAAAGTATTTTGTAGTGTAGACCTGTCTTTAAGGAGAAATAAATAACAAGTTCAGTAAAAGCAATTTCATGAAAGCTTTGATTTGAGTATACCAATGTTGTGACAACCAAAATTTCATTGTACTGAAATAAAAGAAGTGAGGCTTTGCAATAAGTTATACCAATGATTTCAAATATCTCATACTTCCACCATTCCACCATTAAATCAAGCCATTACAATATTAATAGAAAAATGTATCTCCTTCATATAAATTACCTTATATATAAATTGAATATTCCGCAGAGACTGAGCAAAGTAGTACAGACAGCGAAAGTAATGATTCCCTGACTCAAGACAGTAGCCGAATGTTAGACACTGAATTAGATTTCCCATACAAAGGAGATGTAGCTGGACATCCAGCTGATCAATCGTCCCAATTTGACAAAAAAAAAGGTCAGTATAATTCACTTCTCTGACTTCTGGGCCCATATTTATCAAAGTTTTAGACGTACACTTTAAAATGCTAATTTTTCATTTTTTATGTCATTGTTAAGCTAATACAGATTCTAATATCACATTATGTAGGTAGTGTAACTAAAAATACAAACAAGTAGGAACTATCTATTTTAGATATATGTGTAGTTAACTGCGTGAAAGTACAAGGACTGAAAAAAAATTAAAATATCATTTTCTGAAAAAGAGTTATTTGAGCTGAAAGAAATGATCCCAGGAAAAATATTTGGAAAAAATGGAGACAACTCTGCTAAGCCCTTGTGGTAGGCTTAGGTGGCTATAGACCTAGAACCTCATGCAAACCATGCACTTTTTACCTCTAAGCAGGGAAAAGCATGCATAATTGCCACATGGATTAGCAATCTGAATTGTAAAGATCAAATAAGTTAATGCACTGGGGAAATTGAGACATTTTCTGTGGTGAAATTTTTCAACAGACGGTTTTTAAAAAAAAGTCAAAACCCACAGAATTTCACAAGGTGAAATATGATGAAAAGGCTACTGCTGGAAAGAGAACAATCTCAACTATCCATATATATATACGTCAAAGTATGGAAAAATATGTAGACATATGAGAAAATCGAAGAAATCAATTTCAGGACTGTTAGATGCATGACTGTGTTATCATGCATAGCATTTAACATAGATAGGTTACTTTTCCTTTGCACTGATATAACATGGGCAGGATTAGGATTAACAAACGGTGTCCACTCAACAATTTTACTATATAAACGGATTGTTTCCCTTGTGTAAAAAAGGCTTAGGGTAAGTCTCTACATTATGTGAATGTGCTTTCTGCAGATACAGACAGCAAAGTGATATGAACTAAAATAGACAATTTAAATATTTGTCTTTTCGGATTTATCCTGCCCGCTTAGCTAAATAGGGAGATCTACGGATCGCGGTGTCGTAAATTCGATACCCGAGCGAGGCATATGTTCTCCGTGAATATTTGATAAAATACATTATGTCTGAAATGATTCGTTCTCCATCTCTTATTCACGTGGGGAATTGGGCAGTAAGCAGTAGCAGTACCAGCAGTAACACTACAGCAATAACAGTAGAAGCAGTAGAAGTAACAGCATAAGCACTAGCAGCAGTAGAAGTGAGCGGTGGCAATAGCAGCAGTAGTAGCAGTTGCAATAAAAGCAATCGCATATTTAGCCCGAGTTAGATTTAAATTTCAGAAACTTGTAACTGTAAAAGATACATCAGATCAGAAAATATGGCAAAGAACAGATAATTTGATAAATTAAAAATGATTCTAGATTAATTATACGGTGCTTGAACCGTTTGGCTTGAAAAAAATACACCCTATAACATATAAGTTGCATGAAACTTATTAATTTCCTTCTTTTTTTCATACAAACAATAACTTCCTCATATATATCCAGTTCGTAACATGTACACCTGCCAAATATCTAAAAATATGGAATTGTTATACTCATTTAGAGAAGAATTTATGACAAATAAGAATGCGTTTTCTTAAACAGTTGAAACTGATTTAGACCCCCTTTATTTTCTTATGAATGCAAGGTTCGCTTTTCGTGGTGTACGAAGAATATATATGTAATAACATTTGTAAACTGTAGTTGATATACTTATAGTACCCTCTAGTGTTCGCAGTACCCATCATGAAAGATAATCCATTAGATGTTAGTATAAATTGGTCCTTTTTTCGTCCAGCGTCTTTTTTCACTCAACCTAAAAATCTTCATTTTGAAATATATTTTAGTAGATTTTAAAGAGAAATTCTAAACTCATTTGTTTTCGGCGACTTAGATGCAAAACATCAAAAGTCTATTTGTGTACATCATCTCTACAGAAAAAGACGGGGAAAAAGTTGTACGAATACTAGTACTACAGTAACTATAGATATAAAAATGCAGGCTACAACCCATGCAATTTTGATGTGAAAAGAATAATGTCTATTTTTAGCATATTGCACACTCGAATATTTTCCACAAAAGCTACTTCTCTTTCTTTTAAATTTCTTTTATCACACGAGTTCTTTCGTCCGTCCGGGATAACCTGAACGTATTGCAAATTCAAATATGAAATCAATATTCCGAAAAAAAACACTTTAAGATGAATGAGTAAACACTTAAAAACTTATATATCTGCGAATACAAGCCGTTCAAAACATTAGAAATAAACTTTCTGGTAAATATCGTGCCATTTCTTTTCACTTTATTTAAAAGTTAAGTTTGAATTATACCTCCAGCTGATTTTGGACTTTACAATTTAAAGCATACCGGGACTTTAAAGTAAATAACATTTTAATGATTACACGTTGATTTTGTAGAGGATAAAGATATATCAAAAGTTTACTTTTCTTATCTCGACCATTGAAAATATATTTTCTCTTCAATGACCTATCAATCAAACTAAAGAAATATCCTTAAGGATATCTCGGTTGCTCTGCAAACTGATCGATATCATTACAAATGTTAGAACCTGTTTGTAAGAAATGTCAACAGCTTGTGAAAGTCGTCTGCTTAACGTCAGGAAATATTTTGATATAAAATCTGTTTTGGAAAATAGAATTTCTGGTTAAACTAATAATTTTCTGAATATGTATGCAATGATGTATTAAGCAATAATAAGTAATCTGGCAAAATGCTATAAACAACAAAACAATGTAATTAAACCTTAAATAATAAATATCAGTCAATATAGCTATTACTGTGCTTTAGTATCACCCTCTTATTATGAATAATAGTGTAATGTTAAATAGTTTATAATATCATTTCCAATAAGAAACCGACCATATATGTTTCTTTATATACAATACTTCAGTATAGTTATAATTGACCGTACGAATCTAAAAGTTGACGTTTGTTGTATCGAAATAACGATGTAGATTATTGTAACAGACGAACCTTGAATTTTGTTTAAAAACAGGTACAGTTAATAAAAGAGGTTGCTTTTACTTCTTATATCTACTTATTACTATTATGTCTATACATTGTTATTACAAACAGAAACTGAAATTCATCGAATAAAAAGTCTATGGACGAACTTAACCCTTACTATGCTGGACATGATTGATTCTGCCTTTGCGAGCTATGTAGATCATGATCAGCCTGCACATCCTTGCAGTCTGGTCATGATCTGCACTGTTCGCTATTCAGCCAGTATCTTTTTGGTTAACACCCCTTTCGACAGTTAATGGTACTGTCCAAATTGGAAGATGAACCAGTCCATTTTAGAAATTTAGCAGGCTGAAGAGTAAAAAGTCAATATCCTGTTTGAAAGCCTGTCTTGTGGAACGTTTACATTTTAACGTTACAAGCAGATGAAGTATAGTTTTGATGGTCTGATGCACTTTCTTCTTTATTTTTGTATTGTAATAAATTTATAATTTAATATTCTTTCTTTAATTTGATTCTGTTAGATAACATTTTTATTTTTGAACAAATAATAGCGTGAAAGTAGCTACTAGTATCAGACTTAAAACATTTTGAAATACCATTTTTATCTCTGAACATGTTAGGAAGAAAATAGCTGATAGTATTAAGAATTTATAAGATTCTGAGAGACTATTTTTATTTCTGGACAAGAGTTAGCATGAAAGTAGCTGCTAAAATCAGACTTTATATGTTTTTAAGATACTGTCTATCTCTGACCATGAGTTAGCACTAAAATATCTGTTAAAATCAGATTTTATAAGATTTTGAGATAGTATCTTTATTTCTGAACAAGAGTTGGCATGGAAATTGCTGCTGATATCATATTTTATATGATTTCGAGATATTGTCTTTATTTCTGAACAAGAGCCAGCATTGAAATAGCTGTTTATATCTTTGAAGGTGATCTTGCTATGAATAACGTGCTAAAAGTTTTCGCCTTACAACAAGAAATCTGATAAGATTGAACACTAATATATATTATTGAAAGAGGAGAATTGTATCGACTTATTACACTTTACATAACATGCAGTTGAACAGCAAACTTTTGAATGAGATTTAAACAATATCTTGGAATAGGTAACAATTTACAAATATAGATAGTTTTTAAATTGCTAAATTGCAAGTACATGTACCTGATTTAGTGTTTAACAAAGGACATGTTGGATCAGTACAATTATAGACAGTTTATAATTATACAAGTATTTATCAAAATATTTGCTATAATTATTACATGTTTTGAAGTGAAAAACTGAAAACCCTTAAATATACATGTTAATAGTGCAAACCGTTGCTAAAGTGCCACTTGTGAAAATGTTTAAACCTGATGTACACTTTCTGAAATATATGAGCACCAGATACAATGTTTCAAAAGTCGCTACGGAGTTAATGAGTGAAAGGTTGTAAAACAAACAAGTTTTCTTTTTTTGCATGTTTTAACGAAAATTTAACCATTTGTCAGGTTCTTACCACGAAACTATATTTGATATTATCTGATACTTTTCAGAGTGGTAATATCAAATTTAATTCACTTCAATTGTCCAATAATTCACTAAATTCATGTGATAAATTTTCGATCTTACACAGATATTTAAAAAGATGTCTCTATGTAATTTAACCATGTATATAATTTGTATAAAGTATAATTTTCATAAGCATTATGGTTCATTTTGTAAATAGTCCCCTAAATGTTGGGCGGCGTTCCTTTTGGCGGTTTCTGTAGCGCCCAGCTATGGGTTTCAGTAACTTAGTATTTTCACGCAATCTTTTTTCTAAATCTAGTTAATATTCTTACCATTTTATCTCGTCTATGTTTTATGGCGTTTTGTATAATTAAAATCCCCGTTTTCAGTCAATATGAGTTTTGTTTTACTTTCTCCAATATAAGTGGAATTTGGTTTTTAGCTCTTTCCAGACCTGCTCATAAATGCGTAATACCGGATAAGACTTAAAGTGTGTCAGTATCTGTCCGTCAGTCTGTGGGTCTGTCACAAGAAGGCGGATCATATGATAACTTTACAATTACACATACATTTACGTGTAATTTTTTATGTAATCAGACAGATTGCAAAAATTAGAATATTTAAACAGTTTTATGTTATTGTATTACAAATGTGATTGTAATGTCAACAGCAGTCACAATATGACGCCGATAACTTCGAAAGCTGGAAAACATTTTTTACATTAAACATAACAGACCGAAAGGATTATTTCATTCACGTCGATTTTTGTCCGCTTGTACGCCCATTTGTCCACATTGAGTATAAGAAACTGAATAATAATAATATTTGATTTATTTACAATTTTTAAATATAGTTCCTAGGGCAACAATTATTCAATATTTGAAATAAAATAGATTCTCAAACAAAATTTCGTCATGGCACTGGGTAGATAGATAGAGGGCAATATCAAGCAATGTAATTGTGTGCAACTTAATATAGGAGACTTTTTCTGCTGGGCCAGCCGTAGTCCTGTTCAAATGGCTTACAATGCAAATAATCAAATTACATGTTTTCTGTTTTTTTCTTCTTTATTTTTGTAAAAAGAAACAGTTCTGCAATAGCTCATATTACAATAGTTTAATTTACCCTTTCATTAGAATTTATGTAAAAGCACTTTACAAACACCACATTGTGTATGTAATATCAAATAAAAGAATTGGAAAATTTTTCTCTTAATCGATAAATGATCAATGTTCAGACGATTTATATTTTTCGCATTATTTAAACAGGTCTTTACAATTGTAATTTTTCTAAGTTACGGTTATTTCAGACAAAATATTGAACGATATATATTTATTGACATAATAGCACATTTATAAAGTTACAATGATCGCCAGAAAACTTCAATATTAAAATATCTACAGGTTTATGTTTTATATGGAATAGATTAGACGGTCATGAAACACTGCGAGGTATGCCAACCCAACAATTGTTTTAATAATTGATAACAGTATTACATTTATTTTGATATAGTCATGCCAAAGTTTGTTGGTGTCAAAATGAAGGAGCTAAATATTTATTTCCCTACCCCTCTTCCCATAAAGCTGACAAACGTTATAAAATATATGTGGACGACAATTGTTACGTAATTACATTACTTGTATTGTGTGAGAAAAAATAAATCATACATAGTAATCAGCATTCGAGATGTCAGCTTAGTTTATAAAGATTACTTTAGTTCGTTAACAAAACACTCAAGATAGTGTCTGGAGAAAGTCGATTTTTAATGCTAGGCGGTTCTGCATTGAATTATAGACAGAAATAAGCATTTAAGTATCATTTTAGTTTATAAAGATTAATCATGTTTGGGTATAAAAAATCAAGACAGTGTCTGGAGAAAAAATAATTTCGTTTATTGTTAAGCGCTTTTTCATTGACCTTTGATTCTTATCGGCGTACATCTTAAGCACTGTCTATCCTCTTCACACTTGCTTTCGACATGATTGTTTTTAATGAGTGTACTTAAAACTTATTCTTTTACTCTTCGGTAATACGTTTTTTGTATCTCTTTGCTTTTAGGGTACATGTTGCATGTCATTTCAAAAGAACGGAATGGAAGAAATACAAGCAGAGCTTAAGGAGTATCCTTCAAGTTTTGACGTTTTTGAAAACCTTCCAGTTAGTACGGAAGATATTAGGAAAATAAAAGACAAACTTCTGCTTGAAGAAAGGTCTGAAGAATATGATACAGACATGGAATGGCATAGAGCATGGAATTTGATTTCTTTCTTATGCTTTGTTCTTCAAGACTATGCTGGGGCAGAGACATATGTCGAAAAAGTGCTGAAAAGTGATTCTGACAACATGATTGCTCTCTCAAATAAAACATGGTTCTCCCTCAAACAATTCAGCATGAACCAGCAGTGTAAAGATAACTGTAAGAAATTAGAAGGACTAAAGAAGAACAACTTTAACTGTTTAGTCGCGAAAGCTGAAATTGCGTTTACGTACTCGCGTCTTGGTGGCAAAAGATACGATAAGGCTAAATCGTTGTATAAGAATGTCATTGATGAATGCGATGAAATTATAGCAAAAGAAGGAAACACAGACAGCAAACTTCCAACAAGTTACTTTTGCGTTTGGATGTATGGTTATGCACTCGTGGAGAAAAGACTTTTGAATGCAAATAATACATTTGATGAGACTGAGCTGGATCTTTCTGCTGATAACTACCGGCGCATTATAAAGCTTTATTGTCGCATCATTCAACGGAAAGAATACAACAAATGTGTCAGGAGATATCGAGCAAGGTCGTATGTTGATATTGGTTTTCTTATGTACAGTATACAGTACATGGAACAAAGTGATGTATCAAGAATATATCCAGACAACGTGGATCTTCCAAAACAAACAGAGGAATACTTTACGACTGCCTTCGAGGTTTTCCCAGATGACGTTTACGTTCTCCAAAGAAGTGGCCAGTATTACAGATATGTTGGAAACATTGAACGTTCCATACAATTACTGGAAAAAGCAATCGACATTAGAGGTACATCTCATGCTTACCATCATCTTGCTTTGTCCATGAGAAGAAAGCTTGATATCGATGTTGGAAATTTTGTGCTTAGGAAGTCACCGTTTACATCGAACAAACCGAGGTCAAGGACGTTTGTTAAGGCACCTTTTAAACCAAAACCAATTGATTATATGGCGAATAAAGAAGTTGCTGACGAAATAATACGATGCTTTGAGGCGTCTATTGAAAAAGCATTCAATACGGCAGCAATGTATGACAAAGGTTTATTTTACAGACAGCTGGGAATGCTGGATGAAGCTCTTGAATCGTTCGAACGCTTGATTAGAAATGAAGAAGGACATTCTTCGCGCGTAGAATTGGCTAATGCTTTTGAACAAGCAGGACTTTGTCTTTGTCACATGCTTAAACAAGAAGATAGAAAAGAACAAAGAGAGGACATAGAACAAAAGATGAAGCTATATTTGAAAAGTTCAATAGAAATATCATGTAGCTTAGTTGCAAACATTCCAGCGCTAAAAAATTGCTGGAAATCCGCCACAACATTAGAATCAATCATTGGGATCGCAAGCTCGAAAGAAAATAAAAAAGACCTTCTTTTTCTGTATGAAAAAATGGACAGACACCAAGAGGCACTTGAAGTACTCAAAGAATTAGAAGAATTAGCACAGACTCAGGATGAAAGCGTTAAAATATTGAAAGAAAAAGTGGAAACATACTCCCATTTAGGCTTGTGGGACGATGCAATGATAGCTCTAAGCACGTTACCAAATGTGGTTGATATGATAGGTGAAGAAAATTGCCTGCAAATCTATGTTGAAGCCGGAATAGATGCTTTGAAAAAGGGATATGAGGGGACAGCACGATATCGTATTCAGCGGGCCCTTGAAATAGGAAATAAAAACAAGACCAATGACGCCAATGCAAAGCCAAACGTTGCTTGCGTTGAAGAAAGATATGACATATTCATATTATGTAATATCGAAGATGATGAGAATGGTAAGAAACTGATGGATATAATGAATCGACTTGGACTGCGAACAACACTCAACACAGATAGACTACTTCCGGGAACTTCTATGCTTTCGGGTATGACAGATGAAATGAAGAAGTCGAACCATTTTATGGTTATATTTGATTTTAACGCTGATGATGAGAGTGTAACAAACCGCATGAGCCACTTAATGGAACGACTACAATTAATCGTTGAAGCTAGGGAACCGGGATCAAGTACCATAATGGTTATAAAGGCAATAAACTGTGATACGGTCCCTGACATGTTTCTTGGTTATAAAACAATCGACATGGAACTTCATACTGTCCCCGAGGACTTCACCAAGAATGAAACTGCATGCAAAAGTGTGAAAGAATTATTAATAGCACTTTCATCAAGTTCCTGAACTTTGATGGATTCAGAGAAAAACATTCAATTCAAACCAGGAGGGCTTTAACAGGCTTTTTATTGACGAATAACAACAGTATCACAAAAATTAATCCTAGAAATAAAGCATTTAAAATGGTAAATGTTTAAGTTACACAGAACTTTCACTGACTTGAAGCATAACATTGATCAATATAGCTTTACAAGCCCTTTATTATATACACATCTGAATCTTCAAGACAGGGTTTTGTTGTGGTTTCCACGTTAATGATGTTCACGATTTTTTGACATTTTAGCGCGAATGTTTCTTAGTTGTGTTTTATGCTTTCTAAGGGTCTTTTCACAGATTTCATTATCTATCATAATATCAGTCTGTAGGTGCCGGGTGGCGGCTGTAAAATGTCTCCCCTTACTTGGACTCAATTACCATAATGATTGAATTCCGCCTTAGCCGATGCTAGGGTGCATGAAATGTGTTGTACTTTTCAATACCCCCAATGAACACACACGATTGTGTTATTATTTTCCTTGGTTGTGTTTTATGCTTCCAAAGGATCTTTACACAGATTTTATTAAAACATCTTATGCAAAATTATTGTAAAATGAACTACATTTCTCAACAAATTGTGAAAAACATCTGCTTGACACAATGTTGACCATATTTTCAAAACTTGCAAGAATATAGATTTAATTTTTTAATTTTTATTGATATTTTAAGTAGTCAAAACCTCCAATCAGCAACTAGGGATCTTTAAATTTTTGACTTACTTGTTGTTTTATTTTGCCAATTTATGCATTACCTATTAAGTAAATCCTCAAGTACATCATTGATGTAAATAGGGGGTAGCTGATGGTTACGTACAGTTTTACCTGGAGTGTGAGAGTATTTATTTGGCTATATATATAAACTAACTTTGAACGTAGAGCTGCTTTGACAATTAAATATTGTGTGGTAAAGGAAGTTTGATAAAAAGTCCGCCAGATTTAACGAGTAATGTGTTTATTGAGTATTATATTGATCTGACACTCAGTACTGTAAATATACTAAAACGTGTATTTCGTGTCTACACAGATGCTGTAGTGCAGCTGTTCTTTTTTGTCAAAATGTCAGTACTCGTATTCATATATTTTTGTTTCGCTTTTAATAAGTTTATCAACACAAATATATTGAAATGAAACGACAAACGCACATGTTCACAGTGTAGGATAGTTGATAAGATATCAAAATTGCACACTATAATTAGCCTGGGAATCCAGTCTGACAATTTCTAACTTTTTTAATACCGTATAGCGGGTTATTTCTGCGGTCAAAATATTCTGCGTTTTGGTCCCAAAAAATGTGAAACAAATTTCTGCGTGTTTAATTTCCGCGTTTTCACTTAAACGGAAGAGAAATTTCTGCGTTTCTGCCAAGGAGGAGGTAATTCCTCGCATGGTCGGACGTTGTGAGAATGATAGCGTATGAAATCAATAAACTAAATTACTGGTAACTTTGCATTTAATGAATACATTGTAGGATATAATAATTGCGAAATGAGAAAATGTAAATCCATCAACAATAAATTATTGCATAACAACTGCAAACTACGGTATAAATATAACGGTTACACTTATATAAAGGTTACTAAAGTATACATAGTTCGGAAGATTGCCACAAGGGATTAATATAATATAAACAACACAAGTGAAATTCACTCAGTTTATTTCATTCACAAAAGAAAAACGTTTTCTGACGGATTAACAGTTAGGACTTTGTTTGACCATCAGACCTAATTATGATGATTATACCATTATCGGTAATTGTTAGATGGCAACGGTAATTTTCAATAATTAGTCCAGGTCATTGTGAACTTCGGATTACCTTGGGTAACATAGCGTGAAACAACGTTGGTGAAAAAAAAGCAGATTTTTTTGCGTTTTAAATTTTTGCTGGATGAATTTTCTGCTGGAAATATTTTTGCGATTCTACCGAGAGACCGCAGAAACGCAGAAATATTACCCCCGCAGAAATAACCCGCTATACGGTACCTGCAAATTGACAGCCTGGGGAAACCTGTTTTCCGACCGCAGCGCCACCTATATTACACCCGAAATATGCGGGTGTTTGATAAAGAACGATAACTTCTGAAAGCAATATACCAAGGCTAAAAATAGAAATGGAATTCTCACGGAAAAGACAGATCGGAATCGTGTCCTTCCGAAGGTTTCCGGGCCATAGACAAATACCAGTTTGTACCTCCCATAGCTTTTCCAGCAAGTTGTAACAACTTTTAAATTTTTCAGTATAAACTTAAATTTGCGTCATAGCTATCAAGAAGTTACATTAATGCAGACCTAGTGATCTACGGAAATTGCCGAATTTTCGGCATCATTGCCTCGTTTCCGTTTCAAACAAGCGCAAATCTGGTCACATGTTAATTAGGCTACTTATAGAAAATCGATAATCAGTAGTAACATGGAAACTCCTTCAGATTTCCCCAGGCGTTGATAATATCAGAAACTCGATGAATGCCAATTAACACTAATTAGCGCAAATTAAGTGATCTTTAATGCATAGGTATTAGGTATACTTTCTTCTGACAAAGCACAAATATTATCAACGGCTTCCCAGGCTATACTATAATATGTTTAAGTTGATAAATATGTTTTATTTCTCACATAGGAAAATAACTTTATAAAGACCTTTCATGTTGATAACGTCGCATGCAGTTTTTTTTATGAAATGCATTTGAATATACAATGTTATCATTCAGATTAAACTGACAGATTTATACACATAAAACATACAAGTTTGACAAAACTTTGGCAGAACTATTAAGGTACAATAGATTTTTATTACATTAACTAAGCTTTTAAATCACGTCATATTTACATAAACTACACATATTGTAAAGGTAGAACCTCCGATTTTCAAACATAGAAACACATTAAATAAAGTCTAGAAATTGATTGCTAATACTTTCAAATGACCAAATTATTATTTCACAATTTTGAATTTAATGAAGGTTTTGTTAATATCAATATGCTATAGTTTGGGAGATTTTTGTACATGTACCTTATTTACCAAAAGAAGGACAACTCTTGTGTCAGTTGTAGGTATTTATTAGGTACTTTCAGACGGATGTATCTGTTAGTTTACTTCCCGTGTTACTCTATCGCAATTAAATGGAAATAAAAATAAGTTAAGAAGTATAACTTTTTTCACCACAAATAAAAACAACAAATAAGATCTTTTTTGGTAGAGTGTGATTTACCTTTGCTTCACTGCTTCAGATGTTTTTGTCAGCTTATTTGTTGATAAATAAAGCACGCCCATTTTATGTAACAAATTTCCGCTGTCGTTTTCTTCACGATCATGAATCATCTTAAATTTCAATATCTGTGTTTGCAGTTTTATTAATTAAATTAAGATTAAATTCGTTATCAAAAATTAGATTTTTCTTCACATTTTCTTTTCAAATCCATTCCGAAAATACAAAACTGTATTTAAAGGATAATGCCCATACATATACATCACTTCTTTTCTAGTAATGTCTATGAAATATCGAAATGCATAAATCAGTATAATTTCAGTTGATACGACAACAAGAACAGAACTTAAAGTTACAAAATCATGCTCAACCAGCAAATTTATTGGTGACTACACACTTTTGATGGTTTTCCCTACATTTGGGGTAGCATAGTTAAACTTTGGTCTAGTTTGCAAGGCTATTTACATAAATCCCTAAAAGGGCCCTGTAGCTCTTCAAATACCGAAGTTTTCTCGGATATTTAAAGGCACTGACCTCAGAATCGTACGACAACAAAAGAAAAGAAAAATTATAGATATGAGGAATTATTACTGTATTTCATAAGAAGGCTTTGAAATTTAGTTACATGACAGATCATATACTATGGAAACACATGAAAATTAGTCATCTTTACTAATATTTATATTCAAAATCAGTAAGCGTTCGTAATGGGGTACCGGAGGTAAACTGCCTTAAGTATTTAAGTTTAGCAGACGTGAGGTAAATATTTCTCCGTTGGTGCATTGGTTAAGAACATGGAAAATGTTTCATTGCCGAGACGGCCCATGTTCGATTCCCGACTCAGGCATGTTTTTTTCTTTTCTTGATTTGGCATTTTAATACAATTACGAAACAAAAACTCGTGTCCTAATGTTCATAATATGACCAAACTTTAATTTCAAGGTAAGATTATTTTTAGTGGAAATCTGGAGGTTGATGCCTTTGAAGTTCTCTTAAATGCAACGTTTCTCAACTTAATTCCTTTTAGTGTGGCGGGCGTTTTGCAAATGGATATTTGTAATATTCAATAAATGATAACATGTGATTGTATTTCAAACCCAAGCCAAAACGGTGACAGAAAACGGCGGGCTTCTATCATATCATTAAACCTCTATTATTGTTCCTATTATTTCAAAGATTACCAGGAAGAAGGTTTTTTTAATATGAGCATTATTCTGTTAACATTGCGCTGTAGATATTTATCTCACATGTATGAATAATAAATAAGATAAAGCAGCCACGTATGTTTGAGTCACATTATATTCAACTAAAATCAACATGGCACACATATATAACAAATCAGGCACATGTCTAACTGAACAGTAAGTGTAACTAAACTAGGCACATATGAAACTATGATTAAACATGTTAGCTCTTTTGACAAATAACTCGACATATATATCGTATATCTGCAAACACATTCTTGTATCATATATTTCCACTATCAGTTCAAATATCTTGTTTAAATGATATAAGCATTACACATGCCTTCATTGTTCCTTTCTGGTGATAAAAGTAGCACTTCTATTTGTTGCACAGTTTATTTATACACATTATAAAGAGTTACTTATTATTTGGAAAATATATTTAACATTTTTTTACAATTCTCTAGCATGTAAAATCCTAGTTGTCCCCTTGTTTTAGCGACGAGCTAATGTGAATAGCATTACTTTTGACTGTAACGATGAGAAATATGCATCTAAATCCTGTTTACAAAAGGATGATTGAATGAATATTAACCTACAGCTTTTATATACTCTTCAAAACTTTCCGAGCATTTAATCTTCCATTTTCCAATTACACTTGCCATTTTTGTTTATTGCAAAGTATTTTCATTGTAATTTGCACAATTGTAGCAAGTTCGTTTCAAAGTCTAGAATCTTTCACACGAATGAAAAAATATTCTCATGTATTTGAATAATTCCTGAATATTGCCAAACATCCTAAATTGAATTTCTTTTCTTTGATTAATTTAGTCTAACAAAGAGGCAGATATAATACGTTCATTGCGCTCAATGCTATCTAATGCAGATACTCTAATAACATTAAAACAGAGATAGTATGCCTTATGAATATATCAGACAAGACTAGTGTAAAAAAGCTACTTGAATAAACCAATAAACATGATGACGAATAGTGTTTTCTGTTATATACAAATAAGAGACAATTTATGAATCGAAGTGCATATTTGTAATAATTATAATTTCTTGGACTGGAGGTTCAGTGGGAAGAAATGAGTTTCAGTTGTGAACATTAATTGAGTAGACTTGATTTTGAAATTATGACGCCATGAATTGCAAATCGCTGATCTAGTTCAAAGTGGATCTGTCAGTTTGACACTGGACCTCAGGATAATTGAAATAGAGAAAAGACGATACGGATGGCACATATATTTGAGCTTGAGCTTATTTTCAGATTTTACAGTGTCACTGGAGTACGAAACCGTAAGGCAGTTGATGCAAACATTTGCAGGGAATTTTCTGAAGCGGTTTGAAAATTGGCAAATTTAGCTTTTTTCGTCATCAGATTTCTCGACCGGGAGTTCACAAAATTCAGGGCTTGTAAACTTCAAACTAGATATTAGGCATGTATTGCTGATAGTTTGTAACGATACACATATACAGTCATGTCAATATTGCAATATTTTTATTCAAAGTGTGTGGTTACAGACTTTTATGTGAGATTTTGAAAGTCAAGTAGGCGACTGTAGTTCGAGAAGCTCTGAAAATTGTTTACTGCTTCTTAAGCTATTCTGCTGAACTATCTAAATGTCGTGTAGCGGATGTAAAAGCTCACTCCGTACTTGGTCTCCGTGTTATTATGTTTTTTTCTGGTCCCTCGGCTGAAGGAGTTCATAAATATATCTGTTTAACCTTTAGCCTACTGACGGCAAGTGATTATGCCTTTGCGACAAGTGCAGACCAAAATCATCCTGCACATCCGAGAAGGCAGATCCACTGTATTTTTATAACTTTAGGGCAATCTAGCCATATGTAATATATTATTGTAATTAAAATTTTGTGTGCCAGTCTATTGCATACACATACAATGTCCGTTTAGTGAAAGGCATTTGTTTATTATATGGATGCCAACTATCATATAACGTTTGTTTTACATTGAATTTTGTTAATTTGTAGTTGTAAATAATAGCTGCAGTTTATCATGTCCGTATCTATAATGTTTCATCATAAACTTTTCATATCTTTTTCATATTTTGACTTTAGTCTTTTAAGTAAGTAATTTTTTGTAATAATGGAAGTAATAAGTGACGTATTTTAATCATGTGACGCTGAACTTAGTAGCACATTATATTTTGTATAAGTAGCACGTATTATTTATGGGAGCCTACGGGGGTATGGTTTTACCCAAAGGAGCAGTTTTATCCCCTGACGTATTTGTTTTGCTATGGTGCTTACCATATGTTATAATTTTTAGCTTCTTCCGCCAGACGATTTTACCTGGTGATGTCATAACCCGAAGTACAATCCCCGGGGTTCACTTGTCTTCACTCGCCTGGATGTGATATTCCCAGCGCAGAGCTTTCGTCCATGGTTGTGCCGTAAACCGCAAAGACGATGATTTTTGTTATCCTCTAAAGTCAGCTCAGGGATGCAATCACCTCCCCACCATAGGAGCCAACACGAATCAACGTATTCCCCGGTTTAAAGGGACTGAATTTAGAAATCTGTTTTGTTTGTGCTACTTAAAGTTCACAATTACATTAAAGACCTGTGTCACGTCAGATTAGAGGGAAGTATAAGAACTTTGTATCTAGAAAATACTGAACTTTCTTTTTTTTTTCTTTTCACATCTATTCATTGCAAATAATCATCTTTTGTAAATAAATTTGTAAATATTGTAAAGGGTGTTGATTTGTTCTGATGGTTACTGTCGCCGGTACGGCCTTTCCTGTCACAGCCTGACGTGAGTAGCGAAAGCGAAGTGTTCGAGACGAGACCAGTATCAGAAGACGGAAATGATTTCTACCGAAGTATCTCGTTTCTCATCTTCGGCAAAGACATCTTTCACTGGAAAATAAGACAGCGCGTGTTCGAATTCATGTCGGACACGATCAATCACGATGATCTGAATCGCATTTGCGAAAGACTTAAAGATTTGTATACGAGAGAGATTAAGACGTATCTATTCGTAAGCCATCCGGAAACGTTGGGTAACCCTGCGACAGAGGTGGAAATTCATGCCGCTTCGATGCTGCTCGAGATACCTTTAATCGTCTTCGCAGAAGACATAAACGAAGAACCCGAGTTGTACTTGCCGAACATCCGAAACATACCAAACAGATGCTTACCATTGTTTAGAGTAAGGAAGGATGGATATCATCCGGTTGTGAAATATCACAGGTTTTACAAGAAACACAAAGCTGTTGACTTACAAGCTTCCGGGTCGGGATCTGGTTCAAAATCTGCATCGGGTGCTAAATCCACCGAGTATGAAACAAAGCAGAGCATATTAGGTAAAAGGAAGCAAGTTGATCAACCAAAGTCGGTACAATGGGACGTCCAAGACTCAGACGAAACCAGTGGCGACGACTTCGACACACGAACGAAGAGGCCAACGAAGTCTCAAACTCCAAACTGGAGTTCAAGTGACGATGAAGACACAGAAACAAGCCGTCCGATAATTACAACACCGTCTCCGAAACGTACGTCCCAGTTTATTCCCGAAAGGAAACTTAAACCCAAACAATCGATAAAACCAAAAGAAACCGAAACATCTACGCAAAAGAGTATCAAATCCGCCGAATTAATTGGAACGACTCGATTTTTCCGATGACGAGGGATGAACTACCGTTTTCATCCACTGAAAAAACACACGCGCGTTGCTCATATTAACCCAACACAACCAAGAACCGGGCTAACTAAAACGTGACAAGTATGCATCGGATAAACAGAAGAAGACAAGCGATACAAAAAGAAACGAATTCGAAACACAATGGAACGAGATGGAGAATGAAATGAGCGATAGTACTACACTTGGAAAGAAAACGAGCACACCGAAATTCGGATTGAAAAGAACATCGCAGAAAGCAGCAAGCTTATCGTTGGAAACGGGTGACGACGGGCAAGCAGTGCCACCCAAGACGGGTCATAGCAGCCTGATTTACAAGTACGATCCTAAACAAGACATCAACTCGACCCACTTCTCGATCACCGTTTCTGGTGGATCGTCGAGGCAAGAGCAACTGGACTATGCCATTACTTCAGTGTTTCGAAAACCAATACCGGCAGTAAATCAAACGAGTCACGAAATTGATGAGGAGATACAACATTTCGACGAGAGAACCATAATGAGCGAAACAAACTACGCCAAGCTGGTTGAAATGTTGAACCGGCAGTATCGCAACGAAGTATTAAATATTCCAGAGAAAGTATTCGCTCACTTCAAACGGGTTGCACGAACAGCTACAATGTCAGCATTGTTGAATTGCAAATGCGTCAGAGACAGAATGTACAATCACAAAATAAACTTGATCGACATGAGGGTGAGACTCGCCCAGTTCGATAATCATTTCAACATGGTGAAAGATGGCAAACCTGCAAGTGGCCAACTGAACTTTGCTTGTATTGGCATTCGCGACAGCGTCGAGGACAAAGAAAACGAATTTGCTTATTACCACACAGGAGGGAAAGGTGGTGTTTGGACACCTATTTCTGTCAACCCAGAAGTGTTCAGTGTACATAAACATCTGGAACCTTGTAAAACGCTGACGGAAGACAGCACCGTTTACTTTATAGCAGACGGAAATTTATGCACCATAAAGCTGTTCGGTCTGTCATCTCCAACAAAAGCTTTTACTATTCCTGAAACTAGTACAGACACAGCCGATTTAATCCTAACAAGAATGCAAAGCGTAGGATTGTGTATTCTGGACAAAAAGAAGAATGCGTTTGCTCGATGTAATGACACGTCGGTTGGACCGTGGGAAAAGATGAAAATATTACAGAAAACCAAACTAATGTATATGAACAGTCGTCAGATAGAGTTTTCAGCAGAAGGAATTTCACACGATGTTATAACCATACCTGCAGGTTCAAACACGAACCAGTGTGTCATGACGGACGTGTTCAGCGACGAGCATGTGAGAATTCCTCAAATCACCGAATACGTGTTTCTTCTCAAGCCCGAAAAGAAGAACTCGTTCAGTATCAATTTCCAACCGACAGGAATGATTCAAGTGAAAGTCGGTGCCTTTGAACGAAGACTGGACACGAGGTACCTGCTTTTAAATGCCAAGTGCCTGAGGAAAACTATCGAAGAAATAATGAATACTGGTACTGATTGAGATTTATGATTTATTTTCATTGGAAGAAACATGAAATACAGTTACTAACAAAAACAGAATCATATGTCTTTGTCTTTCTTGCTCAGATATTCAATCAATGGTCTCTGGAATGTCATCGTAAGATGTGCTTTTGTCCTTCCTTCGACTCTGTTGTAAACAATTCTCCGATTCGTGACCAATCTCGACACACTTTGTACACTCGACAATCCCTCTTGAAATTTCTTCGTCACGAACAGTCATAGAAATGAACTTCTGCACTTCATCCAACATTGAGGAATAGTCTTTCGCACATGTCTTGTAGTTGTCATTGTCGAGAACTAGCACGTCGTTTCGATTCATTAACCACTCATTATGGTAATCATGCAACCGTCGTATGTATTTGAATGAGACATTGCGTTCCTCTCTTCTATTTCTCAGATACATGCGTTCGAAGCACTTCTGCGGACTCGTATTCAGGTAAATGAATCCGCTGTATTCGAAGTTCTTTGGCAACAACTTGTTGAGCATGAAGTCGTAACAAGCCCATTCCGTATCGTTGATCTTCCTTTTATCTCTCAACGCCCTTGCGAACACATTTCTGTTGCTCAAGTAACTTCGTTCAACAATGACAACCTGATGACCAGCAGTAGGAAGAGATGTCAAGATGTTCAGTTGCGAAGTCAACGTTATCATCTGAAACGGAAAACCATACTTGTTAGGCTTGCGGCTTGCCTTTTCGAACACATTGATGTCAGAGCCATCTGTTGATTTCACATTCTGCCACTCCTGCAACGTTTCGTAGTAATACCCAAAAACAGGATATTTCATGCGAAGCAAATCAATGAACGTTGTTTTGCCAGCACCAATATTTCCCTCAACTGCAAATACGTGTATCTTTGTCGACATCGTGAAAATGAATGTGATCGTTATTGATGAAAAATCATTTATAATACAATCACTGCTGATGAAAAAGCAAAATGTTATTTTTTGACAGTTTTGTCTAATCTATTCTTAACTGGCGACGTCAACGCCGATAACGCTGAGTTTACGAGCATGTTACTTATTTCAATTGGTTTACAGTTGCGAGTAATCTCAAACACTAATTCAACACTTTCATAATCCGTGCAGATCGAAGTCTGCCAGCTTATCATTTCGACTCTAGAATTTTTCAATGCACATAAGTAGTCGGACCGTTTGTTCTGTACTACGACGAAGAAAGGAAGATCCAAGACATAGTTCATCAACATTGTCGCTGTTCTTCCATTTCCATCGGGAAAAGGGTGCAGTTCAAGAAACACACAGTATAGCAAACTTGCAAGCTTAAACCTTTGCTTTAGTTTTTCAGTCAAGTCTACTTGTTCACGAATTTCATACTGAATCTCATTTACAATGTCACAGAGACATAGCAGAGCTCTGTAGCTTGCTTCTCTGTTTGAGAATCTAGGATGGTAGTGCGAAGTAAATCTGGACAAGGTAGACAGCATACCATTTCGGTCATGTATTCCTTTCAATAGTAACTTGTTTGTTTCAATCATACACTCATCAACAGTCAACAATGTTGGTAATGATGACTGAGACGAACATCGTTTCAGTGACTTGATGTGATCACATACAATGTCGAGATTCGACAATTCGCGAACGTCGAGATCTTCTTGAAGCATCAAGTCCGATTTGAAATTCTCATTACCTAATACATAAGAAGAAGCTTCAAACAAGCTATCTGACAAAAGAGGTACATTATCCTTATCAGCTGCGAATGGAAAATCAAGAAACTCATTAGTGTACATTTCACTGACATTTATTTAATTGATCAATATCGAAGTTTACCGAACATTATATATCAAAAAAATACAAACAAAACAAGAGCAACAACAAAAGTACGTCTCAACCAAAACGCGATATCGCTTCGATGGCACCAACCACTGATGATTTGTCAATGTTCCACAAGTCATCTTCTAATGTCTGAAACAGAACAATCTTGATATCGTCCATACGAATTGTGATGACAGAGACCGACGTTGGAATAATTCCATAACAGACACGCATACGTTTGTCAGCTCTAGGTACGGCATCGTGAAACTGATATCTCGACCAGTCCTTGTAAAGGTACCTCGTGTGCATCGTTACTGCACTCGTAACGAGAATGCTTTTGTCAGGATCCTCAAAGTTTCCACCTATCACGTCTCCAATGACGACTGGACTCTGAGGTCTGTTTTGATGTTTCAGTGCTTCGGGAATAGGCTCAACGCCTTCTTCGTGTAGCATCAACACCATTTTCTGTGGAACGTCTATTGTCGTGTTATCGTACGCACATGCCACGTTCATTGAGTCGAATGCGAACGCAAACTCGTACTGTAGTAGTAGCCGAAGGACGTCATACATGTCTCTTTCCTTTTCGCAACGAATTGGAAGCTCGAAGGTTGTAATCTCTGAATAACGTTCAAACTTCTCGTACTCAATGTCGATGAAGTTCTTGCTGAGATACGGATCTGTACCATCCACGACATTGAACCAGTTCGGAAACCGTTGATTGTGCAGTTCTAATTGATGTACGACTTCTTCGGTGGGAGTCTCGTTCTGTCGTCGTCGCTTCTCACGTTCTTGTTTCATCTTAGCAATATCGTACAACTGCCAATCGCTATCGAAGTTTTTGTAGATAGCGAGCGTTTCTTGAATGCGTTGTTCACGAAATTTGTAAGCAGCCATCTCTGTTGCAGTTACAAGCTAGAATGATGAACCCAATCGACCGTCGCTACTTATGAAGGCCGAAAAATAACTTTTCGGTAAACTGTCATATGACGTATTAGCTGCCAAACAAAGCGTGAAATTCATTTCAAGTGTGACCATGAAAGAGGACGCATGTCGAGACATACTGAGTCGTAATGTGTACCTTGCAATTTGTCAGTTACCAAAAGCGGTTTTGTCTCTGAAAAGGGTGAACATCATGAATCTTCATAAGATGAGAGATGCACTGACAACCTTTCACTGTCATAGGTTCACTCACTTCATAGTGAGCAAACTGTTCGAACAGAATCTGAAACGAGATCGATTGTTCATGAACCTGTACAGAGATAATACTTCAATGGTAGTGACTGAACGAATTCACATTTTCTACCTTGTAGTATTCCTGTGCACGACGTACTTCAAAAACACTCATCATGACATCGGTCTGCGAATCATTAGACTTCTACTGAAAATCAGACGCGTGTGCAAGGACAAGGAGCCGTTTCATGATTTGTACTGCTCGGTGCTGAAGACAAAACGAAGATGTTTTGAAATCAATCATCATACTCAGTTTACCATTAGCGACTTGGCGTTTGACACAACGTGCGAGGTACATTCGGAGTATTCGTCAGTGAAAAAGATGATCTGTAACTTCAACGGCACAGATTGGCTTCCAGATACGAGAACGTTTCAAAGTGCGAAGTCTGTGTGTAATTTCGCTTACAGTACAGGACCAGGCAATGTTGTCTTCACGATTCGAAACAATGGTATTGAGGACCTGGAGCTGTAGTTCCTAAGCATTGGTGGATTTTTTGCGTATTACTTCAAAAGAGAGTCGTTATCTGTTGCAAATTCGAGACGTCGTTGTTTCTGGTTAGGAATCGTTTCTGACGACGCTACCCGTAACGAACATTTACCTGTCATGTGCTCACTAACTGATGGAATATCGGTTCGTTCTACTCGAGTTATTTGGACAACTAGGGTGTTCAGCTAATTACTTGTGGTGGCTTCTGCAAGGCATATTTGGTTTGTGCGTGGTCCGGACAAGGTTGAACAGTGGTACTCATACAGGTGGTGTTTACTTGGCAATATTGACTTGGATTCTACATACCATTGTTACTATACTCATGATTTACACAAGGTTACAGTTTTGAATGATGCGAACAATCCCGATAAGTACATCTCTTGTGCTGACGGATGCTCGCAGTTTGAAGTCGTCGATCTGTACAAGCTGTACTTTGACGACAGAGGGAACATACGGTTTCAGTACTTAGCATTACTAAGGAGTAACACGAAATGCAAATACTACACGTCCATTTGTACCGACAGCAGAACATGCTACAACGTTTGCACGTGCGAAACTAAGGGAGAAAGGATGTCTCGTCTGTCCTGTGGTGACAGTCATCATGGTGATGCTGAACCAACTTGTTTCGAAATATTGAAACAAGATTTGTGGAACGGTGATCGGTTACTCTCTGAACTGGACGAGACATGGGTTTTGCAACACTTTTGCTACGGCTGCATTGCATATTGTTATGATTTTTGCACGTGGTCTGATGTTATTAAACAGCAAGTACGTTCGGCAATAAAACACAAAACATGAAATCGAGTTTGTTTGTTTTTATTAACAATCATTTTTCATTCATTCATTCATCTCACAACCAGCCATCGTTTTTCTGAGCTGCATTGATGATCTTGATTAGATTTTTTGTTTCGTATGCAATGGGTTCGTACTTCAGGTCGAAAATCTTGTTTGCAACTAGCAGCTTGTCCGGATTACTTGTTCTGGTGAGTGCCACGATGATGTCTTCGGCACGTTCTTCTTTAGTCAACAAAGCGATGATGGGACTGTGAATCGTAAGTCCTTGCGTCGAATCGATAGTACAGCATATGTGAAGAACAAGTGGCATGCACCTGAAAAATGACTTGTTCACAAATTTTGACAGCATTTCGTGAAATTGTTCAACGTCGTCAGTAATAGTATCAAAATCTTCCTCGGTGTTGCATGTCTCCTCTTCGTCTTCTTCAAAGACGGGTCTCTTTCGCTTGTATCTACCAAAGTTGGGTCGCGCGTCCGACTGATTCGTTTCTTGAATGCTGTCTGTAATTTCGCACGTACTGACCGACTTCGTTTTGAGGTACATCTTTACACTCAAGCAGTCGTTGTACATAAGACTCGCGTATACGCCGTCCAAGAAGACGTACTTACTATTTTCAACGTCTTTACATAGACTTTTCGTTTGGATGTCCAGAAGAACGAAGGTGAACAGATCTTTTGGTAAAACAATACTCGTACTACCTTTCTCGTTGTTATACATAAAGACTTTCCCGGAGATATCCTCATTAGAAGAAGCTTGTTGCAACAACGCTTTCAATGAGAACAGGTTTTGCATGGAAGCTTCTACTTGGTCTTCAGATGTCGAGTCGTCCTTGTTCGACTGATTCAAGCTCTTCACAACGTGTTCTGCCTGTTTAGCGTAGATGTCTTCCACCATGTGCTTCGCGCAGTTGACGAAAAAGTGTATGCAGTTACTGCGTTCGCTTACCATGTATGACTGCAGTTTGTCCGTCACGTCCAGGAACTGTTGAATCTTGCCCGAGAAGCTAAGGATGTACACGTTGTGGTATTCAGTCAATAGGTATCTGAAACCCTTTAGACACGTTCTGGATGTCTTGTAAACCAGAAACTCGTCATCGAACATTTTTGCCATACGTTCCTGTCTGTCCCACGTCTCTTGGTATGTTTCGCTCTTGAACTTAACGTTGATGTGTCCTTCCATATTCTTGAATGAAGGGGCGTCCTCATTGGTGAGAAAGAACTCTGAGAACTCGACCGTGTTGTGAGCGTTTTGTCTGAACACGTTACTCTTAAAGTCTTTCAGGTGTTTGTGCTTCTTGCAAATCTATAGTTGTTGGCTTGTACAGTGGATCAAAGAATTTGGCTGCTCTATCACAAAATGCTGCGTTGAATTGATCTTCAATGGTTCGCAAAACGATCTGCCGAGTTGTTTTTTCGAGGTTTACTGACTAACGATGCCAACGTTGTGGTATTCTGAATGTTTACCCAGTTGTTAACGCGTCTGTTGTCTTTGAACGACTTGATCTTGAACCTACGAGTCTCTATAATCTGCTGTTTCAAACAAGGCTGAGAAGCAAACGTCAAAGCACTGAAAGGAGTGAAGTTGTCTATAACTCTACTCTGTGTTGGCGACCCAACGAAGAGCAAACATGGTACTGTATGTCTCCAAGCATAGGTTTCGTACTTGGCGTGACTGAAGGCGTGGTGAAACAAAAACAAAAATGCCAAGTAATCTGGCGTGCGACCAGCCTCCTCTAACACGCACGTATCGTAAAGCAATATTGCTGGTATTTTGTTTCTCAGTCCGAGCGAACTCATGTACTCGATAACAGCCTTGTGGACGTACTGTTCATTACTATAGCCAAACTTCTGTTCATACTCAGATCTATACTTTCGGTAGTCGTCCGGCGATATCTTTCCAGCTTGTATGTCTTTGCTGTGCAGTTTCTCACAGAATGGCAAGCATCCACGAAACATTGTCATCACGTAATCTTCATATGAGGAGAACGTCTCTCGACCCTTTCTAGTTTTCATAACGAATTGACCCAATATGTCTGATTCATAAGGTTTGATCTCGTAAAAGGAATGTATCGTCTTGTACACACATTTTCTACTGCTGGCGAATAGCATGGCTGGCCACAGCGTGTTTTGTAGATTAATGCCGGCCGGATTCGTAGGCGCATAAAACATCGTGCGTTGTCTGTTTGCAATATGCTTCAATATGTGTGTCTTTCCAGTACCGGCATGTCCCATGATCGAAACGACAACGTGTGGTAACGTCTTGTCTGTTTGTTCATTCGCACATTCATCCGATGGTAAAGGCTGTACATAGCGACTCGATTCCGTCACGTCAGAAAAATGAGACAAGAAAATATCTTTCGATTGCTCGGTTGCTCTCGCTTGCTTCATGAACGACAACACTTCGTTCATAGAACCTATGTCTCGCACGGTGTAGTAAAGCATGATCTCGTCTGTGTCAAGAAACACGTCTGACTTGATCGAAAGTCAATTCGAGACTGACAGAAAATGGATATATGTGGCAATTTATTTCTAAATATACTTAGAAAAAATAGAAATGCGTGTAGACGTGGTAAAAATCTGTAGTGACAGACTTAGATACCTAACTGATCAAAGAAAACAAAAGGTGAAGAGTCTGAAACGGCTTTTGCGAGCAGTCAAACTAAAACCAATGCTAAGACCAAGAGACGACAGTTTTGACATGACAACTAGAAGCGTGGACGATTTTGTTCAGGCAAGTCAAGTGAGATCGATGGTTTCGACATCACAGAGATCAAATATGCATGATGCTGTTGCGAAAGTATTCGACAAGAAACGCGAATATGCCATTGAGTACATCGCCAGAAGACAACTGGTCAATAACAAAAACTCTGTTCTAGCTTTTGTGAAGAAACGTTTTCTGGTGTACAACCGAGCATTCAGACCAAATCGTGAAATTCCCTGGATCAAAGATCTTCCACTTAAACCAAACTTGAACGACCCCGTTTACTTTGGCTGGAACACTACACAACACAACGCTAAATACCTGCACGGTATATACTCAAAAACGTTCAAGGGTCTTATTCAAGACTACGAAGTGTTGTCCGAACACACCTTTAGCTTCAAAGTGGCACGCGTTCTGAACAAGCTTTTTTACCCGATCAATGCTATCGATGGCGGAGAGTACAACGCATTGAATTTCTTGTTCAGGATATATCGGATGCAACAATACGACTTCAAAGGAATGATAGACGAAATAACGTGCACGACAGCTTTACCTACACCAGATCCTGCTGTGTTGCACGACCACGTGTTCTCTGTATTCAACAGGATCAACTACTTCGATTACAACGACGAAACGGGTGAGTTAAAGGACTCGTACGACAATGCACTGTTTGTCTACCGACCAGAACTTTACGTGTTTCTAGTAGCCGAATACGTGATGCTCAGATTCCTATTGAAACAAACGTCCACATCGGTTCGTGATATCATCTTGGAATTTCTAAGGCACAGTTACGAACACGATATATGTGTCAGTAACGTGTGTCAGTTCTATCCCGGAGCATTTACCATACTCTTCATGCTGTACTTTAACAGATGTAGCGGAGATCCAAAAGGCATCTTGAACGTGCTAGTCGACATACCGAGAGCGACTACTAGCAACGACTTCGGTGAAGTAACGAAACATCTCAAATACATAGCAAAGTTTATTTGCGAAACAACTTTCGATCTTGAGCAAGGCAAGACATTTATATCGGACTACTACTTCGACAACTTTCTGTCTGACGTTAACTTCTTGAAATACAACTATTTCGTCAAGCAGCCGACACAGCTGCAAAACATAAATCTGCCAAGAAATCCAAGTAACCTACCATTCATTGTTCCATAACTCGAATCGTATCCAGTGGATAGATCGCTAATACTTGATAGTAATTGTCACCTATGGTCAATAAAAACATGTACTTTTTCACATTGTTTGTTTCTGACGTTGACAGCTTAGCGCGACTAGCCTTCTTGTATTGAAACATAGGTTGGATTCTAAACGTATCGGTGATGTAATCTCGAATAATAAAGTTACAAAGTGGCTCATATATTGGTTTCGGATTCAATACTGGTCACGAACTGATCAAATCGTACGTAGGGAATTTCAAGAGTGGCACGAATGTGTTTCGTTACAGAACAATATTGGTTTCTCTGCATTGAGTCTTGTAATACGTCCAATGGTAACAATCGGGAGAAATGAACGACTCTGTCGGGGAGGAATAGACATTGAATTCCTTGTCGAACGTCGTTAGTTGTACCTTAGGTTCATTGAAGTGAAATAGATAGTCCAAAAACATCGTTTGAGGCGATTCACTCTTCAGTATTACGTTGGACTTCTTTTTTCATAAAACTGATGTCCGAATGGTTGTTAACAATGATGGACAAGAGCTCATTCAATGTAGTAGAAGAGGTTCGGGTGTTGAGGTGCCTGTATATTTCGTAAAGCAGAACTAAACTGAATATTCTAACGAGCACGCAGCTGTTCTCATTCAAGAAGTCATAGAAACGAACGCTCATGGCAAGTTTCGAAAACTGTAACGTGAAACATCCTTTTTCGTCATCTGGATTGGCGAACATCAATTTTTGACTTTGGTTAGTAAATATGAAGTGGTTACTTTTGAACACCTTTTCGTACAGGCCATGATGTGAGAACATTGTAACATGGGAAATGCAAACAGTGTGGAATTTTGTGTCTCGATTACAAATACATGAAATCTCTGCTGCGAAACACATGCCTCGCCCTGCTAAGCGTCAAACGAGTAGTGATGCGGCAAAACAGCAAGGACGTGACCAAAATATATGTTTTCACTTTTGTTTCTACGGAAATAACTCAGCTAACAATTTGAAATCAGTTCAGTTGTCCTTTGACTCAGATTAGAGCACACGATAATTTCGATGTGGATTGGAGACCTTTCCAATCCATAACGTTGTGTACTTTCGCAAAGACTCGAAAAGAGGCACGTATGAACAGTTCTTTCATTGGCTTTTACGAAGTCACGGCAAGCCGAGGGATGAAATCATAGACGCGATCGTTAGCAGCATGATCGTGTTTTTCATCAACACGTTCTTGACGATGACTTGTATGACCATCTACAATGAAACGAACGTCAATCGTCTGCTAGTAAATTATACACCAATAGATTCATCACAAGTCAGCGACGAGACCATCTACTACGTCAACAGTAAGTTCTGTAACCTGTACTTAGCAGTGTCACAACTGTTGAAATGGAATTCGTACGACTGCATGACTATGATACGAGAACATAAAGTACCACTGAGAATCATTTCGCTGGCAGACATCGTAATGGTCATCATTTACTTGACCGCTACTGGTGCAATGAAAATTAATCCTGCATACTTCAAAAGTTTACTTTCTGACGATCCTTTTTATGTCAAACGTATCATCAGCCAGTACTGGTTTCTCAGTGGACTGAGATATCGAGAAGTGTTTGATGTAAAATTTGCTCGTAGAGACATTTTCGAACAACGCAGAAAAGAGTATATGAAGCAATGCTCAGCTGATCTCGTACTTCGTAAACTAGGAACATTTGACCAAACATGAGTATGATATCCGACTTGCTTTTCACTAACAGAAGAAACGAACAGTACGAAGACATAGCAAGATTTTATCACGAGTATTGGTCGTCTACCGAAAACATTAAAAGGATTCTCAAAACGCCGATTACGACTTGTGTTCTTTGTTCTTCTTTTGACAAGGACAAGATTTCTGTATTGGGTTTGTATTACGACTCGATGCCATTTAACTCTGTGACTTTGCTCGATGCGTGCATAGTGACCGTTATGTGTCTCTTAGAAGCAGATCAGACACAAAATGCCGACAGCGATGATTTGAAGAACCTGGTCGAAATCTTGAATCCAGACGTGATTAGAAACCACTACTTTCTCAATGTCTGTTGTGAGCGTGAAAAGTGCATCAATGACTGGGACGTGATCGAAATTCTGAAAACATTAATGTTACGTTTCAAAACCAAGTTCGGTCTGTCTGGCGACGTTTGCATTCTATGACTTAAACTATTGAAGGAAAGGTAATGCGGTCGGTAACCCCCCCCCCGTTACCCTGTAATTCGTTCATCACAACGGTTCAACTGGGTGTCATTGGAAAACCAACAAAGGGTAGTTCTACACCATGTATTTCATCAGCCGATAAGAACAATAGTCTATCAGCTCAAGAGAGAAACAAAACAACCACGTCAAAACGAATCATATTGCTTGTAAAATTCTTGGCGTTCAAATGAATACCTGTTAGTAATTCAGATTAAACTTCTGAATTTCATATTCTTCGTTGTTGTTACTTTGTATTTCATGTTGGCTGATTTCGTCCTGCTCGTCTTGTTGGTCATGACATTTTGACTTTGTGTCTGTGTCTAAATGTAAGTCATTTTCTGATTCTGGACAATATTCACTTTCTTCATCGGTGATTATTTTCCTTTCTTCCTTCTCTGTTTCAACCTCGTCGATTGTCTTAATGATGACATTGCCAAATGTTATCGACTTCTTGTCCCCTGTAGGATCGTCACTTGTAACGGGCGGCAGGCACACGTTTTCCTCTATATAAGGAATAAGGGCTCGTGCGGAAGACTGATCATCGTCGTTCAGTATAGAATCGAATTCAACGTCCATAGCCTGTTTCACACCGAGCATAGTTTCTTCTCGCAGTTCCATAAGGTCTTTCTCTTTATCCATTAATCGGTCAATCTGAGTGTTGACCGTCTCAAGTAAAGACTTGTTTGACTTGATCGTGCTCGCGTACTGTTCGAGTGCATTACTCAGATATTTGTTGTGAGCCAGTGATAGCTGTTCCAAGGCATACGTCATCTCGAGCTTTTTGTGCGTGGACTCGTAGTGCATTTGTTGGATTTCGTGGTCGAACAAATTAGATAAAAGCTTGTCGTCTATCAAAGCTCGGCATTTCGCTTCGTTCACTCGTGTCTGCAACTTCATACTCAGAAATCTTCTCGACTGTTTTCGATTCATCTTGTTTGACGATAATGGACCGTTTACATTCAACGTACGAAGATACCAAGTATCTTTTGAATCTCTATATCACGGACAAAGTTCGAAAAACCGGAGCAAGCTATAACAGTGTTTCGGAATGGCATCGAAGCGAACTCAACGATCTCTTTAATACAATAAAACCGTACCTCGAGGAAATCCAAGAGACGTATGCCTCAGAAAATACAGTCGAGTTTAATTATGCCGAAGTGTTACAGGAGAAATTGAACTTGTGGAACACGTTAGATAACATCATTGACACGGACACAGAAATTCATTGGTTCAGAATCATGTGCGTGTTTGTGTTTCTTGGACAACTAGCCGAGTTCTGCGCCGAACGTCATGTCTTGTATCTGCTACAAGGAGTCATCTCAGATGTTTGTTTTTGGTTCAATGTTCGCAATGTGAATGCATGGATTTTAGACCAGGGCGGATGGACGGCCTGTACAATTGTGATGAAGAAACAAAAAACAAGAAGCAAGTTTTCTATTTTCCTCTCTGTTATATTAAATGCCATTGATTCTTGGTACAATAAAATTACAAAAATTTAAGATTTTGCAAGCGTTTTTGCAAGCCCATGTCTTCAGTTTCCATTTCCAACTGTTCTGGATCTGGTCGACGACGAAACGATCTCATTAACGTTTCACGACTCGGCAAATCATCGTGTGGTCGTTTCCTTTTTAGCTCATGTCTCTCCACGTGGACAAATCGATTCAAGTATGCCTCTAACTTTTCTGTCTCTATTGTTGCGAGCACGTAATGCTTACTGCTCATGTCTCTTGGAATAACGTATCGTCGATGTTCTCTCAGTTCACTAGTCATTTTGAAAAACTGATGTGGTTCTACCGAATATTCGTAAATGACATCGTCGGCTTTCTCTACCAACAGGGTCGAGTTTTCCTTAAATATAACCTGAATGTCCGTTTCCATTTCCCGGAGATGGAATTGGAACAACGTGAAGAAGTCGTCCACGTACATTACATCTCTGTCCTTTGAGCGAACCGAATACCAATCTTTCACTTCCACAGTGTCTGGTTCGTCACAGTATTGAATCACTTCAGCAATCTGAAGGTTTCTACTCAAAAGAATCATGTTCGTACCGTCCGTGCATAACTGATACTCTCTCGGCATCGTGACAGGCAGAATGTACTGTTTGATAGGTTTCTCGTGGAACAGATGAACTCTACATAGCAAATTGTCGTTACTCACGTACCACAGTTCGTCATTTACGACAGCATACTTGTTGGCTTCCAGTGAGGACAAGCACGAGTGAACGCGATCGTGTATTTGTAGTTTACACCATCGAGTACCGTTGAAGTATTTGGCAAAGTTAGGAACTGTTCCGTCTAGATCGAAAGTCAAAATGACATGAGGAGCATCGTACCGCCTGTCCAGTGGTATCATGTCTTGTCTGATAGCAACAGTCTGGTCCAGGTATTCGGCGGTGAGACGGTGAACTTCGCTAGCGCTTCTGTCAATGCGAATCTGTCTGAGCTCTCTGGTTGGCGCCCATGTGAAAACATCTGTGTAGAAGTAATTGATTATTCCAGCGTCGATTTTATCGTCGTCGGTCATAGACATCTGATTGAAGAACTCCATCTTCGCTTCGATGGCTGCTCTGCGCAATGCATTGGCGAACTTGACTACCAATCCACTCATCTTCCATCTCAACGCTTTTTTGTACAAATCAATGTCTTCGGGTATTCTCGCTACAAAGCCAGATGGATTGTCTAGATACTCTTTCAAACGTTCATCGGTCGATGTTGTGACATCCATGTCACTGTGGCTACTGTTCCAACTTCTCGCACTAGCCATTATATTTTCGGTTGCGTACACTCGTGACATTTCTTCGCATACAAACCCTTTAATACTTTTTTTCCTTCAGATCGAAATGCGAGCCCAACAACTTAACGAAACCCAGCTTGACGTTTCGACCGCCGGTGTGTACGTTCTTGCTAAGTAGATACTCATGACCATCGCAACAACGAGGTCGTCTGTCGAATGCGAACTCTTGCCACTGAACTTTTTCTCTTGTGGACTAAATCTAAACTGTTCGACGTTCTGTCTCAAGTACTCGATCTCGTTCCTGTCGCTACCGTTTAAGTGATACGAGTGTAACACCGAGGAGAACCAGATCAGCTTCTCGTTGATGTATTGTATGGTCTGTGAGAAAATGGTGAACTTATTGAGTAGAGTGTAACCGGCCCTCTTGTTCAGTTGTTTCGTCACACGATTTTCTACGGGAGTGAAATAGAGGTACACGTTCAAATTGGAACGTCTGAAAAAGTCTTTTAACTTGTCATACATCACCACGCAGCTGTTTCTTTGTGCGTTGTTCTCGATAGCAATGAAGAAGTTTCGATCCACCACTTTCTGTTCTCCTTCCCTAGTGCGTTTGTTTGATACGACTTTAGCCAGATGTTGAATGCAACTCAGGAGCATTCTTACCATAAGTTCGTTGACTTTGCCTAGTTCTTCGGACTCGACGAACTTGTGATCCAAATACAAGATACATGGCGTGTTTTCTTTCGTGATGCCACTAGCGACCAAACCGATGCCGCTCGTCAGAGAATCGTTGTAATTAGGATCCAGATAAACGAACACGTTTTCCACACACTTGGCATCGTTGATGATGTTCACGTTGTATTTGAGATATGTCAGCAGTCTTTCGGAGAACGGACACAGTTTCACGCAACTGGCACCTTTCATTGCGCTGAATGTGGAAGAAATACCAAGTTCATCTTCGTAACTGGTGTTTGACTGAGCGAGCAGATTCGTCAAGAATCTATTAGTCTCGTTTATGTGAATGTGATCGGGTTTGTAGAAAATGAGTCTGGGACACGCTGGTTGCTTAGCCGCGTACTTGAGATGTTCCTCGTTATTACAAAAGTACCGAACTTGATACAAGTTGATGTCCGTTCTGTACTTCAGGCTTCTGCAGATCTCGAGCATCTCGTCCACTTTGTGGTTGACAGGAGAAGTCAGGTAAATGATTTTGTTGTCAGTTTTCTGTCCATGAGCAAGTATCGTTCCATTCCTAGCTTTGTTGATGGATATGGCTTCGTCTACAATGAGCACGTGAAGATCGTCGCCTCTAAGCGCATTGTCGTTTCTCGCAGACTTGAATTTGGCAAGACAATTTAAGTCGTCGTTACTGAATATTGTTGTGTTCACATCACTGACGATTTTCACCGCAACAGAATCTGTCGGATAAGTAATGTTGAATCTAGAGTTTGTTAGTTTCATACTCCATTCATTGCACTTGCTTATGACTTGATTCTTGACCGTTAGCGCCAAGTCTTTGGTATGCGAATAGTAACCCATTCTAAGACCCCTCGGTACGGTAGTTAAAAGCAACGCAACCAAGATGTCAACAGTCATAATTGTTTTACCGTGTCTGCGCGGTGCAAACAGATATGCATATTTGTTAGCGTAACGTTCAAAGACATCGTTGACGAAAATGTCGTTGACTTCCCAACCGAAAAACTTCAAACATACGGCCAGAAGAATTGCTTGACATACGAGCGATTCTTTTTTCAATAAATGACAGAATATGTCGTAAAAGAAAGACTTCTGAAAAGTTTCGTAATACATCTGTTCCAAGGTTGCAATGGCATGATACAACTGAAGAAAATCCAAGTAATTTGGCTTATGTTGCAGAACGCTATTTATCGTTTCTTTAACAGACTCTACGTTACCAGATTCACGAGTCAATATCGATCTGTCACATTTCAGACCACTTTTGATGTTGTCGAAATAGTTGACTGGTTTCAAGAAGTCGTGCGACTCCTTCAGGAACAGTTTTCCCCAAACATGGGCTTCCTCTCTGTATATCAAATCACGAGTTACGTTTGACATGAAGGGCAATCGACCCCATAGTACTGTATTAACAGTCGTATCGATACTTGTATCAGTTTGATCCAAGCACGTACTCCATTCATACAGCTGAAAGTTGACTATGCGACTGTGAAAGTCAACAATGTACATAATTTGCAAACGTGACAGGGAGACATTAAAGAGAAACAAAGGTTTCGGATATACATTTGTTCTAATACATTTTTTTCATTCACGAAACATACATCAACTTGTCTCTCAGTTAAAACATATGCTATTTGTTGCGGACTTGTCAGATCCGGCGATGAACTACGAAATTATTGTGGTAAAGTACGATACAAGAATTTTACTTGGACTAGAGACGCGAATTCGCAAACTTTGCGAAGTAGCCGATTTCGTTTTTGGAATATTTGTATTCGATAATTACACCATCCGAAAAATAAATATATTATTTTTTGATAAAAAAACAGGCCTAAAATAAAGAAGAACATTACCGAAATCATAGCACCACTTTGTATTATTTAATGCAATAGTAAGAGAATATGAATCGACCGTCTTCGTGGATGAAAATAATAGACAAAATAGCCGAAGGGCAATATGTACCGCCACAAAATTCCATGAAGTACGAAATGCTGAGATTTTGTACACTTCGTTCATATCCAAAAGAAAATAAACCATTTATAATTAGAATCGCGGAAGCTGGGTTTTATTACGCTTGCAACGGAGACGAAGTAGTATGTTATTGTTGTGGTCGAAGAAAAAGTCACTGGAATGTAAACGATAATCCAATGGACGTTCATCGACAAATGAACCCCAAGTGCAGCTTTCTCGTCCGTAATTCCGAGGTCAATGTTCCGATCAAACCAACTGGCGAGACTAGTCGTGATACTGCAATCAAACCGGCTGACGAGACTAACCGTGATTCACCTAAATATCCGGAGTATGCCACTAAAACTGTCCGAGTTGACAGCTTTAATACTTGCGATTGCACGGATATATCGCCGGCTAGTCTGGCAGAAGCGGGATTATTTTATGCCGGATTTAGCGATTGTACTAGATGTTTCTATTGCGGAATCGGTATGCGTAATTGGTCGGAGGAAGATGATCCTTGGATCGAACATTGTAGATGGTCAAAAAATTGCTCATTCGTAAAACAAAAGAAGGGTTCCGAGTTCGTGAATCTCGTTCAGATGGCAGTGCAATTCGTAAGTTAACTATTATTATTAGCTACTGTAACAACGAGATGTTGCCACTGTCTCCTACGAAAACCATTTCTTATAAATAGTAACTGAGAGCGACTGCAACCAGACATATATTGTTTTACCTCTTCATTATTCATAAAACCGCACTGTCGCACAATTTTAGCGAAACATGCTCTAGTGAGCGAATTAATAGCCATCCCAGTAGGAAATTCTCTTTGAAAAATTATTTCACGAAAAGTACTATCCAACCATAATACGTCTAAAGCATTATGTTCCACGAGTAAATCGAAGATATTATCGCTTAACAATTTTATTAGTTCCGTCGGAACGTGTGCTAAAATTTGTCTAGCTGTTAGCTCCTCGTTTTGAAAATCGTCAAATACTTTTTTCATGAATATCGTCGCGCTGAGCCCAAATAATGACGATATATCATCAAAATTCATTGTACCTTTTTATTCATTTTTTTTTCTTTCTATTACATGTAAATAAAGGGAAATGAAGGCAATGGTAAAAGAGATATGGTAGAGAATCTATTGCACAATGACGATGCTGCCCAAAGTGTATTAGAAATGGGATATTGTCCACGTATAGTAAAACACGCAATTGCCCGAATACTAGAATTAAAAGGTAACTTTTTTTTCCCTACATATCGAATATAGATCCGTAATTTCAGTAAATTGTGGGAAAAAAATAGTGAGTCCTGCTCGAATTCACCTTACAAATAACACATTTATATTAGCATTTTCAAAATGGCTAGTTTATTGCCGAAGGCCGCTGTAAATTTACAAAGATCTATATATATGTTTTTAGACCAACCACAATTAACGGCAAAAAGACTGATGGAAGAAATATTCATTATTGAAGAAGAAGAAGAAGAACAAAACTCAAATGGTATTATCGCACAAACACAAGATCGGGACGATACCGAACAATTAACTCGTAAATCAAACCTCTCGGACTTTACAGCAGCGGGCCAAGTCTCGGAACGAAAAAGGCTTAAAGACGAAAATACAAAGTTGAAACAACAGTTTCTTTGCGTTAAATGCAAAGATCTTGAGTCGTGCATTGTTTTTTTACCATGCGGTCATTTGGTAACTTGCGAAGGTTGTTCATCATCTTTTAGATATTGTTGTATATCAACTTGCAGAAAATACATTAAAGGGACGGTAAAATCATACACGGCGTGAAGAAAACTGATCTAATCAGCATCAGAAAACTTAGAACTTGTCTCCAAAAAATAATATTTCTATATAAACCTTTGTCAGTGCTATATAGTCGGTGGTTCTTATTACAGAAAAAAAAAACCAACATTACCAACTTATCCAAAAAACAACAACAATGGAACTAGTTGATACGTTTGATAATTTACATATCGGAGTCGATGCGGATAAGGACGGTGATACTAGTCTTCACGTTGCAATAATATGCTATATGAACGACTATGCTATGGCACTCATCGACATCGATGAAGGCTGGTTGAATATTCAAAACTGTCTTCTTCAGACTCCGTTGCACCTCGCCGTACTAACTGGTCAGATTGATATAGTTCGAGCTTTACTGACTAATGGAGCTAATGCGACTCTTCGCGACCACAAGGGAGAAACGCCTCTACATATCGCGTGTGAGAAAGGGGACAGGGATTCAGTAGCCGCTCTTGTTCGGTCTATCCGTACCGAAGCGGCTCGTAAAGAATACTTTTCGATCCGAAACTGCGAAGGGTTAACGTGCGTTCATGTGGCGTCAAAGCAAAGGGAATTCATCATTTTAGGTCATTTGTTTTGCAAAGGCGCCGACGTCAACATCGGCGACGGTAAAAGCGGAAGAACGGTGTTACATTACGCCGTGGAGAAAAATGATATAGAAATGGTTTCTTTATTACTCACGCATCCAAACATTGAAGTAGATCGTAAGACATACGAAGGCGAATCACCGCTTTATTTGGCGTTCTGGAGAAACCACCGGAGGATCCGAAACAAGTTAATAAAGAAAGGCGCGTACTTCGACTATGGATATTTCGAGGAAGGTGTCGAATGATGAGACTTCATTCGGATAACCAACAACGTTGCGCAATAAACTGTGCAAACAGAATTTACAAACAATAGTTACTTACCTTCTAGTACTATTTCTGAATATGCTTCTATCTTGTTCGGAAACTTCAACCTGAAGCCCAATGATGCGTTAGAGACGAACATCGTCGTTACAAAATGTAGGCGTGACTAACTTTTTGTATCGAACGTTTTCATTGGTTAAAGTATTTCTGCTCGAATAAAGCATGAATCCGCAACGTCAGAGACGATTTAGAGTATATACGACAACACGAAATACACTAACAACCAAATACCAATAGAAAAAATCATGTATCGTGAAGATACCAGTGGTCGAATCTGGTGTCACTTCTGTAAAGACTTTGTGATACGAAAGCTGAAAGCGCTACATGACAAGTCACCACAACATATGAGGAAGGTGACTCAAAGCGAACCACCACCTTCGCTGTATCGTTCTAGACGACGAAACGATGAGGATGATGTTATTGAAATTGAATCCGGTTCTGATCGAACAATATTGATTTCTAGTGATAGGCCGAAGTCGTCGACGTATCAGATATCATCGCCGTCTATGAACTCTCGTTATCGGCTATCCTCGAGAGATACGAGTAATCGTTATTCGAGACAAAGTCAACGAGATGGAACTTCAACATCAAGCAAGAGAAGCATTCCTGATTTAAACTTTTATCAAAGTAGTACAGAAAGGAGTTACCATCCACCAGGATCAGGAGATGATGGTAGCTCTTGCTTTCCAAGAAGTCTCGTCAGTCAGCGTTCAAGTACTATCAATTATCACTCTTCACGAGACCTTGACACGGACGAAAGTACAAAGGTGTTCAGTCTGTACACGGTATCGTCTGAAAATGACTCTTTCGATTCAGATCCTGATGCAACAGTGATCATGTTTTGATTTTGTTTCATTTTGTTTTCAAAAAATAATTATATGTAGGATTTCACGCTAATAAATTTCGTACACCTAAATCATGTCTGTCGACTGTTCTTTCCTAACTAGAGATCAACAAAGGCGGCTTATGAAAAGTCGTTTTGACCTGTCTCCTATCGATTACCCAGAAATTAGGGACGACGATCTCAGTTTGATGAAATGTAATGATTTGTACGAAGCTTTGTCCTATGCCGTCGCTGGTTCGATATCATACAGCGGTGTCTTTCAGCGAGAAGTTCTGAACTTCATTCGCTACAGTTGGTTTAATCCTTCTGTACTCGAGGTACTGGAGGAAAATATCAACTTAGAAGAATATGCATGCAATCAATTAAACGAGTTTGACTCGCATCCTATTCCACCTTTCCTCGAAGTCAAGGCGGCCGCCACATATCTACAGCTAGACATTTACGTGTTCGTTCCAAGCGAAAACAGGAACGTAGCAACGTACAGATTCCGACCAATTACTCAGTTAATGAAAGGTAAAAACGATCAACACACTTACGATCAAACTTGTGGTATAAACATCGCCGCTCATAAAATGGACTCTGGTAAATACAGATATGAAGCAGTGGTCGCATTTCCACATGCTGGTAGAAACAGCAGAAGCAACCAAGAAAGGAATCCAAGAAGACGCGCATTGACTTTTGATGAAGACGAACAGGTTGACTTTGTTCGACTGAACGATGTCAGTATCAAGTACTCGAATGCGGTCGAGGCCTCAAACAAGTTTAGTCGCTATAAGAACAAACGCTTGAACGTTGATGCTGACGATACTGCATTGTTACACCTGAAAAGGTTCGTCGAAGATGATAGGTTACCAGACTCAGCCTTGGAAGACAGGCAACACGTTGAACAATTGTATACACTAGCAATCCGATTTGAGATAGCAGACCTGACCGATCTGCTTCTCACTTATATCTTGGGCAGGCCGCTGACATGGAAACTCGACTTTGTCAACAGAGAAAAGGATTCGTTACTACCAACGAATGAGCTGTTCGACAACATTGCCGATGACATATCTGGTGCAAGTTACGAAGATCTCAAAGACCTAAACGTGGATCGAAACCTCTCTAGTTCTCATACGAGACTTCATACCTTGCTGGAAAAGGAAAAGACTCTCAAGCGGAAAAGTATGCCCGTAGCGAAATCAGGCAGAACTTCGCGTCAGAAGTTGAAAGACTTTTTCGTAAACAACACAAGTCCTAGTAACGCGATGAGCGTATGCGAGCATATTGGTTACCCAAAACGTAAATACCTTGGCAAAGTGAGAAGACTGTTAAGCTTCGAAGATGAAATGGGACAGATATTCGACGAATGGTACAATGCAGCCGAATTGTGGTGTCGAGAACGAAATCTGAAACCACGACATCTTTTGGCTGTTGCGTATCTGAAAGAAAAACAGAACGACTTGTTTCACACACTGATTCCTACGGAACAAGAGCAACAATTCATTCGCGAACGAAACCAAGTGATCTACTATGTGTGCTGGTCGGTAGCCAACTCCTTCGAGACAACAATTGCACCTTCATGAAAGATTTAGATTATTAAAGGTTAATTCGCTATTCTTGTGGTGTCGACTCCTAAAATTGACATGGCAGAAGGACACTCTTACGATCTTCTTTCTTCACCACGTTCTGTATCGAGATTACGAGACCATGTTTACGATGAATTATCAGAGTCATTTCGATACCAACTTCTAGATTCGCCGAAATCAAAACGCTACTATTTGAAAATCACCAAACCAGCTTTTGCTATGGTACGCATTTGGGTATATGACAGCAACAAGGATTTCACCGAATACGGCATCCAATGTATGACTCTGTCCGATTGTTTGGAAACATCGTTTATCAAACTCGTAAGCGAGGCAGATGGAGAAAGAGATGACGAAGTGATTAAATGTGGCACGAAAGGTGGTTGCGATCTATATCCGTACGGCGATTCAAGATTTCATACGTCGGCGCATGATGTTGCTATCGTGATAAAACACTTAGCCGTCATTGTTACAAGTGAAAACTTACTTGATCTGATTGTAGAATACGGCCAATAAATAGATATTTAAGCTTTTCTCTTCGTTCTGTGTTCAATCGATCAACAATGTCTTCGTATCAGTTGCGGTCTAGTGTACAGTACGAAGTCATGATTGCTCTTTGTTACATAGAATCTGCAAGATACTCTGCCGAAGCTGCTCAGCAGTTATCGTACAACGTACTGACTAAGCTTTTGCCAACTTTCAAGAAGAATCTAAGAATACTCAATTCGATCTCGTTTCGAGAGAAAGAAAATGACTACTTTTACATGGACTTGCAGTTTTGTCTCAGGGCATGTATTCTCTCTTATGAGAAACTAGTACGAGTAATCGAAAACAGTTCCGACGACAAGACGGCTTATGACAACTTCTGTGCAATGAATAGCAGTAACACGTTGTCTGATCTGTGTTCGATATTAGACAGCATATGGAAACAGTACTGGAGACGATTTCATATCAACGTTGACAAGATGGAACTCTTGTCTTCTTTTCAAGACAAACTCATTCCATTGTTCAGCAACATAGCCATCAAAGGCAATGAGAAACTACCAGCCAACCACAAATGTCTAAGCTGTATCAAAAATTCAGCGTATGTTGACACTGGCATAACCGACATATGTGATGACGATGTGAAGGAAAAGAAAGACAAAACAAGTACTTTGGATTATTGTCATCATATAATTGACGTGAACAAAGACAGCAAACATTTCAATGTGAATCGAGTGATATTCGAACGACGTATGAATGAGAAAGGAACAGTGCAACAGTAACAGTATTTCACTCGACAATCGTTTGGCCTCTAGGTGTCTCCATGTTTCTGTGCTGCTTCACATATTCGTTCATAACATCAGAGAAGAGTCGAAGTTGTTCTTTTACAAACTGTTTGTCTTCTTCGGCGTACCTGAACAAATACTTCTCTTCAATGTCAAACCACTTTCCTATTGAAAACTCTTCATCGTCTTTCAGATTTCGTTCTCCTCTCGAAGCAAGCATGTCCAGTACGCTTTCTAAGAGAGCAATCCTTCCAACTTTAGGATCCAATGTAAGAACACCTTTCGACTTATCGCGCTTTCCATCAGCTTGTAGCGGGTAGAAGCACTCTGGATGATGATCATTGACTGTCAAATGATGTCTCAACGTGTTCTCCCATTCAGATTTCTCTGCTGGATCAGACAAAGGTCTGAATGTCTGTGCACCTTCACCAAACATGATTCCGTACCCAAGCACTTCGTTGTGAGTGTACTTGCTTAAATCATGTTCGAGGATACGATCGTTCATCTCTGGAGCAAATTCTACACCTGCCGAATTTAGAATTTCATGCACGAACCTAAGCCAAGCTCTGTGCGATGTAGTGTTTACCAAATGAGCTGGTACATGTAGCTGCACAAGTTCGTCGAGGCAAGTTTTGACATCTTTTTCCTTTAATGATGCTGAAGAACTACTCTGGTTGCGAGTATCATTGATGTCTCTGATCATGTCGATCTCCCACTTTTCCTTCGGCGGTGCATAGTTCTTCAGGTTGTCAACAAGCCATTCGTTGATCAGCAAGTGAAGAGTGCCGATGTACGTATCTTCATCTCGACAACTCAGAACTACGTGTTTGTTCGTTGATGCCATGACTCTAATTGAAATCCAACTGAAGATGTCAGTCCTTTTGAAGTCTCGATTCTGCCAATTAATAATATTTCATATTTTCTACATCCTCCCAATTCCATATTATCGTAACTCTTTTGACCCGGAGACATTTTTGCCCCAGATCTTGCATTTGCAAAATCTGTGACAAAAATGTCTTCGAGTCCTCTGACTCTTTGAGTCAAGTGGGATAGAATCGAACCCGAATAATCGATTGTCATTTTCTTTCGTTATGCTGCGAATGGAAAAAGTCCCAAGTATTTGCACAGAATGTTTCTCGCTCCGTTGACGTCTCGATGAGTTTTGTAATTGCAACTTTCACAATAAAACGTTTCCTTTCCACCGAGTTTGTTGTTCTTCACACCGCAATTACCACAGGTCTTGGAAGTGTAACGTTCGTCTTGAGCGATCGCTTCGCAGTCCGTGCCACGGACTCTGTGTAACAGTCTCTGTCTGAATCTGAAATGTTGCCAACAGAGCAAGTCCCTGTTAGCGCTTTTGGCAAGATGGTTCGGTCTGTCTTTTCTCACGATGGACGAAACCGATATCTTGCCAAGAACGACCAGTTTGTAATTCTTGACCAGGTACGAGCACAGTTTCAAGTGCACGTCGTCGACGTACGTTTTCAATTTCAGGTGCAGCTTCTTCAGTTGTCCGATTCTGTCTTGCACGGCTTGCGTCTGCTTTTTCCTTTGAGCACACGACAGGAGATGGTGAACTCGATCGATCTTTTCGTGATACTTGTGAATGACCTGTTTCTTGTCTGTCTCCGGTCCGGTCTGAAACGCGGTCAAGTTGCTAGGGTCGTAACACGTCGCGAACGTCCTACCTCCCGGATCGATAGAACATATCGAGTCCGAGGTGTGCACTTGTATCTGTCGCGTACATATTGGATCACAAGGAATCTGCAGTACGAATTTTCCGTTCGGGCGTTTGCATACCTTCATGTCGTGACTCAGAGGTGGTATCTTAGATACATTTTTCGAAAGCCTGAGAAACCTTTCTTTCCTGTCCTTCTTAGATTTTGAAAAATTGTCTGACATCAAAGCTATTCTCGATTGCCGAATTCGTTCCTCCGGTATGTCTCTTTCAGAAAGCAGTCTGACGTACTTGCTTTGAACTTCGAACGATCCTTCGCGTAACTGAGCAATGTCTTTGTTTCTGAGATCGACCTTTGATTTCTTTTGGTTGGTCTGTGCAGATTTGTACATGGTGCAAAAGTTCTTACAGGCGGTCAACTTGATATTCGACATCTTGTTGTCGAAAAACCAATTGTCTCCTGGAAGTCTGTACTCGGCCGGAACGTCTGTTGAATTTGTTTTTGTAACCACTCTTTGTAAGTCGAACTGCTTAGGTTTGAAGTCTTTCACCTTCACTAGGTAATTACACCAGTTATAAGCGTAGTTGCTCACTTTGAGCATCTGATTCAACGTTCGCTTCTGCTTTGACGTAGGTCGAATGCCGACAGAATAAGTACACATAAATTTGTCTTCCATCTTAGCACATTTTGTTTTCACGTTCAGATCAGAGTAATGTGTCGAGCTTGCAGAAGAGACGTCACAGTTCAATTCAAGCATTCGCACCTTGTCAATCCAGGACTTGAACGTTTCCTGCCCGTTGACAAACGCAGCTTTCCACAAAGTCATCTGTTCTCGTTTTCTCTTCATTTTGAAGTGAGGAGTAAACCGAAATGTAACAAGTTTTATACTGAATAGGAAAACACGATTTCCCTTTAATACTTTTTTTTCATCAAAAGTTTCACTAATGCTTGTTCCGACAGAAACGAGAAAAGGCGTCATGCGGGTCGAATGTGGTAAGATTGAAGGTAGAACCGAGTGTTTGACCTATGTTTGAAGCATTGGACAAGTAACTGGTTTCGACGACGTCTTTTTTTAAAAATTAGATTCGTCGACGTACTGTGGGATTGTGTTCGTCGAGCTTCAAAAATAAGTATTTAGGCAGAACCTTGCCCTTTTTCTAGACAAGTGAACGGTCGTTATCAAAATGGATCACGAAGAATTCATGTTGAAAATTTCATTCACCTTGCTTTTGGTTTTGTACGCACTGTACTTTGCAACAGACTTAGCGTGTTGGTTTCACCTGTAACCGATACCGGTCAGCTGCTTTGCGTTGTATATTAGCAACTTGTTCATGTCGATGACACGCCTGTAGTCGTACATGTTGTTCAGATCCAAGACGTCTTTGTGGATATACAGGCGCATACTGCTAGCCAGCAACTTCTCAAACAAGTGTCTGGTCGTGACTGTCTTTCCAATGACTTTGCTTACGAATCTGGAATAGCATAACACGATGTTTGATTGTTCACATTGCAGAAATTCAAGATACTGCGACATGTCGATTTTCCAACAGCACGAATCTTTATTGCTACACGTCGTCAAGAAGTTCAAAACTAGTGACTTCAAACGTTCGAGGTCTACCAAATTACACTGATGAAAGTAACTTCGCAGACCGCTTTCGAAATACTTCTGTATCAGTTCCTTATTCACGTCATCTGTAATGCAAGTAGAATTTGAAGCGAACACGTACATGTGAAGAAAGCCGAACGGCATGTTTGTGAATTCGCATACTTTCATCAGACATTCGCTTCGACTCAAATCAGAAGGCATCCTGATAAAGGCATCAAAGTTGTTCACAATTGTTGAAACATAGATTGAACTGGACTCGAGTTTCTGCCATATTCTGTTGATATGTTTTTCTAACATGCTCTGTATTTCACCTTCGTACGTTTTAATAAACTCGTCAATGAATTTACCATATTGTTCTCTCGAATACTGAAACGAATGAAAGTTGACAACGTCCTCTGTCGAATAGATGTTGTCGTTGATCAAAACATAAGGCTCGGCCTTGCACGATAACAGTCGAATGAACATGTTCACGTAGAGAAAGGCATTGTTTCCTATTGCCTTTTCCTTGTGGTGTAGATCGACGAGCATGCTGCACACATGACTAGTCGTGCTGTTGGATTTACCTGTTGACAAAATCTGATCGCGAGACTTTGGAAGTAAATCGTCTAAAGTCAAACACAACGTTGACTTGTTTTGCTTTTCAGCATGAGTGTCTATGACGATAATCTTGTATTCCTTGCTCTTCAGAGTTCTTATTCTACCAACGGCCTGAACGAAAGCTCCTGGTGAAGCGACTTGTGTCGAGCATTCGATGAAAACGAAATGAGTGTCGAAGTACGTTCTTGTAGAACACACGTCTATCCCAACTTGAAACGCCGTAGTGTATACGAACAACTGACATCCTCTGATGAACTTGTCCGGATCGTGAGCAAACTTAGATTTGATCTCTTCGGAACTGTCGCCCGTGATCGCTTTGACTTTGAACTTGCACGAAGCGTAAAGATTCTTCAACATAATGGCTTGGCGTTTGGTGGCCGTGGTAACGCAGATCTTGTGACCACGACTCAATGCATCGTGCAGTTCTACTAGTATGTCATCTCGATCGGACGTTCTCAGAAAGTCTCTCATGTAAATCTTCTTGTACAGTTTCTCGACTAGACCGATGTTGTCATCAAGTACTAAGTCTGCGATTTTCTGCGTACACAACAGCGATTTGTACTTTCCAAAGGTGTCCGACTTGTGCAACTTCTGTTTCAACAACCTGATTACGAGACTGTTGTACAGACATTTTCTATGAAACACGAGTTTGAAGTCATTTCGCCTAAACCTGTTAATCAAACATATGTGAGACTTGATGCGTTCGCTCTCGTCGTCTATTTCCTTGAAGATGCGAATCAGATCCAAGGACAGATGTGCGTCCAAACATATCCATCTAGGTATCGATCTCAGAACCTTTATGAACAACAAAATGTTCCTGCGTTTCTCTTTTGGATCGGAAAGGTCCGAAAACAACTCATCTACTATGCTGTGGGTTTCGTCCAGTATGACGACAGAGTAGCCGCGTACGCTGAAGGAATCATTGTCTATCTCGTCAAAGTTTTTCAACGACTGAAGTTGAATGACGAGTCTGGGATGTCTGTTGCAACTGTACGGTCGGCGAATGTTTCTGTAATCGACAAAGTCTGTCAGCTGACTTGTCACGTAGGAAGCAAACGTGCGTTTGGGCGTTATGATTAGCACTCTCAGTTCCGTTCTAGAATTTCGAGCCGACTGCCTGAGGTTGTTAATGATCTTCTTGAGTTGAAACGTCTTGCCAGAACCCATATGCGAACGAACGAACAAGCTGTAGAATTGCTTGTCCTTCAAGTAACGGCGGTATATGTCGGGCAGCCTTTCGCCATTATGCTCCACAACTCGATACGAGGATCTAAGCTTGTTACAGAGATGTTTCGTGTCCGTACCGTACAAAGACACGTCTAGCTCATCTAACAATGCTTCCATCACACGTCATGGTGTGCGAGCAAATGACTCGGTGAAAGCGGTTACCGTGAGTTAAAGAACCAAATAAAACATTTCGTAAAAAAGATTATTTATTTGCACTCTCAGGTGAAACACGAGCGTATTTTCATGAGAGTTCCAGTTCTGGCTCGACCATGGACAGCATCGGTACAGAGCTGTTAGAAGACCTGATGCGATACAACAACGAGATCAACTGTGTGAGCGAAACCATTTCGTCGATTCAAGGTTCGGACTTGAGCATAATTTGTAACACAGAGAATGGTTCGAACAATACAGAACTCATAGAGCCGTTGAAAACGCTGTTTGATATCTCGACCAAAAAACCTTATCTCGATGTTGAATACGTGAGTCAGCGTAAAAGGGACTTCGCGATAAACCTTAGTGACAACTGCGAACATGTCAACGTGTATGATCTCCGTACGTTCCTACAAGCTTTGGTTCCTGATCAAACGTCGCTCATCAGTCTACTCGAGACACAATGCAACGTCTATCCCATGTACATGTCACTGGTCGACAAGTTGCATCTGTTGGACACAAAATGTTCGAGAGCATACTGTCAGGGTAAAATCTTAGCAGGGACGAGGTTTACGTTGAACGGCAATAGCGATGTCTCCTTTTCGATAGCTCATCCACCTTTCGTGTACGAAATATTCGAACTGGTGAAAACTGGAGACGGCAGTGGAATCGAGAATTACATGAAGCATCTCCATCAGTACTTGGAGAATGATATTGAAACGGACAGCTGCTTGTTGTGTTTGACGTACGATCTGTACTGCACGGACGAAACCGATTTTGAAAACTTCAGACTATTCTTTCTGGAATGTCAACCCGTGTCTCACGAGCCAACACTGGACTTCTTGTACGAGACCAACGTTGGACTAAACAACAAAGTCGATCAATGTTATCTGTTCGATGCTTTATTAATGAACATACAACTCATATGTATTACGAGAGATGACAAAGTGACAAAGAATTACGCGATAAGGTACTGGAACGAAAAGAAACAAGAAGCGGAGATGTACTTCTGATTCGTCATCGTGTGCTACCGGATCAGCACAAGAGGCATTTTAGGATAATCAGTCCCGTCACAACAATCACAAGAGCGACGATCGTCCAAAACACTTCAGGATACGTGTTGTAAAAGTACTTCATCTGAGACCAAACATTCTCAACGAAGTTCAGCGTACAAGTGCAGTTGGAAACGTACACTGTTTTGTTACATGATGATGAGAGGCAACTGCTTCTAAAACGCTTTAGTTGGTAGCTGTTATCGGTTGCAATATAAGTATTTGCACTCGTCGTTATGCCTTTGAATAAAGCTTTCAAAATGAAATCCTCTTCTTGTTTATTACTGGCAAGGAACTGCTTTCCATGTAACTGATTTACTGGTGCAATGAAGTAGCACTTTTCGTCTGTACGATATCGAACAATTCCCTTGGACTGATTACAACTGTCACCACAAGTGCATTCCTTCGAATATACGTTTGATACTCCGAAGACAAGGAGTGACACCAGGAGTAAATGTTCCATTACGGTTTACAAGTATTGATAAATGGACAGAGACAAAATCCTTATATAGTTTTTTTAATCTGGAGTAACCCAATTCGGCTTGTAGATTGTATTTGGGATCCACGCTTGACGTTTCATATCGAGATGTTCTTTCTTTCTTTTACTCTCTTGCCAAAATAGGGCCGACAGAGCAATGCTATTATATATGGTGAATGAAACTGTGATTGCTAACATAAGGTAGAGGAACAAGTCAGGAGTATCACATCCGAAGTATGGGTTTACTAACATTTTACTAGGATGCACAAATACCAAAGCAAAGAAACGAACAACATATATATAGTTTTTTTACATCTACTATTTTATTCATTTAATTCAACATCTGAATCATCAGTGAATTCAACATCAGAATCATCGTTAAACCATGGATTGTCCAACAACATGATCAAATCTGGTCGACACAACACATTCTTGATCAAACATGAAGCCACAAAGTCTTTACCAAGAGTAGAAACCTCGCTGTCGTACACCAGCTTCGAGACGTCTTGATTCTTATATATATCCCATGGACGATACAAATCATTTAGCAAAGAATATGTCATGATTCCAACGTTCCATGTTACAGACCTTGTTGGGAAAAACTGACCTTTTTTAACCGTTTCAGGCGCAAGACAAGGTATCGTTCCTCCGACTCTTTTTGTCATCAGACGATATGTTGAAGCCAAGCTGTCGAAGTCGCATAGCTTGACTTCGAAAGTCTCCGGATCAATTAGAACGTTTTCCTCTTTAATGTCCATGTGCATTCTTTTTGCCTTTGAGTGCATACTCAGTAATGTTTTAATCACCGTTTTCACGATCCGTTTGACATGGACCTCTTTCACTCCATATTCATTCATATAATTGTAGAGATCCAGTGGCATGAATTCGAAGACAATAGCTATCTTTCTGCTGTCTTCTGATGTTTCTTCGACGCAGTAATCTAACATGTTCACAATTCCAGTCACGTCGGTTACTTGCAAAAGCATACAATTCCGCACTTCTTGTGGCAGTTGTCCTGGTTCAAAGTCTTTGAACAAACATTTGATTGCTACGGTCGCTCCATCAGAAATTCTTAAACCAGAGAACACCTTTCCATTGGAACCTTTTTGTAACTCCTTGTCGATCATGTATCGCTCTCCACTGACGCCAAGTAAGGTCCTCTGAAATAAAGAAAGAATCATGAGTTCCATTTCAAGTCAAATCATACTGGTCGACACTCGATATTGACAAATGTCCGCAAACACAATACTTGGATTATGAATTCTAGTAAATAACCAAACGTACCTGAGAAGTCATGATGAGCTTCGAATGTAAATGAATTCTGAATGTTGTAGATCGTGTAAGACATGCGTCTTGTCTGAGAAGTTGAATTTCAACTGAAGATCGGCTGAATACTAACTCCTTATATACTCGAAAACCGGACGAAAACTCACTTCGACCAATCAGCGTCGCCGTAACTAAAAAAGGGGGCGTGACACGCAATCATCCGTAACGCATTTTTTCATTTTGGTACCGACCGACGAAGTGTCCACATCTGACGTCGAAAAAATACTATTAAAGACATATTTTGATGTTTTCAATATGATCTGCGTAGAAAGAGTTAGTAATCATGAGTGAGTTCAAGGATGACCTATTACCAATGCCCATTACTTTTCTTCAACGCAATAACTTAGCTCTGTTGCTCTGGTCATTGGTTAACGGTGATAGCGAATGTCCCGACCTTCAGCATTGCCTTAGAATTGACACTAGAGGGTTTTTGAAGACTCGACCTTTGCTGTCGGACGAAAACAGTTTTTACAAGAGTGTGTCGTTGTACATATTTGGCATAGAGGACTGCGCGAGCCTGATTCGTGAAGCCGCGATCAATCACGCGCATGGTAATAATGATTTCCTTGTCGAACTGTATGATGATGTTCAGTTGTTCAAAGATATTCCAAACATGGTTTACGAATACATGAGCGACGAACTCAAAAGTGGAAAACAAGCGTCCTACGTCGATGTGTGCGTGACAGCCAATTTGTTAAAAACACCAATAATTCTGTCAAACCAGACGACGTTCGAAGGGATTTCACCTAACGGGGTATGGAACGACGAAGGACGAAATGCCATCTTGCTTGTAGCAAAACCGACCGGTGATAACAAAACCTTTGTGTTCTCTCCCATAATTTCATACATGAGAGATCTGACAGCCAGCAGTGAGGACATCGAGGTTATACAATCGCTCGGCCATCCAGCTTTGCCAAACGCCGAGCTTAGGTATTCGGTAACGTTACTGGACAAACAAGGCAGTGAACATGTTTCTATTCCACTGGTGGTCGTCAGACCATTTTCGACTAGACTAGCGGAGTTCTGTGGCGATGCTATAGAAACCAGTATATCAATCGATGCGTTGCGCAGACTTAAAGGATACATGTTGAATCCGGACAAAATTCTGTCGCCTAAACTTGACCATGAACTGTATCAGTTTGCCAGATATTGGGACATTCGGTCTTTGCAAGATACCATAGACGAGTATATTGGTCAGAGTTCATTGGCCAAGGTCGTGACATTTGTGAATAACGTTGAACTGAGAAGCAAATCTAGTCTACATAAAAGAATACGAAAAGGAATGTACCGTGCTCGTCTAAACGATCTAAAGCAATTGCGATTCCAAGTCAGCACCGAGGCACACAGAGGTTTGGGTGACTATTTGTCCAAACTGATACAGTGTAGGGAAGGTTCGAAGCCACTTCCAATCACTTATCATTTGCCAGATGTTGTTTTGTCTCTCGATACGAGTACGTCGTCGTGTCTAGGCAAATACTACAACGGCGACACATGGTGTTCGCTCTACATTCCCGACTCATTGAAATCCATCTTTCCATATCTGAAGGACAACAAATACTGCGTGATGGACGACACGCTGTTCTTTGTGAAAGACTCGACTACTTTGGGCGAAATGCGATTAGTGAATGACTACCAAGGCAAAGTCAAATACACTCGTATTCCATCCGGCGTATCAAATCCCAGAATAACAACAACTTGTCATCCGGACGTAATACTATTGCTATCTCCCGAAACAGACAGAAAGATAGCCGAAGTCAGAAAACGAAGTGATGGTGTTACGGATGTATCTCAATGGAGAAGCGTTGAACGGGAGAACTACGAATTCACGTTCGTGGACAAAAACTGCATACTGTACTGTATAGAAGATATTAGGTGTGCTCTTAAAGCCGACACGGCGAAAAATACGAATTTGCTATTCAGTGTTGACATGGACGTCAATGATATTTACTACTACAACATTGGTATATCTAGCAAACTCGAGACAGAAAATAAGTTTTTTGGTAAAAGCGTTACCATCTACGTTGATATTCCTCAAAATAACTCAGAAACGTATCTGCTGATGAAAACTGACGTGTTGGCAAACCACATGAAGAAGTTCGCCTGAGGAAAAAAAACTATATCAGGATAAAAATGATGGAAATTGCGGTCTACTGGTTCAGTCAACTCATATGATATTATGGGTCGTTTGATGTACTTCAAAGGAAACACCCTTTACTATAACAACCTGACGATTTCGTTGTTCGCGTTAGCATTTCTCATCTATGGGCTCGTTCGAACGAAACAGTTTGTCCATTTCTACAGAATGAAGTTCTACTTGGTATTCGTGTTTCACTTCTACGCACTGATTTTAAATGGAGCACACGCCATCATCATACAGCATAACGTTCTGAATGCAACAGTTATAACAGAACTGTGTCTGTTTTTTCTGTTACTATGCTTGTTCTGCGCAATCGTGTTCTGGACGTATTGGTTTTACTTGAAGTTCGTCTATTCCATGATAACACATACTCATTTCAAGACATTCACTAGGCTGTTGAGACCGTTCATGTTCTGGAAATCGAAACACAAAGACTACTACGATTACGACACGTTGAAGTTGAATGATGCGGACGACAACGTCGACGAAGAGAAGACACAACTCGACGAAGAGCAGAGAGACGAAATGATGGAAAACACTTGGTTCAGATATTTCAATTACCAGATTCTAGGCAATTACTTGTTCACACAAGTGTTCAACATTTTCGCCTTGCTGTCGACATACATGATTCGCACCGTTGCCCTTTCCACAAATTTGACCGAGTCGGCACAATTAGCTTTTCTCAGCCTATGTTTACTGTATTTCACAATAGTGTGCTGTTACTTCGACTATCGATATCGCAAGTTTACCAAGGCTTTGATCATGCCTCACTTGACCTTGCTGATATTGAAAGGAACGTGGATGTTCGAACACTATCAGCGATTTGACAGATTGAGACCCGAACCGATGTCACTATGTGGTTTTGTATTTCTGTTCATGTACATAGTAATCAAGTTTGCTTTCTTGACGGAAACGTCAACGATCGAACAGATAAAAAAACAAGACTGAAGTTATTTTCCAACATTTTGTATTTCATTGACAATTTGTGTGTTCAATTTCGTATGTGCATACGTATATTCGAGTAATAAATTGTCTAAATCTTTGACACGTTGTTCGTAATTTGCCATCGTGTTGAAATATTCCGTCAGAAAGTTTCTGACTTGTTGCAATACGGATTCGATAGCTTTGTCCATAGCGTGCTTGGTTTGCATTACGTGGTCTTGTAGGCCGACTTTCAATTTCTTTTGATTAACCAAGTCTAGATGCTGTCTCAACGACACCACATCTCGATAACTGATGATATCCTTATCTCTGAAGTTATTTGTATCAAGCGGAGTAAGTGCATTCTTCGCTTTGTCGGTCATCGTAGAAACGAAATTTCGAAATTCACTACTTGGTTGGTGAAGCTTGAAAAACGACTGTATTTGAGTTTCGAAACAATTGTACTGCGCTTCCAGTTGTACTTGTTTTTCTTTCACGACTGTTGAAAACACCATTTCCGAATCAGCCAGAGACCGGACATACTTGTGACAATCCTCTATAATAGTCATGGTGTTTGTTAATACACACTGAACCTCTGTGTCATTGAATCTAGTCTTTCCATCGAAGAAGTCTTTCGCTGCTTTGAACAAACGATGCTCTACGTAAGACAGATTAAGCATGTTGTCTTTCGTCGTTGCAAACAGTAAGATTGGATTGTCTTCTGTCGTCTTTGGTACGGGTGTGTCTTTTCCAGTCAACGGTAAGAAACTCATCCCATGTATAAGTTTCAAATTCGGGTAATCGAACGCTTTGGTGATGACCGTTTCGAGAGAATCTAAAGCAAACTGGAAGTACAAGGCATGAAGTTTGAAAGTTCTGATATCTAAAACGTGAACTGTATCCGATCGCATCATCACATCAACGCGTTCGAAGAATTGTTCGAACTTTGCAGTTTCGGACATCATCGAAACGAGCAATGGAGTGAAAACGTCTGTGGCAAAACTCAAAGACAACCGATGATAACCTTCCAGCTCGCGTTTGTATTCCTGTTTCTCGTTTATCCAGAAGCAATCCTCTGGTTTGTTACAAGCGAGATCCAACCAGGCATTTCTCAATCGGGTTGGATGAAAAGGGTGTCTGCCCGTTGCTGCAATGAAATACGTGACTGCCAACGACCATAACTCAGTGTGTATCGATATGTCATACGGTGTTTTCTTATCTGCCATCTGCGAGACTTTCTTGTACAATCGAGGGTCGAGAAAGTTCGGCGTTCCAGAGAGTATGTCTTTATACTGTCTCGTCGTTGGATTAAATGATTTAGCTAAACCAAAGTCAGCCAGAACGAATGATTTGTGTTGGCCGTCAAAGAGAATGTTTGCTGGTTTGATATCTCTGTGTACAATATTCAAACCATTGATCAGATACGCTATAGCATTACTCGTGTCTTTTATCAAGGTTCGAACAAGTGACTCGGATAATCCCAAATGGTTCTCTGTTCTTTCTTTAATAAGCTGGTCCAAGGAGTAAGACAAGAGTTCCATCAAGATGACTTTCTCGTCATCGAATGATTTCACAAACTTGACGACGTTCTCATGTTTCAGTTTACTAACGTGCTCCAATTCCGACCGGTAATCAATTTCACGTTTGAACACCTTGGCAGCAAATATTTCAGCATCGTTACGATGGTACCAAATTTGCACGTTACCAAACGTTCCTTTGCCTAGTAAAGCCTCCTTATTGAAAGACGTGTACAGATCGTTTACTTTTCTGACCTTGATATCGGGCTGCGATTCAGGAACAGGTTGCTCTTCCTTTGGGGCGATTCTCTTGCGTCGATTCATGATAACTCTTAGATAGCATGAGAAAGAAATAAAAACAAACATATATACTAGTTTTACTAACATGATGTCTATTTTATTCTTTTCAAATACTGTTTTACAAGACTTGAATCTACAAGCAAAAACACAAAGTCATCCTCTGCCACTTCTTCGCCAAGAATTAGAGATGAATTCTGATCTGCAAACTCACCCAAAAAATTAAGTTGGCTGTCGGAAGGGTGGTCAATCATTGGAACATTTACTACTGTCGTCCGAAAATGATCATCCGCCGGTTCGTGTGTAGATTTACGCACATAGGTACTCTTGATATTATACTTGTAGGGTTTGTTCTTCTCGAAAGCCATCAGCTGGTTGCCTTTGCGACTTTGCAGACGAAAATTTCCACGTCAACACAATGTTCCTCGTCGAACACGTTGACAACGTTTAAATCCTCGTCTTGAGCAATAACGTACATGTCAAAATCGGTCTCGGATAGATGCATCCGAACGAAATTGCTTGCCTTCAGCATAAACCAAGGGCTGATTTGAAGTTGCATATTCACCAAAACAACAGGAGCAACCAATTTACTTTGAGGTTCGAAAAGGAACAAGTTCTTCTTATTAGATACACAGATTCGAATCAGATCATCGGGCGGTCCGCCGAGCGGTATGTTCACGTACTTGACCCGATCGTACGGTCGAAACAAGTCAATGAATCCTACTTTGTCGTTTGCGATGAACACCAATGTAGTACTATCTACTATTTGCCTCTGTTCATACCATCTCAGGCAACCGAAAATGTCCTTTAGACACATGTTCAGTGGTAGAAACTGCCAACCGTTTGTGTACAAGTAAGCTTCTTTTTCCTGCAGACGTAGCAATGCAAAAGGTTCCTTGAATGTGATCGACTTCATACTCTGGTTGTTGTGAAATTCGAGCAAGTCTTCAATTCGACTCGATAGTTCCGTACAATGTTTCACAGGCGGTAACTCGTTGAGTTTTTCCACAGGCAACCACTGAATCAATTCACAAGTGTACTTGATCATCAGAGGTTCGTTTCTATTGTTTCGGTTAAGAAAACGAATCATGTTGTAGCAGTCGAATTCTTGAAAGAAGGCATTGCTTATCATTGATGCCAGTTGCTCGATCTTCAGTCGTCGTGCAAAAGAATACAGCTCTCCATCTAGGTGTAACATAACGTAGAACATGTGAAACTGTCTGACGAAACCTTCGAATCGCTGAAGAGCAATCTTCGATAGTCCCGTTTCGATTTCATCACAGTACTCTATTCTGTCTACTAGTTTCAGCATGTTTCGTTTCTCTAGTTCAGATTTTGAGAAGCTGACAGTGTTTCCTTCTATGTCTTTCAAGTTCAAAGTGTCTGATTCACAAGCCAAGTGTATGTCGTCGTTGTATGCTATGACCGGCTTGAACGATTTCGATTCGGAATCGAAGGCAACGACCAAACATCCTTGGTTAGCTTTGATCGATCGTTCCTTCACCAATGAAGGTGACACTCGGTACATTCGAATGTCGTAACTCTTAATCATGTATATGTTAGTGTTCAAGCAGTAGGCTGCTGTCACTATGATGTCTTCAGATGCAAAATCGTCCTTATGATGTTTCTCCACGAAGTACTGCAATGCTTTCACGCACTCTGAATCGTCTCTTCCAAATATCAGATAGGAAAGAGCACCGAAAAGATTGTTCCGTCGAAGAGATTTCGTCTTTACGCTAATACCGCATGGAAACGGTCGATATTCAATTGATGCACGCTCGAATTTATGTGAGCCCTTGTGTAACTCGCGGCGATCTCATTTGCCAATTGTTTTCTTGCCGTTTCACATAATGGAAACGTACGACTGTCTGGTTTGGGTTGTTTGGCAGCAAGCGTCATCAGCGGCGAGACAGCGTGTCTTTTCATGACGGCGTTTGAAAGCAAACTGATAATGAGGAAATCAAATATCTCTTAAATAGTCAAAATTTGTTATTTTTCTACTTCAGACACACAACTACTCTGTTCAGGCACGTCGCGTAATTCTTGATTTCTGTACACGACGAGACACAGCTGATGTCTGTGTTGAACTGTGGTGGAATAACCGATTTCAAGAGTTGACACGTTCGATCACTGTCCAGTTGACTTTCTGTGGCAAACAATTTGTTCTCGTACGTGGATACAACATACTTAGGATTGTTCCAATAAAACGTGTCCGGTATCTTGTTGTAGTGTTTAACAAAGCTGTACGACCGAATAAATACAGCAGTAGTACTTTTGCGATCGGATGAACATATGTCTTCTATAGGGCAATTTTTGTCTCGTCCGATAGAGTAGAATATCGTTATGTGTGAATCATGTTTCAAAACTTGCTTCAAGTGACGAACAAACTGTCTGTCGTCGTCGGTCGAATATACATACAAGTTTGCTGCCATATCTTATCCGAGTAACTGACTCACAACTTGATACAAGTTGCTATCAAACTTCTCTCTGGCACACTGCATTCGATGGCAGTCGTGCTTTAATACATAAATTCTTCTACTGGGGTTTTCAACGAGAATGTTGTTCACGCAACAAAGTGAAAATCTAGCACAAGGAAGTATGCTTGGTCTGTACGAACAGTCACTCAAAGCCGTAATCGTATCGACTTTACTCTGTTCTTCTTTCAGTCGTTTCACTTTGAGATACTGATAGAAATGAAGAAAACAATGATTAAGAACATCAGACGACGACTTGGGACGATAAACGTTGGATTTTATCTCTTCTGGTCTTAACACTAAGAGAGGGTATTGAGCAATGGCAAGATACTTCTCGTACGAGTCTGTATCGAATTGAAAAGAACCCAATACAGCATTAAGTATGTCGTCGGAAGGTTTCTGCTTACTTCTCTTGGAAGACAAAAATGATTCCAATACACTGAAGTTGACAACAAGGGATGGTTCGTCAACACCTTTCAGTAAAAAGAACCTCACGTCATTCATACCGTCAACGAATGTAGTCAGTTTCTTGAACAAGGACTGACACATTCGAACACAGTTCAAAGATGGATCGCTGACAAAAGCTATGTTCGGGTCATAAATAGGAACAAGAAAGTAGTAGTAAGCCTTCATAAGTGAGTTTTACTAATTTGTCAACATCGAATAAAAACATATCATATATAATCAAAATGATGAGCTAACAATAATTCATACAAGAATATACAAAAATGTTTCGTTTGTAACAGTACAAGTATCTATGTTCAGCACAAAGTCACAGTTCACACGTGTCCGTACTTTTTGCAAAGCTTCAGAAAGCTATCCCACTGTCCTTCTTGCGACTTAATCCAATCATTGATTCCATATTCCTTAGCCAGAGAAATGAACAAGTCAATGTAATTGTTTGCACTATCCTCACCTCTTTCCCTCAAGTAGTGAACCATTTGACTCAGATACATGAAAAGTATCATCAGGTTTAACCAATCGTCGCTTTTGGAATACTGTTGTGATAAGTATTTGCTTTCTATCGACGTCCGTATGAAATATGTAAAAAAGTCCATGTTTTGTCTCGCACATTCAAGATCCTCTCGTGTCAGCAAGTAGACCTCGTTATTCTGGAGAGAGTATTCAATTATATCTATGATTGTCTCATACACCACTTGCATTTCTGGAGCTACTTCTTCAATCTCTCTATTATAATTTGAAAAGTAATTGCCTATAGCACCAGCCAAGTAACCAACGCCAATCATTTTTGCTTTCAGATTATGAAATAGATGTTGACACTTTGAAAGTTCAGACGCAACTGAATGACCATCGCACATGTCCACCCTTTTATACTCATTTTTCCCGCCAAAACTGTTGGCATGGTGCCAATACGTCTACGCCCAGATATCTGTGACGTCACCTGGGTTTTTCTCAACCTCTTCTTTACATTGCTGGAGAAGTCCTGACGTAACTTGATTTTCGTCGAAGAAATTGTTGATCGTCTTCCTCACAAGAGTTTTTCGATTTCGACCGAAAGCAAGATGCGAAAACTCCAATAGGTCCGTCTTGTTGAACTTCATGTTTTCAATGCAGAATTTCATCATAACGAGTCCTTCGCTGATATCATCGGTCTTTATCTTTTTCTCACGATCATTAACCAGAACGCACAAGTCGTAGTTCGAATTCCCAACGTGAACTAATGTTTCACTCACGTATGGTGTCGGCTGCCACTGCTGAACGAAAGTGAATAGCAGTCCGAAGTCGTTGAATTGCAACCAGAGTCCTTTCGTTTGCGACCAGTTGTTGTTCAAGTTAGTGTCGTCGAAACTCAGCAAAGCTCGAATCACTCGTTGGTTGAATCTCACTAGTTTTGTATTCAGATGCTCCGCTAACAGCACGGATTGATGCCGCACAACATTGTTGACGATCTTCATTTCTTGTGCACGAAAGAAATTCTTCATAGCTTCCAACTCCGTGCAAGACATAGTATTTCGTTGTGTCAGACGATCAACACACGCAGAGATTCTCAATTTTTCGTCTTCCATGTTCAAGGTTCTGTTGGCGAATGACACAATCAGATGCCTGCGAGATGAAGTAACCATTCATTTTTTCTTAAATATTATTTTTTTACATGGGAAGAACAGATGGCATTCTTCTTTGCTTTTCATACTTCGACGAAGCTATGGACAGAAAGGTTGAAACGTATCTCTTCGAATATCATGGCATCACTGAACTTGACCAGATCAAACAGCAGCTGTTCGATGATTTGAAACAGGCTTGCGGGCAACTATGTACGACCGTTAACTTCGATGCTTGTCTCACGGTCCACGAACTGGTTCGAAAGATCTACAGCGAAAGCACTCTGAACAAGGCGTTTTGGTTGGACATCAAACCGCACTTCTTCGGTAATGAGAAAATCATCAACTTTATCAACGATCGTTCCAAATCACTGAATTTGTTTCATATTGAATTTCTTAACGATAAGTATAGGACCGTCGACTGCACATATTCGACAGCCAAGTCGGATATTCAGAGTGTAGAGATAAAACAGATGCAGAATGGAATCGTTGGCGAAGAATTCTTGTTGAAATTCTTAGTCGAACACGATCGTCAACACTACTTTATGCCTTCGGGCAAGATTGTTCTGCACAGCATACCGTGTTTCGCTGCAACGCCAGATTACCTAGTGTTCGACCGATCTTCCGTTTTAGAGCGTCTCCCAAAGATGTACGACTACGTTCAAAAGGCTAAAGGCATTGCCGAAGTCAAGACAACTGTCGTACCGGATGGATTTAACTTAACGGACGAAGATGGTTTTACTGAAGCGGACTTACATCAGTTGCTCCAAAATGTATACAAGAACAAACACTTTTTGACCTGCTCAGACGGTCAAAAACCAGAAGTGTACAACGTTAGCAAGACTAAAGGTCTCCCTAAAGTGAATTGGATCACGAGACTCTTGATGAGAGACTTGGCTGACACTTTTGCACGTACGTGCGAGATATGTGTTCACGACTTTGAGAAGAAGAAGTATTACCACTTCGAGTTTGCTAACCTCAAGAAAAAGATATATGTGAACTTCTTGACTTCACCTAGAGGGAAACAGTTGTTGGGTCAATGTCTTGTCTTCTATGACAATAATCGCGAACGTGACAACATTGAACTGTACGTGTTTTACTTATTCATCTCCCGCGAAGAGAACACGTTTAGTGCGAACTACTACGTGAGAGTCAAGTGTACCGTACCAAAAGCTGTATTACAACATATAGAGTTTGAACTGAACAAGAAATTCTACAGTGAATACTTCAAAACATGTATCGCTGCATCGAAGTAAGAGGATATCTCGCGTTCTTCGATGTGCGTGAATCCAGTCAGAAGTACGCGATCACGAAATCTCTCGCCAGACAGATTGTCGACAAGAATGCCGGAATCACTATACCTCTTGTTGTGTCTCATGTTGACTTTCGAGTTGATTTGACCGTAGGTTACGTTACTGATCTTTTAGTGGACAATAAAGGCTTGTATTGCATTGGCGTCATCGATAATTCCGCGTTCTTAGAAGTGCAGTATGAGCTGAACGAAGACTTTGTCAGATACTTTACCAAGGCCGAACCGTCACCGTTTTTGTACTTGAAAGCGTGTTTGTCTTGTTTCAGCCTGTCGCATGACAAGAACTCTCTCTTGATCAAACACGTTGCTTTGGTTGATTTAGGTGCACGTAGAGGCACTCTCATCAAGTACGGATATTCGAACACGACTGCTCACAAGAGATACACGAACAATCAAAATGACTTTTATAAAGTGTTGAATTGTTACAGTCGAAACGCATTGAAGCATGGTCGCGACAGAAACGAGTTGCTGTTCAAAGATGCCTTACTGTGTGGAGAAACAGACACCGACTTCATCTACGCTGAGCATCAATGCGAGAAAAAAAGTATTAAGGCATTTCAGTCGAATGAGTCTGACGTTAACGATTCTTGTACAGGCATGACACAAGAGCAGAACAACTTCAGCATGGACGATGCTCTGCACGTCCTCGGAACACTCGCTTCGGCTTTCTCACGAACCAAAGGTACCAAACGTCCGTCGTCCGAATTGCAAGGTTTATCTACTGCAAAAAGAGCGAGAGTGAACGACGAACCTATCGTAAATGCTGCTCAGACGTTGATAAATCCAGAGAGTCAACAACAGTCGCAAAACTTGAGACAGGAAATGAACGACTTCAAGAAGCAAATACGGGAGATGCAAACCGAACTGCTGTCAGCTCAGTCCGCGATGTTCAAAGACTTACTGAACAATCGCTATTCGCAACAACCGCAGCAGCAGCAACAACAGTTTGTTCCGAACGCTTATCCGATGTCTGTACAGCAACCAAACACTCAAGTGAATTCACAGATACAACCTTATGTTCAGACCATGAGAGATGGAATACAGCAACCGACTGTTCCTAACATCAACACTCCTTACGTTCTACAGAGTCAACCAGCGTTGTCCGTACCAGTAAATCAGATGACAGGTCAAATACCCACCACATCGACACAACAAGTCGTTCAGCAGCCATTAATGCAACCACAGATGACGCAGCAACCATTGACTCATCCAGTAACGCAACCATCGGTTCAATCCGTACCTCAACAACAACCCTCTGTATCTACGGAACAGACAGGACAAACTGTTCTAATGGGTACATCTTTGGAAAATCAGATGCAAACAAACCAAGACCAACCCAAGTCGGCAGAGACAGCTTTGATCGAAGCTGGCATGGACATCAACGAGAATGAACATTTGCTAAATGAGTTGTTCAGACAGTTTCTAACTACTAATTTTGCTGTGAAAAAGAAGTATTAAAAGCAAGAATCATGAATCGTATGTCTTTGTTTTGCATTTGAAGTTCTCTGTACTTACTTGCAACATGCAGTCGCAACTGTACACAAACGTGTATCACTTGGAGGATAACGTGTACTGTAATGACGATCTTCTCATTTGTAGACTATACAAGCTTGTCGTAGTCTTCTTCAAGACTCAGAACGTATTTGGTTTCTATCTGTTGAAACGGTCGAAGGAAGTCAACGTGTCAAATGCAATGATGATACTTTTGAACGCGGACAATCCAGAACCTGTATTAAGAAAATTGATAGGAACGGATCCTCCACAGCCATTGTCATGCTCCGTGGAGGAATACGAGATACAACTGATTCCTCAAGGTTTAGGAAACTACGACATACTGATAACATTTGAAACGCAAACGTCGCTATCTGCCAAGAATGCATTAGATCAGAAGGCTTGTATAGTATACCTGAACGACTTCCTTGATATAAATCCGGTTTTGCTGTTTCGATTAGTGTCTTCATCAAATTCACCAAACGTGTTTGCCAACAGTGATTTGGTGACTAAGCTGAAGAACCTTTACGAGGACATTCCGTCGCACCACATTCTGTTGATGTCTCTTAAAAGTTTACTCAAGAACGCTAAGTACCTTCCTCATCGAAAGCAAGATGTAACTATACACGTGCTTCAGAGAGACAGATACTTCAAACCAGTGTACCCTGGAATTAACTTTACGGTGATATATCTGGACGAAGACAAACAGTTAGCAGAACCCGTACTGCCACTTTCAAGTTCGAATAAACCACATTTCGTAATCAAGAAACTCAACACCTTGGAAGGATTCTACAACTGATTTATTCATTTGAAGCATGAAAAGTCAAATATGTGAGTAATTGAATAAATTCATTTACATCAAAACAACAACTGGACAGTCTTTCGTGACGCCATTCTAATTGACTCTGTTCGAAGCCAGGATCTCAATTTGACAATAAGTCTCCATTGTAGAAAGTCACTGCATCTGTCCCTTTGTACCGTCTCAAACTGTTTCAATCTCAATGAATACATAATAAGTATAAGTGTTTTGAGTTGATTATTTGGAAGAAAGCAATGTGATATCTGTCTCCATATTACAAAGCAGACAAAGTTTTTTACCATCATGTTCGTCATGCATGTAATGAAAATAGTCAAGCAAACAAGTGTCGCAGCAAAATTTGTGACCACAAGAGCCAAGAACAATCGGCGGGTTGGTTATTTGTGGCTTAGAGCACAGCATACAGTGTTGAAAAAGCTCGATGCGTTTCACGATATCTGACACAATTCCTTCCAATAGTACTTTGCATATGTTTAGATCCCTCTTGATGCTAATGTTATCGCCATATTTCTCTATATGACTGCACACATGCCGATGAATATCTCTAGCTTCAATTAGCTCTGCTGCCAAATTATTGTAGCTAGCTCTTTTCTCATCTAGTTGTCTTAAAACAGTTGGGTTCATCTTTTTCTTAACGTATTGATCCGAGCTGCCTTCCCGTGCTTCCGTTTGTGTTGCAATAGTTGCTTTCTGTTTCTTAGACTTAATAACTGCAGAAACAGTTTTCTTCGAAGCCTGAAAAAAAAAGGAAATGATGTTTGAATTATGTTAACCAATTCAATACCAGTTCGAACAAACCGCAATTATAGACTAACCGTTAGAATAAAGAAATGTCAAACCTTCAGTTTAATGCAAAAACACAATTATCGTGAATATGAACATACCTTCTTCTTCGACACAAACTCTGACTTGTCAGTTTTCTTGCCAGTTTGCTTGCCAGTTTGCTTCTTCTTGATATTTCCAGTGGTTTTATCAATGCTTCGAATTGACACTGGAATTTCTTCGATAGATGGCATGTGCACGTCGTCAATTTGAGAACATCCAACGATATTGGCCCTTTTACTACTATTCCCATCAGTGTGTGTCATTTTGCAAGCCATGGTCTAGTTTTTCGATGTTTCTTTAAGAAAGGTTGAAGCGAAAATGAGTTCAAGATCTCTGAATGTGACTTTTATACTCGAAAAATAATCTTTAAAAATTATTTTTGTACATTGTTTGTCGAACCATGTTACTACATTTGATTGTACGAACGTAGGTTTGACATAGCAAATGTTTAATTATGTGCAGCTTTCTCGGGTTGTCGTGTAATATGGAAAACAAAACGAATTGCAAGTTTTTTAACCATTTTTTATTCATATGATTGATTCACAGTCATACTATCAAACACTGTTATATTAATTCAGTATGACAACTTGTGTCTCATTGTTACAAACAAGACACAGAAACCTTTCGTTGTATGTTGTCATCACAAGGTTGAAATAATCTGGAGCACAAGTCTTGCAACAGAACTGGTGACCACACAAACCAACAACTTTCGGCGGATGTGTTACTGGTGACTTAGAACACATCATGCAATGCGGAATAAGTTTGATGCGTTTCTCAATATCGGACATCATTCCTTTCCACTGTTCTTCGCATATGTTGAGACTTCTCTGTATGCTAACTTCATCACAATACTTGTCTTTGAATGAGCATAATTTCTGATGAATGCTCAAAACCTCTTTTTGTGCTGCCGCCAAATCGCTGTACATAGCTCTGTTCTCCTCTAGCTGCCTCAGATGTGTTTCTTTTTGTTTCTTCCATTCATTCCCTCCTGTTTGTTTATCAATAATGTCAATTTCATTCTGTTCAGAAGTATTGACGGCGAACTCCTCGGGGTAGGTTATGTTGTAAGACATGATTGATGTTTATCGTTTAATTATGAAAGCACGAATGACAAGCTATATGAATGTCACTAGTATATCAAATGTGATTTATCTGAAAAAAGAATATTTTTTGGCATTTGTTGTTGAATCTTGAATTTATACTTGATTTCATGAGTCTGAAACTAGGCTTCTACATTTGATCTTGTTCGAACATAGGCATCGTTTAAAGAATGTACAATGTTGTGTAACTTTCTTGAGTTTCTAGTAGGAAGAAAATCGAAATGAATTGCAAGTTTTTTAGACGTTTATTGCTTCAAGTATATGTTTGAGCATAATTCGAACATTATAAACCGCTAAAAAAAACACTGTGCCTCGTTAGTCGTAACAAAGTATAGAGACTTCTGTCTCATTGTTACAAACAAGACACAGAAACCTTTCGTTGTATTTTCCATACACAAGATTGAAATAATCTGCAACACAAGTCTTACAACAAAACAGATGACCACATTTACCTACAACTTTTGGTGGATTTGTTACAGGTGATTTAAAACATAACATACATTGCGAAACACTCTTGATGCGTTTCTCAACATCTGACATGATTCCTTTCCACAGTTCATTGCATATATTAAGATCTCTCTGTATGCTGACTCCGTTACCATACTTTTCTTTGAATGAGCATAGTTTCCGATGAATGTTCAGCACCTCATTTTGCTCTACCATCAAATCGCTGTATATAGCCTTAGTTTCTTCCAGCTTTTTCATATATGCTTCTCTACTAAATGTCTCCGTATCTATTTGTAGCTGTGTATTCACAGCACTTGTCTCCTGGTTGTGTGTCGTATTATCAGCCATGGTCTATTTTTGATATGTATTGGCTAATAGTCGAAGCAATAATAAGGATAAGACCTCTTGATTTGGCTTTTTAGTCATATGAGAATCTCTGAAATATTATTTTTTTGCATTGTTTCTCGAGTCATGTCACTACCTTTGATTTGTACGAACATATGTTTGATTTAGCAAATGTGCAATCATGTGCAACTTTCTTGCGTTGTAGCGTAAGAAGGAAGACAAAATGAATTGCAAGCTTTTAGACATTTATTGATTGAACATAATTCGAACATGACGATTATAATGACAGATTGCTATACCAGTACAGAAACTTGTGTCTCATTGTTCGAAACAAAGTATACGACTTCTGTCTCCTTCTTACAAACAAACACAAATCATTTCCGTTGATTTTCAACCAAGAATTATATATCTGTAAAAACAAGTCTAGCAAAAAAATAGATGACACAATTTACCTACAATTTCCTGGCGAATTTGTTTTTCAGGTGATTTAAAACATAGCAAACATCTGCGAAACACTCATGATGGCGTTTTCTCAACATTGGAACATTTTATTCCTTCCACCAGTTCACCGCATATGTTAAGATCTCTCTGTATGCTGACTTCATTACCATACTTTTCGTTGAATGAGCATAGTTTTTGGCGAATGTTCAGCACCTTATTTTGCTCTGCCATCAAATCGCTGTATATAGCCTGTATTCTCTTTTCAACTAAAATTTATATGTGTTTATTGCGTCATGATCTATTTCAATGTACCGTATCTTTTGTGAGTTGTGTATTCACACACTTGTTGCTCCGTTGTGTGTCGTATTATCAGTCATGGTCTATTTTTGATGTGTCTTGGCTAATAGTAGAAGCAATAATAGACATGAAATTTCGGAATGTGATACACCTTTATAAAAACTGTAGCAGACTACTCTGAAAAAATTATTCTTTGGGATACTGAGTGTTGAACATGAAAACTACGTTAGACATTGTTAGACACAATTTTCTATGAAATGACAGTTTTTTTGGAAAGATGAGCAACACGAAGTACATGTAATGAAACTTTATCAATCAATTTTGATGTGTCATATTCAATAATCATGTACATCAACGCGATTGATGTTTTCATACTGTCACAATATTGGACTCAAAACAGTGTCGGGAACATTGTTTTCCACTTTTCCAGTTTTCCAGACTCATTTACCGTCGCATAAAACTTGTGAAATATTGAATCCTGTTGTTCGACCTTTGGCAATATATTTTCCTCGTTGAAAAGCCTACGAATGTCTACAAAAGATAAATAAGATAACAGATTATTTAGCCGTTGTTCGATCTGGCATTTCACCTGATGCTTGTCTTTGTTTTTATCATTTCCGATTTCGCACAAGAAGTCGAATTCCATCTGCATCCAAACGGCACATACAATGTACTCGAAGTCATTCTTCTTCGAACAAGAATGTGTGAAAGGAATACATTTTGTTACAATTGCCAACTCGAAGATTTTTCTAACTGACGATATCCTCTTCTGTGGTACCGAATCTTTACAGGCTCTATCGAATAGCTGGCATATATCTGATCGCAAAAACTCCAGGCAAAATGGTATGCACGATACAATGTTGACTGCTGGTTCTATCATGATGAGACTTGTTTTTGCGAATTATGATGTTGTCTGTTCAACGGTCGAAGAAATAATGAAGAGAAGAGATGTAGTGTGACTTTTTTACAATTGGACAAAAAATAGAAAAGTTTCTGATTGGTCGATTTAGTTATGACGTCATTCGATGCTATTTTCTGATTGGACAATTTGATATGCTTTGTGAGATTGGTAAAAGTATTCACTCATTCTTCGTTTGCATTTTGGAGAGACAAGACGTATTTTGTATTTACACGGGCAATTACATTCGAGTGAAACGACGTTTGATTTGTCTCAGAGATGTTGTTTGAACGTTTCAGACGAGCAATGAGAAGAGTGTTCAGACATGATGATGAAACACCTCTTTGGATAGAGGAAGAAATTGAAAAACGACAAAGAAGACAAGCACTGAAGGAATTCTTTGCACGGCGCAAAATTAATTGGCCGAGGAATAGAAACTTGAACTTGAACTCTAACAACCAGGTTGAGAAAAATGTGTTGAGAGAAGGGCAAAAGACTGTGATCAAGGACATGATCAAGAACAAGTTGAAAGATTGAATGTGATTATTAACACATTCGACCCGCATGACGCCTTTTCTCGTTTCTGTCGGAACAAGCATTAGTGAAACTTTTGATGAAAAAAAAGTATTAAAGGGAAATCATGTTTTCCTATTCAGTATAAAACTTGTTACACTTCGGTTTACTCCTCACTTCAAAATGAAGAGAAAACGAGAACAGATGACTTTGTGGAAAGCCGCGTTTGTCAACGGGCAGGAAACGTTCAAGTCCTGGATTGACAAGGTGCGAATGCTTGAATTGAACTGTGACGTCTCTTCTGCAAGCTCGACACATTACTCTGATCTGAACGTGAAAACAAAATGTGCTAAGATGGAAGACAAATTTATGTGTACTTATTCTGTCGGCATTCGACCTACGTCAAAGCAGAAGCGAACGTTGAATCAGATGCTCAAAGTGAGCAACTACGCTTATAACTGGTGCAATTACCTAGTGAAGGAGAAAGACTTCAAACCTAAGCAGTTCGACTTACAAAGAGTGGTTACAAAAACAAATTCAACAGACGTTCCGGCCGAGTACAGACTTCCAGGAGACAATTGGTTTTTCGACAACAAGATGTCCTCTATCAAGTTGACCGCCTGTAAGAACTTTTGCACCATGTACAAGTCTACTCAAACCAACCAAAAGAAATCAAAGGTCGATCTCAGAAACAAAGACACTGCTCAGTTACGCGAAGGATCGTTCGAAGTGCAAAGACAATACGTGAGATTGCTTACCGAAAAAGACATAGCAGACGAACGTGTTCGGCAATCGAGAATAGCTTTGATGCCAGCCAACTTCTCCAAAAACAAAAAAGACTGGAAAGAAAGGTTTCTCAGGCTTTCGAAAAATGTATCTAGAATACCACCTTTGAGTCACGACATGAAGGTATGCAAACGTCCGAATGGGAAATTCATACTGCAGATTCCGTGCGATCCAATATGTACGCGACAGATACAAGTGCAAACTTCAGATTCGATATGTTCCATCGATCCGGGAGGCAGGACGTTTGCGACCTGTTACGACCCTAGCAATTTGACTGCGTTTCAGATCGGACCTGAGGCAGACAAGAAAAAGGTCATTTATGAATTTCACGACAAGATCAATTGGGTTCACCATCTCTTGTTGTGCGCTCAAAAGAAAAGGCAGACGCAAGCTATACGAGACAGAATCGGACAACTGAAAAAACTGCACCTGAAATTGAAAACGTACGTCGACGACGTGCACTTGAAACTGTGCTCGTACCTGGTTTCTTAATGCGGATGATGACAAGCAGTATGTTAAAGAACAACTTCAGCTCTTCTCTGATGTTATGAACGAATACGTGAAGCAGCACAGAAATATGAAGACACCAAGAGGTCAAACTATTGTTGCGTAAAATACTATCACTGTTGCACTGTTCCTTTCTCATTCATACGTCTTTCGAATATCACTCGATTCACATTGAAATGTTTGCTGTCTTTGTTCACGTCAATTATATGATGACAATAATCCAAAGTACTTGTTTTGTCTTTCTTTTCCTTGACATCGTCATCGCATATGTCAGTTATGCCAGTGTCAACATACGCTGAATTTTTGATACAGCTTAGACATTTGTGGTTGGCTGGTAGTTTCTCATTGCCTTTGATGGCTATGTTGCTGAACAGTGGAATGAGTTTGCCCTGAAGAGAAGACAAGAGTTCCATCTTGTCGTCATTGATATGAAATCGTCTCCAGTACTTTTTCCATATGCTGTCTAATATCGAACACAGATCAGACAACGTGTTACAGCTATTCATGGCACAGAAGTTGTCATAAGCCGTCTTGTCGTCGGAACTGTTTTCGATTACACTAACTAGTTTCTCATAGGAGAGGATACAAGCCTTGTGACAAAATTGCAAGTCCATGTAGAAGTAGTCATTTTCCTTCTCTCGAAACGAGATCGAATTGAGTATTCTCAGGTTCTTCTTAAAAGTTGGTAAAAGCTTAGTCAGTACGTTGTACGATAACTGCTGAGCAGCTTCGGCAGAATATCTTGCAGATTCTATGTAACAAAGAGCAACCATGACTTCATACTGTACACTAGACCGCAACTGATACGAAGACATTGTTGATCGATTGAAAACAGAACAAAGAGAAAAGCTTTAATACATATTTATCGACGATACTCGACAATTAGATCAAGTAAGTTTTCACTCGTAACAATGACAGCCAAGTGTTTTATTACGACAGCAACATCATGCGCCGACGTATGAAATCTTGAATCGCCGTACGGATATAGATCGCAACCACCTTTTGTGCCACATTTAATCACTTCGTCATCTCTTTCTCCGTCTGCCTCGCCTACAAGTTTGATGAACGATGTTTCCAAACAATCGGACAAAGTCACACACTGAATACCATATTCAGTGAAATCTTTGTTGCTGTCATATACCCAAACGCGTACCATACCAAAAGTTGGTTTAGTGATCTTCAAATAGTAGCGCTTTGATTTCGGCGAATCGAGAAGATTGTATCTAAATAACTCTGATAATTCATCGTAAACATGGTCTCGTAATCTCGATACAGAACGTGGTGAAGAAAGAAGATCGTAAGAGTGTCCTTCAGCCATATCGAAATCAAGATTCAGACAAGAATTGCCAATAAGACTTTTATACTTAAAATCCGTTCATGAGGGTGCAATTGTTGTCTCGAAGGAGTTGGCTACCGACCAGCACACGTAGCAGATCACTTGGTTTCGTTCGCGAATAAATTGTTGCTCTTGTTCCGTAGGAATCAGTGTGTAAAACAAGTCGTTCTGTTTTTCTTTCAGATACGCAACAGCCAAAAGATGCCGTGGTTTGAGATTTCGTTCTCGACACCACGGTCCGGCTGCATTGTACCACTCATCGAATATCTGTCCCATTTCATCTTCGAAGCTTAAGAGTCTTCTCACTTTGCCCATGTATTTACGTTTTGGGTAACCGATGTGCTCACATACGCTCATCGCATTACTAGGACTTGTGTTGTTCACGAAAAAGTCTTTCAACTTCTGATGCGAAGTTCTTCCTGATTTCGCTACAGCCATACTTTTCCGTTTGAGAGTCTTTTCATTTTCCAACAGTGTATGAAGTCTCGTATGAAAACTAGAGAGGTTTCGATCCACCTTTAGGTCTTTGAGATCTTCGAAACTTGCACCAGATATGTCATCAGCAATGTTGTCGAAAAGCTCATTCGTTGGTAGTAACGAATCCTTTTCTCTGTTGACAAAGTCGAGTTTCCATGTCAGTGACTTGCCTAAGATGTAAGTGAGAAGCAGATCTGTCAAGTCTGCTATCTCAAATCTAATAGCTAGAGTGTACAATTGTTCCACGCACTGTCTGTCTTCCAAGGCTGAGTCTGGTAACCTATTATCTTCGATGAACGTTTTCAAATATGACAATACATTGTCGTCAGCATCAACGTTTAAGCGTTTGTTCTTATATCGACTGAACATGACTGAAGCCTCAACCGCGTTCGAGTACTCGATATTGACGTTGTTTAGTCGAACAAAGTCAACTTGTTCGTGTTCCTCGAAGGTCAATACTCGTCTGCTTAGATTCCTTTCTAGGGTGCTTCTCCTGTTTCTACCAGCATGTGGAAAGGCGACAACGGCTTCAAACCTGTATTTATCTGAGTCTATTTTATGAGCCGCGATATTGATACCACATGTTTCATCGTACGTGTGTTGATCGTTTTTACCTTTCATTAACTTAGTAATCGGTCGGAATCTGTACGTTGCTACATTTCTGTTTTCACTTGGTACGAACACATAAATGTCTAGCTGTAGAAATGTAGCGGCTGCTTTGACTTCGAGGAAAGGTGGAATTGGATGCGAGTCAAATTCATTCAATTGATTGCATGCATATTCTTCTAAGTTGATATTTTCCTCAAGTACCTCGAGTACAGAAGGATTAAACCAACTGTAGCGAATGAAATTCAAAACTTCTCGCTGAAAGACATCGCTGTATGATATCGAACCAGCGACGGCATAGGACAAAGCTTCATATAAATTATTACATCTCATCAAGGTGAGATCTTCGTCTCTTATTTCAGGGTAATCAAGAGGAGACAGGTCAAAACGACTTTTCATAAGCCGCCTTTGTTGATCTCTAGTTAGGAAAGAACACTCGACAGACATGGTTTAGTTGTACAAATGTATTAACCTAATCTGCTTTATATACATTTTTTGTATGAAACAGTTTCAGAGCATGATCACAGTGGCATCTGGATCTGAATCAAAAGGGTCATTATCATCAGTGTCAAGTTCGCTTGAAGACAGACAGTTAACAGTACCGGAACGCTGACTGACAAGACTTCTTGGAAAACAAGAGCTACCATCATCTCTTGATCCTGGTGGCTTATAACTCCTTTTTGAACTTGAACTCTCATAGAGGTCTATATCTGGAATGCTTCTCTTACTCGATGTTGATGTTGATGTTTCATCTCGTCGACGTTTTCTTGAATAACGATTACTCGTATCTCTTGAGGACAGCTGATAACGAGAGTTAATAGACGGCGGCAACATTTCATACGTTGAAGACTTAGGCTTGTCACTGGAAATCAATATCGTTCGATCAGAACTCGATTCAATTTCAATCACATCATCATCATCGTTGTTTCGTCGTCTGGAACGATGAAGCGAAGGTGGTGGTTCGCTTCGGGTTACCCTTCTCATATGGTGCGGTGACTTGTCATGTAGCGCTTTCAGCTTTCGTATCACAAAGTCTTTACAGAAGTGTACACCAGATTGACCAACTGCTAAGTCTTCGCGTACATTTATATCTATTGGTTAATTTGTTTTTTCATAAATGTTCGAATGTACATTAATAATCAAAATCGATAACCGATTGTGTCCCAAAGATTGCAGAAATATGTCCGCCCAAGCAGAAATTCATCGACCAATCAAAACGTTCGATACAAAAATTAGCCACGCCTACATTTTGTAACGACGTTTCTGGTTCAATATATGCATCACTTGGCGTCAGGTTGATGTGTTTGAGACTTGGTCTAATCATTTCTGTTCTAGCTCTCGAACAAGACAGACGCAAACATATTCTAAACAATCACTGGAAAGAAACAACATCAGGAACAAGACCAAGAAGGTTAGAAAAATATTTACTTAGTATTGTTTATTGTTCCTATTGTAATGAGTTGACAGTTGTACAATGTATTACATTGATGAACTTCTCAAAATGATCACTGTATGTATTCTTTCTTTTCCAGATGTCGTTCAACTGTGAACGTTGTGGTGAACTGCCTTCTGTGAGATGTAGTGATTGCTTTACTGCCTTGGAGTATGAATTTGAAATGCACAACTGCAGTAATGAAATAGACAGGCCATTTCTATGCATGCAATGCAAACATTATGATGCAATGAAGAAAGCGAAGTGTGTTAATTGTGGAACCAAGACATTTTACGAATGCGAGGAATGCTTCGCCATTATGAACTTTGATGGAGAAGAACATAATTGTCCGGACAATTGCACAACATCAATTGTGCCACTGTGCGAAAAATGTGAATAGAATCAAATGTGAATAACTGGATGATTCCAATTTCATTTGAATAAACTAAGAAATCACAACTTGTTTCTTGTTTTGTTTTGTATTTTATTCAAATTATTATCATGTACGTACAGCACCGCATGAAAACATCCCTTATACACTTAGAATACAATAAAAATCTGCATTAAAATCTGTATTATCAAGTACACTACTTTTTTTGAATACTTTGTTGAAAAAACCATTTTTTTCAGAACTAAAAACCATAGGGGTTTGTAATCCATCCTGAACTTGATTCGTTTCGCTAGTTCACTTTAATTTGATTTCATTTGAACGCTTTTGAGCGTTTTCTTGCATGATGCCAGTTTTTAAAGTTTGCCATTATTTCAGCAGAGACCAAGCCCAAAATTTAAAATCCCCTGACTTAAAAATTGACAGAAAACCATGTTTGTCAGGATGAGCCAGGTCGTAAGCGTAGACTTTAGGACTCAATGTCGTGAAGTTCAGGATTTGGTTTCCTTCAACTTTCGGGGAAAATCGCGAGGAAATCCCCCAAAAGGTGGTTCCCCTTTGCCAGAAATATGGGGAAAGAAATTGCGCCCGTGTCGCGTATATGTTCTACCCCAATTTTGCAAGACGTCGTATGCCTTACCCCTAGCTTGTGCTGTATATGCAGCGTCACCTTGTTTGTGAAAAGTGCTGATAAAAGTGTTTTGTATTCGTAGCCCCTGAAGGGTTTCTCTTGACGAAACAAATGTAAATAGCGTCAATCTGAGTTGACGTAAGAAGATCGAAATACTTGCTTGGATCCGTAAGCATACAGAACAACAAAATTTGGTTTGACCAAATTTCCCAAAAAGAATTCAACTAGCTTGGTATGCTCTAAGTCCTGGTTTCTCTGAGTTGTCGTAGTCCCATAAGTACCTTCTCGACGTAAATGATTAACGTAGTTCTTCTTATCCTCGTGTTTTGCCCCATTTTGGGCCCACCGCTAGCCTCTTTTTTGAGTTTAAAAAAAAGTATTGACAATTTGTAAATGCCGCCCTTCTTGGGTTTCAGGATCGACTTATATTCTTCGAAATGAAAACCCTCGTACATTTTATTATGCGATCCCCCTGTTTCAGAGCTGTTTGACTTCGTTGTAACCCATGTCCCAGTAAAAGCGCGACCAGCTTCATTGTGCGAGCAGGAATTGACATTGTGTTGAGAACCGCAGGTTCCCCAAAAACTGTAAAGATTCCCCTTTTTCCCTTTTGGGGGAAAAAGAACCGGCAATACGTGTTTGGGCTAGTATTTGCATTTGATGAGCCCCTCGTATTGTCGATGTTGCAAAACCTTTCCCTTTTATTATGTAGGATGCCTTTTTGGTCCCTTTCCCGGGTTTTTGTTTATAGCGGTACAGGGACGTAACATCGTGTTTTGATTCGTTTATGCCGGTCGTTTTTCAAACAACAAAACTCTTGTTGCCACCATAGAAAGACCCTTTGGTTGAATAGGAGTCTTCAACGATTTTATGTAATCTGCCATACGGGGTTTTTCAACAGTTTGTTCGGTAATGCACTCCCATATTGATTCAACTTGACCCCATTTTCCCCAAAAAACCCCCCCTTTTTTGTCAACGGTTTTCTTATATGACTATCCACGTACACATTGTTTTTGCTTTTTTGATCTCGGAATAACATTTGGGAAAACCCATGCCAAAACAACCTGAAACTCTAAACAATTTTTCTGCCATTCTGTCCTGTAAAACCCATCGCTTTTTATGGTCCCCAACACTTTTTCGCCATTTTTTCTCGCATTTTAATGTAACACCTCTATTGTGCGCTATAAATGAAAGCCATTGAAAAGCTACAACAGATTGCGTTGCCTCTGGGTTGTATCCTTCATGTGGTATAATCGCAATGCTCTCAGGTTCTAGATAGTTTGATTTGTAAACACTATTACAAGCAGAGGCAATCGTAACGCACTGTTGAAACGGGTCGATTCCATTTCCCCCGTTCCTTTACTGATATTTAGAACATGGTTTTAATTTTCGCAACGCCTTTGTTCCCCATCCTTTCCAGTAGGGGAACAGCTGTTCTAAAATTGAAAAGATCATTTCGGGTGACCGATCCAAGTATGAAACTTTTCTTGTTTCAAGTGTCTTTTCTACGTTTTTTGTTTGCGGTTTTTGGAAGTCCCCCTCAAAATACCGTTTATTGTCTTTCGTATTTAAAAGTATGGAAAAACCCCTTTGTAGTGGTCTCACTCAAATGACCTTTTCAATTTCTCCAACGGCAAAAGGGAAAGAAATTTTGGGAAACAAAGGGTTCTTTATTTCAGACAGAAACGTCTATAATTTTTTATCTAGTCCCAAAGTCATTACCTTCGGTGATGGCCCTTGTCGTACAGATATTTTGAAAAGTAAGTCCTTTGCTTGTTAAATTGTGGGTTAAAACGGGGGCATTCTTGTTTTCTGAACGGAACAGCCCAAATTTAAACAAGTTGCACAATCCTTGCCTCTGAATTTTTCTTATTTGGGCCCATGCGGCATGCCCTTGTCCATCACTTCAATATCCAAAAAACGCCACAAATTTTGTGTTTACTAAATTTGGGAAAAACCCGGTGTTCCACAGTTAGATTTTTTGAATGATACACCCTTTGTCTTTCTGGTTTGTAACCAAATTTTTGCTTGTATGTTTCGTGCAGTTACTTTGGAAAATTTCGAAATGATTTTTTTTGAGTCTCTCTTTGATATTCACATTTGAATGGTTGTATTTTTGCATTTATGACCAGGTTCGTAAATTCTTTACATGTTCTGCAAAAGCTTCCCACAAAAGTGTTTTTTTTGTGTTTTTTTATGTTGTAAACAAACTTTACCTTAAATCGTGTTGCATTTGTTTACCTTGACGTTTCTTTTATGCAAATTCAAAAAAAAATGTTATGATAAAACTTTGGTTTCAATCTTCACATTTTCCATTTTTTCCTTTGGGCATTTTTGTGGATTTCCCACAACACACCAAAACATTTTCCTTGTGTGCTCTTTTTGGTTATCCCCCTTTTTTCACTTTTTACAGTATATCCCCGATTTTAGAAATCCGATTTTTGTTATAAAATCGTAAAGTTGTGTGTAAGTATAGATAAATCGGTATTCCACCCTCCGGTCCTTCATATATGAAGCCATCGAAGTGTTCCTTTGATAGCACAAAAATCTGATACTTGGGCATCACGTCTTGAAACTTCTTCAACCTGGGTGCCGCACCTTTTTCCCTTTTCCCCTCCAGCTTTTTCATGAAATTTAGTGCAAATTTTTCTTTACCCGTCCCCCACGTAAATTTTCCCTTTTTAATGTTTCTAAAACGTGCTTGAGCTGTTACGAGTGCTCGTGCACAGCACAAGTTGTCATCATTGCGTATTTGTATTACAGATCGTTTGCTATGTAATGTTTTTTTCAAGATCAATGTAGTTTTTTGATTTTCACCACCCTTCGGTATGCGAACCTTTCGAAGTTTTGATTACTTTTTCTGTCGAAATGTGAGTTGTATTGTAATTTGCCTTAATTTGGTCGATAATATTGTCAACGGTTAATGCTGAACGCTTCATTGATGGTAAATGAATCGCTGATTCTATGGAAGGACTCTGGAACGATAATTGTAACAAATCTTTGGTCGACATCCCCCACTAAACCCCACATTGTTTTGAAACATCTCCTCTCGGCTGACTGCACCCAAACATTTTTTTACGGCCAATCACCCATCGAAATTCAAAAACCAATCACGTGTTAAATTTTTCTGCCTAATCTTTTGGTTTTCTTAACGTTTTGTAACAAAATTGTCAACGTGTTGTTTTTTGAAACTTTTTGTTTATACATCATCACAAGGGTTTGAGACATCTTTGTTTTATGTCATATGAGATCTCCTCTTTACTGCTTCGCAGGTTATGTTTTGGAAAAAATTAACATAAAAAAGACATTTTTATTGCTTTTAAATTTTTTCCTTCAAAAAATGTAGTGACGTCACACAACAGCAGCAACTCTAGTGTTAGGAAATGGTTTTAAAAATTTGTTTACCGAAATTGGCAGTTGCATAACAAGAGAAGGACAACTTGACATCTGATTTGTTTGATAGTTTTGAGTTTTATTTTGTCCCAACAAGAAAATACAAACATTTTGTTCTGGCAGCTGTCTTAAAAGAGCAGTGAAGCTTGTCCGGTCACTGATCAATGGTTTCTGTAACCTCGTCTTCCTTTATATATCCAAATCCTCTTCTCTTTATTCCTCTTGGTTTGCTCGACGCGCAAGCTTTGCAAGTGCAATCTAAAGCTATACACTTACTGTCAGTCTCTATCAACGGAATCATGCGATGAACGAGTCTTCTTATCCACTGCAGTTCAGCGTGGTTTCGCAGTATGAGAAAGATGTAGGTTTTGACCGTCTTCGAACGCACACGTTTTCTGACTAGGAGATATCCCTCCGAGATGAAGTCTTTCAAATTCTCAGCCAGATTTCTGAGAATGCTCTTGCGTACTTGTCTAGTCGGTTTGAACTTTGCCGGATTCGAAAGCGACAGCTTCGTCCGAAGGCTCTTCAACAAATGACGTTTGTATAACTGACTCGATGGCTTTATCTGAGATGTTATTTCCATGTTGACGATTCAAAGAGCTGTGATAATGTGATGAGTTCAGGTCTCCAATCTGCCTTATATAGTTTTTTTTGGAATGTTGAAAATATGATTGTAACAGATGCTGCAGTCATATCCGATGCATTTTTTGTTTCTACCAAACCAACAGTCTTCACCGTCCCATTCGATGTTATACCCGAGTTGTTTTTCATATTGTCTTGCCGAGTCTACATTACAGGCCCAGTGCGCGTAAATACGATCGTAACAGATGCGGCAGTCATATCCGCTGCAAGTTTTGTTTCTAACAAACCAACAGTCTTCGTCGTCACATTCGGAGTTATACTCAAATTGTTTTGCATATCGTCTCGTCAGGTCATATTCGCTTATACCATTTCTTGGAATTTCCGGAAAGTACAGAACCAGGAGCACGAAAATCATAAGAAATAACAAGAAGCAAAAAGGTACCAATATGAAGGGATTAATATCATCTCTCTTCGTATCATGATGAAAGAACCTAGGTGGAACCTTATCAGTTTTTCTTTCCATATCTTGCATTTCACCTTTTCTTGTTATATCACAATCTACTGCTGGTGGTGATGATTTTTGTTTTCGCTCAACGTCATATTCCAACTTCTCTATTCTGCTACGAAGATATTTGATTTCAGCGAGTATAGTATCTGTTTCACCCTCCATGTCCTAACAACAATGAAAAAAAAAATGAAGCTCTTGAACAATATATAGCTTTTTTTCTCGACTTCTGATAATCAGTAACCAATACTGGCAACGTACAAGTCTGCGTCTTCCTGAATATCTTCTTCTAACAATTCAATTAGTTTTCCGTCCAGTTTACAACGAATAGCAAAGTTGAACTTCTGACACAACCAAACACACTCATCTGTTTCTCGAATATCACTCCGCTGTTGCAAGTAAATGTGTGTCCGAATACGTTCTTCCACCTGTGCAATAGTTTCACAATCAGGAACCCAATAACTAGAACAGTTTTTCACACAAGAAACAATTTCTTTCGTCCGTGACATTATGAAATACGTGAATCATATGTTGATACTTCAGATGATTTTTTGGTTGTGAACACAGAAGTCATCGGATTGTCATTTATAGTCCTTCTTTTCCGACAAGAAGTTATTAATCGTCATCTTTAAGCCAGAAAAGATCCGGCATTGGCACTGTCATTGGTTTGAACACTTTCATCACGAACTTGCAAAATGGTTTTATCTCTACTGCTTTGATGTTTGGAGGTTCATGTCCACACTTGGAGATAACGTATCCACTAGGCACGAAACAGCATCCAGAAGCAAACATTTCGACTATGTGCTCTCCTATGTCGTTGAATGTCTTGAACAGTAAAGATGAATAACTAAAGTTTCTTTCGTGCACCCTTTGCATCGATTTGACCGTATCCTCGTATATGTTTGCTATTTCAAATCTAGGTACTATGATGGGTTTCAAGAACGATTGCCTTGGTGAAATGTCAATCCTTAGTCGATCTAAATCGATTGCAGGATTAGGAATCGGCGGCAGTACGTATACCTCGTTCGATAGAGACAACGAGTAAGGTCCGGTGTTTTCGACTTCTACTTTGACATCGTAGTCCTCGCACTTGATGTTGCACAAATGATTAGGATTGCATTCTATTTCCTTGATTGGCAACATGGTAGAGGAACAAATGTCTTTCAGTCTAGCAACAGTTGTCTGCATATCCATGGTTTCATTGTAAAGAAAGTTCTCAACATATGCATCCGCACACTTGGTCTTGTTGCTTTCATACGCAGTATTGACAAACACGCCTTTCAACGATTCTGTGTAATCGTGTTGTTGATTCAAGTCACTGTACGTATTGAACAGTTTGTAAAACGACATGATGGCTTTGAACGATCGTATAAAAACAAGACAAATTCGAATTTTACAGTAAATGACCTTTAATAGTATTTTTCAGTTTCATTCGATACATTCTCCAAATCAGATCAGAGCGTGTATCTGTCGTTCATGTTGATACCACGGTCCAGGTTTTCCATAAGTTTGCTGCCGGGTAGGAGAAAGTCGTTTTGCTGACGGTACACGTTTCTTCCAGGTATCGTTCTGTTGTCGCGTTCGCTCATGACCGTTTTAACCATCTTTGGATGCGAGTAACAGAATTTACACGTGGAACCACCCATGACTTCGGACAGATCAGTGTAGTGAAAGTTCTGTTTCTGATCGCTCGCCTTCACTTCGTTCTCTTGTAGGTTACGCATCATGATCCTGTTGTTGTTTCTCATTGCGTTCTTCTTAAACTCGTTGAACCAGAAATTGGCGTAACAATTTGGAACGACATGCTTCCTCATGGTAAAGCCAGCGGGAGACACGAGCAGTCTGCTATGAAACACGAAATTCATGTTGAACAATCCGAGACACATGGGATTGTATCCTGGCAGTCCACTCAATGGATCGCTGACCAAATCCGGATTCAGATAATCCATTGAGTCTTTGTCAAATGGTATGTTGCTTCTTCCATATGGATTGAACGTGTCTTCGAACATCGCTTCGTCCATTTCGCATGGACCAAAGATGGGTATCCAAACATTCTCGTCGTAGTTTGGCATTGGTTTCTTCTTGTCGAACACGAAGTCGGCACTTATCAGCTCAGAACCCATCGTCCCATGCTCGGCCAGAATGCAGTGCGGATATCTGATACAAGGATGTCCGAGAGAAGAAGGCATGTGTCCAGTTTGCATGGTCGTTACCAGGTGGAAATCTGGCGACTTGCAGTCATTCTGTGCTTCGGTCGATGTCTCGGAGTAGAACAACTTGTATCCTTGACAGCGAGCGATCAACATAGATTCTGTATCGAAGCTTTCCGTTCTGTTCAGCGTAAAACTCACGCCTAGGTGGTAATTGCCACTCGAAAAGAGTTGCTTGTACAACTGCTCGTTGTTCACCATGTACAAGACGAACTCGACGTAGTGGTCGATACTCTGAGGAAAGTGCAGTTTGTCCTTGAGGAGTCTCTTGATCTGTTTTCCATGATCGGCGATCCAAGGATATAATCTCGGATTGTGTCTCTGTACGTATTTGTGGGCGTGAACTATGACCGCTCGAGCAGCGTCAGTATTCCGTCTCACAGCAACATTTGTACGTCTTGCAAACGACAAGCTAAGTCTGCCAAGTTTTTTCAGATCGAAGATTGTGTCTGTAAAACCCTGTTCTGTCCATAAGGCTACGACATTGGTCACGATGGCTTCGTAAGTAAGTCCCGATATCATTATCCATAATGGCTTTTGATACACGTCTTCCAGTACTCTATCGACCGTTGTAACCGATATCGACGATGTTTGTTTCTTGATCGGCAGATGGTAGTGAAATGGGAACGTTTCGTACATGTGGTTGAACATTCTGACCTGCTGTTCTCGAACCACATCTTTTTCTCTCCCTTTTGTTATCTGAGACAGCTTGAACAGTTTCGTCAGTCTCTGAGATGCGGAGTGAATGGCCACATCGAACTTATCCAAGTCGTTCAGCATTCCTGTTACGAACGGTATCATGCTTTCCACACCAATGTGTCTCGTCACTCCCTTTGCATCTTTGAAGTACACTCGCGTCGAGATCACAAACGGGTTAGAACCGTCTCGTTTGAACAAGTCGTCGGTCGTGTGTCCTTTGAATTTCATCGACAGCGGCATCATGAAATCAACTTTGACTGTTTCTTTCAGTCGGTTTTTCTCTGTGGTCTCGGTTTGATAGTACGCCGGATCGATAATGTAAATGGCGAACAGCTCGGATCCCATGTTCAAGAATTCGACTTTCTTAGTCTGAGTGTTAGAGTTAGCTTCTTTCTCGTCCTTAACGAACAAGTTAGTCGACTGCATCTTGATCTTTCCGTCCGTGATAAACTTATTCTGCGGGTGGAAGTCATCCGGCTTCACTTCACACACCACGATCTTGTTTGTTAGTTTGGCGTTTCTGACAAGGATGTGACTTTGAAGTTTGACGCGAAGGTTATCTGTCAAAATCACAACGCCACTCACTGGAATGTTCTTGTCATCTAAGATCTCGATGTTTGCCTCCGAGTTGACCGGCGATAACGTGTTGTCCGTATTTGTTCTGTAGTAATTCGCAACCTCTGCCAGTATCTGAGATTCGACCGCTTTGCTTCTGTGCTTGTTCAGAGCAAACGTGTATTTGCTTGTCGTGCCGATCAGATAACTCAGTAAGCTGTCTAGATTTTGTCCCGAATAGTCTTTGTTGTAGCCAGGTAAGGAATATATCGGCGGTGCACGATCCCACATCTCTTCCAAGAATCTGAAGCTTAGCCCAACGTGCATGCCCTTGTCGCTTTCAACCATTTTGATACTCCAAGGCTCGGTAGTAGTGTTGTTAAACCAATTTGTTTCTGTTCGAAGCTAGTGATGTTCTTTCTTCACAGATTATGGGTCGGCGGCTTCAACAATTCCCTTTGATGCCGCTCAAGCCCTGTATCAACTGTTTCTTCACCTTTGATTGTATCTGCAGTTTGGCATTCATCCTGATCTTGTTCTCTAACGTATAGTGACCATTTGTCGGAATGCTCGTTCCAGGTTTCACTCTGTTTGCAGCCACGCGGCTACCATACACGTATTTGCAAGTCACCACACTCAACGTGTTCGCATCGGTTTGAACATGCACCTGTTGCACGCACTGTCCCAAGACGGAGTCGGATAGTTTCTCAAACTGGTCAGTGATCACGTTGACGTCAAACAAGAGCTCCAGTTGCTCTTGTACCAACTCGGGTGTCAGCGTTTTATGAAAGGTCATTTTCTGCATAAGATTGTAAAGACAATGCACCACGTTTTTGTCAAACATCTGATCCTCCGTGACATGTTCGCTCGTTGTGTTCTTTTTGTCTTTCGTCGACCGATGAACGTGAAGTATTGACATGATTCTTGGTTCTGCACGACAGTGCGATATGCATAAGGCGTTTGACTCAAGAATCGCTTTAATACATTTTTTTTCAGTATATAATTCAAGCAAAAGAACATGCCTCTGTTCATTTCACGATGCGGGTTTTTCACCTAGTAGACCTTCAAGAGTAAGGTAGAATCTATCGAAGAAACTACTCAAGCACTCTTCTTATTTCATCGAACAACTCAACGATGCTGCAACAAGAAATCACTTGCGTCGCGACATGAAGGAGATTTGTTTCTATCCAGCACTACTAGACAGCACGACAGACATAAAACTGAACAAGTTGATACTGATTCTGTGCGCGGACAACTTCTTTCTGTGCAACGGCGAAACCATTACAGACAACAAGAAAGTGATCGAGTATCAGTTAAAACTGAAAGACATCAGCGATCACTTTTACAGAGAGTGCTACTCGAGAAACGCCGAATACGAAACAAGAGCGAACGAAGCCTACGCCGAAATCAGTTCACTGTTGGCTGCGACCAAATCTGCAAACAGCAAACGATTCAGGATTTCACCATTCTTCAACTTCTGGCACAGTGCTATGATACAGGATCATTGGCAGCTGTTCGAATGCCAGTTGGAAACGGACGATTTCGTACTAGTCAAGTACAGGATACTGAAAAAGAAACACAAGAACTACTGTTTCAATCCATGTCTTTTATTCGGTGCGACCAAAGAAATACTACACATAGGTTTAGATACGGACGACAATTACTATTACTGTTGGCTGAAACTAGCGTTGATCATCGACGTGAGCAGGAAACAAATGAGTCAGATGTCTGCGTCTGCTGTTAGTTCTGTAATTAGACAAGACAACTGAAGGCTTCGCGAAACTCTTGAAGCGTTGTCTTGATCTTCTTCTTGTTGTTGTATCTCCGCATTGGCATTTTCAACTTGGTACTGAACATCTGGTTGACACAAAGTGCAGCCATTTGAACAGACCCCGTTTGGATGATCGTAATGAATTTTCAGTCATCGCCAACAATTTTGCGTTCGGTGTTTCCCTTGACTAACTTTCGAACGAATATACTTTGAACGTCTGAAACCCGAACTTCTGTCTCGAATTCCATGTCTGTTTTCTTGTATTGTGTTGATGTTGAAAGTTAAACTTCTTTTTCAGCGTACGATGTGTCCGTTCCTTCTTTGTTGCAAGGTTTCCGATTGGCTCTTCACTTGATAGAGGAGCGCTTCGTAATCAGTCTTTGTAAAACAAGGCTGGTCCGTCCGTTGTGTATTCAGAAATGTTACAGCTGTAAAACATGTAGTCCGTCCATTTGGCGAATCAACTTTCCTTCGTCCGAGATCTGGAATGAATCTCCTGCTCGCACTTTCGACACGTTGAAGTTGCTTTGAAGAAAAACGTACAGCTCGGGAAATTCATCTAGGTTATACCTTGTCATTTGGACCGATCAACAGTTCGTGTTTGTACTGTTCGACCAGGCCGAGCAAAACGGAGAAACAACCGTTCAAAGTCGTATCTTCCTCCAAGAACGTGAAACGCGAAGAGATGTCTTTCAACCTCTCAATGAAGCGTTTCAGATCAGTCTCGTTCGCTAGGCTCGAATTAAAACAACGCAGATCACTACGTAGTGCATCCATTCGCGGCCGAGACGAGACTGGCGTTGACTGACTTGTCCCGCGCTGATATGACATTGACCTTGCTACGAAAAGTGGAAAAGTTATTTTTCTGCACAGAGTGTCAGTTTATGAAGAACTGACTGAGTCTGTAAGACAGCAGCACGTAGTTGAACTTGACACAGGCGTGATGCTCGTTGATGTGTTGAAATAGCGAACAAGAGCACACGAATCCTTTACATGTGCTTATATCGAATAAAACCTCTTTGTAACCTCCACTTATGTTCGTTATTCTCCTAGCCTTATGCTTGCATGCTCGTTGAGCCGTTGTCTTGTTACAGAGAACTTGAACATATGGTGATGACGTTAACATATAGAAAGGTTTGTCGTACCTCTTTTCGTCTAGCTGTAGCAATTTAAAATCGATATCGCATTTCAGCATACTCCAGTCGTAGCTGAACAGAACGGGCGCGTTGAAATACAACTGATGAAGCGGTTTGCATAACATGCTGGTTGCGTCGTAACTTTCGTAGATCGTGTCTTCGTCCTCTGCTTGAGATTCGCCCGTTTCTACAATAGTCACCTTTAGAGAATACACGTTGTTGCCAATTGTGTATTCTGGAACAACAACGAGATTGTTGAAACTTCGAAGTTCGTATTTACAAAAGGAAGGATACGCACACACCAGATTACTCCCTTTGTGCAAAGTCAACAACACGTGTCCGTTGTTCATGAAACTGCTGTACATGTCTGTGTTCTCCATCGTGAACTCGTACTTCCAGTAATGGTTCTCTATTAACGCTTTAGCACCGAATTCACTCGGGAGGTAGAATAAATGCATACTCGAACTCTCTGTTTTCATAGAACAGTGTTTGTGTTTCTCTTTCGGGCACACATATAGTCAAATATCTAGGGTGAAACTGAATAACGAATGTCGCTTCGTCGAGAGGGTCTAATTTGAAGATCTTTTTCTCCTTGGTCACACTATCGGTACATACCCATAGTGTAACTCTACCTGATTGTCGTCATGTGTCTTTCTCTAACTTCTTAAAGGCGCCATGAGCGGAAACCAGTTCTCTCGGAGACAGACCTACAATAATCCTTGTAGATTAGTTTTCATGTGTTCTGCCTCTTCGATGTATATGCTTGTCGAATTAAACAGTTGCAAGAAGTGGTTCGACAGTCCTTGTACGAACTCGTACATTGTGTGTTTCTGCTTGTCCGACGAACAGTAAGCGTCGCACTGTCTCACGAGATCGTATTCGGTCTGTTCATTTTTGTACACCAGTCGTATTTGCAAACCAGGTTCGCTGTCATTATGATAATAGAAAGGTTTATACTGCTCGTCAGCCCAAGCGCGATATTTGTCTTGCAAGAACTGCGAGTCACTGGTTCTGTTATGTACAAGAACGAGTTCACCCATATCCGTTATGTCATATCGTAACTCGTCTAGATCTTTCTTGTCAACGAGTGTACGTAACATTTCCTGAACACTGTCATCGTTATTACTAGCTTGGGTATTGGACGAAACAGTTTTCCTCACCAGTACCTTTGCATCTGTCTGACCGTTTCCCATAAGCTCAATGGCCGATATTTCATTATCACCAAGAAAAAAGTATATGTAGGCATTGAACTCGCACGGCAAAATGATCTTATAAAGGTAAACGGCATTTCCTTGGTCCGTTGAATGCGAGATCAGTTGTGGTATTGGAAACTCAGTGAAGCAATAGTTTGGTTCAAATATCACGTAGTCATTCAGAATAGGTTTCGTCGTAGAAACGACTATATAGCGTTTATCCGGTAGCCACTCTTCCAGTTCAAGTATGGATTCGTCTCCCTCTGAGGTGTACGACATCGTTAGTGCACTTGACAATTTTATCAGAATCAACTCGACCAGTAGTAAAATTTGCCTGAAGATCTACCGTACGTACAAGCTGTTGTTGAACAAACGTGACTTCACCAAGACAGCAGCCAGTGTGAATACGGCCAAGCTTAAATACTTGAAAAAGTGTCTCTCTTCAAGCAAAATGGCCTTGGAAGAACAGGCTTATCATCAACAGTTCATGAACAAGATTGTGAACGTTCTCATGGACGTACTTACAGTCTTTATTAGCGTGAACGAACCAGATAACACGAATCCGCTCAAGTTCATCAACGAACGTTGGCAAAGTCTGAACGAGTATTGGATGAATGCAAACAAGAATACCGCTTTGGACGATCAGTGGATCTTGTCGACAATCGAACAACCGTCGTCAAAACATCCAAGTAATTTCAAACTGGTGTACAAGATGTTCGTTCTTGGTTGTGTGATTAGGACAGAAGTGCTGAAGTTGCCCAAGGCCCAAATTACTCTTACTTGCCTCATTTTAATTCATTGTTCGCACATGTGCAAGATTTGATTATATATGTGTAATAATATCAACAGTTTGACTTGTCTTTTACGCTCTATGTAATGAAATGGCTACGTCCAACAATATCGTTCACTTTACATTTGTCAACGAACAGCTGAACGAAATGCCGCTCTCATTGATTTTCGACAATGACCTTAACGCATACAAAGGCAGTGTTAGTATTGCAGACCTTCAAGTTTCCCGTCCTTGTCCATTTGACCAGGGCTTCAACATTGAATACCAAGAAAGCAGAAATTCGAATTGATGTTTCACCTGCAACGAAAGGATTTGGTTTCGTGTCTTTCTGTATGAGAACAAACCAAAAGATTGTACGTTCGAGACATAAAACCATACTCTGAACGAGCAGGCATTTACGAGATTCTATTCAAGCACGATTGTGACGAAGCCACACTTTACTTTGATGGAAACAACTTCGATTTCATATACCAGACAGATGCATTAGACGGATCCTTTCTGAGATCCATATGGTCGTTTGTCACCTGTCTGCCAGCGAAATTGTTATACGGTTTACTTCTCTCGTACAAGGTGTACAACGTGATCACTTGGCTGCAGACTTTGGATGCATACCAATTCAGATAACATTCGGTCTCGATAATAAGCAAAAAAAAAGACTTACTGTAGACTCATATGTTTTATTTTGATAAAGAAATAAACCACAACATTTCACTATTCAATGAAACACCAGTTGACATTCGTCCAGCTGGAACCCTGGTAGGCTGCTGTTCTCAACACGTTCGAAGATTTTGTTCTGTATATACTGCTTCAAGAATAAATCTGTCTCGTATATCACGTTTTCGTTTATGATGTGTAAATATCCAAAAGTTCTCGCAAACCTAATGAGCGAAGTGAGAATTTGATTCACGTAAGCTCGAACATCCATTCTTCCACAAACGTTCTCTGGTCTGACATTCACGGTTGGCTCGGACGCCTGAATGTGATACACCTCCTTTTCCATAACGTCTTTACTGTATAGAAATGTTGTCACCTCGTTCACACCGTAATAGAAGTAGTCACTAGTTTTCAGCTTTTTGTTCACGCTCACGTAGAAATCAGACTTGGTTAACATCACTCGTTCTCTGATGACCTGCGGTAGATCGATCTTGTCTGTATCGGGATGTTGTATGAGATACAGGTACGTCTCTTGTACGATTTTTCTCGCCGCATCGAAATGGGCAAACTGTAGTCCTTTCATGACAGGACGGCTCGTTCGGTCGTCGATTCCAACATAGGAGTTGATGTTAGTCATGTGAAAATTGTTCATCTTTGGTCTATACCTTCAGCTGATACTAGAGGCACATCGTTGTTAAATGAGTTCAGCAAACAGAAAATCGATAAGAAGCTGTTCCTTTTTGGGTTGCCATTGCAAAGACTTTGTTTGCTTCTATTCGCCTTGGTACAACCTTTACATCACATAGAACTACGTCTCGTTTCAACGTTCTGTGAACAGTTGCGGGAATTTACCAGACCGTGTTCCTCAGGCCAAACATTGTGTCTTTGCGACCCAACTTTCAGTTTTCTGAACAGAATTTCTTCTGCACATTGATCAGTCTGTTAAGAGAAAGCGGTTGTGTTCCTAATACCCGTTTCGATAACACATACCCGTTTCGGCGGGTCGTCGTCCGAATTGGTGCACCACCACCGTCGAAGGATGGAAACTACTTGAGCTACGGACTGCTAAAATCATGCACGAGACGACTTGTCCTGTGTAAAAAAAAAACCATTGACACCTTTCAGTTTCCTTACGAATATCTAGGTGTATCACACACAAAACACAACACACACATCACAAAAACAAACATACACAACCAAAAACACACACACAACATCACAACACAACCGCGCTTTTCTCTTCTGTAACGAATTTCTTTGGTCATAAAAAAAAACCACTTAGTGCTTGGTCGATCGTAGTACTCTCTCTTCAAAAGGCCCTCAGTCTAGCCTTAGGTAAACATCTGTTCAGTTTCACTGTAACATTGTACTGTCCGTGTAACTTTCGTCTGATGGAAGGTCTCTGTGTGTGAAAACAGTGAATGCCCGTTGTCTTCATTGCCTTTGTGAGTTTGTCAGTTCTCTTGAAGCAACCTAAGATCTCATCGTTACCCGAAACCATGATAGTAGCTCCTCCCTCCGATACAAGTAAAGCGGGAGCGTCACGTTCGCTGACAGACAGAGGTTTCATGTTGTGTCTGTATACTGCTGCGTAATTGAATCTAGGAACGTAGGCTATTTTCCTCAATTCCATCTCTAGTTTTGGATTGTTAGTGGCAACTGCAAACTCAGATATCTCTTCAAGTAAGTGCTTGATCAATGTCTCCTTGCCATGTACGACGAAAGAACATCGAGCGGACTGAGGAACGAGAAAGCTCTTGTTATTGCGCGCCGATATGGTTTTCAAGTACATCGCTTTCAAGTAACTTTTAATCGACTCCTTACACGAGTAATCGATCTGCGTCTTTATGAAGTGGGTCAAAGGATCTTCGTCCGAATCAGGTCGATGATTAAGAAAGCGACGTTTTGTATTCAACGTTATCTCAGTATCACAACTTGAATAGTTCGTGCTGTAATCGGAATGATTTAACGACAACTCCTTTTCTCGTCCAACACGTACTTTTTCTATTGTCAGTATACGATTGAGTTTCGTTGAATCTAAATTACAAGGATGTACCGTTACGACGTCTTCGAATGGTATTGGTAGATCTTCAAAAAATCCGTATGCTTACCCAACTGTTTTTGGACTCGACGTCCGTAAATAATAGTCCTGTGCTTTACAATCGGAATGTCCCTGCTGTGTCTGCCTCCTCGCCTTGATTTAAACCAGGAAGAAACAGATGCCCCAAGCGCCTGTTAGCATCAACATCCTGTAATCGATCAGGTCGAATGGACAAAAAAGACAGTTTTGATCGTTATCCATACCCCAAGCTGGTCCATGTCCTGTTCGAGTCTTGAAGGGGGGGGAAGCGAATAAAATCCTCGCTTTCGTCTTCTCTCTTCTCCGTCTCTCCTCTGTCCCTCTTTCCTTCCCATTCCCCCCCAATCATCATCGTCATCGTCATCAATCGTCTGATACGAAAGGTCTTCGGTGTCTGTCAATTGAGAAGAATTGTTTTCACTTTCTACACTTTGCCCTTCAACGCGCACGGCTCGCAACAAAGTTTCAATGAGATATTCTAAGGTTTTGATATGTTCTTCTCGAGTGATTTCGCGTACCACCTTCAGGAACTTGCCAATGCGAGAGGGTTAGATTCATAAAGTGTGGCTGATGAAATAATTTTGCAGTTTTGCCAAAGCCTTTCCGAAAGGATAGTTGAGTAATTCTTGAACCGATTCAATAGACGTAGAGCTTTTACTCAGATCTATCTCGTTCAAATGTTCTTGTAACACGTGTTCGTCTTGCCAATCTCGAGATAGTACATCAAATAACTGTTCGTCGACTCTGTTGTATTCGTGTGGCTGCCCGTCGTCTTTAAAAAGTGAACTTAGCAATGGTAATCTCGGCGATGTAGACGATGAAACACTGCGGTGAGACTCTGGATAGTTTTCAGGATGTAAGCGTACTGGCTTTCTGCGTATCTCGTTCAAGCTTCTGATAAGAGACAGTACAGGCAAGCTGAATCCGTTCTCATTGCAGTACAGAATTACGTCCTTGAAGTAGATGCCGTCGGGTGACAGTAGGTACGGACAGCTTTCTTCGTCAGTGTGCGTTCGAGCTATCACGGTATAGATGAAGTCGAAACCGTCTGCAAATTCAGCTTGAGTTACTAGAGCCTGAACAAGGTTACCGATCGGCTCCTCACTCAAGAATAAAATGTAATCAAAGACGTCTTCCCTTTTATATACCAAAAGATAAATTATGCTTCCACTCAAACCGTACCTATACGCTTTAGACATCTGTTGCGGAATATGTTGTCTCGAATGAGTGATCAGATATTCCGCAACTGCGTCTACCGAGTGCACTTTGTTGTCGGAGAAATTAGACTAGGAACAAGAAATGGATTCTGGATATCCGACACGCGAACTTCCACACATTCGGGCATGTAACAATTGTCTTCGTCGTTTTCAGAAATACTCAAATTGCAGAGCTCCAGTGATTTTGTCAACGTCTCGACATTTTTGGCAAATTATCAACGCATTCAAAGATTTGTCTCAACTCTTCGTAGTCTATTAAATTGAAGTCACCCGTCACCTTCTTATGTTGTTTGACTATTTCCTTATACGAATCTTCGGTCATGTTAAGCAAATTGATCAGATCCGGCAAGTAATAGGTGGACAGATCACTACTACTAATACTAGACCGCAGTTTCAGCGACTGCGAATCGTTGTGAACACGACATATCAGAAGTCCATTGACTTGCCTGTTGTAGATATCGGAGTAGTAAGTCAAGTTACATGTCTGATATTCGGGCTCGTAAGCATACTCGGTAAGGGCAGCAGTGTGATAATCCATGGTGTGTAGTTTGGACAAAACAAGACAAGCTGTGGTGACGGTTTCGAGCATTTATTCTTACATATATTCAAAATCAGAATGTTATCACTTCAAAGTTTCAATCGGCAGTTCGTAACATTGTCCGTAAAAAATTCACAGTGCTAATCAAGTTAATAATCACATTCAATCTTTCAACTTGTTTCTGATCATGGTCCTTGATCACAGTCTTTTGCCCCTTCTCCTCTCACACATTTTTCTCAACGGTTGTTAGAGAGAGAGTTCAAATTCAATTTCTATTCTATTCCTCGGCCAATTTAATTTTAACGCTCGTGCAAGAAGTCCTTCATGCTGTCTTCTCTTTGCGTTTTTCATTTCTTCCTCTATCCAAAGAGGTGTTTCATCCATCATGTCTGACCACTCTTCTCATTGCCCCCCTTTTTTTCGTCTGAAACGTTCAAAACAACATCTCTGAGCAAATCAACAAACGTCGTTTCACTCGAATGTAGCCCGGGTCATACAAATACGGTCTTGTCTCTCCAAAATGCAATAACGAATAATGAAGTGAATACTTTTTAACCAATTTCACAACGCATATCAAATTTGTCCAATCGGAAAATAGCATCGAATACTTCATAACTACATCGACCAATCAGAAACTTTTCTATTTTTTGTCCCAACTTGTAAATAAGTCAACACTACAACCTCTTCTCTTCATTTTTTCTTTCTTGCGTTGAACCGACAACATCATAATTCCGCAAAAACAAGTCTCATCATGGGGAAATAGAACCAACAGCCATTCAACATTGTATCGGCATACCATTTTGTCTGGAGTTTTTGCGATCCATAATATGCCAGCTATTCTATAAGCCTGAATATTCGGTAAACCACAAGAAAGGATATCGTCAGTTAGAAAAATCTTCGAGATGGCAATTGTAACAAAATGTATTCCTTTCACACATTCTTGTTCGAAGAAGAATGACTTCGAGTACATTGTATGTGCCGTTTGGATGCAGATGGAATTCGACTTCTTGTGCGAAATCGGAAATGATAAAAACAAAGACAAGCATCAGGTGAAATGCCAGATCGAACAACGGCTAAATAATCTGTTATCTTATTTATCTTTTGTAGACATTCGTAGGCTTTTCAACGAGGAAAATATATTGCCAAAGGTCGAACAACAGGATTCAATATTTCACAAGTTTTATGCGACGGTAAATGAGTCTGGAAAACTGGAAAAGTGGAAAACAATGTTCCCGACACTGTTTTGAGTCCAATATTGTGACAGTATGAACATCCATCAATTTGCTTGATGTTACATGATTATTGAATTGACACATTGTTATGTGGAATAAAAGTTTCATTACAGAACTTCGTTGTTGTATCTTTTCAAAAACTATAACTTACACAAAAAAAAAGACACGAGAAAACGTGTTACTAGGGTCTGACAAAAAACCCATGTCATACCAAATCAAAGGTAGTAACATGGTTCGACAAGCAATGCACAAAAATATTTTTTAACACATTCGACCCGCACGACGACTTTTCTCGTTTCTGTCGGAACAAGCATTAGTGAAACTTTTGATGAAAAAAAAGTATTAAAGGGAAATCATGTTTTCCTATCCAGTATAATATCTGGTGTACATCAGTTTACTCATCACTTAAGAATGAAGAGAAAACGAGAACAGATGACTTTGTGGAAAGCCGCATTTGTCAATGGACGGGAAACGTTCAAGTCATGGATTTACAAAGCACGAATGCTGGGAATTGAACTGATGACGTGTCGTCTGCAAGCTCGACTCATACTTACTCGACTGAATTTAAAAAGCAAGTGTGGCAAATGGAAGACAAAAGTTTATGTGTACATTTTTTCTGTCGTATTCGACCTACGTCTAGGTCAAGCAGAAGCGAACGTTGACAATCAATGCTGCTCAAAGTGAGCCACCAAACCACGCTTACAACTGGAGCAATTACCTAGTGCAGGAGACGACTTCCAACGCGAATCCGTTCGACTTGCAAAGATTGGTACCAAAACTACTTGCGCCACGACGTCGCAAAGGTTAACAAGCTTACCCTGATTGACTGGTACCTAGTTTCGACTCCTTTTGACCTAAATTCAAACTTGACTTCAATATAATCAAGGTTAACATTCTGTCCAACTTTCATGAAGGTAAGTCATAAATGTGGCCTTTAGAGCATTAACAAGCCCAAAACGGGATTTGAAAAAAAGTTGGATTGCAAAGGATGTTTGTGGTAGAAGGTGGGGTGTTTTAGAGTGATTTTTGTCCGGGAAAAGAAGAAAAAATGACTGAAAAAAGACCCCCCCCCTTTAAATGGGGGGTATTTTTATGGGTATACGTTCATTTTAGTACACGCTTGTTGCTTCAAATAAACCTTGATCAGCGGTAATATACATTGGAACAGAGATGAATGGGATGGTTGAGTTTCAACCAAAGATAAAAAATAATATTTGCATAAACTGACTTATCGTAAGTATATAAAAAGCAGTGTGTTGTCTTCATTAAAATCAAACAACATGGATAGAAGACAAGATTCACAAGATAAACTACGAAAACAACGAAAGAGGAAATATCCTGATTGTCCAGGACCCAAATGCAACTGCAGATGGTGCTTTGATGATACATATGACATATATGATTCTGATGATGGAATTGGACACGGAAACAGACAAGAAAAAGAAGCAGAGCTCATTGAAAGAGGTATTTTGAAAGCTAAGAAAAAAACAGGTAGAAAAGCACAAGAAGCGCGAACAAGAAAAGATGGCGCTTACATTATTAATGACCGTCCACATGATGAAAGATCTGGACAGTTTGAAGTCCCTTCCTTTTCAGACGAAGAAATGCCAACAGAAGAAGAAACACTTAAACCATGGCAACGAGATATCATACATCAGCTACAACAGCAAGAACAAAACAAGGATGGCTACATAGTCAACTGGATAGTAGATAAACAAGGAGGAAACGGCACGACTTACTTAAGTAAATACCTGTCAAAAAACAAGAATGCTACAATCCTCAATGAGGAAACTAAGAAGAAATTTCCTCACACACAAAGACATGGACAATTAGTAGTATACAAGTTAACAAAACCTAATCAACCTAAACAACTGTATGAGACATTGGAAAACCTACGAGATGGACTTTACCGCCTCGGATGTGAATTATGCGGCTGCCGAAGAAGTCAAGTACTTGTACTTAGCAACCACATGCCAAGACTAGAAGCGTACAGCATTCCAAGATGGAACTTACATGAAATAAAAGACAATAAACTAGAAAAAATAGATGTTAAAGACATCTACCCTACTTACAAATACGCTTGTTAAGCCTATACCAGGCATATTACAAAAGCTTTAAGCTTTTCTGTAAACAAACGATTGCCTTTCCAGAAAATATCGGATGCGGATTAGCCGGAGGAAATTGGAAATCTACTTGGAGCACATTAAAAACTTTGCAAAAGATTACAATAAAACGGTGCTCATAATTGTATGCATGAGACATTCGGACACCGCCTTGGTTTACAAACACAGTAGAAGAGACATCACTGTTGCCAGTAATACTGACTTTTCCAAGGCAGTGCCAACTGTGTGCATTTTTTTCAGGAGAAGTTTGGCATGCCGCAGGGCGATATTTCGAGTCCAGATTTATATCTTTAATGTTTTAAAGAAATGTAGTATATAAGCGTCAGGAAGGAGTTCATCTTACATTCATTCATAGTTCAGATGGAAATAGCTCGGCGGTATTCACACAATGTCGAATTCCTTTAGCACTGTACTGAGCGAGGCGTGTCCGACACATCACAAGGTGTCGATTAACGAAGCAAATATTAGTAGACTACATCTTGGAATTTCGGTAGAAACTTGGATGGAATTATTCACAGCCTACATCAAGAACAGGACAAGTTTGACTGTGGACTTCTCAAACATACCCGACAGTGAATATTTGATTGATGTGGAGTGCGCGTTACGTGATTTTCTGACTGCAAAGAAGTTTCTGTACGTTAAGTACGAGGACATAGCAAAAATAAGGACAGACTTGGATATGAGGTTATCTACCTGGATGTACATGTTAAGGAAATACATGAGTAATTATCATTCTGGGATTGACTTGGAGTGGTGTGAGCACAGTCTGGACCCAAATTCGGACTGTACTTGTAATATCACAACGGAACCCAAAATGACGAATGGAGCTGAAAAAGTCTATGTGAATATTTTAACATTGTTATTAGACCATCACGTTGTCAGAAACTGGAGATAGAAAACAAAGAAACTGGATTAACAGTTAGCAGAGAGGTAACGGTAAAGCCGACGCCAGATCAACCAACTGACCCTGCCGTTAGGGTAGTTGTCACATTAAACTGTACAGGAAGCAGTTCGGGTCTTCGTTAACTATAACTGCAACCAAGACAAAAAAAGGAACGATTTGTATAAATTGACTTATTGGGCACCGCCTTGGAGTGTTCAGTAACAGTGCAGTGAATTATTATTTATTATTTCTATTGGTGTAACTTATGATGTACTGTCGTAGCTTTGATCTCGACTAATCTATTTCTGAATAAAGAAACCAAAAAAAGTGAATGTTTATTTGAATAACTCTATCAGTAGACCTCTGTCATATAAAACCTTGAATACCGACGACAAAAAGGACGTTAAACATAAAACATACACTGAGTACTTAGACGTTTCGACGCACAACGAGGCATCGGCAATGATTTTTCCATTTCTTTTCTCAATGATTAGATATTGTAAGGACGTTTAATAATCAAAACACAATAAGGAAATGCCCCGTTTCTTGTAATTATGATCAAAAAAGCGTTGTGCGCATTATGATGCAAAACAGCTTATAGCTAAACAGCACCGGTTCAAACATTCTGTAAAATACAAAAGTCTTCGTTGATAAAATGTATACAAGACCTTTAGCACCATAAAAAACAGTAAAACAGAGAAGTCTGCGAAATAACTATGACGGTCAAAATCATTTTACCGCGTGCATATACAAACAGTGCGTCACAGTCACAACTGCATTGAACAAAATGAGAGTGCATATTTCTCTCTGAGTTTTGGAGCTTTATGGAATAATTTGGACGATTTGGAAGTAACAAAATGAAAAGGTTGGTGGATTTTATGTCAGCGAATGACATATTCTTGCTTTGATAAGTTTGTAGTAGGAAGAAACACTTTATTTTGACTTTTTTGTGCAACGTCATATGAGCAGAATGATGCAATTTTTGTCAAACTTTGAGAGCTTCTATTTCGCAAACGCGTGGAAGTAAAAAATATCTCTTTTAGGACAAGAAAGCCTGTTCGCTAGCGTAACGAATGCATGCAAAAATCTTGTTCTGAAACACTTGGTTATATGTATGTTTTACCATGAAAAATTGTTCAAATTCGTGCAAAATGCTCGCGAAAATGAGTGATTTTGAAACGTAAATATCTTATTCACTTCTCAATGAAAATTCATGTTGTTGGTCTCATTCGACAGCTAAACCCTTTCTTGTTTCGATGTTAATTTGTCAAAATTTACACAAATCTGGAAATAGATGATTTTTAGCTCAGAAGTGACAGACCGTAATACCGGCATAACAATGATGCGCCATTTGCAAAGTTGCAAGTTTCAACCGTCGTAGTTTTCTAATGCATAGGTGTAAAAAATATCTGCTTTAGAATCAGAAAGCCAGTTACCCAGCCTAATAAATGCATGCAAAGATTTTGTTCCAAAACATTTCGATGTAGTAGATTTTTCACTCTGAAAAAAGTGACGGAATTCGTCAAAATAGGCGCGAAAATGAGTGATTTTCAGACGTGAATATCTTATTCAATCCTCGATGTAAATTCGTGTTCTTGGTCTCATTCTATAGCTAAACCCTTTCTTGTTTTATGATAATTGTGTCATAATTTACAATCTTAGAGAAAGACTTAATTTCTAGCGCAGAAATGACACACCACGGTAAACAACAAAATGGCCGCTCCGTGACAACAAAGGTACATGTTTGGGCGATAATTCTGCAAAAAGTAAAGATACGTAAGATACGCAACTGACAATTTAATACCACAAAGACAAATGTCTCCGCTTTACAATGAGACCATTTTCAGCTTTCTGCGATCAGAATTGACTTCAAAACATCGATTTCAAATTGCCCTATCGTTCACCATCTCCGAACTTTTCTGGAAACCCAAGTCTAAAATTAGACCGTATTTTCCGAAATCTGGGCGGTGACCTGGGTCACGTGAGGTCAAACGTGAGGTCAAACTAGATTCAGCAAGGAGCGGGAGTAATGGCTTTGCGCGCGAACGTATTTCTGTGGAATAAAATCATTTTCTTGTGCTTGCAGATGGAGGGAGCTGAAAAATCTTTATGACAAATTACGTCTCAGAATGTCTGCCGTCGAAAACTACCAAGGATGGACTGGGATGGCAATAACAGGAGACAAAATCTGCATGCAAAGGTAGGTCGGTTTTCTCTTCGAGTTGTATTGAAATTAAAAATGGCGACCAGCCAAAGCTGAATAAATTGATAGCGTCTGAAATACGTTATGGCATGCCACAAGGTGGAATCCATAGACCCTGTGTTCAATGTTTTGTGGTCTAGAAGAATAAATAAGCATTTTGACGGACTAAATTAGGAATAATTTTAGCTTTTTAGAGGCACCGAATGCATGTTTCGGCTATCACTGTTGATTGTCATATGAACTAGCCAAGCTTTTTGAGATGCTCAGTTATACATAATGGAAACATTTCTAGACCAAATTTTGTCTCATATTTCGTGTGTAGAAATGAATAGGCTATTTTGCAGAATGCATTATCAAGAATCACTGATTTTCTGATGCTTTGCTTATTGTTTTTTCAGAGAACTGTAATGATTTGAACAGGCCAAGATGTCTCAAGTTTTACAACCAATCAACCATATTGAAGTTTTGTGTGACAGATTTTCCACAGCAAATAAGGTATGCATTTCACAAATACTCAGCAAGTACAATGTCATTCCAGCTCGATGCTTGATACATGAACATTTTTGTCATAGATTTGTAAGAGTGAAGAAACTTCTCAAAGCATTTCAGTGTCATTTCACATAGAAAATATGAAAATTGATAGACTGATATGTTCTATTTCATTTTATTTTCAGAGCATTGACCCTTTTTGTTCACCAACGCTTCCCCTATAAGGTTCAGCCGGAACTCGGCGAGTCAACCGATCTTACTTTCCAGTGTTCAAAGTCATGCACGGTACGTTTTAATTGAGCCGATACCGAGCGACTTCCTAAGAATGTTTTTAGCACCATTAACGTCTCTGTTCGTAATATAATCACAGCTAGGATTTATGCACTTGAATGTTTCGCTGCCTCCTAATTTGTCGTTTATCGTTCCACATTCGCTGCATGTTTTGGACGTATAGCTTTCATCTTGAACGATAACATTGGTCTTTGTGCCTTTGGCCCGATACACGAGCCTTTCACGAAACTTGCAATGATCCCACACTGTCAGATGACGTACGGATTTTTTGTTGATACGTCTTCGTTTTCCATTACATTGCCTTCGAATGATACTAGGTATGCCGATCTCTCCAATGGCTACGTACGAGTATTGCATCAGATTGTATGTACAACGAAGATGCACCCATCTGATAACATTACCTAGTTGATAATACACCTTTTGTAATTGTCTTTGCCGATCTTCTTTTGCTTGGGGCTGCTTTCGCCGTATGGCTGCTTGCATTTTTGAATTAACATAGTCTATCTTTGCGTGCAGACCGTCAATCTTGTCTATGGTGCTCCCGACCCGGCGCTGACTTTTCTTTTTCCTGTGCCATTTTTTCCCCTTTTTCTTTGTCCGTTTACGAACTGGCTTAGATGGCGCTTTACATCGAGATGCAATCTGGAATGCCCGTGGCTTTGATGGATCGTATATTGTCAAGAACGTTCTTCCGCCAGGATCGATTCCACACATAGTATCGAATGGTTCGTCGTACCGTTTGCTCCTCGTGTACTTTGGATCGCACGGTATATGTAAGACGAACTTTCCTTTCGCTGTCTTGACAATCTTGACAGCATGTTCAATAGGTGGCAGTTTACTCACTGGTTTAGACAAGCGCAGAAATCGATTTCTTACATCCTTCCTTCGCTTACTAAAGTTGTCAGGCATGGCTGCTATACAGTGGTTTAAGATATCATTATCGTCACTGTCCGTCTCCTTCAATATACGAACGTACTGTTTTTGAATCTCGAACGCTCCTTGACTCGGATTCATATCGTCTTTGTCTTTCAAAGTCACAGTCTTGATGTACTTTTTCTTCTTCTTTTGATTCGTTAACGCCGACTTGTACATGGTACAGAAGTTCTTACAAGCTGCTGTTTTAATCGTTGTCATCTTGTTATCGAAATACCAGTCGTCATTTGCGTCCATTCTGAATTCCATCGGAACGTCACTAGAATTGGTCTTGTATACGTAAGTCTGCAAGTCGTACTGTTTAGGCTTCAAGTTCTTTTCACGAACGAGATAGTTGCTCCAGTTGTACGCGTGATTGCTCACTCTAAGCATCTCGTTCAGCACTCTTTTTTGATTTCGTGTTGGACGTATTCCGACACTGAAAGTCGTCAGGAATGGTTTTTCGTCTTCAAGTTTCGCTCGCTTCATTGTTCGTTCGAAATCAGATGCAAACACCTTGTTGTGTGATTCTCCATTCTTCGCAAATTGAAACCAACACTCTAGGTTTTGGTGCTTGAACACGTGTGCCGCTTTCCAAAGCGTTAAAGGAGAGAGGCTTCTCTTGCGATTCATAGTCGTTGTTTGATTTGAACTAAGGCAACATGCATCTTTTATGAGAGCAAGAAGCCAATTTTCACAAATATTATTTTTTTAGTCTCGGTTGCAACAATCTCTCTCGCCTGCCACTGACAATGCGACTGTACATGATTATATGCAATGTGGGATATGAAAACATAATGTTTCGCTAGTGGTAACACGATATCGAGTGTCATAGCATTTTATCCTTGTACGCCTAATACATTTTACCATGCAAGACAAATTTGTCAAAACAGTCCACCTTGATAGTTTTACATTATATGTAGGATTTCAAAACAGCATCATTAATGACAGTATGTGATATTGTCTGATGCTGCAGAGACATATTTCCTAAAGTGGTCCATACTCGTGTTCTTTTTAAGTATTAAAGGAAAAAGTTGGCATTTGGGCATTTCAACCATCGTGAACATACTTTGGGACCTAGGACTATGTTTGTGTCTGCCAGATCAAACAATATCGAAACCACGTTGTCACACACACCAAGCCGAGAGCGATGCAAAAACACGTCCGCTCTCGACGGCTGTACAGTTGGTCATGTGACCACTTGCAACTTGAGGAAAAAATGCTCGACGCTGATTGGTCAGTTACTTTCAGTGTAGACTCGTCCCGTTGGACGAAACCACGTTGAAAGCTATCAGCCAATCAAATCGTTCGTGACGTCACAGTTTGTTATTTTTCGGCAGGCAGAGCCTTTATAAGTGGCTGCACAAGCTCAGTTGTTCAGTTAGGCGGGCGGATTTCACCAAAATTCCAAGGTGTTTCCGCGTCAGTATGTTTAAGATTTTTCTAGTGTTAAAATGTTCAAGTTTGGAGTTAAAGTGTTATTCGTGGTAATAAGAGTACAAGACAGATGAAGAATGCCTGGGGTGAGTACTTTGGCAAAGTCGCGTCGCTCTCGTATTGCACACGTTAGGATTTGGTTAGGACATAAGACTGGCAACGCACGTTGGCATAGCGATGCCAAGTCTTGGTTCGGCTAGAACTTGATCCGGGGTTTCGATCAATTGAGAATGTCCAGTGTTCGGCGTAGTTGGGTTAGGGCGAGGAGACTCGATATACCGAAAATGGAAAGACGGTTGAGCTCCTGTCCCCGTCATCCCGACCAATATCTTTCCAGCTTAACACAGCTGGAGTTCTCTCTTGATTGAAATGACACTCGAGTTGATATACTTACTCTCGAGGTCGTCTGAGTGTCTACTGTTTGAGTCTTGCATCAGCTTGATGCTGCGTTCCGATATGGACGGTAGACATGGTCACCTGTTGATCGTTCAGTGCTTTTGCAGATCGCCAGAAAATGCGATAGCCAATTAACGAACCACATTTTTTACTTCATATTTTTTGCATGTTAGGAGCAATGACAAGTTGTTTGAAACGAGAGCGACGGGACCTTTGCAACCTTAGTATAAGAATAATGTTATGATGTTTAGATATGCTAGTTATGTCTTAGATGTTAGTTGTTAAGTCTTAAAGTTGTGCACAACTTATAATAGCTATTGAATGTGTTTCTCTTCACAGGGCTTTGTCACTTTTTATCATTGGTGGTGGAGTACGGCAAGGGGCGTTTTCGTATCCTTACTTGTTTAGCTTAAATTAGGAAAACGACTCTTGGCTTGCTCACACTGCTACATGATAACATAAGTGACATCAAAATTTCTGAACTTTGGCAAACATAAGCTCTTACTTGTAATTCAAAAAATCAAAGCTTCGAATTCAATGTTGTATCTAATGTACAGCTCATTTGGCATGTAACAGCTGTACATAAAACGATGCAACCTTTTTCTCTCTTCTCTTGCTCTTCTAAAAAAAAAAAAAAAAAAATCAAAATTACTAATGCTAATGGACCGAACGGCAACCGAACATTCTCATTCAGATTGACTTTCATAGATCAGCGTGGGTCAAGCGTTAATGATGACTAAAGCCCGACTCTGTGCTCAGTAGGCAATGACGCTAGTACAGGGAATTACTTGGCCCACCATTGCTATGATTGTCTGCAAGATATAACATGCCAGTGCCACGTTCATTGGAAGGGCGACACTTCTCTACTGAGACGCCCGAATACACCTTTGAATAGCCTTGTCGTCCGAGTGCCGCGGCAAGTATCGGGGACTGGCATGACAATGTCTTGTGGAGATACTGATCTTGTCAATTTGAAAGTGACTTTGGCTTCTACATTTGGTACTCTATCCCAAATTTCTTTTAATGCGACCATCTTTCGAGGCCTGTGATCAAGAGTTTCTCTGATGTCACAGTGGTCTCGAAACATGCCAGTGACAAGTCTGGACAAACGCAGAGCCATAGAAATTTGGTACTGTACATTTTTCTAAAGGTGATATTGCGATGCTGAACGAATACGTCGGCTCGTACCTCAGGCCGATGTCTGATTAGCTTATGGTTGAAAAACGAAATGTCAATTCATACTAGAGAATTGGACACGATATTTTTACATGCTGAAGATGCTCGATGCCTAGTTTAGACCATCTATTTTGCTTTGAAATTGATACAAACTTAAAAACAAAGAAATCACTGCTTTTTTAGGTGATTAGCAAACTGGCTTGTTTTTCTTACCACGACAGAAATTGATATAACACATACAAGGCTCATTATTCATGCAACGTTTTCTCCAGTATGAGTTGACATATGCCTATTATATTTCTCAAGGCGTGAACGTATCTATAATGAAAAAGTTTAATCATAAGGATTCGTGACAGTGTTCTTTGTACACTTGTACAGAAACATGATGACATACCGAGTCTGGATTAGGACATTGTTTCAAAATCTCTCTAACCTAAGTGGGATTGCTATGTTTGCATTACTATATGACAAAGTAAGACACGGCACTGTTCTGAACATTTTATTTCCAATGTATCATTATCTTTCATCAGAACAAAGCAAAAGTATCAATCGGTTAGTCTCACTTATTACGCTCGATCTTATTTTGGCATTACAAAAGCAGCACTTGCCCTTTGCTTTTATCTGATCGACGCAGTCTTCGCAAAATGTGTGACCGCAAGGCACTAATGTATGATCTTTTTGTGCGGACAAGCATATGATGCACAGCATCAGTTCGTCCCTTGCCTCTTGCTTGGCTTCGGACAGTTTTCTCTGATGAGCCAACAGTAGCTCATGTTCTCTCTTTTCCCAAGCCGTTTCGGTCAACGTACTGCTGGTAACCGTTGATGAAGGCCTCGTATAACCTCTTATCGGACTTTTTGATTTCGTACTCATGGTCGGACTGATGATGTCTGGCAACTCGTCATTGTCCTCATCGCTTATGACGATGGTGTCTGTTAGTGTGATCTGTTTCTTCGCTTTGTCCATATTGTCTGAAACAGAAAACATAAACGAACGTCAGTTGTTTTACAAAAGTTGTTACATGGTCAATTCAACAAGTCAGTATTAGCTAGTAAAAGTATCGAGTTCAATTTCAAATCTCAAAGTGTCAAATCTCAACTCAAAGTGTCAACTCACCAATTTCATCCCTCAGCAAGCCTTGATTCTCCAAAAGGAATCTCGCAGCAGCTATTACGTCCGACATATCTGTTTCGTTCGTCGCCTCTCTGATTTCGTTTTCCCACAAGTTCAGTTTCGATAGTGCCGACATGCTACTCTTGAATAAGGAAGGGTATCGTCCGCGATCCATGTTGACACAAGTTACGACGTTATCTATGTTTTCGATTAAGTTTTGAGCTCTTCTCACTATGCCTCTTCGCTTGTATAAGACAAACGTTTCCATTGCTTGTCGACGGCTCTCTGTCATGAGTGAGCTCAGTAAATCTGCGGCCGCACTGTTCATCGTTCTGATACAGAATGACACTAAGAATGCATATCCACACACTCCCTCTAGCGAAAATTGTTTGGACCAATCAGAACGGTTTGCTTAAACCACGCCTACTTTGTATTGACCAATCAGAAAGCAGATTGATTGAAAAAGTTATTTTTCGGTACAGTACCAGGGAAATAGGCAATCTCAACACGCTTACAAACTATCATACAGCTTATAAATTCCAGAAGATGAAGGAGTTCTATATATTCAAAGCAATGGTAGATCCAGCAGATCAAGACTTGAAGTTAATGACAGAAGATTGTCTACAAAGCTTAGTAGACTCACAAGAAATATTATATATCTGTTACGCTGTAATAGATGTTATGATACACGGATATGTACAGTTTGTCTGTCCATATAGAGAGACTACACTCCACAAGAGATATGAATTATTAGAGTTTGGCAAAGCAGATTCATATCATACCAAGTACAAGGGAATTATTGGCAAGAAAGCTGCGAGACATCAAGCAGACTTTATAGAGAAAGGAAGACCATGGGCTCCTGCAAATCAGTATAGTACATTGTCAAACGAAGCAATATCTGTTGCTGATAATCCTAAGAAGAGGGAAATCGAAATCTATGAAGATGACGATGAAGAGACTATCAACAAGAAGTTGAGAGATCTAAATGCTAATTTTTTTTTTGCTGATAAACCTAAGAAGAGGAAAATCAAAATCTATGAAGATGACGATGAAGAGACTATCAACAAGAAGTTGAGAGATCTAGATGATAAGATGGAACGTAGAAAAGACCGGAATAAACTTACAAACTATTATGGTCTTATCCCAGAAAAGAAATGTGAAACAGTCACCTCATGAAATCAAGGATACCCCGAAACCATATCTAGCTGAAAATATTTTGACCAATCAGAATGTGGCATTTAAACCACGCCTACTTTGTATTGACCAATCAGAAAGCAGATAGCTTGAAAAAAGTTATTTTTCGGTACAGTATCGGGGAAATCGGCACTTGAGCTTCATTATATCTTCAGCTCTCAAACTGTCAAGATGCAAAATAATTCTTCTAAACAATTTGGCGAGATGAAAGTGAACATTGTTAGCATTGAAACACTGAGACAGAGATCTCGAACTCTGGATATGCTATTAAGAAACGAAGATGACGAAAAAAAGAATTACAACGAGACAAAGCATACATTGTTGCTCAGCAGATGTCACCAGAGTTATTTGGAAGAACAACTGTATGGATTTCTTTCAGACGACGACATCGAACATCAACATGTGCTGTTCATTACGGACTTGTCGAATCCTGTTGTGAATTACGAGACAGCTTTGTCGAAATATGATACTAGATTCTTGATACTTGTGATAGACTATTATGACATACAACTGTGGAGAGATGAACTCAAAACCTTTGTCGCGAGCAGCGAACGGGTCTACTGGATTTTGGCTAATGCAACTCTAATACTGTCGTTTGTCGACAACGGAATAACAGACAGGTTCATGAGAGAAGTCGATCATAAGAAACATTACAGGCCTATGCCACCGTTTGTGTTTTATCAAACGCCTAGAAGAAACGCAACGTGTTTCGGGGACATTTATCAAGCTATTGGCACTCGTAACTAAACTGAACTGATGTTGATACATATTAGTGAATTGAATAAAACTGAATGAAATTTGAACATGTGCTTGTTATGTTATGTTATGTTATGTTAGTTAACCAACAAGACCGATTGTCACAGTAATTTGCCCAATGCTGTGCAGTAACCCTCATACTGTGTAAAAACAACACACCATTCAACTTCCAAAAATACTCAAAGCCCTAACCCTAACCTCACCTAACTTTTCCTAGCCATACACCAAGGACCAATCACCCTTGAAGCCGATTTCACTTTAGAAAAGTTTTAAGACTGTAAGTGAATGCCAGTAATATTCACGAGGTTAGACAGTTAATGCCCCTCGTTACATGTTGTGAAAAAAACATAAAGCTAGATGATATATGACTTAAGGTAAAACTAACGGTACATAATTTCTGTGTTTATCGTTTTATCACTAAGACAAATTTAGACCAACTTCACAGTTTTTTTTAACAAATTTTAAAAAATTGATCTCGAACAACTTGTCCTAGCCCTTCATCAAGGACCAAACACATCAACAGCCGATTTTGAAATGGAAAAAAAATGTTTTGGTAAATACAGTCGGGAAGTGAATGCAAATTCATGCAAAGGATAGCCGGGATGTAAAAACTAAGACAAGTTAAAAGAGAACGAAAGAGCAAAATTCAATCAGACTTGAAAACTTAAGGAAAGGACGAGTTATAATTAATATATTACAGAGCAATATCGTAGTACAACCCGAAGAAAAAGACATGGCAGAAAAGAAAAGTGTAACTATAACTATACCGAAGATCGTCCTATGGTTAGTACCTTACTTTTTCAACTTGAAATATTATGAAGTAGCAAAGAGGGAATAACGTAATAGTATTGACACTGTCTTATTTCTCTTTTCAGGATTACCTTATTCGTCCTTGTGATGGCCTGTATCGTTTTCACCAGCTATAAACATTCGGTTGTGTTAGTAGACAAACTGCCTGCTTTGCAGTACAGACAGCGATCTACTAGAAATTCTACAAGCCATTATACGAACGTTACAACTCATGTCGCCTTTCTGAAAGTACACAAGGCAGGATCAACTACTGTGCAGAATTTGCTATTTCGATTCGGGATGAGACATGACTTGAATATTCTACTACCGAAGTCAGGAAACTATCTTAATAGAGCGTCACAGAAAATGTCATTGAAAGCGGGTCAAAAGAGTTACGATATCTTTGCATGTCACACTATATACCAGAAGCAATGGTTTGATAGCCTACTACCGACAGATTCAGTTTACATTGGAATTGTTCGTGACCCGGTGGAGAGAATGATAAGTTCAGCATACTATTACCGAGACGTTTTTGGTGTAGGCTACCTGAAGAGAGTACCGCGTGCTAATTTCATACACGATCTAGTAAACTATCCAGATAAGTATGATACAGCATTTTTCTCTCACACGAGAAATTCTATGGGCAAAGATTTTGGGTTTCGACGTGGTATTGAACCAACAAATAAATCTAAAATCAGGAAATACCTAGATCAATTGAACTCACAGTTTCTGCTTGTTCTCATCATGGAAAAATTTGACGAATCTCTCGTCATGCTAAAAAGACTTCTGAACTGGTCATTTGGTGATATCATCTACTTGAAAATGAACTCACATAAACACGAACATACGGTTCTGAACTCTACAGAAATAGCGAAGTTCAGAAACACCAGTTTCCTTGATTTTGAAATATATGAATATTTTTCCAATGTGTTCGAAACGAAATTGAAGCAAACAGAGGATGAGTTTTATAAAGAAGTCGAATTTTTTCAAACTACACTAGATAAAACAAGTGAATTTTGCTCGAGAAAGAATAAGACTGAAATAGTAGCATTGTCATTTGGTAAATCGAAATGGGATGAAAAGTTTCAAGTTACACAGCTAGATTGCGAATGGATGAAGACAAAGGAATTATCTTTCATTTCCAAGCTTCGTTCTACTAAACATATTCAACTCGCATGATGCCCTTTCGGTTAAAACGAGTAAAAGAGACAGAAAGGCACAATCAAGACCAAAAAATAATATTTGAGTAAATTGTCTCGTGACAGGTATAAATGTTGCGCGTTGCCTGAATCTAAATCAAACATCTCAAACATGTCTACTCATATCATATACGAACCTTCGGACGTATTTTCCAAAGACTCCAGAAAAAGAAATTCGTTCTACACGAAGAATCATCTTTGTACGGAAGAAGAAATAGGTAATGTTCTAGACATTTTTCATAGAACCAACGATCATCTAGTAGTGCATGTATCAGTCAAAAGTATTCAAGATGAAATATCTTGGTTGGGAATACAACGCATATTATCGAAAGTGACCATCGACGATCAGTATGGATTTTACATACGGAGTGAAATAGCGAAAAAAGTTACTCTAGTATTTGATTCGGAAATTCCTATTTTAGAAAACGTACCGCATATCGACGAATTCGTTTACGATCAAAAGCAAGGGATATTCTTATGTCCAACGATGAAAGAAAAGCTCGAATGGTTGGTTGCATTGGAATGCGATATCGTTAAAATAAAATAGTGTGCCAATAAATGGACAGTTTGACATACATCAACTATTTCTGACTGGAAATTCGTCCTAATTCACAATGAATAAAGCAGTAACAATTTTGCCAAAGTATGAAGATGTTCCGTGGGTCGAAGCTCAAATTGATTGGGATAAGGTTAAAATACCAAAGCAGTGTTTGCTATGCGGTGTAATATCAGTAGATGCAAATTTCAGAACAGCGCCAAGATGTGGACATTTGTGTTGCGTGCGCTGCTATTTTGAAATTCTAAGAGGATGGTCGTGTTTCTGTTGGACAACGCATCCTTATAACATATTTTTCAACTGGCAAAGAGTTGGTCCATTGGAAGAATGACAACTGAACATTGACATTTTTTAAATAGGGTAAATACATAAAACAATGTTGATGCAGATTGATATCTATTTCAACTGAAATAATGAATCATTTGTACAAATATCATAGTTCTAAATAAATGGCAATTACACTTCCAAAATCATATTATTGTTTTCCAATTCTCAATATCTAGTCAGTGAATCTCAATTTCGAAATGAACCGAATATCACTCCTGCAGAATGGGCAGTGTCTGTTATTCACAAATGATCTAACGATACAGTCAACACACATTATGTGTCCACAAGGCACCAAGGTGATGTTCTTTTCATTATACAAGCAAATCCGACATTTCTTGAACTCTTCGATAGCTTCTTGAATTCGCCGATTGATCATATTTGTTGCTCGTGCAAAGGTGTCCGAAACAAAAGTTTCTAATAATCTTCTGAGAGCGTCGATATGAGCATCTTCGTCCGCGTCTGCTACCACGTTCAGCACATCTACGCTCTGCTCTGACTGTAAAGTTACTCTTACCATCTCTGAAAATATGAGGAGAATATCAGTTATGATGTAAAACGATCATGCTGGAATATAAAACGATACAACTTCAAATTCAATTGTGTAGCGTCTTGAAATACAGAGACAAGTTCTAAAAGTCAACTACGTTCAACACCATAAACGTACCTGAGTTAGTGTCCAGTTGTCGTTGTTGCTGTATCAGAACAGCCAAGGGTGCTGCAGTTCTGCTCATGATTTGTATTTTTGTGTTTCTTTTTTCTGATGCGATCAGGTCGAAGGCGAAAGTCAGAATGATGTAGAAAAATAATTTATTGCTCAAGACACAAGAAGAAATACATCAACCAATCAAAACGTTCGATACAAAAAAGTTAACCACGCCTACTTTTTGTAAGCAAGTTTCTGGTTGAATGTTTGTATTTTCTGACGTTGGACTGAAGTTTTTAAGTCATAGTTTGACCATTTCAGTTCTGGCTCTCGAATACATCAGAAGTAATTTTCTTATCAGTATTTTCAACGTAGACGAATTTCTATAGATACTTAGCATTCAATTAAGGTTAGTATATTTTTACTTTGATATTTTCTAGAAGTATAACACTCTCATAACACTTACATTTTCAAGATCTGCAATGAAACAATGATTCGGATTTGGTTTAACTAATACAGATAGCTGTTGCTTGTCACTGATAGCTATGTTCTATATTTTCAGAAAGATGTCTTTCGATTGTGAAAAGTGTGGTCAGACACCAGAAGTCCAATGTAGTAATTGTTTGCAGGCGCTCGAATATGAATCTCGGCAACACAACTGCAGTATGCAAATTGAGAGACCTTTCATGTGCATTCATTGCAAGCAGGTGGAAACAGTAAAGAAAGCTAAGTGCATGAACTGTGGTGAAAAGACTTTCTACGAATGTAGTGAGTGTTACAGCGTTATGAACTACGACGGGGAGGACCACAATTGTCCTGATAACTGCACAAGTGCTTTACCACCATTGTGTTCCAAATGTGAATAGAAGGAAACATTTTCTCATATACAAACATAATAGTTATAACACGTGTACGATAGAAAGTTAAGAATGAACGTTGTGTCATGTAATAAATTTTGTTGTTTTTTTTTCAATGAAAGTCAATTCCACAATTAAAATTATTATATAAGGGACCTGTCTTCATCTTTTCTCTTCATTAGTTAGTTTGAATCATGACTATGTCTGACCCTAATGTTGAAAATATCAGAGTAAAAATTCACACTATATTACAACATGCTGGTAGAAAACACTCCTTCGTCTCTGCTCATTGCGACTACTTTGACCTTGACTTTGAAATGAAGCTTGTCAGCATAACAGAAAATGAGAAGTTTTACACTAAAACGAGCAGATACGAGATAGAAATAAAGGAAATGGAACCGATACATTTCCTCACACTTCTACTAACGTATCAATGCTTTTTCGCATCGATAGTTGAGATGTTGAAAGAAGACTTGAAAGATTCGGATCGAGTCATATTGGCATTTGACGCACCATCTCTAGTCAATCCTGTCGTTCTGCCTATGATGGCAAGTTCTAAAATGACTGCCGACAAAATACTCGATTCAATAGAGGATGCGGTAGATGATGATGTTCATTTTGAATTAAAGAAGTATCTCACAATTCACTGCATAAGAATTAGAGACAAACAAGATTGAAATTGAAATGGACTAAACTGAAACGTGTTTATTCATTCCTAGTATGATTTCGAAAGATCTGTTTCATGTGCAAATAAAATTGTCGACGTAACATAAATGACTCTTTTCTTCAACGTTCTCTAGTTAGAACATGTGTCAATAACATAACCGAACAGGCCCAACCAATCTGCACATGTTCAAAACTATGACCAATCCTAACACGTATCAAAATTGACACTGTTCAAATCTTTATCACAAACGATTTATAACTGTGGTGGTGATGCCCTTTATAGAAATTTGGGTAGAATATTGGGTAGAAGAGTTGATATACCTTTGGTTTTGGGTAAAGGTGAAACTAAGGGTTATTCTGTCAATCTAATGTTGTAGTTGTTGTAGTTGTTGTTGTTGTAGTTGTTGTTGTAGTTGTTGTTGTTGTTGTAGTTGTTGTTGTAGGTGTTGTTGTTGTTGTAGGTGTAGAACGTACGAACGTTTCATTCTATGACAACTAGAACAACAAGAACATGTTCGACAATGACAAGTAACTTGGTATTAGTATAGACCCGGAGTTAGACTGTTAGCTTTACTGTGCAGTTATATCGTTGTTGTTGTTGTAGATGTATGAACATTGGCCAATGCATTACGAATCATGAGACTAGTACAAGACTACAGGCTTTTTCCTTGTTAACTACATTTTATGTCACATTGTGCGTTGCCATCTTCGTTTATTACTGTCAGCATCATCGAATATGAGAATTGTAAAGTTTACATGCGATAGAATTGCTACGATGATTTAGGCTTAGGGTTCAACCTAAGAGTTGACTTGTAGTCTTTTCCAAACAGTACGTCAATCGTTACATGTACATGTGAACTAATTGGTATGAATAATGACAACAACAACATCATCAAATGAACATCGACGATGCATTCATGGTGAAATTGTACGTTGTCATCTTTGTTTAGTACTGTCAACATTGTCGAATACGAGAATTGCAACATTCATATGCAATAGAAAATGTTTTACGACGATTAGTGTTAACGGTCATTCTAAGAGTTGAACCGTAGGCTTAACAAATCAGTACATCGGACGTTACATGTACATATGAACAACATGATACATAATAACGTCAACTATGACGACAACAACAACAACAACAAGGGTACTTTCATCATGTATTTTGAATCATGATAGTAAGACCAGACTGTAGTCTTTCCTGTTAACTACATTTTATGGTCACATTGTTCGTCATCAAACCTACCGTCGTACCGTCAGAATATTGTAACATTCATATGCGGAACAATCGTTACGAAAGTTAGGGTTAGGGTTTCTAACTAAGAGTTCAACCATAGGCTTATCCTAACGGTACCTTTTTCTGTTCATCTTATAGTTCGGTACTATTACCTATAACGTGTCTGTAAAATTAAAACCATTCAAAATAACCAACGCCTCATCAATGTATCAAAATCGTGCTCCAACGCGATGTTCTACCAATGATTCAACTCATCTTTCTATAAAGGGCATCAACACCACCGTTATAAATCGTTGTTGACAAAATTGATACGTGTAATACAAATGGTTTCTTTTTGAGGTGTTCGTGTTTTTGACCATTACAGGATGAGTGAAAAATAAGTATATATGTGATTTTGAGATCTCGTTATGAAAATGTATAACGTTGACAATGCTCAGCAAAAGAAGCGTTGACAATGTTGATGATATCCACAGTGAAAGATGTACAAAGAAATTGAAAACGCATAATCGTGAATCATTTGACGTAAGTCGACGTCTGCAGTTGAAACATGAGATGAAAGTGGACAAATTCTGTACGACGTTTACTTCGTACGATTTGAACTTGGAAGATTTGAAAATTCAGAGTCTACCAGATGCGATGAACACAGTGAAGGATATGTTCGAAGCGGTAATAGAGGAAGTGAAGGCACCATTAGATTCGTCAGACTTGGTGTTACTCAAGTTCAAGAGTCCGTCGCACGACTTTCCTATCAAAGTTCCATTGACGGAATGTTCGTCTCTAACAAGTGACCAAGTATTGAATCACATAGAAGGTTCGATTCATTACAATACCAATTTCGTCCTAGAAAAGTCCTTGAACATTGAGAGAACACACATTAGATTACCAAAAGGTGGTGGTTCAAAGACTAAACCCAAAGTGAATTTGGCAGAGTTTCTACATGAAAGCAGGTCCATTATAAGGATTCAAAACAAGGACGATTTGTGCTGTGCTCGAGCAATTGTAACAGCGCAGGCAAGGATAGAAAAACATCCTAAATGGGACAATATTAGACAGGGATTTGGTGTGCAGAAAATGCTTGCCACTGAATTACATCGACTTGCCGGTGTTGATGAAAAGCAATGTAGTATCGAGGAAATTAAGAAGTTTCAAGCGGTATTGCCGAAGTACAAAATCAACGTAGTATCCAAAGAATCCTTCAATAGTTTCATTTACGTCGGTCCTAATGATGGCGTACCAATTTATCTGTACCTTCACGACGGTCACTATGATGTGATTACGAAGATAACCGGCTTCCTCAATCGAAAATACTTTTGCAACAAGTGTATGAAAGGTTACAATGTCAAAGAAACTCATAAGTGTGATAGAGCTTGCAGGTTATGTCATCGATATCATGAGGATGTCAAGGAGGAATGGTATTTCTGTTCAGATTGTCATAGGTACTTCATAAGCGAGACTTGTTACAAGCTTCACCAGAAGAACAACAAAGGAGGAAAGTCAACGTGCGACAACTGGTTCAAGTGTAGACATTGTAAGTCGTTAATCCAACAAAAAGAGTAACGTTAAGACGGAACACACGTGGCGGCGAAGTTACTGCAGACCTGTCAAAGGTTTTCTTCGCGAAAGGCCACGAGTGTTACATGAAGGTGGTCGACACGGCTTACGATTAACGCGAATTCCAACAGATGTAAATTTTCTTCGAGTTTCCAGAGCAGTTTGGACGAAAGATTGTTCAGTGCGAGTCTGGTTTCGTTACTGGAGAAAACGAGGAATGTGTCAACTGTGGCAGTTCGTCCTGTGGATCGTATGGTTACAGACCAAGTCTTTGCGTTGTTCACAAAGTGTGCAGTTCGTGTATGTACAAAGACGTGACAGACGACAGCAGCTGTGTGCATTGTGGTCAGAACCAAAGAGTATTTCGAGGTTCAAACACGACGGAGTCATTCTGCAGGTGGTTGTTCTCTGCTGAAAACTACGGTGCTACGGTGTTATGTCACAACTTCAAGGGATTCGACAGCTACCCTATCGTGAATTACCTACACGAAAATGGCTTTCCACCTAAAGTGATCAAAGCGGGATGCAAGTACACTACGATATCTGTTTCGAAATGCAAGATGCGTTTCATCGACTCTCAGAACTTTATTACCATGTCTCTGCCGGAGATGGCAAAATCGTTCGGTGAAGCTCCTTTGTACGACGGATTCTTTCCCACATTTGTTCAATATCAGAGAGAAATCAATCTGCCGTACTGCCTTGTCTACCCGACGCGAAATATTACGACCCGGACAACATGAGTGTCGAAACGAGGAGGAAGTTCATGTGTTGGTACAAGAATTGTAGACACGATGGGTTCGACTTCCAGAAAGAACTTGTCAGGCTCAGCAAGAGCAACGTAGATCTCGTGAGAAGATGCTGTCTGAATTTTCGCTCAATGTTCATGAATATGAGCAAAACTGACAAACGCGATGGGATCGATCCATTTCAAAGGAGCGTGACCATCGCTTCGGCCTGTAATCTGGTGTACCGGGCAAGGTATCTCGAACCCGAAACAATCGCTCTGATACCGACCACGGATATCGACCTAGTGCAAGACAGTCCACGCATGGAAATATCAGATGGCTGTCTTACTTTGTCTCCATAAGCGAAACGTGACCATCAGCATCGTGACAACTGCGGAGAAAAGAAGACGACCATACAATGTGGATGGCTTTTACAAGGACTGAGATGAAAATCGCACATTTTTAGAGTTTCATGGAGATTCTGGCACGGCTGTCCAAACTGTTATTCGCGTAAGCACAGTCATTCCTGTCATAGGAAAGACCAGGACGAGCTCTACAAGAAGACGATGGAGAAACGTCGATACTTGGAAGATAGAGGATTCACTTACGAATCGATCTGGGAATGCGAGTTTGTAAAGGAATTAAAGGAGAACGAAGAGATGAGAGAGTACATCAAGGCGCTCGATCTCGTTCCACCGTTAGAGCCAAAGGACGCTTTCTATGGTGGACGTACCGAAGGTTTCAAGCTGCTTGAGACATCCGAAGAGGACAAGAAAATCCAGTACTACGACTTTACTTCGTTGTATCCTTACATCAACAAGACTGGAAAGGTACCCTTGGGACATCCGAAGATCATCAAGAAAAAGTTCAAAAGTTTAGACAAGTACGAAGGTCTGATCAAGTGTAAGATTTTGCCACCGGACAACCTTTTCATTCCGGTGCTCCCGATGAAAGTCAATGACAAACTCGTGTTCGGTCTGTGTCGTACGTGCTGCGAAACGTATCAACAAGAAACGTGCACACACGACGACAACGCAAGAGCATTGACTGGAACTTGGGTGACGGACGAAGTCAAAGTGGCTGTGGAGAATGGCTATAAGCTGCTGAAGATCTACGAAGTCTGGCACTTCGATCGCATCTCTCAATACGATCCGACGACAAAGACAAAAGGAGTGTTCACCGATTACATCAACACGTATCTGAAGCTGAAACAAGAAGCCAGCGGTTGGCCAGATCACTGTAACACGTACGAAGAGAAAATGAAATACATTCGGGAGTATGAAGAGAAGGAAGGCGTCACTCTTGATTATGACAACATCAAGAAGAATCCCGGACTACGATCTTTAGCCAAACTAATGTTGAATTCCTTCTGGGGCAAGTTTGGCCAACGATCAAACCTCACTCAGTCGATGTATGTAACAAAGCCAGACACGTACAACGACATGATCAAGACACGCAAGCAACACGTCGAAGACATTCATTACGTAAACAAAGAAACGGTTCATGTCGATTGGATTTACGGTGACAACTTCATCGAGAACACTTCTCAAACAAATGTTGTGATCGCAGCGTACACCACAGCTCAAGCTCGACTGAAACTGTTCGAAACACTCAAACAACTTGACAGACGGGTAATCTACTGCGATACGGATTCCTGTGTGTTTGTGACAAGACCTGGCGAATGGGAACCACCACTTGGAGATTTTCTCGGCGAATTCAAAGACGAAGTGGCTGGGAACAAAATCACTAGCTTTGTTACCGCTGGACCTAAGAGTTATGCCTATGCATTAGCACATCCCGACAAGGACGAAAACAAGTCAATCTGCAAGATCAAAGGACTGGCGCACAATTTCAAAACCTCACTACAGGTCAACTACGACACGCTGTTTGCTATGATCACTGGTAATCGAGCTGAAAAGATTACGGTAATGGATCCATGTGGTGTTCGCAGGAATCCTGCCAAGAGTGAAATAACAAAGAGGAATCTGAGTAAGACGTTTCAGTTTCTTTTCGACAAGAGAGTTATTGTCAATGAATTTGAAACAGTTCCGTATGGATACAAGCAATTGAAATGAGTATCTGACATGTCTGTACATTACAAATAAAGTTCAAGAAAAGAAAAAAGGCCGATTGGCCACGTCTTCAGTTTTCATACACACGACTTTGTTTTGTCTCGTTGTTGAATTCCTGATCAGAAGCAAACTCAGTAGTTTGATGGTGTCTGATTTCTGCAGTTGCATCTTGCTTGTGTTGTCGATAGCGTGACACAGTTGGAACTTCAGAGCCGTGTCTGTTGTTTGTTTTACATAGTTGTGTCTCACAGCCAATGTAGTGTTGGACGTTTTGTATTCCAACAGTACGATTGCAACGTTTGGAATGTAGAGCACAAAGTCTGGACGTCTGTTCAACACAGACACCTCCGATTTTACGAACAGTCTCTGTCTATCACTGATGTGCGGAAAAGTATGTTTCAGATATTGAGCGACCTCTTTGATGAACGTCTGTTCTAAATCGGCGACAGATTTAACTTTAGACAAACGTCGTCTCAAATAATCGTGTCTTCGCCGTCCTCTACGGAGAAACTTTGATTGTCTTCTTTTGCCAGTCATGACTTTTTCTTAACAATAAAATTATTTTTTGGACGGTTTCTTCTACGTATATACTCAAAAGCATTCGAATCTTCTTCATTCATTGACCGACGACCGATTCGTCCACAATGGTGACCTTGTATGACATGAACGAGAACGCGTTGTCCGAGACAGTGTTGAAACCACTGCCGGCTCTTCCGCTGAAATTTTTTGCAACAGAGCAAGTCCCGTTAGCGCTTTTGGCAAGATGTTACGTCTGTCTTTTCTCACGATGGACGAAAACCGATATCTTGCCAAGAACGACCAGTTTGTAATTCTTGACCAGGTACGAGCACAGTTTCAAGTGCACGTCGTCGACATACGTTTTCAATTTCAGGTGCAGCTTCTTCAGTTGTCCGATTCTGTCTTGTACGGCTTGCGTCTGCTTTTTCTTTTGAGCGTACGCCAAGAGACGATGAACTTCGTCGATCTTCTCGTGATACTTGTGAATGACCTCTTTCTTGTCTGCCTCGGGTCCTATTTGAAATGCCTTTATATTGCTAGGATCGTAACACGTGGCGAACGTCCTGCCTCCCGGATCGATGGAACATATCGAGTCCGATGTGTACACTTTTATCCTTCGCGTGTATTTCGGATCACACGGAATCTGCAGTACGAATTTTCCGTTCGGACGTTTGCAAACCTTCATGTCGTGACTCAATGGAGGTATCTTAGATACATTTTTCGAAAGTCGGAGAAACCTTTCTTTCCAGTCTTTCATAGATTTCGAGAAGTTAGCTGGCATCAAAGCTATTCTGGATTGCCGAAGTCGTTCGTCTGCTATGTCTTTTTCCGTTAGCAGCCTGATAAACAATTTCTGCACTTCGAACGATCCTTCACGTAACTGAGCAATGTCTTTGTTTCTGAGATCGACTTTTCTTTTCTTCTGATTACTTTGAGTAGACTTGTACATGGTGCAAAAGTTCTTACATGCCGTTGTCTTGATACATGACATCTTGTTGTCGAAAAACCAGTCGTCTCCTGGAAGTCTGTACTCGGCCGGAACGTCGTGCGAATTCGTTTTGGTAACCACTCTTTGTAAGTCGAACTGCTTAGGTTTGAAGTTCTTCTCCTTCACCAGGTAATTACACCAGTTATAAGCGTAGTTGCTCACCTTGAGCATCTGGTTCAGCGTTTGTTTTTGTTTAGAAGTAGGTCGAATGCTGACAGAAAATGTACACATGAACTTGTCTTCCATTTTTGCACACTTGCTTTTCAAATTCAGATCAGAGTAATGAGTCGAGCTTGCAGACGAGACGTCACAGTTCAATTCCAGCATTCGTGCCTTGTCAATCCATGACTTGAACGTTTCCCGTCCATTGACGAATGCGGCTTTCCACAAAGTCATCTGTTCTCGTTTTCTCTTCATTTTGAAGTGAGGAGTAAACCGAAGTGTAACAAGTTTTATAGTGAATAGGAAAACAATATTTCTCTTTAATACTTTTTTTTCATCAAAAGTTTCAATAATGCTTGTTCCGACGGAAACGAGAAAAGTCGTCGTGCGGGTCGAATGTGTTAAAAGTCGAGAAAAAGAGTTATATATTACTCCGGAGCTTCATTTTTTTCATTGTTGTTAGGACATGGAGGGTGAAACAGATACTATACTCGCTGAAATCAAATATCTTCGTAGTAGAATAGATAAGTTGGAATATGACGTTCAGCGAAGAAAAATATCACAACCAGTAGCAGTAGATTGTGATATAGCAAGAAAATGTGGAAAGCAAGATATGGAAAGAAAAACTGAAAAGGTTTCAACTATTTTCATTAGAAATGATACGAGGACAGATGATATCAGTCCCTTCATATTGGTACCTTTTTGCTTCTTGTTATTTCTTATGATTTTCGTGATCCTGGTTCTTTACTTTCCGGAAATTCCAAGAAATGGTATAAGCGAATATGACCTGACGAGACGATATGCAAAACAATTTGAGTATAACTCCGAATGTGACGACGAAGACTGTTGGTTTGTTAGAAACAAAACTTGCAGCGGATATGACTGCCGCATCTGTTACGATCGTATTTACGCGCACTGGGCCTGTAATGTAGACTCGGCAAGACAATATGAAAAACAACTCGGGTATAACATCGAATGGGACGGTGAAGACTGTTGGTTTAGTAGAAATAAAAAATGCATCGGATATGACTGTAGCATCTGTTACGATCGTATTTTACGAGCCGTAATCTAAAGTAGAACAACTATTCCAAAAAAAAACTATATAAGGCAGATTGGAGACCTGAACTCATCACATTATCACAGCTCTTTGAATCGTCAACATGGAAATAACATCTGAGATAAAGCAAACGAGTCAGTTATACAAACGTCATTTGTTGAAGAGCCTTCGGACGAAGCAGTCGCTTTCGAATCCGGCAAAGTTCAAACCGACTAGACAAGTACGCAAGAGCATTCTCAGAAATCTGGCTGAGAATTTGAAAGACTTCATCTCGGAGGGATATCTCCTAGTCAGAAAACGTGTGCGTTCGAAGACGGTCAAAACCTACATCTTTCTCATACTGCGAAACCACGCTGAGCTGCAGTGGATAAGAAGGCTCGTTCATCGCATGCTTCCATTGATCGAGACTGACAGCAAGTGTATAGCTTTGGATTGCACCTGTAAAGCTTGCGCGTCTGGAAAGCCAAGAGGAATAAAAAGAAGAGGATTTGGATATATAAAGGAAGACGAGGTTACAGAAACCATTGATCAGTTGACCGGACAAGGCTTCACTTGCTCTTTAAGACAGCTGCCAGACACAACATCGAAGAGGACGCGAATGACACTACGACTTAAAAAGCGATTATGCTCATATGCACTCACAGGTCAGACAAACTGTAGAACTCGTCTCGAAAACAAAGTTCATCTAAGGAAGCAAATACAACGAACGCACTGGTACAGACACAACTGCTAATAATTTTTCATGGACCTTGATGAGAAGTGTTTAGAAAGACGAGAAAGTTTTCATTATAGGAGACGTGCACGACAACGAAAACCTGTTCAAGAACTTTCTACTTGAACGCAACATCGCTTTCATTCACGGACCACAAGGATGTGACGACGATCTGGACATGACGGACATGTTAAACTACTACTTGAAACCTACCGTGTTACTCGTGTTTCTAGGAGACGTCTTGTATAAGACCAAAGGACATTTCAAGTCGATTGTCAGGTTCATCCTAAACAACAAAGACAACTGCTTGTTAGTGTTAGGTAACAACGAAGTGAAATTCGTGTACAACACATACATCTGTTTCTGTGGCATAAAGATCCTCGCTTACGTGCCCAAAAAAACGTTTCGAGTATTGAAAAGAGCAAAAGTGGTCCGAGACACAACCGCAGTGGTGAACAGCATTACTCTCAGATCGAATGTTTTCGTTGTTGTGACGACGACAACAAGATGAAACGGGCTTGGAAGTGGCATTACGAGTGTTTGTTCAACGAGTATCTTACGGACAAGAAAAACTGCGAGGATCTGATGATACTGATGTACATTCTTACCGAGAGTATAGTGTTGGGATATTCGAGCACGATGAAACTGATTCTCGTTCATGCAGGATTCAATCCGAAACGAACACTGAGAAATCAGCGCATATTCGACATCTGTAACATACGTATTGTGAGGAACGCAGACACCTTGGATTTGTATTACCAGACATTTCCGAATATACACCATCTTGTATGGACACAGGAGTATCTAACTTTCTCTGACAAAAGGCCGCACCGTATTACTTCTTGAACACAATATGCATAGACACGGGATGTTGTTACACGAACGTACTGACTTTCATGTCGTTTCGACCTAAGTCTGTACAAGCTTTGACTGGTAAACAGAACCTGGCTTTCAACGAGACAGTGACGAAGACAAGACATTATACGTTTCATGAAATAGGTTTATTGAATGTTTGATGATGTTTTATGGTATAATAAATCTAGTACGTTGTATGTATACATTGGTTTGTCATTATTTGTCATGTACAGACACCACAGGTTTTCTCTTTCGTAATAGTACAGTGTATTCGCTTGTAAAATGAATTCTTCTGTCACAGATGATATCAGACCGCGATCTGCTCGCATCAACTCCATGTTCGGATATCGTTTCTTCATGATCAAAAACAAAATGGTCAAGTACTGGATCTTGTGTAAGCGTCGAATGTCCTCTTCCAGATCGTCAATGGTTGAACATGTTACATTCTGCGACTGTCTGAATTCATCTTCGCATTGTTTGACGAAACTGGCGACCGTCTGTGATTTGTCTACGTTCTGGAATTTAACTGTATTGAAGAATAGACTCAATATTGTATCGCTGCCACCATTGACTACCACATACCTGGAATAACTGTTCGATATACATATTAAAGACGGTATTCGTGTTTAGAATCTCGGTAAATGAATACACACATGAAGAAACAGCTTGGTTGAAGTACTGCTGTTTTCTTCTCCTGGTTGTTCAAGCAAACCTTGATAGTGAAGCCAAAAATGCAGTCGGAACTTGTGTGAGAGTCAACTTGTATCTCGATACCAGTTTCTAGAACAGTTTCAACGAACTTGTGCACGAGATGCTCTGTTAGATAACAGTCTTGTATGAAGTTTTTCGTGAAGGGAGAGATCAGTTTTGGCAAGTACAGCCATCGGTATTCCATGATAGCGGCCTTGAGCTTCTTGTCTTTCTCTTGCTCTCGTTGTGTCTTCTGTATTGACAAGAAGTTCTTCATCTTACGCGTCACGTCTGAAAATGCGTCTCTTTTGTCATCTATGACTTCCTCGCGTTCCTGTATCGCTTCTTCGTTTCCTATAGTGTCTAACAAGGTTGCGGTCGTGTTATGTTGTACGAAGTATGGATTCACAAATCTCTTGTCTAAGACGTAATCGTTGTTCTGCTTGATCATATTTGTTGCGAGAGCCGTAACGTTATCTTCGTCGCTACTTATCGAAGCATAGAACTTGTCTTCAATAGTAGCAGACGATTTCGAGTTACGTGCACTCAAGGCGTTAACTTCGCTAACGAAAGTGATCAGATAAGGATGAAGAAACGTTGTGTCTAAGTGCGATATAGACTCCATCTCGATCTCTCTCGAGTTTGAAGAAAAAAACTATATAAGGAATACTACTCATATAAAGAAAAAGCAAACCAACCAAATGACGTCTATGCCAAATATTAGCGAGCTGGGTATTGGAAATGGACAAGATGCAAACGTTGGTAAAGTACACCCCGATGATGGCAATAGGAACAAACCGAGCGAATCTAATAACGATGACAGAGACAATCAAGATGACAATCAGGGTGATAATAAAAACGACGGTCAAGCTGACAAGCAAGCAGATTCTCAACAACAAACAGAGGATGAGCCCCTGAGTAAAGATGAGCCCCAAAGTGAATTCGTGGACTCGTTTGTAATAAATAACGAGACAAGAGACGAATATAGTGATACACTCGGACTATTACTTCGCAGCGAAATTAATTCAGCTGACAAATTTAAAAAGCTGTACCTTCAAAGATACGGAACAGAGTCTCAACTTCATCACGACAACAGACTGTTATCTAAACTGTCGCATCAAAGAGTTACAGACGCAGAATTGTTAACTCTAACACAGAGACACTTCAATGATACGTGGTTACTTCACGAAACATTTGTATAAATATGTTTTGCAGTATTTTAATATAAGGTTGACAATACTGATTTCATCGAAATACTAATACATGAATGACACTGAACACGATGTTGGTTCTGTCATTCACTGATTACTATATAACGAACCTGTGTACGAGAAATGGCCACCAACACGCACCAGTTTCATTTCACGGGAGGAAACGTAGCCTATGGTAATGTACCTCAGCGAGTACACATCGTTGGATTCTGGTACATCCATGAGAGAAATCCTCACTTTCAAGACCTGTTCAATAAAGGATACACTCAGGACAACTTGCGCGGTACCTTGTATTACTGTCACGAGAACGTAGAAGAGAAAATGCTGTTGATCAATCCTGAAGCCGAACGATAACACTGGCACGCGAAAATCAATCTGCTCATGACACACCCCCAAGAAGGAGATAATTTGTGACTCCTAACAAACCAAACCAAAGTAAAGTAAACAGCTACCAATCGACCATCTTATTAACTCGAGACCCCAAGGAAACAAGAGACTGGCCGAAGATCAACGTTTATCGAAATTACGCACACCTTACACTTTTCACGACCTGTACAGTATGTCGATTCCTGGGGAGTCGCGGCTTATTCATTATAGAGTCAAGCAGATACCGAAGCACATACGCGACACCAGAACAGCGGACAACTACGATGCTGCCCTTTCCAGTGATATTACAAAATGAGAACCGATATGTTTCCAATACCCTCAAATAAATCAACCTTGGAAGAAGATGGAAAGAAGACCGATGTACAAGCCGAACATCGAATCGTATCGCAAGATAGCTATCACAGTAACGTTGAAAACAACATACTTAAGGACTAAGAACGAATTATCGTTGAACAAAAACGAATAATTAACAAACCTCCTCAAAAAAGGACCATCCAATTAAAGATCCGAATCTTTGTTACACTGGGTTAATACGGAAAATGTAACCTCTACGGAGTATCTATTTCTCACTTCAACAGGGTAAATAATTCCGATCAAAATTTTCGGTACGAAATCGGAGACCAATGGAGCGACGAAAAAACAAGTAAGAGTACAGGTACAGATGGAATGAAGAAATCGAAAAACAATAATGCTAACTGCATAGTAGACAATGGCAACATTACAAACGACGCACCATTTTCTAACGCTCCAGGACACCTTGGGGATACGTTCCAAGCGACTACTTGTACAAAGGAAATTATACGCGAGTTGGAGGGGAAGTTATTATTTGGACTCCTTTCGACAAAGTAGACATCTGTAACTACGTTCCGTTGTCCTCCTTCGACGTCAAAAGAATAACGTACAACTCAAAAGACTTCTTAGAGCAAGATCCGCACGTTGGAGCCACAGAAATGTACCACTTTGTTTCTGATGCGGAAAAGAGTGTGTTTACCAGTGACGACACTCAAGTGACTCCCGTTGAGGCATTCAACTGTATCACGAAAGAGAAAAATCAAACCTTGTATGCCATAAACGACGGCTTGATCATATCGTGGCAAATAGGAGCTATTATAAACGACGACGAAGATAAGGAAATTCCTGTTTCAAAGAGTCAACGTGAAACATCACGCTATATGCCAACAATGAACTCACGAAAAAACGGTGAAATGAATGTGTCAGTACAACCTGGACAGAACACTCGAGTGCCGCCAAAGGAAGACGGTTGAGACAACAGATAGTGCCCATCGATTGACGATCATCAAGAAAAAAGTGCCGACGAATCATTGAAACAAAAGAAATCGCCGAGACCTTTTAAGAAATGGAGTATATTATACATAAGGGAAGTGGTCGAAAACGCATGCAAAAACTCTTATGTTGCCGGTGATCTTCCAGTGCCAAATGTCAAATCCAATGCTAATTTTTCGTCGTACTTGTCCAAGAATCTAACATTACCCGATCTCAACAACACAGAAACGACTCCCTTATTTTCCATAGTGTCTTATCTAAGATACAAGTTCGAGCAGTACCAAAACGAAGAAGTGATCCGTCGGGCTCAAGCTTGGTGCGAAAATCAACAACATCTCTACGACATTCAGTTAATGCTTGCGAGAATATCACCGTCTGTGGTCATTTCCTCTTACCTTAACCGGCCGGTGTCTGCAAAGTTTGTCGGGAATGGAGTATATAGTACACACTATTGTCAGACGGTTAGTGACTTCATCGTGATTGACAGCCTGTTTGTGAACAACACAGACGTCGCACCTAGAATGGGAGGCAAACGACTGAATAAGATATACAAGGCAGCTGGAGTTCCTATACATCGAGATCTCTGTTTCACAATGCCGATAATCATATTCAAGGACAATCAAGCGCTGGACGAATATCGCGTTGGACAGCTGCATCACGATCAGACGATATCTACAGTTAACATGCCGTTCTTGGAAGAATGTCGATTCGAGAGGTACTTCTTACATACGATTGAAAATCATGTGCACGTGTTTGAAAACTACAGACATTCTAGTACAACGTCTCTTAAAGACCTGTACGATCACTCCTCGAGAATTAAAAGCAATGTCGAGTACTTGAAGAAACTTGAGAATAACGAAGCGATAACAGACCGCAGGAAGATTGACCCATTGCTCGAACACACTCAGTTCTTAGACATTTACACCAAATACGAACCCAAGGTTGTGAAACCAGTGGTCATCGGTTTTAAGAACACGGAACTGTACGGATATCGCGAACGACGACGTATCCTATCAAGTTTCGAGGATTTGATCGCGTACTCAAGTCGAATGAGATACGACAACAATATCTTTAATTCAAGGATATTTGGACAAAAGGATGTCAAGAGCGGTTTGTTCGATATCGACATCGACTTTGAGGATATTTTCGATGCAGTGATGGAAGGTGGCAAATTCATAACCGACGGCTTAGGAGATGCTATCGACTTTGTAGTTGACAGGGCTGGCGATACGGTTGGTCACGTATTAGATACTGCGGGAGATATTTTGAGTGACGTTGCTGACTTTTTCAGCGGAGGTATTTTGAAGATCATCATCATTATAGCCGCTATCGCAGCGTGTGCTTTGTTCGTTTACTATTTGATCAAACACAAGCTACTTGCTGAGGACGACGACGACAAACACTACGCCTATCAGCCAAACCAGTCATATGTTCAACCTTATCAATATATTCCAACATACAGTACAAGTGGTGAAGCAAGACGTAGAATCGATTCCTCTGAGAAGTTTAATACAGAATTTTAACACATTCGACCCGCATGACGCCTTTTCTCGTTTCTGTTGGAACAAGCATTAGTGAAACTTTTCATGAAAAAAAGTATTAAAGAGAAATATTATTTTTCCAATTCCACTATAAAACTTGAAATACTACGGTTTACTCCTCACATTCAAAATGAAGAGAAAACGCGAAACAATGACTTTGTGGAAAGCCGCCTTCGTCATGGACGGCAAACGTTTCAAGTCATGGATTGACAAAGCCCGACCAATGCAGGAATTGAACTGGGACGTGTACGTCTGCAAGCACGTCTCATTCCTCGTATCTGAATTTGGAAAAACAAGTTGCAAGATGGAAGACAAGTTAAGTTTAACATTTACTGTCGGTAATAACGACCTACGTCAAACAGAGCGAAACATAGAATCAGATGCACAAAGTGAGCAACTAAACGCTTATAATTGTGCAATTACCTAGTGAAGGAGAAAGACATCAACCCAAGCGTTTGACCTTGCAAAGAGTGGGTAACTAAAACGAATTCGCACGATTGATTCAGCCGAGTACAGACTTCAGGAGACGACTGGTTTTTCGACAACAAGATGTCTCTATCAAGTAATAGAACCGCCTGTAAGAACTTTTGACCATGTACAAGGACTACACAGACCCAACCAGAAAAACATAAAAGACTATCTGAGAACAAAGACCCTTGCACAGTACGCGAAGGATCGTATCGAAGTGCAGAAATTGTTGTCAGGCTGCTAACGGAAAAAGACATAGCAGACGAACGTGTTCGGCAATCGAGAATAGCTTTGATGCCAGCCAACTTCTCGAAATCTATGAAAGACTGGAAAGAAAGGTTTCTCAGGCTTTCGAAGAATGTATCTAGAATACCACCTTTGAGTCACGACATGAAAGTATGCAAACGTCTGAATGGGAAATTCATACTGCAGATTCCGTGCGATCCAATATGTACGCGACAGATACAAGTGCAAACTTCAGATTCGATATGTTACCTCGATCCGGTAGGCAGGCGACGTTTGCGAACAGTTACGACCTAGCAATTTACTGCTTTCAGATCGACCTGAGGGCAGACAATAAAAGGTCTTTATGAATTTCACGACACGATCAATTGGTACACCATCTCTGTTTAGCGCTCAAAAGAAAAGGCAGACGCAAGCTAAACGAGACACGAATCGGACAACATTAAAAAACTGCACCTGAATGAAAACGTACGTCGACGACGTCATGATAGAAACAGTGCTCGTACCTGTCAAAGAATACAAACTGGACGTTCTTGGCAAGATATCGGTTTCGTCCATCGTGAGAAAAGACAGACCGAACCATCTTGCCAAAAGAGCTAACAGGGACTTGCTCTGTTGGCAGCACCACAGATTCCGACAGAGACTGTTACACAGAGTCCGTGGCACGGATTGCGAAGCGATCGCTCAAGACGAACGTTACACTTCCAAGACCTGTGGTAATTGCGGTGTGAAGAACGACAAACTCGGTGGAAAAGAAACGTTTATTTGTGAAAGTTGCAATTACAAAACTCATCGAGACGTCAACGGAGCGAGAAACATTCTGTGCAAATACTTGGGACTTTTTCCATTTGCAGCATAACGAAAGAAATTGACAATTAATTGTTCGGGTTCGATTCTATCCCCAGGGCTCGAAGGCATTTTTGTCAAAGATTTTGCCAATGCAAGATCTGGGGCAAGAATGTCTCCGGGTCAAATGAGTTAACATAATTGACATAGAGAAAATGCAATGATACACAGATTGTGAACAGAACATCAAAATTAAAATTAAAAACAGACCTTGAAAGCTTTCAGATACGAGTCCTTGTGTTTCAATTCTCGAAACTCTTCGTTCAAGACTCTCTTCAAGCTGGTGAATCGAAATTTCCAACAGGACATGATGATGTCCATGTCGCTGCATTTGTGCCATGTCATAACGATGGCCAGATGTACATAACAGAGTGTCATGAAAAACGCGTAGTGGTCATACTCTTCCTTCAGCTTGTTTCCATGTTTCACCTGACTGTTGTAAAACAGAATCGGCGGTCTGAAGCTTTTACAGTATAGCTTGTTTGATCCTGTCAACACGTCCCGATCGAGATGCAATGAGATACTGAAGTCACACAAGAAGAAATTCAAATTCTCGTCTAACAAGATATTTCCCGGTTTGATGTCTGAGTGCAGCATTCGTTCTTCTTTATGCAAATATTCCAGTGCAGGATAGATCTGTTCTTCTAACCTTAAGCGTTGCAATGATGCCGAGAGGAACACGAGTCTTGAACGTCACGTACTCTTCCAGATCACACACGTACCGTTTCATGTGAATGTGTAACTCATCTTCAATGACGCTAACATCGAACACCTTAGCAAAGTTCTTGTTGCTGTCTGAAAGTCGAAGTAAGCCTTCGCGTGTTTCAATGGAAGAAGCGAAATCAATATTGATAACCTTTCTGACTTTGTTGCGATCGCTTTCACACACAAAGATTTTTCCGTATGATCCTTGTCCAATGAACTCCATCACAGTAACTGCATGAAAGACTCACGAACTGACTTTGGAAAACTGTTCTCTGTCATCAAACAATTGACGACACTTCGTTTCTCTTCCGACAAAGCAATTCCAGATGGTCGCACTGTCGTGTTGAGATCTTCGAAAAACGTAGTTTCGTCAATTCGCCAAACGTCTGCAAATAACCTTACTGTTGTTTTGTCCTCGAACGTTACGTGAAGCAAGTCTATTTGTGGACCCACGTAGAAATTTGAATCGTCACAATCGTCTTCTAAGCAATACTGGAAATTCGAAATGAATGTGAACTTCTCGCCGAAGCGTGTGCACTCTCCTGAGGTCTGAGACATACTGATGATGATATGGAAAATCAAAGGCCTTTTATAGTTAAGCCACGCCTCAAAGATGACAGATTTTAACTATTTATGAGGTGATATCTGAATTCGATGTCACAAGTTACTCAGCATGTCAACTAACAAACTCCCTGAATATTCTTATACAGACGACGAAGATGAAGCTGATTCCTTGGATGCTAATGAAGATGAACATTTGAAAAGGCTGTTTCCTATCAGACACTTCCACATGCAGACGACAACGAATAAACCGATATCTCTCTGCACTTTCGGCGACATGATTAGCAACTGCACTTGTCAAGCTTACAAACATGTATTGGATAACCTGAAGGCTCTGGAGCAGTTTCTGATGCAATGTGATCAACAGAAGCACGTACATGGAGTCAGCAATGAAACTCAACAAACATTGTACGACTGGCAAGAAGAAATCGCAAATCAGTACGATAAATGTGTTGATCTGATGACAAAGATTGACAGCAAATGACTTTTTTTATTATATAAGAGATTGTGTTCGATTAAATTTATGTTGAAAATGTATTCAATTGTCGCCTTGTTTGCATTTCTTTTACCTTATTCGTTGGCTACACTCTGTTCAGAACGAAAGAGTTGCTGTCGTAGCGATTTCCCGCACGAGCTATGTGTTGGAAAGGACGAGCAGCATTGCCACTGCGACGTGGCGTGTCAAAGGTACGGTGACTGTTGCGAGGATTATTTGCAGTTCTGCGTGCAGTCACCACCTGAACCTTGCATCTACAAGCAATGGGGAGCATGGGGACCGTGCTCGAACAACGGTATCTGCGACATCGGATACCAGTTACGTTCACGCGATGTTTTGCAAATGGGAAACTTCAAGTCTAGAACCTCATGTAACATGACCGACTTGGTAGAATCTAAGCAGTGCGGAGACCCGTCTTGTTATATGTATCGCATGACTAAGGTGTACAACACGGCACAGTTTCAGCGAGATCACTTTCACTTCAGCACTGCCAAGTATCGATACGTAAAGGGTAACTGCGATCAGTTCGGACGAGGCTCGTATGTTTGCGTCATGTGTCCCGACAATTCCAGATGTGGACAAAACGTCTTGAAAACTGGCGAAAATGTCACCGTACACTTACGCAAGTGCACTGGAACGTTTCTGAAACTCACAGAGTCCGCCTACAGAACACAATGTTCTACGACTACTCCTACCGTTCAGATCTACGCCTTCGAGATGGATCTGAAAAAAAGTATATCAGGATGATTCTATTCGCACACCCATCATTGTATTTTGCTTCCAGACAGATCGAAATCATGTTCAAGCTAGGAGTTTTCACACTGACACTACTGATGCTTTCCGTCAAGGCAGAGTTTCCTTACTGCGTATGCAATAAGTGTAATGCGGACCAAACCATCGGACGCGTGTTCGGCGACAAGTGCTATTTCATACCCGTAGGATACAAGACGGATGCGAGTAACGCTACAACAGTTTACAACAACATATATCCGATGTTGACTGTCAACGAACGAGATCCTTTGGATCCGAGCATAGCTAAACAACTAGTGTTTCAACTGACCGCCGACTTGTATTTACTGTACAGACAAAATCAAGTCGTTCTGAGAGTGACTGCCGAACCCGAATTTCCCGACACGAGGTCAAACTGTCCCGTCTTGGACATCTTGCAACAACACCTATATAACGACTGTACCATGAAACGACACTCGATCTTTGTAGCAGACGACTACACTATTCAAGACAAGGATCAATATGATGCTGCCGGTTCCATTGCTAAGTTGAAACCTTGTGCATCGGATCAAGACAAGAGCTACTTTGTTTTGAACGAAGACCGATGCTTTCACGTCGAAGCCAACGGGACGTGTCACGATGATTCTGTGCTGAACGTGAACACCACCGAAGCGTATGAAAGCCTCAAGCATTTCGCACTGGCAGAACTGAACGACTCCTATCCAATATGTGGTAGCGACTGTGATCATATTATTCAGCCAGACGCAGTCACCGAGTTTCACGTTCAACTGTATCCTAACAATGTGACGACAAACGATCGACCAGACGAGTACTTTCTACGTACACCTAGTAGAAACTTGTCACCTGGTTGCTACAGGGTTAATGCCGTCACTAGAAGACTAACAAAAACGAATGGCATCAATTGTGCGAATCAACAAGATCTACCCGTTCTGTGCGAAACTTATAAGAAACAACCAGTAGATCGCACACAGAGCAATGATGGCTTTCCCTTGACTTTGGACATGGAAAAAGAACCCTTGTTTGTTGCCGTTGGATTTGTTGCTCTGATATTTTCCACAATCACTGGCATGGGAGTCGTCGTGTATTTTCGAAGGAAAGGCAACAATGAATCGTACAACATTGCTACCAGTAACGACGACGAAATATTCACAACATAGATGAAATTTTATTGAAAAAAAAAACATGACAAAAAAAAAACAAAAAGAAATCAATTCAGTTCAGGATCTGTCATCACGAATGTGCTCACTTTGTTGCAAACAGGACATGCGTATCTGTCGTATGTCTTTCTGTTAATGAATGTGCAGTTGCGACACATGGACATATGCATGCACGCTGGCAGCAAACAATCTTGCCATTTCTGAGTACAGAGACAACACTTGTATTCGGACACCTTCTCAGTGATGTAACCGATCATTCCTGTTAACTCGTTGCACATTTCGGAAGGCAAGATTCCTTGTGCCTTTCGCGTTGTCTCTTTTGCCTCTTGTAGATTTCGCTTTAACGTGTCGTATTCTTTGATGTACACTTTGTTTTTCAAGAATAAACCTTTGATGTATTCCAAAGACCCGTCGTTTGTCTCTGGATATTTCTCCTTTGCCTGACTATCGATGAACGCTTTGTAATCTAGCATTCGTTGTCTTCCGTTGATCATTTCTGCCTCGTCGTGTGGAGGCAAAGTGAACTCTACAGGATTCAATTCGTGCGGTTGCCGTAGAGCGCCCTCTTGTCTCAACGTGTGAGCATCGTTGTACTGCTGTCTAAAAGTTTCGTCGATGCGAATCTCTTTCTTGAGAAGTTCAATGACGCGGTTTTTCTTAACTAATTCCTTGGCATCTTCGTGTTCGCACCAGTCGCATTCCTTGAATTCGAGCTCACTGATACGTGTCAAGAGTTTCCTCATCACGAAGCCGCAGTAGAAGTTTGCCGTGTTGTCACATATCAAAGCGTGCACTGGCTTCTGAAGATATGTTTGAAAACTGATCAACATCAGTGCTTTGTTCGTCCCTACGATTTCCTGGTCATTTTCAACGTTCGTATCTTTGTATGTAAAACGTATGCATACGAAACTTTCGTATTTCTCGAACACCTCTCTGAAAGCAAAAAGGACCCATCTAGGTACATTGTACACTTCTAACTCTCTCGCGTGCGTTGATGTAATCCGTAGAACAGCGTCTGGCGTTTCACTCTCTTCGCTGTCATGGGTTTGAAGTTTTACAGTCAAACAGCCGGCATACCTTTCGCACTTGTACGGAAGAGCCGGCAGTGGTTTCAACACTGTCTCGGACAACGCGTTCTCGTTCATGTCATACAAAGTCACCATTGTGGACGAATCGGTCGTCGGTCAATGAATGAAGAAGATTCGAATGCTTTTGAGTATATACGTAGAAGAAACCGTCCAAAAAATAACTTTTTTTACTGAACAAAAAAGGTCATGCCTGGCAAACAAAGACAATCGAAGTTTCTCCGTAGAGGACGACGAAGACACGATTACCTGAGACGACGTTTGTCTAAAGTTAAATCTGTCGCCGATTTAGAACAGACGTTTATCAAAGAGGTCGCTCAGTTTCTGAAACATACTTTTCCGCACATCAATGATAAGCAGAGACTGTTCATAAAATCAGAGGTCTCTGTACTGAACAGACGTCCAGACTTTGTGCTCTACATTCCAAACGTTGCAATCGTACTGTTGGAATACAAAACGTCCAACACTACATTGGCTGTGAGACACAACTATGTAAAACAAACAACAGACACGGCTCTGAAGTTCCAACTGTGTCACGTTATCGACAATACAAGCAAGATGCAACTGCAGAAATCAGACACCATCAAACTACTGAGTTTGCTTCTGATCAGGAATTCAACAACGAGACAAAACAAAGTCGTGTGTATGAAAACTGAAGACGTGGCCAATCGGCCTTTTTTCTTTTCTTGAACTTTATTTGTAATGTACAGACATGTCAGATACTCAATTGCTTGTATCCATACGGAACTGTTTCAAATTCATTGACAATAACTCTCTTGTCGAAAAGAAACTGAAAACGTCTTAGTCAGATTCCTTTGTTATTTCACCTTGGCGGGATTCCTGCGAACACCACATGGATCCATTACTGTAATTGTTTCTGCTCGATTACCAGTAATCATAGCAAACAGCGTGTCGTAGTTGACCTGAAGTGATGTCTTGAAATTGTGCGCCAGTCCCTTGATCTTACAAATAGACTTGTTTTCGTCCTTGTCGGGATGTGCTAATGCATAGGCATAACTCTTAGGTCCAGCGGTAACAAAACTAGTGATTTTGTTCCCAGCCACTTCGTCTTTGAATTCGCCGAGAAAATCTCCCAATGGTGGTTCCCAGTCGCCGGGTCTTGTAACAAACACACAAGAATCCGTATCGCAGTAGATTGCCCGTCTGTCAAGTCGTTTAAGTGTTTCGAACAGTTTCAAGCGAGCTTGAGCAGTCGTGTACGCTGCGATCACAACATTGGTTTGAGACGTGTTCTCGATGAAGTTGTCACCATAAATCCAATCGACATGAACCGTTTCTTTGTTTACGTAGTGAATATCCTCCACGTGTTGCTTGCGTGTCTTGATCATGTCATTGTACGTGTCAGGTTTTGTTACATACATCGACTGCGTGAGGTTTGATCGTTGGCCGAACTTGCCCCAGAAGGAATTCAACATTAGTTTTGCCAAAGATCGTAGTCCGTGATTCTTCTTGATGTTGTCATAATCAAGAGTGACGCCTTCCTTCTCTTCATACTCCCGAATGTATTTCATTTTCTCTTCGTACGTGTTACAGTGATCTGGCCAACCGCTGGCTTCTTGTTTCAACTTTAAGTACGTATTAATGTAATCGGTGAACACTCCTTTTGTCTTTGTCGATGGATCATATTGAGAGATGCAATCGAAGTGCCAGACTTCGTAGATCTTCAGCAGCTTATAGCCATTCTCCACAGCCACTTTGACTTCGTCCGTCACCCAAGTTCCAGTCAATGCTCTTGCGTTGTCGTCGTGAGTGCACGTTTCTTGTTGATACATTTCGCAGCACGTACGACACAGACCGAACACGAGTTTGTCATTGACTTTCATCGGGAGCACCGGAATGAAAAGGTTGTCCGGTGGCAAAATCTTACACTTAATCAGACCCTCGTACTTGTCTAAACTTTTGAACTTTTTCTTGATGATCTTCGGATGTCCCAAGGGTACCTTTCCAGTCTTGTTGATGTAAGGATACAACGAAGTAAAGTCGTAGTACTGGATTTTCTTGTCCTCTTCGGATGTCTCAAGCAGCTTGAAACCTTCGGTACGTCCACCATAGAAAGCGTCCTTTGGCTCTAACGGTGGAACGAGATCGAGCGCCTTGATGTACTCTCTCATCTCTTCGTTCTCCTTTAATTCCTTTACGAACTCGCATTCCCAGATCGATTCGTAAGTGAATCCTCTATCTTCCAAAATCGACGTTCTCCATCGTCTTCTTGTAGAGCTCGTCCAGGTCTTCCTATGACAGGATTCACAGTGTTACCCCGAAAACAGTTTGGACAGCCGTGCCAGAAATCTCCATGAAACTCTAAAACTGTGCGCTTTTCATTCTCGTCCTTGTAAAAGCCATCCACCTTGTATGGTCCGATCTTCTTTTCTCCGCCGTTGTCACGATGCTTGATGGCCACGTTTCGCTTATGAGACAAGTAAGACAGCCACTGAATTGCCATGGTGGACTGTTTGTCACTAGGTCGATATCCGTGAGTCGGTATCAGAGCGATTGTTTCGGGATCGAGATACCTTGCCCTGTACACCAGATTACAAGCCGAGGCAATGGTCACGCTTTTCTGAAATGGATCGATTCCATCACGTTGGTCAGTCTTGCTCATGGTCATGAACATAGAGCGAAAGTTCAGACAGCATCTTCTCACCAGATCCACGTTGCTCCTACTGAACCTGATCAGTTCTTTCTGAAAGTCAAACTGATCATGTCTATGAATCTCGTACCAAGACATGAACTTCCTCCTCGTTTCGACACTCATGTTGTCCGGGTCGTAGTATTTCGCGTCAGGTAGACAAGGCAGTACGGCAGATTGATTCTCTCTGGTATTGAACAAATGTGGAAAGAATCCGTCGTACAAAGGAGCTTCACCGAACGATTTTGCCATCTCCGACAGAGACATGGTAATGAAGTTCTGCGAATCGATGAAACGTATTTTGCATTTCGAAACCGATATAGTCGTGTACTTACATCCTGCCTTGATCACTTTAGGTGGAAATCCATTCTCGTGTAGGTAATTCACGATAGGATAGCTGTCAAAACCTTTGAAGTTATGACATAATACTGTCGTGCCGTAGTTTTCAGGCGAAAACAACCATTTGCAGAATGAGTCCGTCGTGTTTGAACCTAGAAATACTCTTTCGTTTTGCCCACAATGCAAGCAGCTGCTGTTGTCAGTCACGTCCTTGTCCATACACGCACTGCACACTTTGTGAACAACACATAGACTTGGTCTGTAACCATACGATCCACAGGACGAACTGCCACAGTTGACACATTCATCGTTTTCTCCAGCAACGAAACCAGACTCGCACTGAACAATCTCGTCCACACTGCTCTGGAACTCGAAGAAAATGTACACCTGTCTGGAATTCGCATTACTCTTACTTAACATGTCGACAACCTTCATGTAACACTCGTGGCCTTTCGCGAAGAAACCTTTGCAAGTTCTGCAGTAACTTTCTCCACACACGTGTTCCGTCTTACGTCTCTTTTTGTTGATTAACGACTTACAATGTCTACACTTGAACCAGTTGTCGCACGTTGACTTTCCTCCTTTGTTCTTCTTCTGGTGAAGCCTGTAACAAGTCTCGCTTATGAAGTACCTATGACAATCTGAACAGAAATACCATTCCTCCTTGACATCCTCATGATATCGATGACATAACCTGCAAGCTCTATCACACTTATGCGTTTCTTTGACGTTGTAACCTTTCATACACTTGTCGCAAAAGTAATTTCGATTCAGGAAGCCGGTTATTTTAGTAATCACATCATAGTGACCGTCGTGAAGGTACAGATAAATTGGTATCCCATCATTTGGACCGACGTAAGTGAAAGTATTGAAGCATTCTTTTGACATTACGCTGATCTTGAACTTTGGCAATACCGCTTGAAATAGCTTTATTTCTTCTATGCCGCATTGCTTCTCATCAACACCGGCAAGTCGATGTAATTCAATGGCAAGTTTTTTCTGTAAACTATAACCTTTTCTGATACTGTCCCATTTGGGGTGTTTTTCTATCCTTGCCCTCGCTGTTACAATTGCTCGAGCACAGCACAAATCGTCCTTGTTTTGAATCCTTACGATGGACTTGCTGTCATGTAGAAACGCGTCTAAATTCACTTCAGGTTTAGTCTTTGAACCACCACCTTTTGGTAATCTAATGTGTGTTCTCTCAATGTTCAAGGACTTTTCTAGGACGAAATTGGTATTGTAATGAATCGAACCTTCTATGTGATTCAATACTTGGTCACTTGTTAGAGACGAACATTCCGTCAATGGAATTTTGATAGGAAAGTCGTGTGACGGACTCTTGAACTTGAGTAACACCAAGTCCGACGAATCTAATGGTGCTTTCACTTCTTCTATTACCGCTTCGAACATATCCTTCACTGTGTTCATCGCATCTGGAAGACTCTGAATTTTCAAATCTTCCAAGTTCAAATCGTACGAAGTAAACGTCGTACAGAATTTGTCCACTTTCATCTCATGTTTCAACTGCAGACGTCGACTTACGTCAAATGATTCACGATTATGCGTTTTCAATTTCTTTGTACATCTTTCACTGTGGATATCATCAACATTGTCAACGCTTCTTTTGCTGAGCATTGTCAACGTTATACAATTTTCATAACGAGATCTCAAAGTCACATATATACTTATTTTTCATTCATCCTGTAATGGTCAAAAACACGAACACCTCAAAAAGAAACCATTTGTATTACACGTATCAATTTTGTCAACAACGATTTATAAGCGTGGTGGTGATGCTTGATTTGGGACATAGGGTAGAATATTGAGTAGAACATCGCGTTGGACAAAGAATTTGATAGAGTGACAATGCGTTGGTGATTCTAATAGTAATTTTAGTTGTCGTATTGTACGGAATAACCCTACAGTTTAACTGTTAATGTAAACCCTAACCCTAACCGTCGTAACAATTCTTTCGCACATGAACGTTAGAATTATGAAGACGGTAATTAAACGAAGGATGACGGCGAACAATGTAACCATAATTGTACCGTCTGGAAAAGCTTACAGTTGAACTTTCAGTTTAAACCCTAACCCTAATCGTCGTATCAATTCTTTCGCACATGAACGTTAGAATTATGAAGACGGTAATTAAACGAAGGATGACGGCGAACAATGTAACCATAATTGTACCGTCTGGAAAAGCTTACAGTTGAACTTTCAGTTTAAACCCTAACCCTAATCGTCGTATCAATTCTTTCGCACATGAACGTTAGAATTATGAAGACGGTAATTAAACGAAGGATGACGGCGAACAATGTAACCATAATTGTACCGTCTGGAAAAGCTTACAGTTGAACTTTCAGTTTAAACCCTAATCCTAATCACCGATACAATCTTATCGCATGTAATTATGTACGGTTCTCAGAGACGGTACTAAACGAAAGATGACAACGAACAACGTGACCATAAATGTACCGTTTGTAAAAGCCTACAGTTCAAATTTTAGATTAAACCATAATCCTAATCGTCGTAACACTCTTATCGCATGTAAATGTGTAAGACTATCATATTCGACCGTTCCAACAGTACAAATTAAAAGATGACCCCTAACAGTTTGACCATTAAATGCAGGTAATGGTAAAAGACTGTAGTATAGTATTAGTAACATGATTCGTAATGGTTTGTTGTTGCTGTTGTTGTCGACCACGTTAATCATGTTGTGTAGTTCTCAATTTATATGAAAAGCGACCGATGTAATGTTTGGAAAAGCTTACAGTTCAACTCATGGTATGAACCTCAAAAACGTAAACATCGTAACAATTCTATTGCATATAAGTGTGCACGATTCTCATATAGTCTAACTCTTGGTCTAATTAATACCATGTTACTTGTCATGTTTCAAACGTGTTGTTATTGTTGTTGTTGTTGTTGTAGAGTGTTCTTACGTGAAAATCTAGAACAACAACAACAACAACAATAACAACAACATTATCTTAACTGAACAACTCTTGGTTAACCTTCTATTCTAACCTTAAACCAAAACCAAAGGTACATCCGCTTCTTTACCCGATATTCTACCCTATGTCCCAAATCAAGCATCACCACCACGCTTATAAATCGTTTGTGACAAGATTTGAACGGTATCAATTTTGATACGTGTTAGGATTGGTCATAGGTTTGAACGTGTGACGATTGGTTAGGCCTGTTCGGTTATGTTATTGACATATGTTCTAATGCAGAACGTATAAGAAAGGAGTCATTTATATAACGTCGACAATTTTATTTGCACATGAAACAGATCTTTCGAAAATCATACTAGGAATGAATAAAACACGTTCAGGGTTTTGTCCATTCAATTTCAACTTGGTTGCTCTATCTATGCAGTGAATTGTGAGATACTTCTTTTAAATTTAAAATGAACATCATCATCTACCGCATCCTCTATTGAATCGAGTATTTTGTCGGGAGTCATTTAGAACTTGCCATCATAGGCAGAACGACAGGATTGAATAGAGATGGGGCGTCAAATGCCAATAGACCGATCCGAATCTTCAAGTCTTCTTTCAACATCTCAATATCGATGCGAAAAAAGCATTGATCGTTAGTAGAAGGTGAGGAAATGTGTCGGTTCCATTCCTTTATTCTATCTCGTATCTGCTGTTTTAGTGTAAAACTTCTCATTTTCTGTTATGCTGACAAGCTTCATTTCAAAGTCAAGGTCAAAGTAGTCGCAATGAGCAGAGACGAAGGAGTGTTTTCTACCAGCATGTTGTAATATAGTGTCAATCTTTACTCTGATATTTTCAACATTAGGGTCAGACATAGTCATGATTCAAACTAACTAATGAAGAGAAAAGATGAAGACAGGTCCCTTATATAATAATTTTAATGCGGAAAATAGCACTGTGATAAAATCATCCTTGTACAATAATATCTGTACTGTTAACTATTTTAACCGCCAATGATGAGTTACAGTTCATTCGCATTTATCACAAACAGGAGTGAACGCTTCTGTGCAGTTTTCTGGACAGTTATGGTATTGTCCATCATAGTCCATGATCGATTCGCATCCCTTACATTCGTAAAATGCCTTTTCACCACAAATCAAACATGTTGCTTTCTTGGACTGCTGTATATACGTACATCTCAGACAATAAAATGGCCTTTCGATTTCCCTACTACATGCGTGTTCCTGTCCTGTATACTCTAATGCTTTAAAGCAATCTTCACATGTCAACGCTGGCATGTCACCACATCGTTCACAATGAAAAGCCATCTGGAATAGAAAGAAACATGTAGTATAAGTTCTCGTCTCACATTAATGATTAGATATAGCGCCAATTCAAATCATTACAAACTTACATTTTGCAATTCCATCAGAGTTACATTTTCAAACTAATGTAAAATAGATGCTTACCTTACAAGCGGGTCGATGTAATATTATTCTAAGTTGATTGAGTAGTTGTAAGAGATGAAATTATACGTCTGATCAGTCAGAAAGCTAGAATTGATATGATTGGAAATGTTTCATTTACCTTTAGACCAAGATCTCAAAAGCATACTTTCAACCAGAAACGTCGTTACAAAAAAGTAGGCGTGGTTAACTTTTTTGTATCGAACGTTTTGATTGGTTGATGTATTTCTTCTTGTGTCTTGAGCAATAAATTATTTTTCTACATCATTCTGACTTTCGCCTTCGACTTGAACGGTTCAGATAAAAACATATACACACACAAGAAAAAACAACACATCATGAGCAGAACTTCAGCACCTTTGGCTGTTTTGATACAGCAACAACGACAACTGCAGACAAACTCAGGTACGTTTCTAATGTTCGGATGTCTTATGCTATTTTGCTATAGTTTGTATTATATTACGCTACTCAGTTATATTCGGAGTTGTTATATTTTCGTTATAACCGAATATTCTCTTTTCACTTTTCAGAGACTCCAACTGTTACGGTAGAGTCTGAGTATGAGATTGATGTAGTGGACGTGATAGATGAATCAGAAGCTGTAAATATCGACGCTCTCAGAAGATTATTAGAAACATTTGTTTCGGACACCTTTGCACGAGCAACAAATATGATCAATCGGCGAGTTCAAGAAGCTATCGAAGAGTTCAAAAAATGTCGGATTTGCTTGTGCAATGAAAAGAACATCACCTTGGTGCCATGTGGACACATAATGTGTGTTGACTGTATCGTTAGATCATTTGTGAATAACAGACACTGCCCATTCTGCAGGAGTGATATTCGGTTCATTTCGAAATTGAGATTCACTGACTAGATATTGAGAACTGGAAAACAATAATATGATTTTGGAAGTGTAATTGCCATATATTTAGAACTATGATATTTGTACAAATGATTCATTATTTCAATTGAAATAGATATCAATCTGCAGCAACATTGTTTTATGTATTTGATCCATTGAGAAAAAATAAAACCCTATTAAAAAAGTCAATGTTCAGTTGTCATTCTTCAAATGGACCAACTCTTTGCCAGTTGAAAAATATGTTATAAGGATGCGTTGTCCAACAGAAACACGACCATCCTCTTAGAATTTCAAAATAACAGCGCACGCAGCACAAATGTCCACATCTTGGCGCTGTTCTGAAATTTGCATCTACTGATATTACACCGCATAGCAAACACTGCTTTGGTATTTTAACCTTGTCCCAGTCAATTTGAGCTTCGACCCACGGAACATCTTCGTACATTGGCAAAATTACTTCTGTAACTTCTTCATTCGTAATTGACTTGTTCTGATTGCTCATTCTCACGTTGACAGGTTTCCAAACAAAAATACGAGAATCCAAGAGACACTGACATTTAATACGCAGAAAAAATAATTTTCAAGCTTTAAATTTACATCCCGGCCATTCTTAGCGTGAATTTGGAATTCCTCAAGGTACGAAAACTGCCTATTTTAGTGATATAGCATGATGTTGCCACCAACCATTCGAGTTTTTCTTTCATCGTTTGACATACAAATATACGTTTATCATGATCAAATTCGAATCCGGCGATATGCCTAACGTTTTTCGGTATAGGAAGTTCCGAATCAAACACCAAAGTAAATGCTCCTGCCAAAGCCGTGATATAGAATCCGTATTCATCGTCGTCGATTACCACCGATACTATACGTTGTATTCTCAACCAAGACTCTTCGTCTTGTAAACTTTTAGCCGAAATGTGCACTATGAGATCGTCTTCGATTTCACGACCTACAAGCTCTTTGATTTCTTTTTCCGTACTAAGATGTGTCCGTGTATAGAACGAATTTCGTTTGGAAAATGCGTCCGAATATATGTAAGTAGACATGATTTTTGATATCCATTTCTTTCCATCCCCTTTTTTATACGTTTACATTAAATATTTTTTTTTTATTTTGTAATAACACCCAATACAACACAATTGTCCGCATCCAGGCGCGACTCTAAAGTTTGCATGTATTGAGATGATACCACAAAGCAAACACTGATATGTGTTTTCATCATACCAGCGTTGTGAAACATTATCCCAGTCAACATTGGCTTTTACCCATGGAACGTCTTCATATTCTGGGAGTATTACTTCTGTAACTTCATCATTCGTATCTGACTTGTTCGAATTGCTCATTATAACGTTGACAGGTTTCCGTACAAGAATAACAGAATACAAGAGATACCAACATCCAATATGCACATAAAAATATCTTAAATCTTTGGAATTACATCCCGGTCATTCTTAGCGTGTATTTGGAATTAGTTCCCAATGTCAAATAACAAGACAATATTTTTCCATTTCAAAATCGGCTGTTGATGTGTTTGGTCCTCGGAGTGGGCTAGGTAGATTGTTGGAGGATCGATTTTTTGAAATTTGTTAAAAAACTGGATGAATTGGTTTTATTTGTCTTAGTGATTAAAACATAAATCAGATTATGATGTACCGTTGGCTTTACTTGAGGACGAGTATCGATTGCGTTTTGTTTTTTCATAACAGTACTAATGGGCACTACCTAGTCAGGCCTCTGTAAATATCACTGGCATTCACTAACGTCTTGAAAACTTTTTCCAAAGTGAAATCGGCTTCAAGGGTCTGATTGGTCCTTGGTGTATGGCTAGGAAGGTAAATGGATGGTGGGTTAGGGTTAGGGCTTTGAGTATTATTTGGAAGTTGAATGGCCGTGGTTGTTACTGGACTGCACAGTATGAGGGTTACTGTTACAGCATTGGGCAAATTACTGTGACAATCGATCTTGTTGTTGACATAACATATCATAGCATAACATAACAAGCACATGTTCAAATTTGATTCGTTTTATTGAATTCACTAATATATATACCAACATCAGTTCAGTTTAGTTACGAGTGCCAATAGCTTGATAAATGTCCCCGAAACACGTTGCGTTTCTTCTAGGCGTCTGATAAAACACAAACGGTGGCATAGGCCTGTAATGTTTCTTATGATCCACCTCTCTCATGAACCTGTCTGTTATTCCGTTGTCGACAAACGACAGTATTAGAGTTGCATTAGCCAGAATCCAATAGACCCGTTCATTCCTCGCGACAAAGGTTTTGAGTTCATCTCTCCACAGTTGTATGTCATAATAGTCTATCACAAGTATCAAGAATCTAGTATCATATTTCGACAAAGCTGTCTCGTAATTCACAACGGATTCGACAAGTCCGTAATGAACAGCACAGTTGATTTCGATGTCGTCGTCCTGAAAAGAAATCCATATACAGTTGTTCTTTTTTCCAAATAACTCTGGTGACATCTGCGAGCAACACGTATGCTCTGTCTGTTGTACATTCTTTTTTTCGTCATCTTCGTTTCTTAATAGCATATCTCAGAGTTACGAGATCTCTGTCTCGGTGTTTCAATGCTAACAATGTATCACTTTCATCGCGCCAAATTGTTTAGAAGAATTAATTTGCACTTTGACAGTTTGATACTGTAAGATATAAAGAAGCTCAAGTGCCGATTCCCCGATACTGTACCGAAAAAATGACACGTTTATTATATTCAAGCGTTCGGGGGGGCGGGCGGGGGGATTGGTCAATACAAAGTAGGCGTGGTTAAATGCCACATTCTGATTGGGTCAAAACATTTTGAGCTAGAAAGAGTGGCGCAGATCAGACTTATGTCCATTCTGTGATCGCTCGACTGTGTAATTATGTCTAAGAACATATATCGACGTTTCCGAGTTTACTTTTATTTTTTTAGGGATAGTGTACTAGAAACATTCATTATTTTTCATGTTTATTACGCAGTGCTTAAAAAAAGTTATCATAATTCAACCAAAATATGTCTTCTATCTGTAACATCTTGTCAAACATATATCACTCCATTTTTCGGTCATTAATAATGTAAGCGCCAATTTTCCTGTTTCGCGCTCTTGTGCTTTCTAACTGTTTTTTTCGTAGCTTTCAAAATACCTCTTTGAATGAGGCTCTGCTTCTTTTTCTTGTCTGTTTCCGTGTTCGTGTATTCCATCATCAGAATCATATATGTCATATGTCTCATCAAAGCACCATTTGCATTTGCAGTCTGGTCCTGCACAATTTGGATATTTCCTTCGTCTCTTTGTTGCATCTTTATAAAGCCAGGTTCTTCAACACCAGTTTTGGCAAAGTGTGCCATTTTGTCTCTTGCATTTTGGTTTAGGATAAAGCAAGGATATTCGCCATTGTGTCGAATACTACAGAGTTATTTTCATATCTATGTTTAATCTGTCATGTGCAATTTTGTGTATGATCCACATGTCTTCTGGAATTGAGTAAGGTTCGGCTTGAAGTGAAGCAAAGCATACTACTTTAAGGTGGATCAAATTCTTTTACTTTTATTTCCGTTATTTTGTACTGAACAGTCTTCCGACCTTTAGTAACTCAATAAATGAAAGAGTTGATATGTTCCACTTCTGATCTATGATAGTCCATTATGAACATTGTTCTTCATTGTAGCTATGATAGGTCCCATCGTCCCTAACGTTGCCAAGTTGGAATTGCAACCGTGGTATGCCCATAGGTAATTTCCTAATAAGGTTTTAACCTACATTTCCTGTTTCTTCCCATAACCAAAGTACTTGTCTATCAGTTGCATTGCTATGAGTTTCAAATGCTGCTTTCTGCCATGGTCCTTAAAGTATACTTTTAAAAGATCCAATACCATTCGTCAACTATGTTTACCTTTCCTGAAGTTTCGAAGTGTTCACGGAATACACGTCGTTGAGCTAATGTTAAACTGCGATATGGATAGTCAATCACGTCCAGATTTTGAGTACCTCTCCGTTCAGCATACATATAAGCTTTGACTTTCAATGAGAGATAGTCTGTATCCACATTGGCGTAGATGTTTTCTCATCTTCCTGGGAGACATACTTGATCCCATCTTTGTTTTCTTCACACGTTCAATCATCCACAACTGAACCTCATGTGCTTCATCCACTTTTCTTTAAAAGAGTTTGAGTCATCCCTTCTTTTAGTTTGTATGAATGCATGATAGTGACCCTCATTCTCATTTTTTGCACTTTTTCAACTCGTTACAGATGACATAACTCCGTAATCCATTGTTGGTGTATATTTCCTCGATCCATCTTCTCAAGAACTTGTACATCCTCATACCTTGGTTTATAGTCAAACATGAAGTGTACACCTTTACCTTCTCGTATTACGAATTACAAAGAAACATTTGTCTGCTATAGAACCAAAAAGTAAAAAACTCAAGAGGAAGACAAATGTTTCTTTGTCTTGATGTGCTTTCCACTCCAATTTGACACATTCATATCCACTTAACAGTACTCACTACATTTTTCTCGATTTATTGCACGTCTTCTCATGTTGAAGTTGGGTGCATCTATGCGGCGGATATCTAAATTTTACATTTCTTTTGTACTGTATCCGAAAAATAACTTTTCAATCAATCTGCTTTCTGATTGGTCAATACAAATTAGGCGTGGTTAAGCAAACCGTTCTGATTGGTCGAACAATTTTCGGCTAGATGGAGTGTTGGATAATGCATTCTTTAGTGTCATTCGTATCAAAACGATACAAGCTCCCGCCAGTTTTACTGAGCTCACTCTTGACAGAGTGCCGTCGACAAGCAATGGAAACGTTTGTCTTATATGGGGCAACGAAGATGCATAGTTGAAAGAGCTCAAAACTTAATCGAAAACATAGATAACGTCTAACTTGCTCAACATGTGATCGCGGACGATACCCTTCCTTATTCAAGAGTAGCATGTCGGCAAACTATCGAAACTGAACTTGTGGGAAAAACGAAAATCAGAGAGGCGAACGAACGAAACAGATATGTCCCGGACTTAATAGCGGCTGCGAGATTCCTTTTGGAGAATTCAGCTGTGAGGATGACATGGTGAGTTGACGACTTTGCATTTGACAGTTTTAATTTGAAATTGAACTCGATCTTTCACTAGCAAAACTGACTTGTCGAATAGACCCTTGTAACAACTTTTGTAAAACAACTGACGTTCGTTTTTATGTTTTCTGTTTCAGACCATATGGACAAAGCGAAGAAACAGATCACACATAACAGACACCATCGTCCATAAGCGATGAGGACAATGACGAGATGCCATACGACATCAGTCCGACAGAGTACGAAATCAAAAAGTCCCGATAAGAGCAGCTTGGGAAAAAAAAGGGAACATGAGCAACTGTTTGTCTCATCAGAGAGCACAGTCTGAAGGCAAAGCAAGAGGCAAGGGACGAATCTGATGCTATGCATCTTATGCTTGTCTGCACAAAATAAATCATACATTTTAGGCCTTTGCGGTCCACACATTTTTGCGAAGATTGTGTCGATCCATAAAAGCAAAGGGCAAGTCGCTTTTGCAATGCCAAAATAAGATCGAGCGTAAAATGAGACTAACCGATTGATACTTTTGCTTTGTTTCTGATGAAAGATGATGATACATTGGAAATAATAAATGTTCAGAACAGTGCCGGTCTTACTTTTGTCCATATAGTATTGCAAACATAGCAATCCACTTAGGTTAGAGAGATTTTTGAAACAATGTCCCTAATCCAGCTCGGTATTCATCATGTTCTGTACAAGTGTACAAAGAACACTGTCACGAATCCTTTTGATTAAACTTTTCATATAGATACGTTACCGCCTTGAGAAATATAATACGCATATTCAACTCGAACTGGAGAAAACGTTGCCTGAATAATGATCCTTGTAAGTGTTATATCAATTTCTGTCGGTGTAGAGAAAATAGCAAGCGGGCGCGATTTGTGTGCTACAATGGCGAGGCGGGCGATCAACCCTTCAGTATCTGATAGAGGATCCTGTCATGAGATAGTATGTGCGTTACTAGTTTATGGGAGTGCGTCTGACTGCACGATTTGATCACAACGGCTAAGAGAAACCGGCTAATGGTCTAAACTAGCATCAGGTCTTCGCATGTAAAAAAAAAAAAAAAAAAAATATAGTGTCCGATTTCTCTAGTAAAGAATGACATTTCGTTTTTCAACATTAAGCTAATCAGACATCGCCTGAGGTACAAGCCGACGTATTCGTTCAGCATTGCAATTTCACACTTAGAAAAAAAAAAAATGTGTGACAGACCAAATTGTCTAATGGCTCTGCATTTACGGGCTTGCCACCGTCATGTTTTTACCAAGTATCACCATCTGATCATGTTTCAGAAAAATAGTCCTGTTTTATCCGACTGTAAAGTGTTTACAAGTACGTTGTTTATTCCTTGTACATTTCAAATCAAAGATATAGCATGCACTTGATAGGCATTGAAGCTGTACATTCCATTTGAACTGGGCTATTTTGAGGCAAAATGTGCACATGTGTAATATCTTGTAACTCCTAGATTTGCTATTAAATCATAATAAAAGCAGTTCTGCTTTGCATTGTGGTTACAAATACAATACAACATTTCTCTATCTGAATTTAATGTTCAAAACATAATGAAGTCATTGAGCAAAGGAAGATTCACTGTTTATACAGTACACAGTTTATACACGAAACTGGCACCGCAGCAACTGTATATGAAACTTATAACCAAAATTCCTTGTTATTGCTCAGATCTAACTGTTCATTGAAATAAAAAACAAAACAATATTGAATATACAGTATGCAACTTTAGTTACTGTACTGTGTTACATGTTTTCATAAGCTAAGTCATTTAGTAAAAACATTTATTCTATCTCAATTTCCTGTACAACGTGGAGGTTTCTAATAATAATGGTTAAAATGTTCAAGTAGACCTTTTCTGCTCCATCCATCATTTGGGTTCCGTCCTGATGTTACAAGTACAGTCACGAATATGGGTCCAAACAGTGCGCACACCACTCGAGTTCTATATCAGAAATGATAAGTACTCATGTATTTTTCTAAGCATGTACATCCATGTTGAATAATTCATAGCCCAAGCTGTCCTTTTTTTTGTTATTCCCTCGTACTTCACGTACAACACTTCTTTGCAGTAGAAAATCACGTAACGCGCACTTCTACATCATCAATATTCACTGTCTGGTATGTTTGAGAAGTCCACATTCAAACTTGTCCTGTTCTTGATGGTACTGTGAATAATTACCATCCAAGTTTCTACCGAAATTCCGCAAGATGTAGTCTACTATATTTGCTTCGTTAATCGACACCTGTGATGTGTCCGGACACGCCCTCGCTCAGTACAAGTACTAAAGGAATTCGACATGTGTTTAATACCGCCGACTATTTTCCATCCTTGGTTTATCTCTGTAAGATGCCATCCTTTCACACATTTTTATAGTGCAAAAATGTTATAAAATTGCATAAATTTGCTCTCAAAACATCGCCCTGCGGCTGCCATTTTTCCCTTCAACACAGTGGGGCACCGCCTTGCAAAAAAGTTTCATCGTAGCAACATAATTTATGTTCAGCTAATCCAGCTTTGACACATGCTTCATAGTCATTTCTTGTGGCAGGACCTCGGTCTCTGACTCTGCTGCATCAAAAGTTCAAAACAACAACAGTATCGACAGACACATAGCACAGCTTCAATGATAGTTACCAACAGCATGTCTGCAGCAACAAATATGCAGCAAAACGAACCTTTACCTCCATAAAACACCCCCGATTTAAAGGGGGGGGGGTCTTTTTTCAGTCATTTTTTCTTCTTTTCCCGGACAAAAATCACTCTAAAACACCCCACCTTCTACCACAAACATCCTTTGCAATCCAACTTTTTTTCAAATCCCATTTTGGTGTATATTTCTTTCCGAAACCTCTTCACATCGTGCATCATCAGATATTTTGATATCCTTTGAAAATCATATATTACGAAAAATGAACTTATATATCCATAATAAGATAGTTTGACGTTGATTTTTAGTTGCACTTTACTGCAAAAAGCTATACAATACACGCATAAAAGTCAGCCTACTGATTAAATACTTACTCAGTATTCACTCAGTGGCAGTTATATTATTATGTTGGGTTACGAGTCACACTGACACAGCTTAGGTCATATGGCGACTTTTACTATGCAGAAACTGCTAGGAACCTTGAACACTAACCAAAAACAGATTTAAAACTTGCCATTGTCCCTTTGTGAAAGCATACTATGCCGCTAAAAAGTGATGCCATGGAATATCAATCCCCTTCTTAATGTTCGTAGCAAGATCCAAGCGAAGACGTCCTAGTTTATATTGTTTCTGAAAAAGATGAAGGTGTGAATGGATCCTTTACAGGAACTTCTTTCTCCCATTCAACACCCTATGGTTATTTATTTTTATAAATACAGCAAACATTTTAAAAGTAAATTAAAAACCTCTAAAATAGCATTTTTATCCATATGGCTAAGCCATATGTTTGGAGTCAGAGGCAATAAAAATGTATATACAGAAACAACCTGCTGGAGTTACTTCCACTGTTATTGAAGAAAACTGATAAATGAGAATATGCCAGAATAAACAGCTAAGGGCAGGAGCCAGTTTAGTTTTTACTGTTCATTTAATAGTTTTCATAGAGATAATGGTGATTATGTATGGAATATATATTGATAGGTCTGGTCGTAAGGGTATAAAACAGTTGGACTTCAACAACTTCATACAATCTGACTGAAGTACATCTCCAATTAACGCTACGCTTTGGATCTGAAGGCGTGCTATTGATAACCTCGTTCTGACGACCCTTCCGCTAGCCAATCAGAGCTTTGCTTTCAACATTTTGAAAGTGAAAGTAGAAGTTTCAAAAATCTATATGTAGCCTGGGTTTTTCATGTTTATAATAATAATTCTTATGAAGACCAAATCATGAATGTAGAGATAGTACCTAAGTTTTTCAAATCATAGGTTTGAAGTTAAAAAGCTTTGAAATGAAGACAAATGTCCATATATTTCTCAAAAACAGAAATATAGACAATATTTTAACCAGAAGTGCGGAGTTATGAGCATTTTATATTTTCATGATAACGAAAATTTTGTGATCAAGGACATGTAACTCTTCTTGAACATGGAGAGCATAAACATCAAAGGGACATAATATAGTCAATATTTTCTAATTGGGTGCATTTGATTTAACATTCAACTTTGATCTGGATTGCTAAATACTGATCCATGATACTGTGTGCTAAAAAATTTAGAACATCTGGAACAGTCTATTAACAGAAAAACTATGCTTTAGCAGAATCTAAATAGTTAAGCTCTAACTGGGACTCGAAACCAGGACCTCTCACACCTAAGGCAGACACTCTACCACTTCCCTATAACAGCAGTAGCTAATAGCTATGCAGTTTTATTGCTGGATTACATTGCGTGAACTGGATCAATAATCGGTGAACTCCGGATTATCGGCGTATTCGCTTTGTTTCCTAACGGCATTTTTTGTGTAAAGAAAAAATATAATCTAATGCTGCCAACGTCATAATTGGTCAAACCTGCCCAAATTTCTCTGACGTGTTGTTCAGAGTATGAACTTACTAACTGGCAGTACCAGTGAAATATTACTTACACTGAATATTTTATATTTGCCCTTTTTGCAGCTGCCGAACGGCAAAGACGATAAGATTTGTCCAAATATAAGTAATTATTTTACCAGTTTTGAGAGAATTTCAATTAATGGGAAATTACAGTTACAAACTAAATACCTTTCTGCAACACATGGAGTCATTAGCATTCACTGTCAATCAGTATTATGACTAAGATCGACTGTCATCCATTCATTTCAAAGTTTCATAGACAGAGTCCGTTGTTTACATTTTTATCGTAACCGGTGCACTTGTAAAAATCACTTTAGTTTGAAAAATCAAAGTATGCGAAGAGCTATGGTACGGTCCCTAATGAATGCGCCCTCGTGTTTTTAGAGGAGTCATATGTCACGGTACAGACTTGGTCACGTAATGGGAGAATTTGTGTCAGGCAGCCGGTTAGCTCAGTCGGTAGAGCACTCGCCCTGTAAGCGATGGTCCCAGGTTCGAGCCCCGGACTGACTGCACATTTTTCTCACCCTGTGACATTAGACGCTATTTTGATGGTTCAGCCACATGCTTGTTGAAACGAGTCGTCTGACTGGTTCAAATAAAAATAGATTTGCGAAAATAAAAATATTAATACCGGAAATCCAAATATACAGAAATATTAATGTGAATATGTCATCCACAGATGTTCGTTTAGAAGATCAAGTACTTTAGTCAGATTACAACTTTATATGGACTTTAATTCTACCTGTAAATTTGCAACTTTTACGATTGAAGCATTCTATTTTTAAGGACACATCACAGCTTTAGTGAAATACACAATAGGTTTTGAAATTTTATTAACAATATATGTGTTCTTTATATATATGTGAATATAGGGATCAGTTTTGACTAATTATAACGTTCTGCTTGGCTCTAATTAGTGTCAGTTGTGATTGAAACAATGGTAATTCTTATAGGATTTGGATAGAGGAAACGAGTGTAAGTTAACAGTTTTTATTGTTTTAACTTATGCTCTTTTATAAGAAAATCGAGCTGTAATATATAGAAATAACTGCAAACTTTTAATTAGCTCATGAGTCATTTTTTGTCATTAGTTTTCATGATCTGTCAAAATTAGTTTTATCTCTCAATTCTTCATAACTACATCTGCATCTATCACCCAACCGTCGCCGTATACTAGTATATATATATATTATATATATGTGTATGTATTGGTTTTGCAAGTATCTTGGTAGTATATTGCTAAATGATCATGTAAAAAGATTTGATTCTCACACAGCGTAGAAACAAATCTCACTTATTTGAAAAACAGGCATGCTCTTGATCAGGGGAGGGTAGTGGGTTCAAAAATCAAGGGAATAAATACTGATGAATGGTCACCCCTTGTTACTAGTATCCCAAAATAGTAAGTTAGTTTGCTTCAGACATTTCCATGTTGGGCTAGAGATCTCGCAACATGAGAAACGAGTCTTCCCTTTTTGCATTAGTTATATACCAGATTTGAAACAACGGTAATCTTTCAATACAAAAAAAAACAAGAATAGTTCTGTACATACACTGGCGTAGCTTCATTTAAGTACTGTAGGCCATGTTATCCGTTAAATATAAAAAAAAAACAGTAATAGGCCTGGGTAATCAGTTCAGCACACAAGTTGTAATGAATTTGTGCATCGTCTACATATCTATTATTGTTTTTTTGTATTAAACTGATTACCACAGTATCTATGTGGAGCTGTGCCAGTGAGTGTAGTTTTGTCCGGGCCTACACTGCCCACGCTCGTACACGCTCTTTGACAAATAAGTTTGGTAGGGTAGACGACTTACAGGTGTCTGTGGCCTTAAAAATGCTAGGCCCTTTGTCCCACTATCACAAGCTTGTAAGTTTCTGTTAGACCATGTATATGTCGATGAGGTATAAAACCCAATTAAATACATAAATAAACAAACATTGTTTACATCATAACAAAAGGTAAAAATATTTTCATCTTAATCATTTCATGTATTTTAGTACCCGAGAACAGATCCGTCTAAATTAATTTCCATAGTATGCCAATGTCCTTTTGTGTTAACATACTAATTTTATTAAATGTGTGTGGATAAAGCAATATTTCAATGTTTAAATAAAAGGAAGCTTTGCATCAAATTTCATGTCTATTTTACTTGCAAAATAAAATACTGTGGCATGTCTTTGTTTTTCAGGTAACTTAGTTATTGGGAAGATTGTATGCTTCAAAAATATTCCATATAAAGTCAAAAAAATATGTTTGCCTGTTGAACATCAGTAGTTTGTAGCACTGTTCTGATTTTGATATCATGTTAAGATAAAATACATGCCCTTTTTACAACATACACGGATTTCCTCATATCTGATTTTTTTTACTTTCGGAACATTGGCAACATGAATTTGTAAGCGTTATCTTTTTAAGTGCAAACTTCAGTACTTGAAGGCACCTTTTTATCTGTCACGAAGTTCTTTTTTTATCTTGACTGACAACCCTAACTTTACTTTAAAAGAGAGAAAAAACGTTGTCAAAAATGCAGCTCTACACATTTCTATTTTTCTTGGCCATTCTGGATTAACAGAAGGTGAGATTTCCATTTCTTACACTTTATAACAAACTTCATTAGAAATCCTGAAAATATTTTAATGAAAAATTTAAATATGACAGACGGCAAGTTCGTGCGATTTTCGTCTTGTCGTATCCATCAGCCACTGTGTAGAATATGTAATAAAATAGAAAATGCAGTTGCCATTCAGGTTAGTGGATTTATAATAACACTTAACAACGTTTTCTCGTCAATTTGGCATTTTTCGGACATAAATATTTCCTAACGCGCACATCACTTCCGTAAATATTGGAGATATCGCATACGGAGACTATGATATTTGTCGACTGGCATTAGGGGTCTGCTACCTTGATATGATTCTCAAGTATATTATGTCAGACAAATTCAAAATGAAACAACTAAAGGGGAGCGGGGGTCTAGTAGATAAGGTCCCGGCCGCTCAATCCAGAGGTCGTGGGTTCGAGCCCCACGGGGTCACGACCATGACTTCTCATTGACACCCAGTACTGTTTTTCCGGGGAAGGGACTCGAGACTGGTTACAATAAGCTTGAAGTTTTCATCACAATCGAGCTAAAACAAATTAGTATAAACTAAACTAAAATAAAACAAGAGCTCGTAGAACACGAAATTGTTTGCATTCATAATTGCACAAGGAACAGAAATTATTTGGTCACTGTACACATAAGTTTACTGTTCTTGGTCAATGTGGACCATGCCCTTTGACCTATTAACCCTCAAATTATTAGGGGTCATCGCTGGTCATGATCAATCTCCCTATTACATTTCCTGATCCTAGGTTCTAAGCGTCCTCAAGTTATCGTCCGGAAACAGTTTAACTGTTCCGCCAGTCACTGTGACCTTGACCTTTGGCCTACTAGCCTCAAAATCAAAAGGGGTCATTTGCTGGTCATGACCAACCTCCCTATCAACTTTCATGATCCTAGGCCCAAGCATTCTTGAGTTATCATCCGGAAACCATTTAACTGCTCCAGTCATTGTGAACTTGTCCTTTGACCTACTGACCTCAAAATCAATAAGGATCATCTGCTAGTCATGACCAACCTCAATATAAACTTTCATGATCCTAGGCCTAAGCATTCTCAAGTTATCGTCCGGAAATGGTTTAACTGTTCCGGGTCACTGTGATCTTGACCTTTAGCCTACTGGCCTCAAAATCAAAAGGGGTCATCTGTTGGTCATGACTAACCTCTCTTTCAACTTTCATGATCCTAGGTTCAAGCGTTCTTGAGTTATTATCCGGAAAACGTTTAACTGTTCCGAGTCACTGTGACCCTTGACCTTTGAACCTATTTGACCTCAAAATCAAAAGGGTCCATTTGCTGGTTATGATCAACTTCCCCATCATGTACCGTGATTCTAGGCCTAAGTGCTCTTGAATTATCATCTGGAAACCATTTAACTGGTCTGTGTCACTGTGACCTTGACCGTTGACCTAATGACCTCAAAATCAGTAGGGATCATCTGTTGGTCATGATCAACCTCCCATCAACTTTCATGATTCTAGGCCTAACCATTCTTGAGTTATCATCCGGAAACCATTTAACTGTTCTGGGTCACTGTGACCTTGACCTTTGACCTACTGACCTCAAAATCAATAGGGATCATCTACTGCTCATGAAAGCCTCCCTATCAAATTTTATGATGCTATGCCGAAACAATTTTGAGTTAACATCCGGAAACCGTTTAACTGTTCTGGGTCACTGTGACCTTGACCTTTGACCTACTGATCTTAAAATCAGTAGGGGTCATCTGCTAGTCATGACCAACCCCCCTATAAACTTTATGATCCTAGGCCCAAGCGTCTCGAGTTATCATCCGGAAACGGATTGGTCTACATACCGACAGACCGACAGACCGTCCTACCGACCGACAGACCGACCGACATCTGCAAAACAATACACCCCTCCTTCTTCGAAGTGGGGTATAATAAACACGCCGATACTGTAATTCGCACAAAAATTAGATAGAGTAAGCTTTGTCATGTTTGTAACTGTTTACAGAATGTCAAATTTGAGAAAGCGTGATACTGAAACTCATTGCTAAATACGGCATAATGTAAGTTTCCTCACTTTATAAAAAATTCATAGTACTTGTTTATGCGAGTTATTGAGGCTTCCATAAGCCCTCTATCGATTACTCATGAAATATTTTACTGATTATTTGATTACAAGATGAAAAAGGGTTTGATCTGTAAAAATGAATGAGTGTATAAAGTGTCAAGATAAGCGAAAATATGCAATCAATTAAAGATTAATTACTTCCCCTTTATTTTGTTTTTTTTTTTCTATTTTCAGCATCATTTCTGTGTTACCAGTGTTCCTATGAAAAGCTGTACAATGTAACGAGGTCTGGAATAAGAAAGCATGTATAAATAATCCGCTTCCTTTGGCGCATAGCGTCATGTGTCCGGGCAACTCCTCAAGCTACTGTACATTTCAAGAAATGTATGATACAGGGTTGGTCCCCAGTCGATTTGCCTTTTCCTGTATCAAAACTCTGTTGATTCTGGGGGTAACATAGCATATTCAGTGGCCGGTAAGATGATCCGTTTTCAAAACCAAAAAAATTGAATTGTACGGCATCCGGTTGGTGCCCATTGAAATGTCACACGACACGACGCCACGAGTGTCTTTGGTTCATTTATCGAGTGTCGTTTTCTGGGTTCGTGATGCCGTGCGTCGCCATAAAAACGCCCCCAAAAGACATTCAACGCGACACACGACAGTGTACAGTGACACTCGACATTATATCGCGCAAATGTCGTGGAATTGTCGGCTGTCGACTTAGATTGCACAACCGCGATACAAGATATTCAACGCAACACACGACAACAAGCAACAACACACGACAGTCTATAGCGCAAATATCGCGGAATTGTCGCATGTGGTCAACGGGAACTAACTCAATTTCCATTGGCCTACATTGTAATGTTTCCTATGACACGTCCTAGTGCCAGCAGAGAGATTTAAATTTGTCTTACGTACGACTTAGTATCTTCTACGTAGGAATTAGTATATCCTAAATAGGACATAGTATCTCCTACGTAGGACATACTATCTCTTACGTAGGACTTAGTATCTCCTTATAGAACTTAGAGATAGTATGTCCTACATAGGAGATACTAAGTCCTACGTAGGAGATACTAAGCCTAACGTAGGAGATATTAAGCCCTACTAGGAGATACTAACTCCACGTAGGGATACTTATCCTACGAAAAATAACAAAAAACAGCAGTTTTTTGCTAGAATAGTAACATTTTAGCATAAAAACTGCTGTTCTTTTCATTTTTTTTGGGGTTTCTCGCGCTCACGTGCTTTTTAAAACATCTTTTTATATGCGCGTTCCGTGGCAAAGCTTTATACGTACTACGGTCCCAAAACAAATAATTCAAAAGGAAATGACGTCAGCGTAAAAAACAGTCAGCCTTTTCCCGGGGCATTTCTTGGAAATTTTTGACGTTGAGGGACCATGTATTTATTTCTTAGTTTTTTACGCTAGAATAGCTTTAGCGCATGTTCATTTCGTGAAATGACATCTTCAGAATCCTTGGGATACGTGGTTCCCTCGTCCTACAGGGCTCGGGCAACCAACTAATCCCTCGGGGTTCTGCAGATGTTATAATACGATAAACATGCGTTATCCCTACAAAAGAATGAATCTTATTTATTACACTCTTCATTTCAACACTGTAAGGCTTGATGTTGGATGCGTGAAGACTCCCTCATTTCACACTGGTGAGGAATACAAAATGGGCTAAACCCTTTACTGAAGAGGTGGGGACTGAAAAGGGAAAGTGGAAACTTTCAATTTGTATTCTCACTGTTTTTTCAGGAAAAAAGGTTGTTACGAGCTACTTCCGGTCAGGTTCGGCTGTGTTCACAGGGGAACAAGTGCTTGAGGGCTGGTCGCACGTGACATGTTGGGGGAACATGCAGAGGAGACTTTTGTAACAGAAATGAAACAGGAACGCATACCTAATACTTTTGGATAGAACAGATGTGAAATCAGCCAAATATGCTTATTAAAAATTGACTTTAACAACTTGAAAAAATCTTTGTATATATGGGTTGTGTTTTCGACTGGATTTGTTTGTGTTTGTTGTTTGTTACATATTTTTTGTTGCCGTTTTTTGATTCGTTCATTGCTTTTTTCTGCACATTGAGAACACCTTTGACACGGGTAAACGCCAGTTGTTCGGGGTACTTTGTTTAATTCTATTTACTAAGGGTTTGACCGATCATGTAGCTTTAAACATAATATCATATGGCAGCGTATGTGACATTGATATTGTCAACCCGAGGGCAGACTTCACTCGTGGCGAAAGCCGAGGGTGACATTCTGTTCCGAGGGTTGACAAATCAGTGTCACACACGCTGCCATATGATATCTATTTTTTATACCGAACAAAATTTTTGTACATAAAATGTTAAAAAATTAAATTTTTAATTTATATTTAATTTAACAGTTTCATCTTTAGCGCAATAATCGCCTGTATGCACATCGAATAGGACGTCACTACTATATGTGTACAAGGGAGGCAATCATTTGGCTAAACGTAAGCAGTTAATTGCCCTTATATGACATTCAAAATACCAGCGCGGCCACATGACCTGACAGTCACATTAGCCTGGGCAAAGTGCCAGAAAAGTTGAAAAGTTTTAAATATTCAAAATATCTCCTTCTCGGGTAATGGGATTTTATCTTGTAGACAAAAGCGAGATATAATAACATAATTTGCTTGGCCTTACTGTCCCTAAAAAGCAATGCTAAGTCAACGAAAAGGCATATGTTTGTGAAAAATAAAACAAATAGAGTTATGAAACATGTGTTGTGCAAACCAATTTATCCAGAGAATAAGTTTGTGAAGTTTCAATACATGATTCCAACTATGGTTACTAAGATATCAACTTTCATACAAATACTAAACCCAAATAGGGACGCCGACTCAATGGCGAGTCCAATAGCTCTACCTATTCCTCGGTAGTTGAACTTAAATGGTGAAAAAATAAGATGTTCAGATTGCGCCAATTTTCATGTCCTATATCATTTAAAGAGGTCCGTAAAGCAATATACATGTATACCTAAAACTGTATGTTTACATTTACTTGAACGTCTTTACCTCGTTTCAGCACCAAAAATCTTTATTTAAAGAAACTTCAATGGCCAGTGGTCCATACAATTACACGAAATATCTCTTTTGTAAATGCATATGTTAAGAAATATCAACTTATGCGATTGGATCCATTTCATTTCTCAATCAAGATATAAAGACATAGGGACTTCCCTGGGTCATAATAACTGTATCTGACACTCGTGGCCCTACTTCATACCATAGTGTCTACCAAACTATCAGCATAGACAATTACGTTGTCTAGAGTCAATTGATTCTCCTTCACGGGGGAACCTCTTCTCTAGTTCCTACCAATCTGAATTCGCCCAACGCAGCTTGCAGCTGGAGAATAAATTGTTTCATCGTGGGGACGCCCAGCAAAGTTCAAACTTCCCCCTAATCAGTCGGTCTTCCAGGTTCTTTAATGTCTGGTTAGGGTAGGGGACACTGTCTCAGATGACCAGTTATTTGTTTAAAAGACTGTATCTGTTTTAATTTAATTATTATCCAATTCCATCATGAACTGCATTTTCAGTTCATTGATTCGTAAATGTGACATACTATTTTCAGTATAATATAGATGCAGATGTTAATCAAAAGCCTCGTGATAAATAAACGCAAATATTATTATTTATTGCATTCAATGGCGGCACCTCATTCCATCAACTGCGAACACACCCCGGGGGCGCTTACCAGTTTAAAGAGCATTTAAAAATATTGGATTCTCAAAAAGCGTAGAAATAGATTTCACTAGTTTGAGAAAAGGGCTGGGCAGTGTAACAGTGTAGGAAACTATCCGAAAAGTTCCTCTTTTCTTATTTTTTTTTTTTTTTTTTTTTTTTTGTTTTCAAAACTACGCAAAAAGAGATCAATTGTTAGGTATCGCGTCTCCTGTAAAATGACCAAACCGACATTTCAGATTTTCCAAGAAAAGCAACATTTTTATTTCATCATTATTTTTTATTATTGTCAATATAATTATAATTAATTTTTTTATTATGCCCTCACTGGCTATTACTGTGTCCAGTAGCACTGCACAATATTTTGTATCAACCTATTTTTTCGTTCAGTATACATAAATTTTCAGGTTCATATGGTTCTTTTTCTTGTCGTATTAACGGTTTAACGTTCACCCTACATTTTCTGTAAAGTTATGTGTGTTTGGTAAATATTATATATCTTGCTATCTATATTGCTTTGAAATTTAAATGAATTGTGTTCGAAAATTGTCCGAGTGTTTTTTTTTTCTCATGACGGGGCAAAATCATGAAGCGCCATGTAAGGGGTTTTCCCCCGCAACATAGCAGCCCATTGAGCAAACCATTGCCCGGAAAGGGTAGTGGGTTCAAGCCCTAATGGAATAAATACTGACGAATGGTCTCCCTTGGTACTAGAAACCCAAAAAGTGAGTCTAGGTATATGTTTATTAGATCTCGCAACATTAGAAACAGCCTTCCCATTTTACATAAGCTAAAAGTTAAATTTGCAACAATTGTAGTCTGTATCTCTTACATTGTAAGTATACAAACATTAATAGATGTGTAGATGCCCTGGAGTGCTCCAAGTAGGTATTGTAGGGCCCGGGTAATCAGGTAAGTAAAAAAACAGTAACAGATTTGTACATTCATGGTTTTAGCTTCACACAGGACTGTGGTCCTGGGTAATCAAGAGAATACGTCTGTAGATGCCATGGCGGAGCTTTACATTGGTATTGTGGGTCCGATAATCAGTTAAAAAAAAAAAAACAGTACACACGACCAGTTCTCGGATATCAAAATACGGAGAAATATAATTGTGGGTGTTTTGCTACACTTTAATGGCATTTTTCTTGCGAAATAGAACATCATAGATACATATCTCTTGTTTCGGTACCTTAGTTATTCAAGGAAGTATGTATGCATGCGTCCAAATCTTACCATCTAAAGTCTGAAAAAATGTTTAAAGGGTGTTGAATATCAGTAGTTTTTGCACTGTTCAAACTTGGTATCATGTCAAGTATAATAAATGTCCTTTTTACAACCAAAACGGTACTTCACATATCTTTTTTTTCTTTCAGAACATTGACAAAATGTACTTGTTGTTATCTTTATAAGTGCAAATTTCATGCGCTGAAAGGGATTTTTTATCTTTCGTGAAGTGCTTATGTAGCCTAATATGTTGTCTTGACTGTCAGATCGGACTTTGGTTCAACAGAGAAAACACGTTTAAATTGTCAAAATGCAGCTTTATTTCCTTCTGTTGATCTTGTCCATTCTTGGATTGAATGAAGGTGAGATTTTATTTGTTATATTTTTCGATAAAAAACTTCCTATGAAACACTGAAAATGCCTTTATGTAGTGACTGGGCAATAAATTTCCGTTCGGTCTTGTAAACTGAAACTGAAACTGCTTTTATTTGATTAAACGCCTATTTTACACATAGTATATTCACCGGCGTTGTACATTAATTATACCCGATTTATATAGCGCCCAAAAGGGGCTTTACATAGTTCAAATGCCCAAAAGGGCGCATAATTCATCCTCTACTAGTACAGACACAGAGCGATCTGACCAGAGGGACAGAGTGAGACAAAGCCCCACGACAGAGAGATCAAAATCAGATACAGGCTTATCCGGCTAACTTAGCCTAGCTCGTTTTCGAATTTGACAGCCTGGTTCTTTAACGTGCCCATGTTAAGCACTGATACACGCAAAGGGTTGCCTGGGGTTCCTGACCAGTACACCTTTTAGTTGGGTGGGAAACACTGAAAGCGTTTTTTGAAAATTCCCCAGTAGCTGCCAGGGGTCGAACCCCGACCTCAGGATTGGAAGGCCTTGTAGTCGAACATCCTTCGGTCTTTCATAGGCTTTAACCCGCTACCGATTACTTATGAAATTTTATCATTATTATTACTATTTTTATAACGAATGGAACATGAACAAGGCCAAACTGTAAAAATGAACGAATGTATCAAGTATATAGATATAAGAAAGCTATCAATAACGAATTTAACATATGCTGATCTTTTGTTTAAAAGATTAATTAATAACCTTAACGTCTTATTTTTCAGCATCATTTCTGTGTTACCAGTGTTCCTATGAAAAGCTGTACAATGTGAACGAGGTCTGGAATAAGAAAACATGCATGGATAACCCGGATTCCATTGGTGTTGCGGGCATGTGAACTGCAATTCCTCGAGTTACTGCACAATATCAAGAAATGTTGATAAAGGTAGTTCCCTGTCGAATTTTTTTTTTTTTTTTTTTTTTTTTCATACAACTTTCAAACCCCTTTTGATTCTGGATTAACTGAGCATGCACAGTTTCCGGAATATGACGTGATTTTTAAGAATCTATGTTGTCTCGCTAATACGGCAAGGTTTTCTTACTGCAAAATCTACATATATGACCTGGGGCAAGTTTTGTTATATATATGGGGTTTTTTGGCACAGTTTTCACCTAATTAAAAATTTAGTCTTGCCCCAAACCGACCAATGCTGACCAATTTCAACAAATTTAAAACAAATTTTAAAACAAATTTTTTAAAAAATTGTTTTTAAAAAACCCATAGTAAAATATGATAAAGATAATTTTAACACTTCCACCAATATTTTGCCAAAATCCTGCCAAGTGGCAGCAATGTGACAATGTCTGCCAACTTGACCAACTTTTGGCAGAACGTTGACAAACACAAATTCAACCAATCAAAAACCTGCCATTTTTTTTGCCAAGTGGCAGCAATGCGACAATGTCTGCCAACTTGGCAAACTTTTTGGGAGATTATTTTTATTGAAAAATGTAAAGGTATTTGATTTTTATTTTTAATTAGTAAGTATATTATTAGGGGACACATAGTAATTAAAACTTAATTAAACTTTTTTAAACCAAAAGTTTGTTTCCATCATAATACAGGTTCATCCGATATGTAGAATCTAATGTAACTACCGATCAAAGCATAAATGTTACTTCTGTAGATGCTGAATCCTCATAAGGATGAATCAAAACATTGTTCCTTGTTTAGATAAACTTTAATTTTTTTTCTTATACAAGATATTAAAATTATCAGTGTCAAAGTCCTCAGCTGCTCAGCTGTTATATTACATTATCAAATATATCAAAAAAATAAACATCATCCTGAGGTCTATAATTCCGCCCTTAAAAAAAATGTGATATTGGCTTTTAGTCGGTTTATCCGGTTCAACCTAAAGAGCTCGTACCCTTTATAAAATCTTAATATCTATTATATAATTCCGGTTTTTCTGACTATAAACCACCACTCAAAAGCATATCTAGTACATCTATTTTATATTCTTGGTTTGTGTTTATAAAATCTTTATAATCTACGAAAATTCCAGGTCTTATTTCAAATATATTTAAATAGTTCAGATCGGCCATATTTTTATATGTTGAATGTATCCAGGCACACGACGGTCAAATACTTTTCATTTGTATGTAATCAAAAGTTTATTATAATGTATTCAAAGAGAAAAACTTCATGTCTCACTTCCTCTACCCTTTTTTCTATTTTCTGTCTTTCTTTTTAAGTTTAAGAATATTTCCCGCTAAATCATCAACTCGTTTTGTTGTAGCAACTTCAGAAGCAGATAGATTGTCAACAGTATTCTTTGTTCTAGCTAATTGTGTTTCTTGTTTTAAGAAAGCATCTTTTACTTCTATAATTTTTCCCAATTATTAGAAATTTTTCATCATTAGTAGCAATTTCTTCGACATTTGCGGTTATTGCTTTTTGTATTAGCAGTAATTTACTTGGGTATTAGCTGATTTTATTCTCCTTGTTTAGCTGATATTTCAACTACAGAGTCCAAATCATTTATTATTTTTTAATTTTATCATTAAATTTATCATTAAATTCATTAATACTTTTGTAATAAACCTTTAAGTTTACTTAACTCTTCGTACTTGCTATTGTGACGTGCATCAACATTATTAATCAGGTCTACAAGTTGTTTCTTCAAATTTTCTATCTGATTATTAACTGTGTATTTCTTCAGTATTAGCAGTAGTTGCTTCAGTATTAGCAGTAATTTAAATCTCCTTGTTTAACTGATTTTTCAACTACAAAGCCAGTTCATTTTATGTTTTCCTTTAGCATAAGCTGCGCCCTTACACCCCCAACTTTGGGGCCGCGGTTTCCCCACCAAATGGGGGAAATGAAACGTTTCATTGTAAAAGTTGCAACTACAGAACTCATAGGGACGTCAACGGAGCGAGAAACATTCTGTGCAAATACTTGGGACTTTTTCCATTCGCAGCATAAGGAAAGAAAATGACAATCGACTTTTCTCGGGTTTGATTCTATCCCACTTGACTCGAAGAGTCAGAGGGCTCGAAGACATTTTCTGCACATATGTTGAAAAAAAAATATATGTGGCAAGAATGTCTTCGGGTCAAATGAGTTAATAAATTTTATCGAACATGTATTCCAGTATCGCGTTGTTTGCATTTATTCTACCTTATTCCTTGGCTACACTATGTGCAGAACGAAAGAGCTGCTGTCGTAACGATTTCCCACACGAGCTATGTGTTGCAAAGGACGAGCAGCACTGCCACTGCGACGTGGCGTGTCAAAGGTACGGTGACTGTTGTGAAGACTATAAGCAATTCTGCGTGCAGTCGCCACCAGAACCTTGCATCTACAAGCAATGGGAAGCGTGGGGACCGTGTTCGAACAATGGTATCTGCGACATCGGATACCAGTTACGTTCACGCGAAGTTTTGCAGATGGGAAACTTTAAGTCGAAAACTACGTGTAACATGACCGACTTGGTAGAATCAAGGCAGTGCGGAGATCCGTCTTGTTACAATTATCGCATGACTAAGGTGTTCAACACGGCACAGTTTCAGCGAGATCATTTTCACTTCAGCACGGCAAAGTATCGATACGTGCGGGGAAACTGTAATCAGTTCGGACTAGGCTCGTATGTTTGTGTCATGTGTCCCGACAATTCCAGATGTGGGCAAAACGTCTTGAAAACGGGCGAAAATGTCACCGTACACTTACGCAAGTGCACTGGAACGTTTTTGAAACTCACAGAGTCCGCTTACAGAACTCAATGTTCTACAACTACTCCGAGCGTTCAGATATACGCCTTCGAGATGGATCCGAAAAAAAGTATATCAGGATAAATCTATTCGCACACCCATGATTTTACTTCACTTCCAGACAGATCGAAATCATGTTCAAGCTAGGAGTTTTCACACTGACACTATTGATGCTTTCCGTCAAGGCAGAGTTTCCTTACTGCGTATGCAATAAGTGTAACGTGAACCAAACCATTGGACGTGTGTTCGACGACAAGTGCTATTTCATACCCATAGGATACATCGTAGATGCAAGTAATGCTACCACAGTATACAACAACATATATCCGATGTTGACTGTCAACGAAGGAGATCCTTTGGAATCGAGCATAGCTAAACAACTTGTGTTTCAACTGACCGCCGACTTGTATTTACTATACAAACAAAATCACGTCGTTCTGAGAGTGATTGCCGAACCCGAATTTCCTGACAAGAACTTGAAATGTCCCGTGTTGGACATTTTGCAACAGTACCTATATAACGACTGTACCGAGAAACGACACGCGATCTTTGTTGCAAACAACTACACTATACGGGACAAGGATCAATATGAAGCCGCCGATTCAATTGCCAAGTTGAAACCTTGTGTATCGGATCAAGACAAAAGCTACTATGTATTGAACGAAGACCGATGTTTTCATGTTGAAGCCAACGGGACGTGTCGCAACGATTCTGTACTGAACGTGAACACCACCGAAGCTTATGAAAGCCTCAAGCATTTCGCACTAGCAGAATTGAACGACTCCTATCCAGTATGTGAGAGTGACTGTGGTCAAGTCATTCAGCCAGATGCAATCACTAAGTTTCAGGTACAGCTGTATCCTAACAATGTGACCACAAACGATCGACCAGACAAGTACTTCCTACGTACATCAAGTAGAAACGTGTCACCTCGTTGCTACAAGGTCAATTCAGTCACAAGAAGACTAACAAGAATGGATGACATCAAATGTGGGAGTCAACAAGATTTGCCCGTTCTGTGCGAAACTTATATGAAACAACCCGTAGAACGTACAAAGACCAATGATGACCATCCTTTCACTTTGAACATAGAAAAGCAGCCCTTGTTTGTTGCCATTGGATTGTTTTCGTTAATATTTTCGACAATCATTGGTATTACAGTTGTAGTTTATTTTCGAAGGAAAGGCAACAATGCATCGTACAGCATTGCTACGAGTAACGACGACGAGATATTCACAACATAGGTCAAATTTATTGACAAACATGACAAAAAAAAACGAACTCAATTTAGTTCTGGATCTGTCACTACGAATGTGCTCACTTTGTTGCAAATAGGACACGCATATCTGTCGTACGTCTTTCTGTTTATGAAGGTGCAGTAACGACACATGGACATATGCATGCACGCTGGCAGCAAACAATCTTGCCATTTCTGAGTACAGAGACAACACTTGTATTCGGACACCTTCTCAGTGATGTAACCGATCATTCCTGTTAACTCGTTGCACATTTCGGAGGGCAAGATTCCTTGCGCCTTTCGCGTTGTCTCTTTTGCCTCTTGTAGATTTCGCTTTAACGTGTTGTATTCTTTGATGTACACTTTGTTTTTCAAGAATAAACCTTTGATGTATTCCAATGACCCGTCGTTTGTCTGTGGATATTGCTCCTTTGCCTGACTATCTAGGAACGCTTTGTATTCTAGCATTCGCTGTCTTCCATTGATCATTTCTGCCTCGTCGTGTGGCGGTAAAGTGAATTCAACGGGATTCAATTCATGCGGTGGCTGTGAAGTGCCCGCTAGTCTTAGCGTGTGAGCATCATTGTATTGCTGTCTGAAGGTTTCGTCGATGCGAATCTCTTTCTTGAGAAGTTCAATGACGCGGTTTTTCTGAACATACCATTTCTCGAGTAAGTCTTTGATATTTTCGTGTTCGTACATGTCACATTCCCTTAATTCGAGCTGACTGATACGTGTCAAGAGTTTCTTCATTACAAAGCCACAGTAGAAGTTTGCCGTGTTGTCACATATCAAAGCGTGCACTGGCTTCTGATGATATGTTTGAAAACTGATCAACATCAGTGCTTTGTCTGTCCATATAATTTCTTTGTTACTCTCAACGTTCGTATCTTTGTATGCAAAGCGTGTACATACAAAACTTTCGTATTTCTCGAACACCTCTCTGAAAGCTAAAAGGACCCATTGAGGTACATTGTACACTTCTAACTCTCTCGCGTGCGTTGATGTTATCCGAAGAACAGCGGCTGGCATTTCACCCTTTTCGCTATCATAGGTTTGAAGTTTAACGGTTAAACAGTCTGCATACTTTTCGTACTTGTACGGAAGAGCTGGCAGTGGTTGTAAAACAGTCTCGGATAACACGTTCTCGTTCATGTCGTACAAAGTTACCATTGTTCTCGGATCAGGCGTTGGTCAATGAATGAAGAATACTCAAAGACTTTTGAGTATATGTACTAGTAACCTTTTCAAAAAAATAACTTTTTTGGAAAAAGTCATGCCTGGTAAACAAAGAAAATCAACGTTTCTCTGTAGAGGACGGCGAAGACACGATTACTTGAGACGACGTTTGTCTAACGTGAAATCAGTCGCCGATCTAGAACAGACGTTTATCAAAGAGGTCGCTCAGTATCTGAAACATACTTTTCCGCACATCAGCGATAAGCAGAGACTGTTCGTGAAATCAGAGGTGTCTGTATTGAACAGACGTCCAGACTTTGTGCTTTACATTCCAAACGTTGCAATCGTACTGTTGGAATACAAGACGTCCAACACTACATTGGCTGTGAGACACAACTACTTAAAACAAACAACAGACACGGCTCTGAAGTTCCAACTGTGTCACGCTATCGACAACACAAGCAAGATGCAACTGCAGAAATCAGACACCATCAAACTACTGAGCCTGCTTCTGATCAGAAATTCAACAACTAAACAGAACAAGGTCGTGTGTGTGAAAACTGAAAACGTGGCCAATCGACCTTTTTTCTTTTCATGACATGTGACATTTTTTTCCACTTGTACAATTGAAAAAAAAAAACAAACACTTACCTTTTTTAATCTTCTATTAAGAAATATAAACACCCAACCATGTCAAAGTCAATGTCATTGTTACAACTTTGGCTGTTTCTGTTTGGGTTCTCCCTGGCTCTTCTTACCCCTACGTGGTGGGATTTCCTGATTTTCCACTATACTGGTATGAGGCACAGTCCGTATGATCAGATCGAATGCACCATGATCCTTTGTTTGCTTTTTACTTTTTATACCTCCATTCGGCTCCCGTGGAACAAAACCTTGTTGCGGTACATTCTGAACAGAGGGTACAGAGCCAAATCCAAAGCTCACGATATTTTCCTTTAGCTCTGCTGGAGGTCTACCACTGGCCAAACGTGGAAATAATGACCTACGCGCTTCCTCAATGCCAAAGCCTAGGCCAAAACCATTTGTTTTATCCAAGTTTGATGGTATGTCGCCACATCTTTCACAGTGGAAAGACATCTGAAATAGCAAAGAAGTATGTTCAAGTCAAAAAATGTCGCTCAAAGAGAATCAGTTTGAAATAGCATAAAACGCAATGCAAGTACACAAAAAATGTAATTACAAAAAGTACAATTGGTAAAGCTTACCTTCTTGATATTTCCCTTGGTCGATAACGTTAATAACAGAGACGAGAAAATTTTGCTTGTGGTCTCTTGGAGAGCTAAGACAGGAATGATTGTGAGAATGCAGCATCCGGCCATATTTAGATTGAGCCGACGTCAGAAAAGCAAACATTCAACCAGAAACGTCGTTATAAAAATGTAGCCACGCCTACTTATTTGTATCGAGCGTTTTGATTGGTCGATGTATTTCTGCTTGAGTCTTGTACCATAAATTATTTTTCTTCATCATTCTGACTTTTGTCATCGACTTGAAAGCATTAGAAAAATTTCACATCATGAGCAGAACCGCAGCACCTTTGGCTGTTTTGATACAACAACAGCGTCAACTGCAGACAAACTCAGGTACGTTTCTAATGCTTACTGTGCTTTTTCTTAGAGCTTATTTCTGTATTACAAGACGCTTCGCAAATGAATTTGAAGTTTTCTGTTTTGATATTCTAATATGATCTCTTTACATTTGCTGACATTCTCCTCTTACATTTTCAGAGATAGAAAGAGTGACGGTACAGTCTGAGCAAGATATAGATGTAATAGACGTTGTAGGAAACCCGGAAATACCGCAACCCGATGACTCTGAAACTGATAATATTGACACTTTGCGGCGTATTTTAGGAACATTTGTTGATGAGACTTATTCGAGGGCTGAACAATTAGTCAATCGGCGGGTGCAAGAGGCTCTTGAAGAATTCAAGAAGTGTAGGATTTGTTTGGAAAAGGAGAAAGATGTAACATTAGTCCCATGCGGACACATCATGTGTATAGACTGTGTAGTCAGAATGCTTTTCAACTCAAGGAATTTGAATTGTCCATTCTGCAGGAGAGCTATTGTTTCCATTGTCAGAATGCATTTTACCGACTAAAAATATTGAACATAGAATAAATAATGTTATCGAATGTAAAATGTCTTGGTCTTTATTTTTCAAGTGATATCAGAATAAGAAGATAAATCTTGATCTCCTTATAAATTCATCACATGCTCATGTTTTGAAATTAATGTTAATGCTTCATGAACAAAAATAATACGAAGAATCAAATTTGATACATTGATTTTATAAGTGTAGTGTTGATGCTGAGTTTAGGACATTGGGTTGAACCATGGGTTCTGCACGGAGCTGTGACAAAGGTTTTGCATGTAGCTGAACCATGGGTTTGGTATTACGTTTCTGACTCTGCATGAATGTTAGGGTTTGAAAGTTGTAACATTATGACTTTGATATACGTGTTGGCATGAACTCGTTGCTTGTTTGACAATTATTTGGTCGTACTTTTCTAAAGAAAAGGCAATTAGTGCAGATGTTGACGTATGTTGCACAACATGCATGAACAATGTTAAAATTAGTATTGAACGGTAACGGTATCTGAGACATTACGATACGGTTGGAGAAACAGTATCAGAATGAAAGAACAAGATAACAGGTCTTTACAGAAATGATTTTATTGTTCAAAGTCAAAGGTTCTTTTATAAAGAGTTCCGACTCACTATTCTTCCAGAGGTCCTAGAATTTTCATGTCATGGTACATGTTGTAGGGATGCGTTGTCCAACAGAAACACGACCATCCTCTTAGAATTTCAAAATAACACCGCACACAACACAAATGTCCGCATCTGGGTGCTGTCTTGAAATTTGCTTCTATTGATATCGTTCCACATAGCAAACACTCTTTGATATTCTTAACATTGTCGAAGTCAATTTTAGCATCGACCCATGGAGCATCCTCATACTTCGGCAAAATTACTTCAGTTACTACAGCTTTATTATTTCCAACCGAATTGCTTTTACTTTCCATTGCGAATAAACTTCCAGTCAAGATAGTTTGTATTATGTATGTCGAATTGTTCATTTCTTGGCACACTATTTCATTTTAACGATATCGCATTCTAACGCAACCAACCATTCGAGCTTTTCTTTCATCGTTCGACATAGAAAGATCCCTTGCTTTTGATCGTAAACGAATTCGTCGATATGCGGAACGTTTTTTAAAATAGGAATTTCTGAATCAAATACTAGAGTAACTTTTTTCGCTATTTTACTCCATATGTAAAATCCATACTGATCGTCGATGGTCACTTTAGATAATATGCGTTGTATTCCCAACCAAGATATTTCATCTTGAATACTTTTGACTGATACATGCACTACTAGATGATCGTTAGTTCTATGAAAAATGTCCAGAACATTACTGATTTCTTCTTCCGTACAAAGATGATTCTTCGTATAAAACGAATTTCTTTTCTTGGAGTCTTTGGAAAATACGTCTGAAGGTTCGTAAATGATATGAGTAGACATGTTTGAGATGTTTGATTTAGGTTCAGGCAACGCGCAACATTTATATCTGTCACGAGACAATTTGCTAAAATATTATTTTTTTGTTCTTGGTTGCGCCTTTCTGTCTCATTTACTCGTTTTAACAGAAACGAAAAAGGACTCATACGGGTCGAATATGTGAGCAGAACGAAGTTTTGAAATGAAAGATAATTCCTTTGTCTTCATCCATTCGCAGTCTGACTGTGTAACTTGAAACTTTTCGTCCCATCTCGATTTTCCAATTGACAATGCTACTATTTCATTCTCATTCTTTCTCGAGCAAAATTCGCTCGTTTTGACAAGAATAGTTTTGAAAAATGTGACTTCGTCGTAAAAATCATCCTCTGTTTGCTTCAATTTCGTTTCAAACACATTATTAAAATACTCATATATTTCGAAATCAAGGAAACTGGTGTTTCTGAACTTCGCTATTTCTGTAGAGTTCAGAACAGTATGATCGTGTTTGTATGAGTTCATTTTCCAGTAGATGATATCGAGTAACGACCAGTTCAGAAGTCTTTTCAACATGACGAGAGATTCGTCAAATTTTTCCATGATGAGAACAAGCAGAAACTGTGAGTTCAATTGATCTAGGTATTTCCTGATTTTAGATTTATTTGTTGGTTCAATACCACGTCGAAACCCAAAATCTTTGCCCATAGAATTTCTCGTGTGAGAGAAAAATGCTCTATCATACTTGTCTGGATAGTTTATAAGATCATGTATGAAACTGGCTCTAGGTATTCTCTTCAAGTAGCCAACGTTGAAAACGTCTCGGAAATAATATGCCGAACTGATCATTCTGTCTACTGGGTGTCGGACGATTCCAATGTAAACTGAATCTGTCGGTAGTAGGCTGTCAAACCATTGCTTTTGGTAGACAGTGTGACATGCAAAGATATCGTAATGTTCTCCTGCTTTCAATGGATTTTTCTGTGACGCTCTATTAAGATAGTTTCCTGACTTCGGTAGTAGAATATTCAAGTTATGTCTCATCCCGAATCGAAAAAGCAAATTCTGCACAGTAGTCGATCCTGCCTTGTGTACTTTCAGAAAGGCAACATGAGTTGTAACGTTTTTATGATGGCGTGTAGAATTTCCAGTAGGTCGTTGTCTGTACTGCAGTTTGTCTACAGGCAGTTTGTCTACAAACACAACCGAATGTTTATAGTAGGTGAAAACGATACAATCCATCACTAGTACGAATAAGGTAATCCTGAAAAGAGAAATAAGACAGTGTCAATACTATTAGGTTATTCCCTCTTTTCTACTTCATAATATTTCATGTTGAAAAAGTAAGGTACTTACCATAGGACGATTTTTAGAGCAGATGTTGTTCTGTTACCATTTTCCGTCATGTCTTTTTCTTCGGGTTGTACTACGATATTGCTCTGTAATATCAAATTAATCATAGCTCGTCCCTTTCCTTAATTTTTCAAGTCTGATTGAATTTTGCTCTTTCGTTCCTTTTTAACCTGTCCGATTTATCCATCCCGGACATTCTTTGTATGCATTTTTATTCAGTTCCTGGCTACATTTATCAAGACGTAAAATTCAGTTCCCGGTTACATTTACCAAGACGTAAATTCAACATCCCGGACATTCTTTGTATGCATTTTAATTCAGTTCCCGGTTATATTTGCCAAGATGTAAATTCACCAAAGTGAAATCGGCTCTTGATGCATCTGGTCCTCGATGAAGGGCTAGGTTAAGTTAAGCGAGGTCAATTTGTTAAAAAAAAATGTTAAAAAACTGTGAAGTTGTTCTAAATTTGTCTTAGCGATAAAACGATAAATACAGTAATTATGTACCGTCAGTTTTACTTAAGGCTAATAATCAACTAGCTTTATGTTTTTTCACAACATGTAACGAGGGGCATTAACTGTCTAACCTTGGGAAAATTACTGGCATTCACCTACAGTCTTGAACAATTTTTTCCAAAGTGAAATCGGCTTCAAGGGTGATTGGTCCTTGGTGTATGGCTAGGAAAAGTTAGGTGAGGTTAGGGTTAGGGCTTTGAGTATTTTTGGAAGTTGAATGGCGTGTTGTTACTGACTGCACAGTATGAGGGTTACTGTACAGCATTGGGCAAATTACTGTGACAATCGATCTTGTTCGTTGACATAACATATCATAGCATAACATAACAAACACATGTTCAAATTTGATTCAGTTTTATTGCATTCATTAATTTATATCAACATGAGTTCAGTTACGTGTGCCAATTGCTGAATAAATGTCTCCGAAACACGTTGCGGTTCTTCTTGGTGTTTGACAAAACACGAACGGTGGCATAGGCCTGTAATGTTTCTTATGATCGACTTCTCTCATGAACCTGTCCGTTATCCCATTATCGACAAACGATAGTAGAAACGTTGCATTAGCCACAATCCAATATACCCGTTCATTCCTCGCGGCAAAGGTTTTGAGTTCATCTCTCCACAGTTGTATGTCATAATAGTCTATCACAAGTATCAAGAATCTAGTATCATATTTCGACAAAGCTGTCTCATATGTCACTTCAGGATTCGATAAGTCCCTAACGAACAGCACATGTAGATGTTCGATGTCGTCTTCTGTAAGAAATCCATACAGTTGTTCTTCCAAATAACTCTGATGACATCTGCCGAGCAACAATGTTTGCTCTTTCTCGTTGTACTTCTTATTTTCGTCATCTTCGTTTCTTAATAGCATATCCAGAGTTCGAGATCTCTGTCTCAGTGTTTCAATGCTAATAATGTTCACTTTCATCTCGCCAAATTGTTGTGAAGAATTATTTTGCATCTTGACAGTTTGAGAGCTGAAGATATAATGAAGCTCAAGTGCCGATTTCCCCGATACTGTACCGAAAAATAACTTTTTCAATCAATCTGCTTTCTGATTGGTCAATACAAAGTAGGCGTGGTTTAAATGCGACATTCTGATTGGTCAAAACATTTTGAGCTAGTTGACACTGTTAACATACAAAAATGAATTACATAGTTCTCTTTAGTTTGTCCTCTTGAATGTTGTATATCATCCATCTGTCTTTGGACATCATTTTCGTGTTAGGTTTGAAGTTGGCAAAGCATACCACTTTCGGTGGACGAAAGTGGTATGCTTCACATTTCCTGAACAATATTCCATCCTTTAGTAACTCCAAGAAGTGGTAGTTTATGTGTTCGGCTTGCGACCTCGCATAGTCCATGATTACTATTGGTTCTTGATTGTACGCATATGATAGGTCTTTTGTCCTACGGTTCTCAAGTATGATTGCACCATGGTGTGCCATCAGGTAATTTCCTAAGAAGGATTTGCTTACGTTACCTTTTTCTTCCCATAACCATAGTATTTGTCTGTCGGTTTGCCTTTCGATGAGTTCCAATGCTGCTTTCTGCCATGGTCTCAAAGTTACGTTTCTAAGATCCAATATCATTTTGTCGACTATGTTTTCTTCTCTGAAGGCCTCAAATATTTCTTTGAATACATGCTTCTGAGCTGGTATTAAACTGCAATATGGAAAGTCAGTTGGATCGAGGTATGGAGTTCCACGTTTTTTTGCATAGATGTATGCTCTGACTTCAACGATTGGTTGTGATGTCCTCGTTAGAGTAGATTGGCTTTGTGTCTTCTTAGACACATTACTTGATTGCCGGTCTTTGATTTTCTTCACTAGTTCATTCATGCCACAGCTAATCTTGACTGTTCTTCCATTTGGCTTTAAAAGTTTGAAGTTCATCTTTTTCTTTGGTTTGGATGTATGCATGGCTATGTGCATTTTCTTCTCGTTTCTGATAATCAAACTCGTTGCAGAAGTCATTGTTTGTATGAAGTTTTGATGCTTCTTGTTTCTAGAGTCCTTTCTTCTCAGGAAGTGATACTTGCTTTGGTCCTTGGTTCATGGTTAACAAGAAGTGGACGCCTTTGTTGGTGATTTTCTTTTTATTTTTCTTTTGGTTTTTCAACTTTACACCAGTATTTTTTAAGTGCATTTTGGGTTTACAATGTCGAGACATCTGTAGCAGTCACCGCCGTTCCAAATTCACACAATTTTTTTTGCGTTCGTCTCTTGAAAGGCATTTGAATGTAGATTCGATGAAATTTGTTATGGTTAGTTTGTATGCGTGTTGTCGGTAATAAGTGCATTCGATAGTAATGAGCTCAAGTGTCGATTTCCTTGTACTGTACCGAAAAATAACTTTTTCAATGAATCTGCTTTCTGTTTGGTTAATTCATATTAGGCGTGGTTTAAGCAAACCGTTCTGATTAGTCGAAACAATTCTTGCTAGATATAGCGTTTGCGGAATGGTTTAAACTATCTTTTGTATCAGAATGATGATCAGTTAAGCCGTAGAATTAATGTGACATTAATGTCATAGTAGCGTCAACAAGAATGGATAACATTTGTGTTTTACAAGCGAGAGGACTCTAGAAGTGCTTCAGAACTTGAGGATAAACATTGATAATTCGTTACTTGTATCAACTTGGTTCTGGTCGTGACCCTTCCTTGTTCAATGAGTAGCATTGTCGGCGCTTTCCAAAACTGAAACTTGTGGGGAAAACGAGATCAGAGAGGCAACGAATGACAAAGATATGCCGGTCATAATTATCGGTGCGAGGTTTATATTGGTAATACAAGGCTCTGTGATGGGTTGAATTTGTAAGTTCGTCACTTTCGTATTGAACTAGATATTTGTAATGTTTTGTTTTAGCTGATGGTGTTTGACTTTTTTGAAATAAAATGTAACATTGTTAGAATGGTTTAACTGAAATTCGTGTTTTTTTCTTATTTGTTTCAGTACAATAGTGACAGTGTAAAGAGACAGTTGTTCCGACAGTTTTTTCGCAATAGATAGTGATGAAGAGAGAAAGATGATTGATGATGATCTACCGATATAATTAGTCCGACTTTAATGAGAACACCTAGTGTACTTTGAAGTCAAATAAAGTCCCGTAAAAGGCATCAAGGATGCTTAGGCTGAAACCGTACTCAAGGCCTTATCAACGGTTACAAGTGCTAGCTGCACAAGCATATCATTGTCATGTATCGGTTTGGTGAAATGAGGGAAAATGAGTGCTGGTGCTCATCTGAGAGTACTGATCTAAAGGCTTAGGCAAGAGGCAAGGGACGATTCTGTTATTATGCATTGATGTCTGTCGGACGAGATATGATCTCACACTAGTGCCTTGCGGACACACCTTTTGCATATGAATGTTCACATATGAGTAAAGCAAATGGGAAGTGCTTCTTTTGCATGACAAAAAGTAATTTTTCGTTTGGTGTTATAAATGAGACTGACAGATCTATTGGACTCGAACTGTTGCTTTTCCTTCTTGTCTTATCATGTGGGCAATTAATTGAAACATATCATTGCTTTGTTTTTTTAATTTCTGAAATTCAGGTTTAACAAATTCTCCCTACACTCATTCCATGATACTATGCGATCTCAAACTGGACTTATAATTTGATCTCAGAGTAGGACAATTGACATCAGTTTGAAAATACTTTTATTAACAGTTTACTAGCATTTTGTAAAATAGTCACTATGATTTCGCTTCAGAATTTAGTGAAAAAGATACATTATGAAAAATCCATATGCATTTATCAGTTCATGCTGATATGTGTATGCCGTAACTGAAGGACTCGTTTGTGCCAAACTTGGCGTTAAAAGCCTTTTACATGAATACCTTCAAAATGACACATTGCTTTTGCTTTACATTTAAATCAGGTCGATTAGGATATAGCTTTTATTAATAAGCATCTGTGGCTCCTTTGGCATGTTAATAATATTGTGTCAAATTACAAAGCATGAGTTGACATTTCGGTTTTCAATATTAAGCTAATTCGGACATCGGCCTGAGGTATTAGCGACGTATTCGTTCAGCTTGCAGTATGACATTTTATAAAAAATATGGTACCAATTTCTTGACTATGCGTTTGTCCAGACTTGCTACACTGCTTGTTTTCGAGACCACTGTGACATAAGAGAACTTTGATCACAGGGTTTCGATAGATGGTCGAATTGTTATGAATTTTGGGGGATAGAGTGCCAATGAGAGAGAAGTATTTTGAATTTTGAACGATCAGTATCTCCACAAGACATTGTCAATGCAGTTCCCGAACACTTACCGCAGCGCTCGGACGGTAAGGCTATTAAAAGGTGTATGCGGGCATCTCAATAGAGAAGCGGCGCCCTTCCCTATGAATCGTGGCACGGGCATTAGTTTATCTGCAGACCAATCATAGCAATGATGGGCCATAGTAATTCCCTGTACTAGCGTCATTGCCTAATGAGCACAGAGTCGGGCTTTAGCCTTCTTAACGCTTGACCACGCTGATCGTTTTAATGCCATTAGAGTATGTTAAAGAGTAATTTATAGGATGAAGTAAAAGCCAAAATTCACTTTCAAATTGACATGATCAGTATCTCCACAAGACTTTGTCTTGCCAGTCCCCGATTATTGCCGCGGCACTCGGACGGCAGGATTTCAAAGGTGTTTCGGACGTTCAATAGAGAAGTGTCGCCCTTCCAATGAATCGTGGCACTGGCATGTTTTTCTTGCAAGTCTATCATGGCAATGACAGGCAAACTATTTCCCCGCACCGGCTTCATTGCCTAACAAGTGCGAGTGGGCCGAAGCCAGCATTGACAGTTTTACCCGCGCCGATCTATGAATGTCATATGTATGAGAACTTTCGGTTGCCAATCGGTCCATTAGAGTTTTGATTTGATTGTTTGAAAATTATAAAGAGATTTGTGTTTGCCAAAGTTTTTGAATTTCGATCATGAATACACCAGAGTTAGGGCTTATAAAATTATTATAGTTTTTTGTTCTAGGATGGCGTCCCCCCTTGCATGTTGTCATAAGAGGCACCCTTTGGCATACAGAGCTGGTTTGTATGCCGTTCCTAGAATTATTAGCGGACAGCCAAAAGACCGATCATGTGCACAGACGGGGAGAATTCCTACTTTATCAAGCTTGTAAAAGCCTTCGTGATGGCCTAAGGCGGTTCCTTATGCTACTGCACATCACCCTTCCATAGCATAATGTTGTTTTTTTTTTTTTTTGTCATTACGACACATCCATACCTTTGACTGTCTTTTTTGTTTTGCCTCAACTTAGCCAACTCTAGCGATATCGTTGCCGTTCGGTCCATTTGCATTTGTAATTTTGATTTTTGTTTTTAAGAAGAGCAAGAGAAGGAGAAAAAGGTTTGCATCGATTTATGTGCAGCTGTTAATGCCAAATGAGCTGTAACTTGAATTCAATTGAATTTGAAGCTTTGATTTTTTTCAATTACAAGTAAGATCTTTTGTTGCCAAAGTTCATAAATTATGATGTCTCTTATGTTATCATTTAGCAGTGTTGAGAATTGCCAAGAGGTCGTTTTCTTGAATTAGCTAAACAAGAAAGGATATGAAAAACGCCCCTTGCCGTACTCCACCCCACCAATGATAAAAAGTGGGACAAAGCCTGTGATGATGTATTCACATTCTGTAGCTTCAATAAGTTGTGCACAACTTTAGACTAAAACGAACATCTAAGACAGAACTTCATATCTAACATCTTAACACTTTTCTTATACTAAGGTGCAAAAGTCCCGTCGCTCTCGTTTCAAACATCTTGTCATTGCTCCTAACATGCAAAAAAGCTGAAGGTAAAAATTGTGTTCGTTAATTGGGCTATCGCATTTTCTGGCGATCTGCAAAAGCACTGAGCCGTTCTACAGGTGACCTTGTTTCTACATCAATATCGAAAGCAGCATCAACATGATGGCAAGACTCTATCAGTAGACACTCAGTACGACCTCGAGAGTATGTATATCAACTCGAGTGTCATTTCAATCAAGAGAGAACTCCAGCTATTTAAGCCGGGATAGACTATTCGCCCACTATTGCGGGGACAGGAGCTCAACAGTCTTTCCGTGTCGGTTTAGCGAGTTCTCCTCACCCTAGTGGTTACGCGAACACTGGAATTCTCAATTGATCGAAACCCCGGATCAAGTTTAGCCGAACCAAGGGATTAGCATCGCTTTGCCAATTTGTGCGTTGCCAGTCTTTTTGACCTAACCATGTCCTAAACATATGCATTTCGAGAGCGGACGCGACTTTGCCATGTACTACACAGGCATTTCTTCTGTCTTGATATGCACTTAACCGAATAACACTTTCAAATCCATACTTGAACATATTAACACAAGAAAAAATAAAAAAATAAATGACGCGGTAACACCTTGAATTTTGGTGGAAATTCCGCCAGACCAACTGAACAACTGAGCTTGTGCAGCCGCTTTTAAAAGGCTCGCCTGCCGATAAATAACAAAAACTGTGACGTCTCGAACGATGTGATTGGCTGTTAGCTTTATAATTTGTTTGTCACACAGGACGAGTCTACACAAAAAAAGTAAATAGCAACAGCGTCGGCATTTTTCCTCAAGTTTTAAGTGGGCACATGACCAATTGTACAGCCGTCAGAGCAGGCGTGTTTTTGCATTGCATCTCAGCTAGTTGTTGTGACAACATGAATTGGTTTGATTCTGGCAAAGATTGACATAGTCCTAGGTCCCAAAGTATTTGTTCACAGTACTTGAAATGGCAATGCCTAGTTTTCCTTAAATACTTAAAATACCAACATGTAAGGACCATATTAGGAGATCTTCTCTCCAATTAGACAGATTGTATGTGTCACTGATGGCTGTTTGACCAACATTTATCCTACATTATAATGTAAAACTATCAAGATGAGGCTGTTTTGGAAAAGTTGGTCCCGTCATACAAGGCATACATGCTTTGACATTCATAATGAATCATCACGTTGTAATAGGACAAAATCATATCTGGACTAGGGTCGCCCTTTACGCTTTGCCACAAATAGTAAAAAGGGGCGGGAAATAAGGGGCGGTCTGTTCTCCATTGACCAAAGGTAATGGGCACTACAAGGATAACAAATTGCTTTGACATTCAGGAGAGGTTTATCCTACACAGATTCGCTTTGATATTATACTATAAGCTATGGAGCATCTGCATTGCTAATGTAATACCATAAAACCTTGAATGTCTTATCAAGGATACAATGCTTTGGTCATTCCTAATGTATCATCACGTTGATGACGCTCGCCGAGGTATATATAATCATATCACTCGCTCTCATCCGCCGCTCCCCCGCACCCACTTCGCAGTTGCAAGTTCGATAGAGCAGAAAATGGGCGGTCATGTTCTCTGTTGCGTTGAAAAACTCCCCCCCACCTGACGCGTATGAAATGTCTCAAGCATTACAGTATTGACCAAAGGTATGGGCATACAAGGATACAATTGCTTAGTGTGATGTGATGATTTCAGGATTCCTTTACTCCTTCATCCCTACTACCTCAACATTCATTTATCAACATCCAACCCCAATTAGCACCATCTCCACCACCCCCAGTATCATCATGTTGAGAAACGAGACAAAATCTAGCTGACTCGCTAGATATAGATCAGCTTGACTGTTTTGTCATAATTTGTGCTGTATGCAAGTGCAATGGGCATACAAGGATACATCTTACTTTGGAATCCAGGGAGAAGTTTCCCCCTCCCACTATACAGATGTAAAGACTACGTCACGTTTGATGGAAACAATGTAGGAGAAAATGTTAACATCATGATAATGATCGTTTTGTTACTCTCTCCTACTTACCGGATGGATTATGGAGAAAAGATATGACCTTTTGTCATTTATTGCAATTTCCAGGGATTGTAGGAGAAAAAATGCATGGGGACAAAATTCCATAATCATGTTGTCTCGATTATGTGTAATTAGCAACATTATCAGATATAAAAAATCTCATAACAAACTTTTGTGCAATACATTACAAACTACCATCATATAAATTTATAAAATTAAATCATCTATCACCACCCTTAAACTCTTCTCCTTCAATCATTCCGCTATTTTATTCATCCCCTTACTCTAATTCTTTACCTTCATATATTCAACCAAATATTTATTGTCACATCAATTCGCATTAACGTCGTCGCTTCCAAATTATTTTTCCTTGTCAAAAAAACCACGCTCAATAAACACTCCTCTACTTTATACCTCCCCATACCACACCCTTTCAACTCATACTAACAAAACTATACTTTACAATCACCTCCTCCAAAACAACACCCAATCTATCTCCCAACCCCCTATCTTCCACCCACTCCCCCCCCCCCCCCCACCACCACTCTACATTAACATAACCACACTCACATATACATACCAAACCGTAAGCGCTCTCCCCTTAATTATATTCCACCCAAACCCCCACACACCCACTATCCCCCCCCCCACCTTCCACCTCCAAACCCCAACACTATAAAGCACTTGGTCAGTTTAGAATACTCTACATCTCAATCAACCACTAATCATTAACATTCAAAATCAATAACCGCAAACATTCAACTTTTGATCAACTAGCCCTCTCCCATCCCTATATATAAAATGTATTCCCTACAATCAAAGATATCGCCCAACCTGGCTCGTCTCGTGACTATACCTTATGTAAGCAGCTAATATATTCGCGCAATAATACCAGAGTACCAGAGATAGATACTGCCAATTTCGGACGCAGAGCCTGCGGTTGGTTATATTGTAGACCACGCCCGCCGGCTCGGTGACAAGATAACATGAGTACGTGTTATACTATTTAATGATACTTCTGAGATACTCTGTAAGGGAGATGTCCTTCAAAATTTCTAACAATGTACAACCATAACTCTTGATTTCTGACTGTTAATTTTTCTTGAACGTCTTAATTTTGTATCTTTGTCAACGAGCCCTTCATATTTCCAACCGCTGGCTACTGCGAATCGCTATTGCTGTCAAATCTCTGGTTCTAGTGGTTTTGATAATATTTAGCATTACCAATGTATAGTTCTATGCGATAAATTGACTCATTATGTAAAACCATTACAAAATCGTAGAGATGTCTCGTATCATAACTCAATCAAGTTAAGCTGTTATGCTAAATCATTATCAAGACTTGGATTCATGCTTTCGGAATGTTCAAAACATGACCATTAAGGCTATATCAGAGATTGAAAATGCTTTTCGTTGCATAGTATGATTGTTGGAAATTTATCCTAAATCCAACCGTTTTTCATACAAGTGGTTTAATTGTATCATAGTCCTTACTGATGTTGAGCATTTTATTTACTCCCTTGTTTGGATTTCTGATCGGAATGGGTTATGGTAATGCTGGTTATCATGACCCGATCTATATTTGGAGATAGCAGCGAAGACGGTATTGGGAATTGCTTAACCCGACACTGAGAGGATTTTTTCATTGGGACAGGGATTAAATGCTTTGCCCGCCAAGGAAGCACGACGTTCCTCTAATGAGATGGTGCGAATTTCACTCTTTGGGTGCCTAACTGTCCGGTCGCCGCAGTTAGATGTACGGGGAAGGGCATCGATATGTCTATCACATGCTATCGTTCCCTAAATGTTTGATCTGGCATATTGAATATCTTTATTACAATATAATAATGCTGAATTTGTACTGATGCGTCACTGGTTAGTTATTATTTTTAGCACTATCCTGTTGCTAATCAGTAGGAAAAAACAAACAACATGATAATGACGGATTTTATGTCCCAATTGCATTTTTTTTCCTACAATCCCTGAAATTGCCAATCAATGCAATAGGTCAACTTGCTTTTCTCCTAATTCCCTCAGTAGGAGTAAAACAAACTCGATGCATTAACATGATGTTGTTACATTTTATCCTACATGTTTTCATTCAAACGTACGTTTAGTCTCTTTTAGCACGGGTAGGAGGAAACTTCTCCTGGATTGTCAAAGTAAGTTGTATCCTTGTATGCCCATTGCATTTGCATTACAGAACAAATTTGACAAAACAGTCAAGCGGTTCATGATAGCGGTCAGCTATGATTTCCTGGTCCTCTTTTACAATTTGATGTTACATTTGGAATGTCAAATGCTATGCATTGATCCCAGCCATAGGATCTGATAGGAGAAACTTCGCCTGAATGTCAAACGCAATTGTAATCCTTGTATGCCATTACCTTTGGTCAATAATGTATGCTTGAGGACATTTCATTCGTCGTCAAGTTTTTCACAACAGAGAACATGACCGCCCTTTTCTGCTATATCGAAACTTGTGGCATCTCAAGTGGCGACCTTAGACAGATATGATTTTGTCCCTACACTATCCAATCAACGGATTGATAAAATTTGGAATGTCTAAAGCATTCGTAACCTTGATAGACGTTCAAGTATTTATGGTATTACTAGCCAATGCTGTGGCTCATAGCTTATAGTAGTACTAGCAAAGCGATCTTGTAGGAGAAAACTCTCCTGAAATGTCAAGCAATTGTATCCTTGGTATGCCTTTACCTTTGGTCAATGGAGAACATGACCGACATTTCCGCCCTTTTTCCTTGTGGCAGCTTAAAGGGCGTCACCTTGTCAGATATGATTTTTGTCCTATTAACTAAGTGATGTTGCATTAGGATATGTCATGCATTGTATGATTGTTTGTACGGGGACAAACTTGCCTAAATCAGACCTTATTGAGAGTTTACATATATGTAGGAATTTCATGTTTGGTCAAACAGCATCAGTGTCACTATACGAATCATGTCTTATTGTGGGAGTGACAGATCTCCTAATATGGTCCATACATGTGTTTTTAAGTATTTAAGGAAAACTTGGCATTTGGCCTTTTAAGTACTGTGACTTACTTTGGACCTAGGACTATGTCAATCTTTGCCAGATCAATCATTTCATGTTGTCACACAAACTAGCGAGAGCAATGCAAAAACACGTCTGCTCTCGACCGGTGTACAATTGGTCATGTGACCACTTAAACGGTTTGGGTATGGAAAAAAAGCTCGACAGCTGATTGGCTAGTTACTTTTTGTGTGTAGACTCGTCCTGTGGGAAAAACTAAATTTTTAAAGCTTTCAGCCAATTAAATCGTTCGTGACCGTCACAAGTTGTTTATTTCGGCAGGGCGAGACTTTTAAAAGCGGTGCACAAGCTCAGTTGTTCAGTTGGTAGGGGCGGATTTCACCAAAATTTCAGGTGTTTCAGCGTCTGTTTTTTTTTATTTTTCTTGTGTTAAATTGTTCAGTATGGATTTGGATAGTGTTATTCGTGGTATGTGCAGTACAAGACAGATGAAGAATGGCCTGGAGGGTGTGTACTATGGCAAGTCGTTCGCTCTCGAAATGCATTTGGTTTAGGATTGGTTAGAGTCATACAGGACTGGCAAAGAAATGGCTAGCGATGCTAAAGTCTTGGTTCGGCTAGAAACTTGATCTGGGTTTCGATCTATTGAGGATGTCAGTGTTCGGCGTACACTTAGGGTGAGGAGACTCGCTATACGGACAAACGGAAAGACGGTTGAGCTCTGTCCCCCGCAATAGGGCGAATATTTTCCGGCTCTTAAAATAGCTGGAGTTCTTCTTGATTGATATGTCACTCGAATTGAAATAATTACTCTCGAGTCGTTGAGTGTTCTACTGTTTGAGTCTTGCTTAATGTTGATGCTGCTTTCCGTTATTGATGGTAGAAATGGTCAACCTTTTGGGGTTGACGTTCTGTGCTTTGCAGTATCGCCAGAAAATTGCGATAGCCTAATTAACGATACCACTTTTTTTTTCCTTCAGCTTTTTTGCATGTTAGGAGCAATGACAAGTTGTTTGAAAAAGACTAGTGCGAGGGACCTTTGCAACCTTAGTATAAGAATGTGTTTAAGATGTTTAGATATGATAGTTATGTCTTAGATGTTAGTTGTTAAGTCTTAAAGTTGTGCACAACTTATTGTAGCTATGAATGTGTTCTCTTCACAGGGCTTTGTCACTTTTTTTCATGGGGTGGAGTACGGAAGGGGCGTTTTCATATCCTTTCTTGTTTAGGCTTAATTCTAGAAAACGACTCTGCTTGCTCCACCACTGCTAAAAGGATAACATAAGTGACATCAAAATTTATGAACTTTGGCAAAACTTAAGATTCTACTTGTATTGAAAAAAAATCAAAGTTCAAATTTCAATGTTTGTATCAAGTGTACAGGTCATTTGGCATTTAACAGCTGCACATAAAAACGAGGCAACCTTTATCTCTCTTCAATGCTCTCATAAAAACAAAAATCATAATTACTAATGCTAATGACCGAAACGGCAACCGTTATCGGCAGACGAGTTGCGGCTAAGTTTAGGCACAAAACAATAAAAAGACAGTCAAAGGTATGGAGGTGTCGTTTAGTCCAACTCTTATTGCTAGGTAGGGTGGATGTGCAGTAGCATACGGAACCGCCTTTTGGCCTTCACGAGGGTTACCAAGCTTGGTAATGTTGGAATTTCTCCCGTCTAGTGGACTGGATCCTGGTCTTTTGATGTCCGCTAAGTATGCTAGATCGGCATAAAACACTGTCTGTATGACAAGGGTGCCTTATTATGACATAGCTTGCAACGCCATCCTTGTACAAAAAATTAATTTTTAAGCCCCGCACTCTGTGTATGGTCATGTCGAAATTTCAAATTTCTTTGGCTAACACAAATTCTCTTTTATTTTTTCAACATCCAAAATCAAAATCTATAATGGACCGATCACATTTGGCAACGAAAGTTCTCATTCAGATTGACTTTCATAGATAGGAGCGGGTAATCTGTCAATGCTGGCTTCGGCCCGACTCCGCACTGGTAGGCAATGAGCCGGTGTCGGGGAATTTGTTTGCCTTGTCATTGCAATGATTGTCTGCAAGATATAACATGCCAGGCACGTTCTTTGGAAAGGGCGACACTTCTATATTGAGAGTCCGAATACACCTTTAGTATAGCCTTGCCGTCGAGTGCCGCGGCATTGTATCGGGGACTGGATGACAATGTATTGTGGTGATACTGTCTTGTCAATTTGAAAGTGAATTTGGCTTTTACTTCTTCCTTTATTTTATCTTTAAATTTCTATTGGCATTAAAACGATCAGCGTGGGTCATGCGTTAATGATGGATATAGCCGACTCTGTGCTCAGTAGGCATGTGTCGCTAGTACAGGGAATTTACTTGGCCATCATGCTATGATTGTCTGCTTGATTTAACTTGCCGTTGCCACGTCTTTGGAAGGGCGGACGCTTCCTCTATTGAGATGCCCGCATACCTTTGAATTGCTTACGTACCGTTGCTCGCTGCGGTAAGTGTTCGGGGACTGGCATGACAAGCCTTGTGGAGATTAGATCGTTCAAAATTCAAAATACTTCTATCTCTTGGCAATTATCCCAAATTCTTTTAATGCGACCATCTTTCGAAACCCGGTGTTCAAGAGTTTCTCATATGTCACTGTGGTCTCGAAAACTTGCCTGTGGACATGTCTCGGACTTAAAGCAAGTGTCTAAGAATTTGGGATTCCTTAATTTTTATAATTGTCATATTGCATTGTGAATCGAATTACGTCGGCTAATACATCAGGAACGATGTCCGATTTGTTATATTGAAAATCGAAATGTCAATCATGCTTGTATTTTGGACACAATATTTTTACATGCCAAAGAGCATACAGATGCCTAATTAAGAAAGCTTTATCCTAATCGACATGATTTAATTGTAAAGCGATAAAACGCAGAATGGTTCATTTTTGAAGGATATTCATGTAAAAGGCTTTGTAACGCCAAGTTTGACAACGGTCTTCTGTTAAGGCATACAAATATCCTGCATGAACTGATAAATGCATTTGGTTTTTATAATGAATCTTTTCACTAAATTCTGAAGAGCGAAATCTAGTGATTTTTACTTATGCATTGTATAATGTTAATTTTGAAAGTATTTCAAAATGAATGGTCAATTGTCTACTCTGAGATCAAATTATTTGTCTCATGTTTGAGATCGCATAGTATAATGGATAAGGTGTAGGGAGAAGTGGTTTTAAACGGAATTTTCAGAATTAGTAAAAAACAAAGCAATGTGATATGTTTGCATTTTATTGCCATAATGTTTAGACAAGAAGGAGTAGCTTCTGTCATCATTTAGTCTGTTCAGTCTCATTTTTTAACCACGATTTTACTTTTGTCATGCAAAAGATGCCTTTCCTTTGCTTTACTCTTATGGAACGTCTTTGCAAAGGTGTGTCCGCAAGGCCTTGTGTGTGATCTTTCTCGGCCGACGACATATAAGGCATAATAACAGTTCGTCCTTGCCTCTTGCTTAGCTTTAGAAGTTCTCTCTGATGAGCCACCAGCAATATTATTTTCCCTCTTTTCCAAACCGTTCTGACAATGTACGCTTGTGCTGCTTGCACTTGTAAACGTTTGATGTAGGCCTTGAGTTCGGTTTCAGTCTATGCAGTCCTTTGAGCCTTTTTCGGGACCTTTTTGACTTCCCCCAACAAGTACACGTTGTTGTTACTCATTAAGTTCGGACTAATTATATCTGTAGATCATCATCATCATCTTCTTCTTCTTCTTCACTATCTATTGCGATAATAATCTGTCGGAATGCAACTGTCTCTTTTACTCTGTCACTATTGTCTGAAACAAATAAAGAAAAAAACAACCCCCACAATCAGGTATACCATTCTAAAAATGTTACTTGGTTATTTCAAAAAGACAATCACTATCAGCTAAAACAAAACAAGGACAATATCTAGTTCAAGTCGATAAGTTGTCTATCTTACCTATTTCATCCATCTGCATGCCTTGGTTTTACAATGAGTAACCTCGTCGCAGCCGATATGATGTCCGGATGATCTTTGTCATTCGTTGCTATCTGAGCTCGTTTTCCACATGTTCAGTTTGGATAGCGCCCCGACATGCCTTACTCTTGAACAAGGATGGGTCTCGACCACGATCCAAGTTGATACATGTAACGTCCATTTTCAACGTTTTCGTTTCAAAGTTATGGATTCTTCTAATGAGTCCTCTTCGTTGTATAACACATTTGTTTCCATTTGCTTGTTGACGGCTCATTGTCATTAATGTGCTCAGTAATTCTTCGGCTGATCTGTTCATCATTATGATACAGAATGGAGAGTTTAAACCATCCGCAACCGTATATATAGCAAGAATTGTTTCGATAATCAGAACGGTTTGCTTAACACGGCTACTTTGTAGTAACCAATCAGAAAGCAGATGATTGAAAAAGTTATTTTTTCGGTAACAGTACAAAAGGGGAAATGACACTTGAGTTCATTCTATCGTATGCAATTATACCGACAACACGCATACAAACTATCATACAATTCATCGATTCTACATTCAAGATGCCTTTCAAGAGACCGAACGCAAAAAAAATGTGTGAAATTTGTAAACGTGAGGTGACTGCTACTGGATGGTCTCGTCCTTTGTAAACCAAAATGCCCACATTAAAAAAATTCTGGTGTTAAAGTTGAAAAAACCAAGAAAAAGAAAAAGAATATCACAACAAAGGAGTACACTTCTTGTTAACATGAACCTAGGACAATTGAAGTATCTCTTCATGAGATGAATGGACTTAGGTATACAAGAGCAATCATAACTTCATACAAAGACTCTGTCTTCTGCAACGAGTTTGGATATCTGAACGAGATAGAAAAATGACATAGCCCTGCTTACATCCAAACAAAGATAAGATGAACTTCAAAACTTTTAAAGCCAAATGGATGAGGACAGTTCAAGTTTAGCTGGCATGATTGAAGAGTGAGGTAATATCAAAGACTGCATCAAGTATGTGTCTAAGGATGACACAAAGGAAATCTAATCTAACGTGGACATCAGCTACCTATCGTTGATGTCAGTGCATACATCTATGCAAAAAAAAACGTGGAACTCAAGAACTTGATCAACTGACTTTCAAGATTGCAGTTTATTACCTGCTCAGAAGCTTGTATTCAAAGAATATTTGTGGCCTTCATGAGAAGAAAAACATAGTCGACAAATTGATATTGGATCTTAGAAACGTAAACTTGAGACCTGGCAGAAAGCAGCATTGGAAACTCATCGAAAGGCAAACCGACAGACAAAATACAGATGGTTATGGGAAGAAAAAGGTAACGTAAGCAAATCCTTCTTAGGAAATTACCTGATGGCACACCATGGTGCAATCATACTTGGAGAAACCGTTGGACAAAAGACCTTTCTTAGGTAAATCAAGAACCAATAGTAGTTTCCATGGGACTCATGCGAGGTCGCATGCCGAAAACATAAACTACCACTTCTTGGAGTTACAAAGGATGGAAAATATTGTTCAGAATTGTTAAGCATACCACTTTCGTCCACCGAAAGTGGTATGCTTTGCCAACTTCAAAACTAACACGGAAAATGATGTCCAAAGACAGATGGATGTTATAAACATTCAAGAGGACAAACGAAAGATGAACTATGTAATTCATTTTGGTATGTGAAACAGTGTCAACTAGCTCAAAATGTTTTGACCAATCAGAATGTCGCATTAAAACCACGCCTACTTTGTATTGACCAATCAGAAAGGCAGATTGATTGAAAAAGTTTTTTTTCGGTAACCCCGGCGATAGGGGAAGAAATCGGCACTTGAGCTTCATTATTATCTTCAGCTCTCAATCTGTCAGATGCAAAATAATTCTTCACAAACAATTTGGCGAGATGAAAGTGAACATTATTAGCATTGAAACTGGACAGAGATCTCGAAACTCTGGATATGCTATTATGAAAACGAAGATGACCGAAATTAAGAAGTACAACGAGAAAGAGCAAACAATTGTTGCTTTCGGCAGATGTCATCAGAGTTATTTGGAAGAACAAACTGGTATGGATTTCTTTCAGAAGACGACATCGTACATTACATGTGTGTTCGTTAGGGACTTATCGAATCTGAAGTGACTATGAGGGTCAGCTTTGTCGGCAATATGATTCTAGTTTCTGATACTTGTGATAGGAATATTATGGACATACTAACTGTGAGAGATGAATCAAAACCTTTGCCGCGAGGAGTGAAGGGTATTTTGGTTTGTGGCTAATGCAACGTTTTACTTTCGTTTGTCGATTAATTGGGATAAACGTGACAGGTTTCATGAGAGAAAGTCGATCATAAGAAAATACAGGCCTATGCCACCGTTCGTGTTTTTGTCAAACACCAAGAAGAAAACGCAACGTGTTTCGGTGACAATTTATTCTGAAATTGGCAAATTAACTGAACTCATGTGATATAAATTAATGAATGCAATAAAAACTGAATCCAATTTGACTACATGTGTTTGTTATGTTATGCTATGATTATGTTATGTCAACGAACAAGTTCGATTGTCACAGTTTTTTGCCCAATGCTGTTCCAGTAACCCTCCATACTGTGCAGTCTAGTATCAACACGCCATTCAACTTCCATAAATACTCAAAGCCTAACCCTAACCTCTCCTAAACTTTTAATAGCCAGACACCAAGGACCAATCACCCTTGAAGACGATTTCACTTGGAAAAATTGTTCAAGACTGTAGGTGAATGCCAGTCATTTTCCCAAGGTTATAGTAAGTTAATGCCCCTCGTGACATGTTGTGAAAAAAAATAAAGCTAGTCTGTTTATTAGCCTTAAGTAAAAGGACGGTACATTATTAATGGTATTTTATCGTTTTTATCGCTATGTCAAATTTGATTAGAACATCTTCACAGTTTTTAACAATTTTTTTTTTAACAAATTGACCTCGTCTTAACTTACACCTAAGCCCTTCTTCGAGGACCAGATGCATCAAGAGCGATTTCACTTTTCCTTCTTTTTTCAATTTAAAATACCATTGGAGGGTCATGTCCTTGATAATTTGAAATTGTAGCAGCTTAACATTGAATTATTCGAAATACATAAATTGCTGTGTTAAACTAAAATGATTTTATCCTGGTTCACGGTATACTACCCACTCCTTAAAACAATTATGTGTATAGTTTGTCAGATCTACGTCTTCGTTTGTAATGTAAAAAAAGAATAGTTGGTGATATGCATTACAGTGAAGTGGATGAGATCCTCCATTAAACGGTAACGTATCAGACCCTGTCTTTCTATGTGTTGTTATTTTTCTGATCCTTCTTTTTAAGGTGTTTTCGTGGGTGTTGGACATTTCATTACTTCTTCATAAACAGTACTAATTTAAACCTAGTGTGCTATTATAGAAAGCGTCAGTCACGGCTCCTTTCGTGAAAACATTTCTTTATTGACTGTTACGTTTCTCTAGCTTCTGGTCGTTGTGTCAATCACATGTCGAGGTGTGAAATCGAGTCTACAATCTAACGCTAACTATCGATAACATAACTTTTTTAATTAACCGGGTCAAAGGAAAATCGTTAATTTAGCACATTGTCCTCTAATTTCGCGTACATCGCAGAGAAAGTATCACATCAACAGTAAATAATGAATTTAATAACTTACTATGTTAAACGATTGTATCTTTAAAAATATCATTTATTCTAGTGTAATGTGCGTGTGTTGCAGTGATAGTTTAAAAGTAAGAATATATGTATATATGTGTATTAGAACTTAGAAAGAACGAAGAGATATTTTGTTAGTACTTGATTGGTAAACGAGGTTTTTCTTTCTGTGCGGTTAATTTGACCTAAATGATAGTGGTTTTTTTATATTCCTAGGATCTTAGTGTCTTCTCAGGTGTCATGCTCATTACCAAGTTTTACTTTATTAATTGCTGAAAATTACCAACCGATAATAACAACACATATTCAAAGAAACTTAAACCGGAAACACATTTCACTTAACAAAAATAGGGTAAATTGTATTTACGTGCACAGCACACAGAATCACAAAATTACTTATAGTGACATCATATTAAATTAATCCATGTTTGGAGGGTTCAGTGAGTGGTTATTTGATGTATTCGTCTCGTCAGTTGGTACATTATCCACAGGTATTATTAAAAATAGCTCGATGACTGTCACATTGATAGGACTGTTGAGAACAAATACACATCGTGAATCTTTTGCCTCAAAGTGGACCATGAACTTTGAGCCAGGAGTTTGGGTGTTGTGCTATACATCGTTTTATATGTTTTTATCAGATTATCTTGTTGGTTGATCTAGTTATTGGGCGATTATAGTATCAATACCTCTGCTGAACATGCGGTTTCTATGGAGGATAGTGCTGTGCCAAGTAATGTTAATCCTTTGATGGGTGGTAGAGATATGGACAGGACGCGAATCAAAATACGTTAATTCGACTTTTAAATTTGACCTCAGAGATAACGGACAGGACGCAAAACTGGACTACGTTTATACGACTTTAACTTTTGACCTCAGAGCGGTTGGCCTAGTCTTTAGCAAGGGGCATTAAAGTTTGCACATTACATATATCCACGTTACAGGGAACATTTTTGACAGAGTATTTTCATTGTCCAATTGATGGCTGGTTTAGTTACGGACGGAATGGAAAAAAATCTGTTGATATTTGCCTTCCGAGTTTGACGTTGAGTATGAGCTAAAGGGACTATAGCTTTGCTCCTGATTCGTTGTTTTATGATGGGGATCTTTTGTGCCGAGTAATATCAAAAGTCCTAATGAATGGGCAGTGATATGTTACCGGACATGGACAGTTTGTACAAAATGACGCATAAAAAGGACGGGAAAAAAAACGCTGTCATGTTGTATCAACAAGTACGGGTTTATACAATATATTCCCCAACATGAGAATCCATGCACATGTCACAGTAACCACGTGAACATTTTGCAATAGATATATGTGCTAATGTAAATTTACGTAGTAGATAAAGATATGTATAGATCGAAAACCCATGGACCATATTGAATGCTCTACACTCCCCTTTATCTTTATTGACAGTATTTCGCTTTGTTCCAAGCATCGACCACAATATCTTTATTTCACGTAGGTTTTATTACATGTTCATTAAAATTGCAAAAAACAAATATCTTCAAGTATTTTTTGTCAAACCTTAACCACAATGTTGTAAGCTTTAAGGGGGGGTGGGCGAAACCGCCATGTGGATTCATGTGTTTACCAAGATAGAGCAGAAAATTCAGATTGATTTTGCGCCGCTTAATGTTATCACATGTTGCATTGTTGTGTTTCAGCAGTTAGAAGTGTTGTCGTAGGTCTGACTCACCTTAGGTAGTACTGCGCGTTTGATACAGATTTTTCTGAATTGTAGAATTGTTTTAAAAAACCGTCTTTTTTTCAAAACATTGCATAAGAAGAAATTGAGAACGGAGAAAGATAGGGTCGTTGTGCTTATATTAGACTTTAGGACTGTTCGGCAATTACTGTTTTTTCGGATACACGTTTAATGACAATAATTTCGTCTAGAGAAGTTCCGCGATGCAGATTTTTAATTGAAACGTTTTCTTTGGTTCTATAGATGTACTAATGTTTCATTTTATACTATTGTGACAAAAATAAAATATTTAACAATGGTCCTTTTAATTAATGTTTTAAAGTAGCTAAAAAGATCATTATCTATTCCGGTTGTGAAATATGTATTTTTTCACAAAACATTAATAAAACAAATATTGTTCAAAGGCACCAATCACGTTTCTTTGTTTTAAGATATTCTTAAGATACATTCTACTAAAATTGATTAATTACAAATTGCTTATTTTTTAGGTATATCCTTTTTATAGTTTTCAACTAGATTTTCTACAGCTTGTTTCGGTCTTGGTCATACTAGTCTCGTTCATGTATTTTTCTTATATCTTGTCAAAAGGCATATAGATATGAATTGGTATTCGTCTTTCAAACATGATGCAATTACAGTAAGTTAATTTACCGTTCTTTTTTTTACTATTATATTACCATAGTACCTTCATTACGTAAAATGTGAGTTTATTGAAACTTTCTGTTCAGCTTACGATAGTAGTATAATATTTAAACTTGATGACAAAGAAAACAGATGCCATTTGACTTTATTTAAAAGCCAAGTCTACATTTTGTTTACTGACATGCAATAAAAACAGTTATTTGTTATATCAGCTAGGATATTTCCAAAACAAAGTAAAAGCCGTTAAATTGGCATTAACGTTTTTCTTGCCATTGTAATTCTCATCAAGGCCACATTCATACACTTTTTGAGATTAATGTTTGAAGATAAAGAAAAAAGTACGTATTTATTTTAACTACCTTTATACTGTGGGTAAAATGCATACTTTGCCGTTTGAATTGTTTTTAGTGAAAGCCCTTATATATTACTTATTTCATGTATTTTTTAGAATATGATTTACATTAAATCCATTCTTATAGCTAGGAAGCGTTGATGCGAAACACTTAATGCAGAAGGTACAATAAAGGATTACCGGCTATTTGCTATCTTTTAAAAACGACTCTTACTTTTCAAGATAAACTTTTTTACGCCACCCACTAGTCGTAACCGAATGTTGCAGAATACTTTAACAGATATTGTTCATCAGATGCTACACTGAAATGTGAAATTATATGATAAATTTGTGTTTCATCTTTTTGTTATAGCTTTCACGTCCTGCAGTGTTTCACATTATTGTAAGTAGTTCCGTCAGCAAGTATTTATTGCGATATGGATTTATTCTATTTTACGATTCATTGCATTATATTCATCTTAATTCAGTAGGTTATTTTCCAGCTTTTTTCCGGAGATAATATGTGGTTTTTGATTCATCAAACCACTCAAATCAGAAATGATGTCACATTATAATTATTTTAACATCTTTTTACAGTTGTGTGTATTTGCACAGTGATGTAGAGTCACTTGCAGATGTCGTCATTTCTATGAAGTGGTTACAATCGGTTGTTCAGTTTTTAAGAATTCCCTCAGATTACTGTGCCAATGTACAACTTTGCACGATAAGAAATAGGGAATATACATCCGATTTCAAGGATCGTACTGTTGACGTCAATGTTCTTGCGACGTGCATTGGAACATTATGGTACTTGCTGTCCTGATTTTGGCTTTCGATGTACATCGGCGACAGAGTATTATGGAAACATTCAGGTACTTGCCCCCTCAAAGGTATTGAACAATCTGTGAATTTACCAACAGGAGCTTAACATAACTATTATATTGCCAGAAAACTCATAATCTGATCACTCCTGCGTTTCCTCCTGATTATGTACCCGTTCTGCTCGTTATGGGTTTAAGAGAAATAGGACGAGGGCTTTTTTCATGTTATCAAAATTGTCGCTGTTGTACGGAAAATGTCGTCATAAAGTCAAAGTTGTGAAGGACGTTTCAAAAATGAAATCTGTAGTTATGAACGAATTAATCCCCGTGACATCACTGCTACGAAGCGGACGTAAAGAATTTATATTTTGTTTTTAAAGTGTAATGAGGAGGAACGAATACAAACTTTGTTTCATGGAAGAGTTTACTTACTTGCAGTTTCAAATATGTATTGCAGGACTTCATACAACCACCTGCTGAGATTTTTGGAATATATTGCATTGGATATTTTCCACTAAAAAAAAAAATTTGTAACTTTGTTTCAAGCCGTTGCTAAAATTGAAACGCTTTGTAAGCATATTGCAAACATAGCTGAAGTTAAGTTCCTGTGGAAAACTCTTTGAAAAGAGATGGAAACAATGAGATGGTACTGCAGCATTTTATGAACAAATGTGCTCATATATTATCTACTGTGCTAAATACACAAGACAGTACTTACAACTATATTTAGAATTATAGCGTGTTTATCTTGTGTAGTTAGTAAATGAGTCTTTTTATGACCTAGGTCCATATTATTATCCTCCTTACACAGTAAATACAGCTCTCGAAATAAAACTCTGCTTTAGATGATACAATCTCTCGCATGTGTTTTCTCCTCTCTCAAAATTAATCGAGAAAAAAGTGTTAACGTAGGTTATATTATTCGACGAAAAGATGGTAAGTTGTAATACATATTCATTTTGTTATTTGTGTAATTACTTGTTTAACACCCAAACAAATGCACTTAAATGTGAGCATGGAGATTCAGATCATTCCTTTGATAAAATGAATCATTTGGGTTACAACTGGATTGATGGAAAAAAAAGTCAAAAGGAAATAAAAATTTTTCATTTAGATTCCAAAATGCCGCTAACAGGAAACACTTGCATTTAGCTTCTTATCATCCGATGAAATAAAACTTTTTTATTCTACTGTATATAAGGGAAGAGTGTCAAGTTTTATGTTATACTGGTTATTATCCAATTTATTCATATAACCATTTATTTATGAAACAGTTGTCTATTGCCAATTTGCCTATGTTATACATAAACTAAAAAAGTAAAGTTTGAATAGAGATGTATGGACAACCTTAATCCATAAAAAAAAATCACAACAACAACAACAACAACAAAACACACTTTTCGCTATAACCATGGACGATATACTAGCGAACTACTTAAGTCCGTTTGATAATTGATTGCAGATAGCAAATGATTTTCCAATGCCTGACTATTTACTGTCCTGTACGTCATTTTTTATTTTTATTTGTATAATTTTTCATGCAATTAAGTGTTATAACAAAAAAAAAATAAATCTGTGCTTGACTGTACTCGAAGTAATGCTGTGTAAAATTTATAATCTGGATTACTTTTTTGATATGAATTTCAGACATTCTTCTCTGTGGTTCGGTCACAAACAATCCCGCGGGCTTCTGAAGACGTAATACACAAAAAAAAATACGTGTATTTTCCTACAATGTTCTACCCTGGATCTTGCCGGTTTACGGCTTTTCGGCCACAAATAATTAACCCAACGACGCTTTCTTTTCTTTTGGGCAACATTCACTTTTTATACGCCGCCCCCAATACGACGTTGTAATAGTTTATTCAATATAACTATTGTATCAAGGGAAACACTATTACAAGTACTTTATTTCCTTGTTTATAACTCTTCTAAGATTTTATAAACTCAAGTGCGGTAATTCGTTCCACCTAAATGGAGTTTCACTTGCCATCGGTGGAGTTCAGAATAGTGTTTCTCTCTGTATTACTTGGTGGATAAATCCTGCCACAAATTCCCCGAATAGTGAGCCTCCTAACGTCCTATCTCAAGGAAGCCTCAAGTTCTCCGACCCCTTGCTTGGCGCATTCACCTGCCCAGTGTATGATGGTATCTCTAACCTTCCGGACATCGCCGAGAATACAATGTAACCCATTATATTTTTTTTTGCATTTGTTAATTCGAACATACAAACGGGCACGTATTTGCTCTCCATCTATCTAAACGGCTTTATAGTAGCCATTTATATTCCGTCTATAGCGTGTGATGTGTCGCTCTTCCCAATGCGGAAACTATGCGTCCGGAAAGTGACAATTTTTCAAATCCACACATGCGGACTGCCTTGGGACAATACAATAGCGTTATTATAACAGTAGATTGATCTGGGAGGCAGTATCGGTCGAGTGAATTTTGCCAGATCGGATCTCACGGGCAGCAAGCGCCGAGTGTGATCTGACTTTGCAAAATCTACGAGAGCCGAATACAAAGTCCAGATCTAGATACTGATATAATGACCCTTTTATTATACACCTTTACCATTTTGTTCTTGTTTAGTTCTGAAGAAATCTTCTATTGTATCGATATTGATTGGAACTTAGTGGAGTTTTTAATAGCGCTATTTTTAGAAATGTGTCGGATCATGATTATTATGAAAAAAGTCCGGCAGCATACAATATTGAAGGTACAATACGGAATTTAAGGTTCATTACGGAATTTTTGTCTGCCTGTTCATATTTAGTTGTGAAATACAAAGCCGATTTTTTTACTGAATTTTATTATAGGTATATATTAAATATGAAAATCTCGTGCTCGAGTAAATGAATAGAAAACTTCGAATCTTTGACGAATTATAAGATAACATTTGAGAGCACACACTAGGGGGACACATGTCCGAATCAGTCTAGACATGGCAATCGTAGCATAATCGGTGGACTGTTTGACTAGTTTTGTGTAAATTACTTTATCCGTGTGCTATTGGATTGTTATTTAAGAACGACACTTCTGCAGCTTGTATGGCCCTCTTTGGCTGCGTCACAGTTGTTAAAACTAACTCACTTACTGGCGAAAAAGCCAAAAAATAAGCTAAAATAATGGGCTACCTTGAAAAGAGTAGCCTCAAATTCATCAAATCATTACTACGGTTTAAAACTGAGCCACACGCTTTTTTTTAAGTAGGTACGTTATAGGTGCTCTATTGTCGCGTGTTATTTCTAAGCCTCGACAACCCTCAAGTAAATTTTTAACGATGAATAATTTCTTTAGGGTCAAACCAGTTATTTATCTTATGAATATCTGCGAATGACGGCTTTTTAATGTACTAAATTGGAGATTGATGAATAGTCCCTGTCCGAAAAATATGTAATAAAAAATAAAGTACATCTATTGGTGTGTTGCCGGCCAATTATTAGAAATTATCACACATTGACGAAATGTTCTAAAAGGATGTGGGCGCTTTTATGTAAGTGATCAGTGTATTCTGTGCTAAGGACTGTGTTCTAAAGGTTTGAAAACCTGGTTCGAAAGATACTCCATAGCTGGGAAGGTATCAGCTCTGGCCGCCATCGCTTCCAGTGCGAACTTCACGAAATTTGACAATCTGCAGACGAGACAGAGCCGTCACAATTATACGATTCCAATTATCTCGGACATGGGTCGTCTTTAACAGCAAATATTAAGATTCAAACTAAGCATTGTTGCATCACGGACTAGAAAATCATTACAATGTTCTGACTTCGAAGAAACTTGTATTAATGGATATGGACAACTGCCTGTTTATCCAGTGAAACATGTTTAGTTTATTGCGTAATTCTGTTCCCCAGATGCTACAGTATCAACAATTATAGGAAAAGTTCTAATACAGTGATGTCTTGAGTAATACCAGAAGTATGCCATGCCGATGGCCATTTCTGCACACTACCACTGAACTTTAAAATAACAACTAAATCTACAACTGCACAGCATCTGAATTCTATTGAACATCCTGCTTGGAACCCATCAAAAAGCGTTCATGAAATACGGATATTGACTATTGTATTTTTGAGAAAAAAATGTCACTTATTTTTGTAACCACCAAGTTTAGTCTGCCTTATTGCCTGCTTATCTAAGATAGTAAAATGGTTTTGTAAGTCCGCATGTAGGCGTTTATTAAAACCAACAAATGACCCGACCAGGGTAATAACTCTAGACGCGACACTCAACACTCCGATCAAACTTGCATGACTCTTAATGTAACCTTTTCTTTAGACAGCGTTATTCTGATTGTTTGAACTATACTCCTCGATTTTATTTACTGAGCATACACACTACCATTTCATCCGGGTCAGTTCGAGACCAAGGAAGCAAAGCACGGCAAGACTCCTTCATTTCCGCAAGGAAAACGAATGATTTTTTTCATAAGCATTGGTGATTGAACTGTATGACTAATCACCACCCAGTTAATCATCTAGATTAATGCAATATTTGTCCAGACGACATCTGCACTTTATAGAATTCCAGAAAAAAGGCGAATTTTTCAAAATGTACTGCCCAACTTATAGAAACAACGAAAGGCATACATTTGTCCACATAATAACTGCCATTGAATTTGAAGACGAGCTGATCAAAATCATTCGGAGGATGCACGGGGGAGTAACCGAAGGCGCTTTTTTTATATCAATTTTACAAATTTTACAACCTACCAAGATATTGCAACAGTTAACTGACTTCGTCAAATTGCGTTATAAAGCACGTTGAATAATTCCCTGATCTTGAAATCATTGAACGACTGACGAAAGATGTGATAAGTTGTGAATTAAACGAAATTACCACGATCTTTTTTGGGCACGATATCCGACCGGGGTCACACGTAATGTTGTAATCGGTATCGTGGCGAATGGCCCTGCTACCCTTTTGAGGCCAATTCTTTGTCAGTTTTCTGCTGTATACCTTAGGATGTGGAGGGCGATTTTAATATTTTTGCTTCAGAATAACAATGAGGCCCGAATTATGCAAAGGAGGAAACCTTCGTAAACCCCTATTATAAGCATGTTTATCTGGATGTTCATAAAAAAACGCAATTCTCTTTCAATAATATTTACATCAATGGCGAATCGGCAATTTTAAAAAGGTCTTGATTAAACAAATTTTCTGCTCGGTTTAGTACGGTATTCCCTTCTTGGAACCCTTTGTTCCCCTGAAAGGCATTCTACCCCTTGCATTTCGAAACGACGTTGGAGCCATTGTGCCTTTCGAAGTTAAACATGGTCTTTGGCTGAGGATAAACAACACGTTGCACATTATTATTATTATCTTGTAACCTGTCAGCAAATGACACTTCACCGGGTGAGGCTAACCGCAGTTGATACTTGCAGTTAGAGCAGTTGCAGTAACCTTGATTATAAATCATTGCATAAGTTTGATTTATGTTGCATCAACTGAGATGGTGAGCGGATTGGTCTTTTAAAGACATTGCATTCTCAACCATAAATATTGGTTTATTGACCCCCATGATGAAGGGAATGCTTCATCAATAAACGCCACGTATAACCTCTGGTCTATATGCTGCCCTCCTTATAGTGTTATATCGCCGGTTTTTAAAAGGATGCTGTTTATACATAAACTGCCATATTAAAAATCGAAACATGTCTGTCCATTTCTCAGTTGACTGCACCTTGTCCTTACATTCTCGTGGGTTTGATTCTATTTTACCAACCTGCTGTAAGGGCAACGTGCTCTGCCAGCGCAAATATCTGTAGATCCATCGCACCTTTAAGTAATAATGCCACTTTGACATATTCGCCCCGAAATTTTGTGCCATATACACTTTAGGATCATAGGACCGAAATGTCATCCCCAGACGCTACCATATATTTGAATTAGACTGGCACTTCTCCAAATGTAAAATTAGAGCCATTTTTGTTTGAGACCACCACACTCTGTATTATTATAATTTATAATTTTCCTTATTCTATTGTGGCTGATTGTTATCATATACAGAACCTAATATCTTTCTCAAAATCAATGATAGATTATGATTATCACCCTGCAATTTTTTCCTATGTCGCCGACGACAAATCCACATGTCCGCCTGGGCCCGTTCCGCCTCGTCTGGTCTGGGATGTCGCTGTTTCGTCGAATTCTTGGATCCGTGGATTTCCAAAACCAGCTTTTATAGTTGGAGCAGTGGTCCTTGTCCTTTTCCTGGTTCCCTGTACATCTCATTATTAAGATAAGTCATGGTTATTTGGCCCATTTTAATTTATGAAAGTTTTTCTTTTGGATGTCTGTTAAAGGAATCTATGGGAAAAGGGCGATGACGCACAGAAAACGTCATATTTGCTGACCCCGGAATTTCGGGAAAACGTCTTTCGGTTATGGTCAAAGGGGAAAAATAAATCTACCGCCCTTTCCCGAAAAAAACCCAAGCCCCGGGTAAAAACCCTTGCTCGCAAATAATATTTGTTATTGGGATTACGCCATAACGATAATTAAATTTTTTTTTATTTTTTTCTTATTTAGAAGAAAATTGCATCAATAAATAGAAGTAAATGTGGTGGGGGTGGAAATATGGGTCTGGGGGGGACCCATTTTTGCGGCATTTCACTAAAGTTACCTCGAATCAAAATGTCAATTGCTGTATCAAAGTCTGAGTAAATACCTTTAAAATAAAAAAATTTGTTGACTTTTGACCGAATATGTTGAAAGGGGGGTCGAAAAAATTTGAATCCAGAAATGCTATTTGTTTTCCACTCCCCCCCGTCCCCCCCCCCCCCTCCCAGTGTATGATGTGTAGTAATAATTTTTATTTAAATCAAACAAAAAAAAAAACAACAAAACGACAAACAAAAAAACCCAAACAAAAACCAAACAAAAAAAACAACTTGAAATGACTGTTAACCCGACTACAAATTATCAAATATATATTTTGATTGATTCTATTCCATTTCAGGTAATATGTTGAAAAATTCTTTGTCCCCGCCACTTTTACATTTACAGCGGGGTTTGGTTTTCCAGTGATTTCCGCGTGAAAAGGGTTTTTCAAGTTTACTTGAAAATTAAACAGTACCATTTCAATAACCGTGGTGTTGTTGAACAAAAGAAAAGAACTTGAAACTGTTTGGAAAGAGCTTAACCCCCATTTTCAACGGAGGGGGCTATTGATATATGGGGGAAGGTTAGAAATAAAGTGTTTTCAATCGAAAAGTCTGTCGTCAAATTCAAAAACAAAGGCAAAAAATATTTTCAAAACAAAAAAACTAAGATGTTTTGTCGAGAATAAATAGACTCATTCCAGACTGGCCAGAATTTTTTAGTTTTGAGTCAAAAAAGCTGACAATTTATTTGAAAAAAACCCCCTATGCAAACAATTGAAAGGAAACAGATTGAAAAATACGTGGTTCGTGTCTCAAGGACTTAGTTTGGAATGCAAAAGAGTTCAAACTTTCAAAAGGTCTTTTTGTACGACTTGAACAAAACCAGTGAATTTTCCGCTTTGCAAATACGGATTCAAAAATTTAATACGGCGTAGTGTCGAAGGTGCCTTCCCCATGTTTCTGACGGGGCAAAGGTTTGTATGTATCAATGACGCAATAGAAAAAAAGTTTAAATCGAACGCATGAAAGGGGTATGTAGGTTTAATCAGAGTTGTAAAATAATTAAGCGGTTCATGAGAAGAAGTCGTTTAAAGATTTTTCTATTTTTAGCTCTAGCGGCCCGTAAAAGGAGCCAAGTGCCCCCATTTGAACAGTCTTGGGAGAGGACCATATAACAATGCTACAGACCAAGTTTGATGAAGATCCATTAAGTGGTTCATGAGAAGAAGTCGTTTAAAGGTTTTTCTATTTTTAGCTCTAGCGGCCCGTAAAAGGGGCCAAGTGCCCCCATTTCAACAGTCTTGGGAGAGGACTTTATAATAATGCTACAGTCCAAGTTTGATGAAGATCCATCAAGCGGTTCATGAGAAGAAGTTGTTTCTAGGTTTTTCTTTTTTTAGCTCTAGCGGCCCCTTAAAGGGGCCAAGTGCCCCAATTTAAATAAATTTGTGAGAGAACCTTATAATGATGCTACAGATTAAGTTTGATGAAGATCCATCAAGCGGTTCACGAGAAGAAGTCGTTTAAATGTATTTCTATTTTTAGCTCTAGCGGCCCCTAAAGGGGCCAAGTGCCCCCGTTTGAACAAATTTGAAAGAGGACCGCATAATGATGCTACAGACCAAGTCTGATGAAGATCCATCAAGCGGTTCATGAGAAGAAGTCGTTTAAAGGTTTTTTTCTATTTTTAGTTCTAGCGGCCCCTGAAAGGCGCCAAATGCCCTCATTTGAAGAAATTTGATAGAGGACCTCAACAGAATGATACAGACCAAATTTGGTGTTATTCTGACCAGCAGTTTCAGAGGACAAGATGTTTAAGTAAAAATGTGGACGACGGACGACGGACGACGGACGATGGACAATCACCCGATACTTATAGCTCACCCTGAACCTTCGGTTCAAGTGAGCTAAAAAGAAAAGAGAAGAACAAAAATGCAAGTGACATTGTGAATTACCCAAAATGATTTGTCAAAAGGCAGATAGCAGTCACGGTGCTTTACCCGAAAGAGATGAATCAAAGCGCATGTAGTAATGTGAGTTACCAGAAGTGATTATTCAATGCGCATGTAGTGTTATACTTTACCCATCCAAAGTGATGGGTCAAGGTGCATGTGGCATTTTGTTTAACCCCAATATGAAACAAATTGTATTTTTTTCTGGAAAAGATTAACAAAAATGCAAAAGTTTACAATTCACTCCGTATTTTATGAGACTTAATATAGTCCGTACTATACTTTTTCTGTACGTATGAAATTTTGAAAACAATAATGATAATTACTATTAATTAAAGTACCAAAATGGGATTTGAAAAAAAGTTGGATTGCAAAGGATGTTTGTGGTAGAAGGTGGGGTGTTTTAGAGTGATTTTTGTCCGGGAAAAGAAGAAAAAATGACTGAAAAAAGACCCCCCCCCCTTTAAATGGGGGGTATTTTTATGGGTATACGTTCATTTTAGTACACGCTTGTTGCTTCAAATAAACCTTCATCAGCGGTAATATACATTGGAACAGAGATGAATGAGATGGTTGAGTTTCAACCAAAGATAAAAAATAATATTTGCATAAACTGACTTATCGTAAGTATTATAAAAAGCAGTGTGTTGTCTTCATTAAAATCAAACAACATGGATAGAAGACAAGATTCACAAGATAAACTACGAAAACAACGAAAGAGGAAATATCCTGATTGTCCAGGACCCAAATGCAACTGCAGATGGTGCTTTGATGATACATATGACATATATGATTCTGATGATGGAATCGGACACGGAAACAGACAAGAAAAAGAAGCAGAGCTCATTGAAAGAGGTATTTTGAAAGTTAAGAAAAAACCAGGTGGAAAACCACAAGAAGCGCGAACAGGAAAAGATGGCGCTTACATTATTAATGACCGTCCACATGATGAAAGATCTGGACAGTTTGAAGTCCCTTCCTTTTCAGACGAAGAAATGCCAACAGAAGAAGAAATACTTAAACCATGGCAACAAGATATCATACATCAGCTACAACAGCAAGAACAAAACAAGGATGGCTACATAGTCAACTGGATAGTAGATAAACAAGGAGGAAACGGCACTACTTACTTAAGTAAATACCTGTCAAAAAACAAGAATGCTACAATCCTCAATGAGGAAACTAAGAAGAAATTTCCTCACACACAAAGACATGGACAATTAGTAGTATATAAGTTAACAAAACCTAATCAACCTAAACAACTGTATGAGACATTGGAAAATCTACGAGATGGATGTTACATCCGCCTCGGATGTAAAGTATGCCCCTGCCCAAGAAGTCAGGTACTTGTACTTAGCAACCACATGCCAAGACTAGAAGCGTACAGCATTCCAAGATGGAACTTACATGAAATAAAAGACAATAAACTAGAAAAAATAGATGTTAAAGACATCTACCCTACTTACAAATACGCTTGTTAAGCCTATACCAGGCATATTACAAAAGCTTTAAGCTTTTCTGTAAACAAACGATTGCCTTTCCAGAAAATATCGGATGCGGATTAGCCGGAGGAAATTGGAAATCTACTTGGAGCACATTAAAAACTTTGCAAAAGATTACAATAAAACGGTGCTCATAATAAAGTATGACCACTGAATGCATGAGACATTCGGACACCGCCTTGGTTTACAAACACAGTAGAAGAGACATCACTGTTGCCAGTAATACTGACTTTTCCAAGGCAGTGCCAACTGTGTGCATTTTTTTCAGGAGAAGTTTGGCATGCCGCAGGGCGATATTTCGAGTCCAGATTTATATCTTTAATGTTTTAAAGAAATGTAGTATATAAGCGTCAGGAAGGAGTTCATCTTACATTCATTCATAAGTTCAAGATGGAAAATAGCTCAGTAGTATTCGACACAATGGCGAATTCCTTTAATACTGTACTGAGCGAGGCGTGTCCGACACATCACAAGGTGTCGATTAACGAAGCAAATATTAGTAGACTACATCTTGGAATTTCGGTAGAAACTTGGATGGAATTATTCACAGCCTACATCAAGAACAGGACAAGTTTGACTGTGGACTTCTCAAACATACCCGACAGTGAATATTTGATTGATGTAGAGTGTGCGTTACGTGATTTTCTGACTGCAAAGAAGTGTCTGTACGTTAAGTACGAGGACATAGCAAAAATAAGGACAGACTTGGATATGAGGTTATCTACCTGGATGTACATGTTAAGGAAATACATGAGTAATTATCATTCTGATATAGAACTCGGGTGGTGTGAGCACAGTCTGGACCCAAATTCGGACTGTACTTGTAAAATCACGACGGAACCCAAAATGACGAATGGAGCTGAAAAAGTCTATGTGAATATTTTAACATTGTTATTAGACCATCACGTTGTCAGAAACTGGAGATAGAAAACAAAGAAACTGGATTAACAGTTAGCAGAGAGGTAACGGTAAAGCCGACGCCAGATCAACCAACTGACCCTGCCGTTAGGGTAGTTGTCACATTAAACTGTACAGGAAGCAGTTCGGGTCTTCGTTAAACTATAGCTGCAACGAACGATTTGTATAAATTGACTTATTGGGCACCGCTTGGAGTGTTCAGTAACAGTGCAGTGAATTATTATTATTATTTCTATTGGTGTTAGTTATGATGTACCTTTTTTAGCCTATATGTCGACTTATTTATTTCTGAATAAAGAACCAAAAAACAAAGTGAATGTTTGCTCGAATTACTCTATCAGTAGATTTCTGTCATATAACACCTAAATACTGTTGTCAAAAAACGACGTTAAACATAAAACATACACTGAGTACTTAGACGTTTCGACGCACAACGAGGCATCGGCAATGATTTTCCATTTATTGACGTTTACGTCGCCATTGGGTAATAATCAAACACACAAGGAATGCCCGTTTCTTGTAATTATGATAAAAGAAAAGCGTTGGGCGCATTTATGATGCAAAACAGCTTATAGCTAAACAGCACCGGTTCAAACATTCTGTAAAATACAAAAGTCTTCGTTGATAAAATGTATACAAGACCTTTAGCACCATAAAAAACAGTAAAACAGAGAAGTCTGCGAAATAACTATGACGGTCAAAATCATTTTACCGCGTGCATATACAAACAGTGCGTCACAGTCACAACTGCATTGAACAAAATGAGAGTGCATATTTCTCTCTGAGTTTTGGAGCTTTATGGAATAATTTGGACGATTTGGAAGTAACAAAATGAAAAGGTTGGTGGATTTTATGTCAGCGAATGACATATTCTTGCTTTGATAAGTTTGTAGTAGGAAGAAAAACTTTATTTTGACTTTTTTGTGCAACGTCATATGAGCAGAATGATGCAATTTTTGTCAAACTTTGAGAGCTTCTATTTTGCAAACGCGTGTATGTAAAAAATATCTCTTTTAGGACAAGAAAGCCTGTTCGCTAGCGTAATGAATGCATGTAAAAATCTTGTTCTGAAACACTTGGTTATATGTATTTTTTACCATGAAAAATTGTTCTAATTCGTGCGAAATGCTCGCGAAAATGAGTGATTTTGAAACGTAAATATCTTATTCACTTCTCAATGAAAATTCATGTTGTTGGTCTCATTCGACAGCTAAACCCTTTCTTGTTTCGATGTTAATTTGTCAAAATTTACACAAATCTGGAAATAGATGATTTTTAGCTCAGAAGTGACAGACCGTATTACCGGCATAACAATGATGCGCCATTTGCAAAGTTGCAACTTTCAACCGTCGTAGTTTTCTAATGCACGAACAGAAATAATATCTGCTTTAGAATCAGAAAGCCAGTTACCCAGCCTAATAAATGCATGCAAAGATTTTGTTCCAAAACATTTCGATGTAGTAGATTTTTAACTCTGAAAAAAGTGACGGAATTCGTCAAAATAGGCACGAAAATGAGTGATTTTCAGACGTGAATATCTTATTCAATCTTCGATGTAAATTCGTGTTCTTGGTCTCATTCTATAGCTAAACCCTTTCTTGTTTTATGATAATTGTGTCATAATTTACAATCTTAGGGAAAGACTTAATTTCTAGCTCAGAAATGACACACCACGGTAAACAACAAAATGGCCGCTCCGTGACAACAAAGGTACATGTTTGGGCGATAATTCTGCAAAAAGTAAACAAGATACCACAAAGACAAATGTCTCCGCTTTACAATGAGACCATTTTCGGCTTTCTGCGATCAGAATTGACTTCAAAACATCGATTTCAAATTGCCCTGTCGTTCACCATCTCCGAACTTTTTCTGGAAACCCAAGTCTAAAATTAGACCGTATTTTCCGAAATCTGGGCGGTGACCTGGGTCACGTGGGGTCAAACGTGAGGTCAAACTAGGTTCAGCAAGGAGCGGGAGTAATGGCTTTGCGCGCGAACGTATCTCTGTGGAATAAAATCATTTTCTTGTGCTTGCAGATGGAGGGAGCTGAAAAATCTTTATGACAAATTACGTCTCAGAATGTCTGCCGTCGAAAACTACCAAGGATGGACTGGGATGGCAATAACAGGAGACGAAATCTGCATGCAAAGGTAGGTCGGTTTTCTCTTCGAGTTTTATTGAAATTAAAAATGGCTGCCAGCCGAAGCCGGGTAAATTGATAGCGTCTGAAATACGTTATGGCATGCCACAAGGTGGAATCTCTAGACCCTGTGTTCAATGTTTTGTGGTCTAGAAGAATAAATAAGCATTTTGACGGACTGAATTAGGAATAATTTCAGCTTTTTAGAGGCACCGAATGCATGTTTCGGCTATCACTGTTGATTGTCATATGAACTAGCCAAGCTTTTTGAGATGCTCAGTTATACATAATGGAAACATTTCTAGACCAAATTTTGTCTCATATTTCGTGTGTAGAAATGAATAGGCTATTTTGCAGAATGCATTATCAAGAAGTACTGATTTTCTAATGCTTTGCTTATTGTTTTTTCAGAGAACTGTATTGATTTGAACAGGCCAAGATGTCTCAAGTTTTACAAGTATATGGAAGTGGTGTGTGACTGATTTTCCACAGCAAAGTTATGGAGACAAAATGAGGTAGGCATTTCACAAATACTCAGCAGATAGATTAAAATTTCAACAAGTACAGTGTCATTCCAGCTTTATGCTTGATACTTGAACATTTCTTGTCATAAGTTCTGTAAAGCTAAAAAAAACTAGACCAATTTTTGTATCATTCATTGTGAGTAAAAATGCATAGACACGTGGGCACATTGAAGTGTCAAGAACCACTGATTTTCTGACGTTTTGCTTATTGTTTTCTTTTTCAGAGCACTGTAATGATTTGCACAGACCAAGATGTCTCATGTTTTACTTTCAAACTGAAGTGATGGGTGACAGGCTTTTACTAGCAAAATTGTGGAGGAAAACTCAGGTAGCTATTCATTTCACAATTACAATGCTGTAATTTCAACTTAATGCTTGAACATTTTTGTCATAAATTCTGTAAGGATGTAGATGTTGATATTTTGCTAAGCATTTCAGTATCAAGTGTCATTCTACATTTGATTTTGTGTTATGCAGAAAACATTAAAATATGAGCAATATTATTTGTTTAGTTTCAATTTTTCAGAGCACAGAACACAGAAATATCTTGAATTTCAACAAGCATAATGTCATTATAGCTTCATATTGTTGAATTGAATCACTGTCATAAATATACTAAGACTTATTCATTTATATTATAGGCTGCCAAACAGACAAGATGCTAGAGTTCACAGTGCTGTGTGCTTTTTTTTTGATGAAAAAAAAACAGAGATAGACATTTTGCCATTGAAAATAATAGACTCTGATGTATTTCGTATTAACGTGTATTGTTTTCTTCTGTTGATATCTGCCCGTACAAGAGGCAATGCCCGTAAAAGAGGCACTACTATTGCTTGAGTTTGCTTTTTCATTTATCAATAGTAACAACAGTCACTGTAGAAAATTACTCCGAGATCATGAGTCTTATAGCCTCTCCTGTCTGTCCGAATTTATACTATGCCGACTTGTTTGCCGGGTACACTGTCCATACCCAATACTAAAAGATAAGGGTATTCACCAGTGTGAATGAACAAGTTCACTCACGCTGGTTGTACCTTTGCTTATTTAGTGTACTTATCAGACAAGTTTGGCCTTTAACATCTCGGAGAAATATCATACATCAAGTAACTCTTTTGACCCGGAGACATTCTTGCCCCAGATCTTGCATTGGCAAAATCTGTGACAAAAATGTCTTCGAGTCCTCTGACTCTTCGAGTCAAGTGGGATAGAATCGAACCCGAACAATCGATTGTCATTTTTCTTTCGTTATGCTGCGAATGGAAAAAGTCCCAAGTATTTGCACAGAATGTTTCTCGCTCCGTTGACGTCTCGATGAGTTTTGTAATTGCAACTTTCACAAGTAAACGTTTCCTTTCCACCGAGTTTGTTGTTCTTCACACCGCAATTACCACAGGTCTTTGATGTGTAACGTTCGTCTTGTGTGATCGCTTCGCAGTCCGTGCCACGAACTCTGTGTAACAGTCTCTGTCTGAATCTGTAGTGCTGCCAACACAGCAAATCTCTGTTAGCTCTTTTGGCAAGATGGTTCGGTCTGTCTTTTCTCACGATGGACGAAACCGATATCTTGCCAAGAACGACCAGTTTGTAATTCTCGACCAGGTACGAGCACAGCTTCAAGTGCACGTCGTCGACGTACGTTTTCAATTTGAGGTGCAGCTTCTTCAGTTGTCCGATTCTGTCTTGCACCGCTTGCTTCTGCTTTTTCTCCCGAGCGCACGACAAGAGACGGTGAACATAATCGATCTTGTCATGAAATTCGTAAATGACTTTTTTCTTGTCTGCCTCCGGTCCGATTTGAAATGCTTTTAAGTTGCTAGGATCGTAGCACGTCGCAAACGTCCTGCCTCCCGGATCGATTGAACATATCGAATCTGAAGTTTGCACTTGTATCTGTCGCGTACATATTGGATCGCACGGAATCTGCAGTATGAATTTCCCATTCGGACGTTTGCATACCTTCATGTCGTGACTCAAAGGTGGTATCTTAGATACATTTTTCGAAAGCCTGAGAAACCTTTCTTTCCTGTCCTTCTTACATTTCGAAAAATTGTCTGACATCAAAGCTATTCTCGATTGCCGAATTCGTTCCTCCGGTATGTCTTTTTCGGTAAGCAACCTCGCGTATTGTCTTTGCACTTCGAACGATCCTTCACGTAATATAGCAGTGTCTTTGTTTCTGAGATCAACTTTTGTTTTCTTCTGATTGGTTTGAGTAGACTTGTACATGGTGCAAAAGTTCTTACAGGCCGTCAACTTGATAGAGGACATCTTGTCGAAAAACCAGTCGTCTCCTGGAAGTCTGTACTCGGCCGAAACGTCTGTTGAATTTGTTTTTGTAACCACTCTTTGCAAGTCGAACTGCTTAGGTTTGAAGTCTTTCTCCTTCACTAGGTAATTGCACCAGTGATAAGCGTAGTTGCTTACTTTGAGCATCTGATTCAACGTTCGCTTCTGCTTTGACGTAGGTCGAATGCCGACAGAATAAGTACACATAAATTTGTCTTCCATCTTAGCACATTTTGTTTTCACATTCAGATCCGAGTAATGTGTCGAGCTTGCAGAAGAGACGTCACAGTTCAATTCCAGCATTCGTGCCTTGTCAATCCAGGACTTGAACGTTTCCCGCCCGTTGACAAACGCAGCTTTCCACAAAGTCATCTGTTCTCGTTTTCTCTTCATTTTGAAGTGATGTTTGAACCGAAGTGCAACCGGCTTTATTGGGATTAAGAAAAATAATATTTCCCTTTAATGCTTTTTTTTTCATCAAAAGTTTACCAATGCCCGTGAGAATTCATGGACAGGTGTTAGATGCTTTTCCTCCACCAAAGGGAAGCACGACGTTCCCTCTATTGAGATGTGCGAAATACACTCTTTGGTTGCCTAGCTGTCCGGACGCCGCAGTTAGATGTATGGGGAAGGGCATCGAATGTCTATCCATGATACCGATCCTTGTGATTCTAAGTTTGATCTGGCATTGAAATCATACTGTACTACATGTTGGAATTTTGTCCTGATGCGTCACAGGATAGTTATCATTTTCTCACTATCCTGTTGCTAACTTTTTCCAAATTTCGATCAGTAGGGAAACAAAACAACATGATGTTGGAATTTTCTCCTGAATTACTAATGCATAACACGTTGTTGAACATCAGTGTCCAATGTAGGGAGAAACTTCTCCTATTACATTATGATGATGTATACGAAATGCCAAAGCATTGTGCCCTTGTATGTACGGGACACATTTTCCAAAACAGTCCACCTTGATAGTTTTATATTATATGTAGGATTTCATGTTTGGTCAAACATTATACTCCTCCGATGGTACATACACGTGTTTTTAAGTATTTAAGGAGAAGTTGGCATTTGGGCATTTCAACCATCATGACAAAGTGGTCCATACTCGTGTTTTTTTAAGTATTAAAGGAAAAAGTTTGCATTGGACATTTCAACTATTGTGAACATACTTTTGGGACCTAGGACTATGTTTGTGTCTGCCAGATCAAACAATATGGAAACCACGTTGTCACACACACCAAGCCGAGAGCGATGCAAAAACACGTCCGCTCTCGACGGCTGTACAATTGGTCATGTGACCACTTGCAACTTGAGGAAAAAATGCTCGACGCTGATTGGTCAGTTACTTTCAGTGTAGACTCGTCCCGTTGGACGAAACCACGTTGAAAGCTATCAGCCAATCAAATCGTTCGTGACGTCACAGTTTGTTATTTTTCGGCAGGCAGAGCCTTTATAAGCGGCTGCACAAGCTCAGTTGTTCAGTTAGGCGGGCGGATTTCACCAAAATTTCAAGGTGTTTCCGCGTCAGTATGTTTAAGATTTTTCTAGTGTTAAAATGTTCAAGTTTGGATTAAAAGTGTTATTCGTGGTAATAAGAGTACAAGACAGATGAAGAATGCCTGGGGTGAGTACTTTGGCAAAGTCGCGTCGCTCTCGTATTGTACACGTTAGGATTTTGATTAGGACACAAAAGACTGGCAACGCACGTTGGCATAGCGATGCCAAGTCTTGGTTCGGCTAGAACTTGATCCGGGGTTTCGATCAATTGAGAATGTCCAGTGTTCGGCGTAGTTGGGTTAGGGCGAGGAGACTCGATATACCGAAAATGGAAAGACGGTTGAGCTCCTGTCCCCGTCATCCCGACCAATATCTTTCCAGCTTAACACAGCTGGAATTCTCAGTTGATTGAAATGACACTCGAGATGATATACTTACTCTCGAGGTCGTCTGAGTGTCTACTGTTTGAGCCTTGCATCATGTTGATGCTGCTTTCCGATATTGACGGTAGACATGGTCACCTGTTGATCGTTCAGTGCTTTTGCAGATCGCCAGAAAATGCGATAGCCAATTAACGAACCACATTTTTTTCCTTCAGCTTTTTTGCATGTTAGGAGCAATGACAAGTTGTTTGAAACGAGAGCGACGGGACGTTTGCAACCTTAGTATAAGAATAATGTTATGATGTTTAGATATGATAGTTATGTCTTAGATGGTTAGTTGTTAAGTCCTAAGTTGTGCACAACTTATTGTTACTAAATGTTTTTTTCCTCTCTGCACAGGACTTGGTCACTTTTATCATTAGTGGTGGAGTACGGCAAGGGGCGTTTTTCATATCCTTACTTGTTTAGCTTAATTTAAGAAAACGACTCTTGGCTTGCTCACACTGCTAAATGATAACATAAGTGACATCAAAATTTCAGAACTTTGGCAAACATAAGCTTATGCTTGTAATTGGAAAAAATTCAATGTTGCATCTAGTGTACAGCTTATTTGACACGTAACAGCTGTACACAATGCGATGCAACCTTTTTCTCTCTTCTCTTACTCTAATACTCTCTTGTTCTCTTTCAAAACAAAAACTCAAAATTACTAATGCTAATGGACCGAACGGCAACCGATATCGCTAGGGTCGGGCTAAGTTTAGGCAAAAACGGGACAGCCAAAAGTATGGAGGTGTCGTTAGACCAGCTTTATGCTATGGTAGGGTGATGTGCAGTAGCATAAGGAACCGCTTTTGGTCATCACGAGGCGTTACAAGCTTGGAAAAGTAGGAGTGACTCCGTCTAGTGACAGGATCTGGTCTTATTATGTCCGCTAGATTGCTAGATCGGGTATACACACCAGCTCTGTATGCCAAAGGGTGCCTACTTATGACAAGCTTGCAACGTCATCCTAGTACAAAAAACTTGAAAGCCCGACTCTGGTGTATGTCCTGTCGAAATTTCGAATCTTTGGCAAACACAAATCTCTTTCTCATTTCAAACAATCGAAATCAAAATTACTAAGGCTAATTACTATGGACCGAACGGCAACCGAAAGTTCTCATTCAGATTGACTTCCATAGATCGGCGCGGGTAAACTGTCAATGCTGGTTTCGGCCCGACTCTGCATTTGGTAGGCAATGAAGCCGGTGCGGGGAATTAGTTTGCCCGTCATTGCTACGATTGTCTGCCAGATATAACATGTGCGTACCACGTTCTTTGGGATGGGCGACGCTTCTCTATCGAGACGCCCGATATCACCTTAGAATAGCCTTACCGTCCAAGCGTTGCGGTAAGTGTTCGGGGACAAGCATGACAATGTCTGGCAGAGATACTGATCGTTCAAAATTCGAAACACTACTTTGGCACTCTATCCCAAATTTCTTTTAATGCTACCTTGTTTCGAGGCCCTGTGATCTAGAGATTCTATGCATACCACTTTGGATTCTCAGATGACAGTTTGGTCACGAGACAAGCCAGTGACAAGTCTGGATAAATGCAGAGTCGAAAGAAATTTGGTACTGTACATTTTTATAAATGTGATATTGCAATTCTGAACGAATACGTCGGCTCATACCTCAGGCCGATGTCTGATTAGCTTATTGTTGAAAAACGAAATGTTAATTCTTGCTTGTAATTTGGACACGATATTTTTACATGCCAAAGAGCATAGATGCCTAATTAAGACCAACCATTTCATAATAGACTTGAATTACTGGTAAGGCAAAAGCAATGATCATTTTTGAAGGTATTCGTATAAAATGCTCGTCTTTTGCTATTGACAAAACAGCGATATTGTACACACGAGTCCTTTGGTTAAAGCATACAAATGTCCAGCATTAACTCATAATTGCAATTGGTTTTTCATAAGGTATGTTGTCACTAATTACTAAAGAGCGAAATCATAGTGACTTTTGACTATATGCTTAGTATTCTGCTAACAAAAGTGGATGAGAGCACATTTGTGTTTCAAGCTGATGGGCAATTGTCTACTTTAGTCTCCAGTTTGAATTCGCATCTGTATGTATGTATTTTGAACTGTCCTGGTGTCCAAGCATTGGTTACTGACTACGTTAGTTTTAATTAAGGATATTGATGTATAGATATAGCCATAGTATCATGATAAGTTTAGGGACTAGTGGTTAAACCCGAATTTAGATGTAGTTTTTGTTTTATTGTCATCATACTGAAGCAAAAGAATAACATCAGCTTAATACTTTAGTCAGTCAGTCTCACTTTTACGCTCGATCTTATTCTGGCATTGCAGAAGCAGCACTTGCCATTTGCTTTTATCCGATCGACACAATATTCGCAAAATGTGTGACCGCAAGGCACGAGTGTATGGTCTTTCTGTGCGGACAAGCATATGATGCACAGCATCAGTTCGTCCCTTGCCTCTTGCTTGGCTTCGGACAGTTCTCTCTGATGAGCCAACAGTAGCTCATTTTCCCTCTTTTCCCAAGCCGTTTCGGTCAATGTACCGCTGGTGCTGCTTGCATTTGTAACCGTTGCTGAAGGTTTAGCGTACGGTTTGCGCTTGTGAAGTCCTCTGATTCCTTTCACAGGACTTTTCGATTTCAAACTACATGTAGGCGTTGGCGTCAAAGTTGGACTAATGATATCTGGTAGATCGTCATCATCTATCACGATAGTATCTGTCGGATACAACTGTCGATTTCTTCCAATGTTTACTGAAATAGAAAAGAAAAAACATGTGTCAGTTAACATTTCTATTCTATTGACAATCAGCCATTTCTGCAATTTCAAATCAAAAAAGATTTTCTTTGACTGTTTGATTACTGTTGAAGTGAAATATACTTTGTATCAAGCTCAAAGTCTACACTCACCGATTTCGTCCAACAGATCCTGATACTGCAAAACGAATCTTGCTGTAGATATTACGTCTGATATGTCCTGGTCTGTTGTTGCCTCTTTGATTTCGTCTTCGTACAGATTAAGTTTGAATATAGTAGACACATTTTGTTTGAAACTCGATGGATCCCGTCCCTCTTCTATGTTGATTGCACGTACAATATTGTCAACGTTTTCTATTAGATGATGTGCTCTTTTGACTAGTCCTTCCTCTTGTACTGGATGAATGTCTCCACTACCTGTTGATCGCTCATTTCCATGATCAGAGCTATAAAAATTCGCGGCTGAACCGACCGATTGTCTGATACGGAATGACACTAAGACCACATCTGCGCCCACTCTTTCTAGCAAAAAATGTTTCGACCAATCAGAACGGTTTGCTTAAACCACGCCTACTTTGTATTGACCAATCAGAAAGCAGATGATTGAAAAAGTTATTTTTCGGTACAGTACCGGGGAAATCGACACTTGGGCTTCAGTCTACTGACTGCAATTGTACTGTCAAGATGCAAAACAATTCTTCTCAACAATTTAGCAAGATGAAAGTTAAACATAATCAGCATTGAAACATGAGACAGAGGTCTCGAACTCTGGATATGCTACTAAGAAACGAAGATGACGAAGATAAGAATTACAACGAGACAGAGCATACATTGTTGCTCAGCAGATGTCATCAAAGTTATTTGGAAGAACAACTGTATGGATTTCTTTCAGACGACGACATCGAATATCTACATGTGCTGTTCATTATGGACTTGTCGAATCCTGAAGTGACATATGAGATAGCTTTGTCGAAATATGATACTAGATTCTTGATACTTGTGATAGACTATTATGACATACAACTGTGGAGAGATGAACTCAAAACCTTTGTCGCGAGGAATGAACGGGTCTATTGGATTCTGGCTAATGCAACTCTAATACTGTCGTTTGTCGACAACGGAATAACAGACAGGTTCATGAGAGAGGTGGATCATAAGAAACATTACAGGCCTATGCCACCGTTTGTGTTTTATCAGACGCCCAGAAGAAACGCAACGTGTTTCGGGGACATTTATCAAGCTATTGGCACTCGTAACTAAACTGAACTGATGTTGGTACATATTAGTGAATAAAAAAGGGTCAATTTGAACATGTGCTTGTTATGTTATGCTATGATATGTTATGTCAACCAACAAGATCGATTGTCACAGTAATTTGCCCAATGCTGTGCAGTAAACAACATGCCATTCAACTTTCAAAAATACCCAAAGCCCTAACCCTTACCTAAAATGTACAAGACTGTAAGTCAATGCCAGTGATTTTGACAAGGTCTGATAAGTAGTGCCCATTAGTACGTGTTATGAGAAAAACAAAACGCCAGTTGATACTCGTCCTCAAGTAAAACCGACGGTACATCATTAATGCGATTATAGTTTAATCACATTCAAACTTAAAACAAACCCAACTCATCCAGTTTTAACAACTTTCAAAAAAATCGACCTCCATAAACCTAACCTAGCCCAACTCCGAGGACCAAACACATCAACAGCCGATTTCACTTTGGAAAAAAATTGTCTTGTTATTTGATATTGGGAACTAATTCCAAATACACGCTAAGAATGGCCGGGATGTAATTCCAAAGCTTTAAAATATTTTTATGTGCATATTAGATGTTGGTATCTCTTGTATTCTGTTATTCTTGTACGGAAACCTGTCAAGGTGATAATGGACAATTCGAATAAGTCAGATACGAATGATAAAGTTACAGAAGTAATTTTGCCAAAGTACGAAGATGTTCCGTGGGTCGAAGCTCAAATTGACTGGGATCATGTTTCACAACACTGGTATGATGAAAACACATATCAGTGTTTGCTTTGTGGTATCATCTCAATACATGCAAATTTTAGAGCAGCGCCTCGATGCGGACATTTGTGTTGCATAGGATGTTATTATGAAATCTTAAGAGGATGGTCATGTTTCTGTTGGACGACGCATCCTTACAATTTGTATTTCGACTGGCAAAGAGTTGGTCCTCTGGAAGAATAATGTACAAACCAACTTCACACACATTGAAATGCAAGTGAGTGATTTGTGGCGTTCGAAATAGTTTGTATTTTGAACGTTAAGCCTATTTGCGAAAAATGTGAATAAAAAAGTGACCATAACTGACGATTAAATAAAAACAACAGATAACATTGTTGATAAATTGTACGGTTCTGAACTCTACAGAAAAAGCGAAGTTCAGAAACACCAGTTTCCTTGATTTTGAAATATATGAATATTTTTCCAATGTGTTTGAAACGAAATCGAAGCAAACAGAGGATGATTTTTATAAAGAAGTCAAATTTTTTCAAACTACACTAGATAAAACAAGTGAATTTTGCTTGAGAAAGAGTAAGACTGAATTGTCAATTGGAAAATCGAGATGGGACGAAAAGTTTCAAGTTACACAGCTAGATTGCGAATGGATGAAGACAAAGGAATTATCTTTCATTTCCAAGCTTCGTTCTACTCAACATATTCGACCCGTATGATGCCCTTTCTCGTTTCTGTTGGAACGAGCAAAAGAAACAGAAAGGTGCAACTGAGACCAAAAAATAATATTTGAGAAATTGGCTTGTCACAGGTATAAATATTGCGCGTTGCCTGAATCTAAATCAAAACATTTCAATCATGTTACTCATATTTATATACGAACCTTCGGACGTATTTTCCAAAGACTCCACAAAAAGAAATTCGTTCTACACGAAGAATCATCTTTGTACGGAAGAAGAAATAGGTAATGTTCTAGACATTTTTCATAGAACCAAGGATCATCTAGTAGTGCATGTATCAGTCAAAAGTATTCAAGATGAAATATCTTGGTTGGGAATACAACGCATATTATCGAAAGTGACCATCGACGATCAGTATGGATTTTACATACGGAGTGAAATAGCGAAAAAAGTTACTCTAGTATTTGATTCGGAAATTCCTATTTTAGAAAACGTACCGCATATCGACGAATTCGTTTACGATCAAAAGCAAGGGATATTCTTATGTCCAACGATGAAAGAAAAGCTCGAATGGTTGGTTGCATTGGAATGCGATATCGTTAAAATAAAATAGTGTGCCAATAAATGGACAGTTTGACATACATCAACTATTTCTGACTGGAAATTCGTCCTAATTCACAATGAATAAAGCAGTAACAATTTTGCCAAAGTATGAAGATGTTCCGTGGGTCGAAGCTCAAATTGATTGGGATAAGGTTAAAATACCAAAGCAGTGTTTGCTATGCGGTGTAATATCAGTAGATGCAAATTTCAGAACAGCGCCAAGATGTGGACATTTGTGTTGCGTGCGCTGCTATTTTGAAATTCTAAGAGGTGGTTCGTGTTTCTGTTGGACAAAACGCTCCTTATAACATATTTTTCAACTGGCAAAGAGTTGGTCCATTGGAAGAATGACAACTGAACATTGACTTTTATAATAGGGTAAATACATAAAACAATGTTGATGCAGATTGATATCTATTTTAATTGAAATAATGAATCATTTGTACAAATATCATAGTTCTAAATAAATGGCAATTACACTTCCAAAATCATATTATTGTTTTCCAATTCTCAATATCTAGTCAGTGAATCTCAATTTCGAAATGAACCGAATATCACTCCTGCAGAATGGGCAGTGTCTGTTATTCACAAATGATCTAACGATACAGTCAACACACATTATGTGTCCACATGGCACTAGAACTACATTTTTCTCCTCATCCAAGCAAATTCTACATTTCTTGAACTCTTGTAGTGCTTCTTGTACATTCTGCACAGCTATTTCAGCGGCCAAAGATAGAGTATCCGAAACAAATGTTTCTAATAATCTTCTGAGAGCGTCGACATTAACTGCTTCGTCCGCGTCTTCTACCACGTCTATCACATCTACGCTATGCTCTGACTGCAAAGTCACTCTTGACATCTCTGAAAATAAAAATGAGGAGAATGCCAGTTATGATGTAAAGTGATCATAGTGGAATATAATACGATACAACTTCAAATTCAATTGTGTAGCGTCTTGTTATACAGAGACAAGTTCTATAAGTCAACTATGTTCAACATAATAAACGTACCTAAGTTAGTATTCAATCGTCGTTGTTGCTGTATCAGAACAGCCAAAGGTGCTGCGGTTCTGCTCATGATTTGTATTTTTGTGTTTCTTTTTTCTGATGCGATCAGGTCGAAGGCGAAAATCAGAATGATGTAGAAAAATAATTTATTGCTCAAGACACAAGAAGAAATACATCAACCAATCAAAACGTTCGATACAAAAAGTTAACCACGCCTACTACTTTGTAAGCACGTTTCTGGTTGAATGTTTGTTTTTTCTGACGTCATCTCAATATAGATTTGATTACATGATGTATTTTCATAATCAGTCTACTCTGAGCTCTTACCGAGAACACAAGAAAAATTCGTATCTATAACTAACGTAATTCACATAGGAAAATACCATCTAGACACGCAAGGTAAGCTAGACGATGTATTTTAAACAATTGTATTTGTCGTAGTTACTTTGTATCGCGCTTTATGCTATTTCAAACCGAATCTCTTTGAGCGATTTTTATGCTTGAATATATTTGTTCTGTAATTACAGATGAGTTTCCAGTGCGAAAAGTGTGGTGAGGTACCAGTGCTGACATGCAATGAATGTTTCACCGCTTTACAGTATGAGGGACAGGAGCATGCCTGCGTCGGCCAGATAGAAAGACCGTTTCTCTGCTTGAAGTGTAAACTTGTACAACAAGTCAAGAAGGCAGAGTGTGTCATTTGTGGAAATAAAACATTTTTTGAGTGTATGGAGTGTTTCTCCATTATGGAATATAACGGACAAAGTCATAATTGTCCAGACAAATGTACTGAAGCATTAACGCCTATTTGCGAAAAATGTGAATAAAAAAGTGACCATAACTGACGATTAAATAAAAACAACAGATAACATTGTTGATAAATTGTACGAAGTTTGCTTTATGAAAATGTTCTTTTCTTCTATTAAAACATTCGATCCACATGACGCCTTTTCTAGTTTCTGTTAGAATAAGCATTAGTGAAACCTTTCATGGAAAAATCAAACTTTTCCCAAGTCAGAAAAATACCTGGTGAACATCAGTTTACTCCTCGCCATTACACCCGAGGCAGACAAGAAAGAGGTCATTTTTTATCAAAGTTTTTGACAAAATAATCTCGAACAACTTTTCCTAGTTCTAATCCGCAAATAGCCCAATTTGATTTGAAAAAAAAAACGTTCCAAAATCAATGTCAATGTCACTAAATCAGAGCTTAAGCCCGTTTATGCTTGACACAATGAAAAGTGACGGAATGTAATCTCAATTTAGTTAGAAAAAATAACATTGACCTCACCATAAACGAAATCAAACAAACTAAAGGTTATGATCTGAGACAACGCCTGCCGAAGTTCTACAAGAGAAGTCTCATCAACTTGTACATATATTACAACGACAAGCATCGACGAAATGACTACTAAACATTTGACTTTTTTAAATAGTTTATAATTTATTACTCAAGACACAAGAAGAAATACATCAAACAATCAAAACGTTCGATACAAAAAAAAGTTAACCACGCTTACTTTTTTTATTTTGTAACGACGTTTCTGGTTGAAGGTATGCTTTTTGAGACCTAGGTCTAAAGGTAAATGAAACATTTCTGATCATATCAATTTTAGCTTTCTGACTGATCAGACGTATAATTTCATCTCTTAGAACTACTCAATCAACTTAGAATAAAATTACATCGACTCGCTTGTAAGGTAAGCATCTATTTTGCATTACTTTGAAAATGTAACCGATGGAATTGCAAAATCAATTTTGTAATGATTTGAATTGGCGCTGTATCTATTCATTATTGTGAGACGAGAACTTATACTCGTGTTTCTTTTTCTACATCAGATGGCTTTTCATTGCGAACGATGTGGTGACATGCCAACGTTGACATGTGAAGATTGCTACAAGGCACTACAGTATAGAGGACAGGAACACGCGTGCAGTAAAGAAATAGAAAGACCGTTTTATTGTCTGAGATGCACGTTCATACAAGAGTCCAAGAAAGCAACATGTTTGATTTGTGGAGAAAAGGCATTTTACGAATGTAAAGGATGTGAATCGATCATGGACTATGATGGACAATACCATAACTGTCCAGAAAACTGCACAGAAGCGTTCACTCCTGTTTGTGATAAATGCGAATGAACTGTGAGTCATCATTGACGGTTAAAATAGTTAACCATATAGTTATTATTGTACCGAGATGCTTTTTTTTTTATCATAATTGTCAATTCTACAAGTAAAAATACTATATAAAAGACTTGTCTTCGTGTTTTCCCTTTATTAGTTTGTTAGTTTTAACACATTCGACCCGCATGACGACTTTTCTCGTTTCTGTCGGAACAAGCATTAGTGAAACTTTTGATGAAAAAAAAGTATTAAAGGGAAATCGTGTTTTCCTATTCAGTATAATACCTGGTGTGCATCAGTTTACTCCTCACTTAAGAATGAAGAGAAAACGAGAACAGATGACATTGTGGAAAGCCGCGTTCGTCAATGGACGGGAAACGTTCAAGTCATGGATTGACAAGGCACGAATGCTGGAATTGAACAGTGACGTCTCGTCTGCAAGCTCGACTCATTACTCGGATCTGAATTTGAAAAGCAAGTGTGCAAGAATGGAAGACAAGTTTATGTGTACATTTTCTGTCGGTATTCGACCTACGTCAAAGCAGAAGCGAACATTGAATCAGATGCTCAAAGTGAGCAACCACGCTTACAACTGGAGCAATTACCTAGTGAAGGAGAAAGACTTCAAACCTAAGCAGTTCGACTTGCAAAGAGTTGTTACCAAAACAAATTCAACAGACGTTCCGGCCGAGTACAGACTTCCAGGAGACGACTGGTCTTTCGACAACAAGATGTCAGGTATCAAGACAACGGCATGTAAGAACTTTTGCACCATGTACAAGTCTGCTCAAACCAATCAGAAGAAAACAAAGGTCGATCTCAGAAACAAAGACACTGCTATGTTACGCGAAGGATCGTTTGAAGTTCAAAGCAAGTACGTGAGATTGCTAACGGAAAAAGACATACCAGACGAACGAATTCGGCAATCGAGAATAGCTTTAATGCCAGACAACTTCTCGAAATCTAAGAAGGACTGGAAAGAAAGGTTTCTCAGGCTTTCAAAAAAAGTGTCCAAGCTACCACCTTTGAGCCACGACATGAAGGTGTGCAAACGTCCGGATGGGAAATTCATACTGCAGATTCCGTGCGATCCAATATGTACGCGACAGATACAAGTGCAAACTTCAGATTCGATATGTTCCATCGATCCGGGAGGCAGGACGTTTGCGACATGCTATGATCCTAGCAATATAAAGACATTTCAAATCGGACCTGAGGCAGACAAAAAGGAAATCATTCACAAGTATCACGAGAAGATCGACCAAGTTCATCGTCTCTTGGCGTACGCTCAAAAGAAAAAGCAGACGCAAGCCGTACAAGACAGAATCGGACAACTGAAGAAGCTGCACCTGAAATTGAAAACGTACGTCGACGACGTGCACTTGAAACTGTGCTCGTACCTGGTCAAGAATTACAAACTGGTCGTTCTTGGCAAGATATCGGTTTCGTCCATCGTGAGAAAAGACAGACCGAACCATCTTGCCAAAAAAGGCAACAGGGACTTGCTCTGTTGGCAGCACTACAGATTCAGACAGAGACTGTTACACAGAGTCCGTGGCACGGACTGCGAAGCGATCGCTCAAGACGAACGTTACACTTCCAAGACCTGTGGTAATTGCGGTGTGAAGAACAACAAACTCGGTGGAAAGGAAACGTTTATTTGTGAAAGTTGCAATTACAAAACTCATCGAGACGTCAACGGAGCGAGAAACATTCTGTGCAAATACTTGAAACTTTTTCCATTCGCAGCATAACGAAAGAAACTGACAATCGATTTTTTCGGGTTCGATTCTATCCCACTTGACTCGAAGAGTCAGAGGGCTCGAAGACATTTTCTGCACATATGTTGAAAAAAAAATATATGTGGCAAGAATGTCTTCGGGTCAAATGAGTTATCAGAGTGAAGATTGACACTATATTACAAGATGCTGGTAGAAAACACTCGCTCATATCTGCTCATTGTGATTACTTCGATCTAGAATTCGAAATGAAACTTGTCAGCGTTGCAGAAAATGAAATTATCTGTACTAAAATGAACAGATACGAGATCGAAATCAAGGAAATGGAACCAACAAATTTCCTTACTCTCTTTCTTGCGTTCAGATGCTTTTTCGCATCAATAGTTGAGATATTGAAAGGGCAATGCAGCGTCATTACAAATATGATACTGACTGTTATGTTTTTACATTGTTGGGTGCAAACACGATGTTTGAATATACCTGAAGTAAACCTGCACAAGGATTTGTTTTTGGGCTATAATCCAAATGTTATTCCTCAAGAAAATAAATCTGTGCCAGTCAACGTTACACTCGATATGTATTTGATGTCTATTGACAACATTGATGAGAAAGCACAAACTATTACGATCAAGGCTTACCTGGAAATGAAATGGAAAGATGCCTTTCTCACATGGGATCCTGTAAAATACCCAGGAATAACTAGAATAAGTGTTAAAATTGCTGATATATGGATTCCGGACGTTGTATTGACTGACACTTCTGATCAACTGACTGATTTAGGACAAGTTGATGGAAAAGCTGATGTGAAAAGTGATGGCTTGGTAACCGTCTGGCTTTACAAGTTATATACAGTTACATGCAAAATTTCGATCGCAAAGTTTCCTTTCGATAAACAGAAACGTGAATTTGCGTTCGCTTCCTGGAGCCTTACGACATCTGTTCTTGTTTTAAACAGCTCACAAAAGAAACCGGATATGAGGGATTTTACAGAAAGTGGTGAGTGGTATCTAACCGGAAGTGAAGTAAAAAGCATAAGGAGAAGCTACGGTACTGATTACTTTGACACTGTTCAGTTAGTTCTGAAACTACAAAGTAAGTCTCTGTATCACATCATGAACATTATTTTTCCGGTTCTGTTTACCGTTATTTTGAATATTGTTTCATTTTTGCTTCTGTCATCAAGCGGTGAGAGGGTTACTTTGTCCATATCAGTATTTCTCATTCTTGCTGTTTTCTTGACAACTATTAACAGTTCGATGCCAGAATCCTTTGATGAAGTCGCCTTTTTAAGTGTTTACGTAAGTCTGCAACTTCTTGGAAGCGCCCTCACAATCATATTCACAATCATATCTTTACATCTCTTTCATCGCGAGACAAGCTGTCATTTACGTATACCGGCGGTCTTAAAGGCTTTTGTCAAAGCTGGTTGCGTTAACGCAAAATCAAACGAACATTACCAGATGCCGAATGACAATTCTAAAGATTGTTTGGACAATTCATCCCAAGAACGCATCAAAGTCAGTGATGAAGGTCGGCCTGTGACGTGGAAAATGGTGTCAATAGCAGTTTTTAAATTGTGTCTTATATCGGCAATCTGTTGGCACATTGTTCTAACAACAAGTCTAATGATAAGCTTTCATAGTTAGACATTGTCCTGTTCGTGAGCTTTTCTTATATAATTATTCTTATTACTGAATATCAGCACTTCTATATATCACTGTTAAAAATATTGATGCTTTTAACTACGTATAATATAAAGGATTATGTAATATTTACTTGATGGTGAAACCAAACTAATTGGTCCGGAAATGGGTAAACTGCGTTCGTATAAACAACAACAACAACAACAACAACAACAACAACAAAATTTATTCAGCATTAAGTAATATAACATTACTTCTAGCCTACATACAAGTGTAGTGACAAAAACAATGAAAATTTTGCTTTCAGTTTTAGAGAAATGTGAACTTCAAATATATCTTTAAGCAGAAGCTTAAGTATTACGATAAGTTACTAAAATAACAATAACATGTTAATATTTATTTGTCTAGTTCTTTTCTACGTTTATTTGCAAAATATATATATATATTGATAGATTAATTATATCTTTCTTGTTTCTAGACATTAAAAGATTATCAAATTTTTGCAAAGTTGGCCAGGTAAAATAATATGACTTTAAGAATTTCCTACGTAAATCTGAATATATAGGACATGTTAACAGAAAATGATATTCGTTTTCTACAGTTTTCGATGTACAAAATTTACAGACTCATTCTAATCTTGAAATATTGTAATATCTTCCCCTCTCTATTTCAAGACTATGTGAAGATAAACGAAATCTACTAAGGGCGACTTTGAATCGTTTTGCTAGGCTATAGTAATCAAGATTTGGTTCGAGAGTAAAATTATGTTTGAACCTAGAATATGTTATTAATCTCTGTGAGTTATTGATATCTGCATACCAAGTTTGATGATACTGATCAAATATTCTTTGTTTAATAAAATCAAATACCGACATATTTTGATAATTATGAAAATTATTCCACATATCAGATAAGCCCAGACTGTCCAAAACAGTTTTGATTTGATACGCCCAGTTCTGACCATTATATGTTATATTGTTTTCTGTATCTTCCTTAAGCATATTAAACATTTGCTTTAATAAACTATTCTCACCTAACTTTTGAATTTTTAACCAGTATCTAATCATGTTTATGTGTCGTTTAATTTTCATGGGTTCCCTGCCAAGTTCACCATATAATCCTGTCAGATTTGTTGAATTATTAACAACAAGAATTTTTCTACAGAATTTTGTATGGATTAATTCTATATCTTTTCCATCTACGGCCCCCCATACTTCTGAGCAGTAATTTAGAACTGAGGAAACCAACGTTTCAAATAATTTACATTTTTCACTGGTTTTGAATTCATACTGGTAGAAAATAGAAAACAGTCGATACAACGCTTTTGATGCATGATCTGCTATAGCTTTTTGCGTACGCGACCAATTGCCATTCTTAAAGAAGTATATACCTAAATATTTAAAGGATGATACCACTTCAAGTTTATCGCCGTATAAATAAAAGGTAAAATTGGTTGGTCTCCCTTTTTCGAAGATAATGACCTTGGTCTTACTTGTATTTATTTTTAAACCAAAAGTATTACAGTACGTTTCTACATTCTTTAACATACTTTGCAAAGTTTCAGGATTGGTAGAAAATAATACTTGATCATCAGCGTAAAGTATTAGAAACAGACTAAGTTCATTGATAGAGAATATACCATCAAGATCAGCATTTATATTTTTCATTAAATCATTTACGAACATCATAAATAAAAGTGAAGAACTTGGGTCTCCTTGTTTTACCCCTTGATGAGAGTTTATAACATCTGGGTGGACTTGCCCATTATACTTAACAGAAGCACGAACAACTGCATACATTGATTTTATTGCTTTTACCATTTTGGTGCTAACATTTTCTGCTAGTAATTTTTGCCAGAGGAATGAACGATTTATTTTGTCGAAACATTTCTCGTAATCTATAAATATAGAATATAATTTTTTACCGGAATACAACACCTTTGATACAATTGAATGTAAAAGGAATATACAATCTATCGTACTTTTACATTTTTGAAATCCAAACTGACAATTTACAAGTGTTTCGTATTTGTCTGTCCATGCGGTTAGTCTGTTAAGTAATATATGTGAATATATTTAAGACAGAATATTATTTAGTGTCATACCACGGTAGTTTTTACATTCTTTTGGATCACCCCCTTTGAATATAGGGAAAATGTATCCAGTCCCCCAACTTTCAGGGTATTCCCCGCTGTCAAAAATTTGATTAAAAATTGAAACAAGGTGAGAAGAGATTATACTGTAAGATGACTTAATTATTTCTGCTGAAATGCCATCTGGGCCAGAAGATTTAAAGTTATTTTGTTTGAGTACGGCTTTATGTACCTCCTGCTCAGAAATTGGTAAATCAAGTTCATCATCATGGATATTTTCAAAATTATCCTCTTCAATATTTACATCTGCATCACTGTTTTCACCAAATAATGTAGCAAAATGCGTATGAAGCTGATCGATTTCTATATCTTTATTTTTAGAACTTTTCTTTTTAAAACATTTTTTAACCGATTTCCAAAACCTACGGGGTTGTTTCGTTGCAATATTTTCAAGTTCACGACTCTCACGCAACTTAAATCTATATTTTGTTTTTGATTTTATTTTATTATATTGCTTACGCATTTTCACAAAGTGTTTTCTATTTTCGTCCGTACCATTTTTAACAAAAATATTTCTTGCCCTTTTAAATACCTTTTTTGCTGTGTAGCATTCATCATTGAACCATTTTGGTTTACTTTAATGGGGTTTATCATTATTTGAAAAGGATACATCCCTTCCGAAGACAAACATTTGTTACTTTTAAAGTAATAATTGTATTCGATGCCTTGTTTCTGCTTCATAGTTGATCAATGCTGCGACACAGTTTTATAAACAAAAACAAATATTTGTTAAGTACCATTAGGCTATGCACAGATGAGCTTACGCTGAAAACCATGTTTGCTAACTTCTCCCAACTTCGGCGAGATTTCTGGTATTTGCGGGTCGTCGCCTTTTCACTTTGTCTCGGGCGACAAGGCGAAAAGGCGAGATTTTTAACGAGCCGCTGACAGCGCGTTAAAAATCTCGCTATTTCCTCTGTTCGCGTTGTGGTTTTCGCTCGTCGTTTTCTCAATCTCGCCTTTCTCCCTGGCACCTGTAACAAAGTGGAAAGAGGACTGTGGCATGTCAAACGTTGCTAAATTATATATGTATTTTGTTATTATTGTATCTTTGTTATTGTTATTCAGTGTCGTGTCATTCATATTCTAAAATTTGCTATAGTTATTGTATATGTCGTTATTCTTCTTGTATGTTCGATATTCTTATGGTAAAAGTCATTATTGTTATTCTTTATTTCGTTATTGTTATTGTATCTTTGATATTGTTATTCAATGTCGTGATATACCGATGAGATGTATTTTTTTCAAGTAGTTCATGTTTATGTATTCATTTTTTGGATAACAATCATTTTAATGAAAAAAGTGCTTGTTTTCTTAATACAGGGTTATCAGCTATTTCTTTGCTTTGCTAGTTTACACTTTAGATTAAACACTTCTTCTTGGATTGGATATCATCTTTAAAAAATCGATTTCAGGAATTTTATTTGGGACAGTATTATATGAGCCACGCCATGAGAAAACCAACATAGTGCGTTTTCGACCAGCATGGATCCAGACCATCCTGCGCATCCGCGCAGTCTGGTCAGGATCCATACTGTTCGCTAATGGTTTCTGTCATTGCAATAGGCATTGAAAGCAAACAGCATGGATCCTGACCAGACTGCGCGAATGCGCAGGCTGGTCTGGATCCATGCTGGTCGCAAACGCATTATGTTGGTTTTTTTCATGGCGCGGCTCATATGTAGATTTAGGAATTTTCTGACAAAACTGACACATATTTTCATTGAAGGAAACTGCAGACTTTGTGTATTAAATAGTCTTTTGTGACTGTAGAAGTTTATTGATTGATAAAGTATATAGATCTTTGTTGTTTTGAACGTGAGTGAAAGATTAAAATAGATTTCTTAAACTAGACTTATTATTGTGTGTTTATTTAATATGTGTCCTTTTGCCATACACTAGTAATCCAAGTAATGTGGTATTAATTAAACTTATTATGGCAGCTTTGGTTTGTCCAGATGTCCAGGAAGGGGAATTAAATGGAAATTTTGCTATTTCTCGAATGAATTAAGTGGTTCCTGTCATATTGAACATTTAACCCCAAAAGCCGAATGCAGAGCGAATTTAAAATTGTATATATATATATATATATATATATATATATAAAGTTGCCAATAGAACCCAAGTGCCAAACATAGTTTGGATTAGCTATAATTTTGGTCGTCTTTTATGATATTGCCTGAGTAAGCTCGCGGTAAACTGAAATGTTGAGAAAACACACAGTAGATATTTACATGTAATCATTCTTTATTAAATCCAAACACTTCAAGACTTACTGTTTCATAATTCAGTTAGTAACGGACCAGCATCAGTATAACTGTTAAAATATGTAGTATGATCGTTATATATTTAACTTGTTGGAATTTATTGACTGACAACACAATAACAATGATCTTAAAAGTGAGCAACTACATCATATAGTAATTGTAACTATTTTTAAAATATTCATCCTCAATTTTAAAGCTCTGACACTCTGATTAATACTTTGCCAAGAATATCAAGGAAAATCACTACAATGTATTTTGCAAAAGTTTGAAGAGTAAAGACCCTTGAATAACTTCGGAATCAACATGTAACGCCAGCCCAAGTCATTCTGTTCAGATGTGCAATGGCAATTTGCATAACAAGTTTTCCTGTGTTCAATATTGTCACAACACTATAAATATGTACATCCGAAAATCAAGCTCGCAAAGGACTTTCTCCGCTGAATAAATACACCTGCTTATCGATCATATGCCAGAAGTGTTCGTAAGGCGAACTATGTTATACATTTTTGGTAAACTCGAATTTAAGTATTATTTCCTTAGCGGAGTTTGCACAATATATATACCTCATGAAAATGCAAACACTTTCATTTATTACAGAATCTAGCCTAGCTGTTTCATGTTTTTTTCCCGATTACTGTCTTTCGAAGGCCTTTACTCACAATGAAATCATCTAAACAGTTGATATTTGAAGAACTATTGAACACTCATAAACTGTGAGAGAAGAAGCACTCTTAAATCGGCAGTTCAGTTTAGAAACTAAAGAAATAAAATGTAATAAACAGGTCCTATCTAACAAGTTTCATTCCACTTTTACTTGCCACTTACATAGTGAGAATAAGCTTCTGTTTATGCTAAAGTTCACCATATGACATTTGATTATGGCGAGTTGAATTTATGATATAACGGACGGACCGAATAAAAGCTATGCCTAATTATCTGATGTTACATTTATTGCCATAACAGACAATAAATTGGATATGAAACTAAACAAATGTATGTTCTATGTAATGGTATTCTAGCATATAATTATTAGACTGTATAATTTCAGTGAGGTACTTCTTGTATTGTAGCGTAACAGCAAGCATCAATTTCGCTGCTTTTGATACAGCCATCCGGTGCTGCACATCTACTAACTCCTACGCACGACTTAAAGACAAACTTTGTAACCAGACAGTAAGGGTTTCCTTTTGACATTGGAATTAGTACTAGTAAGTCGTCCGTAGGACTCAGCAAGTCGTTCAAAGGAGTTAGTAAATCGTCTGTAAGACTGAATTCTTTTTTCTTATGGCCAAGAGATACTGATATATGGATTAAGATACTATTTCAAGGTCACGAGATGACTAACTCTTAATTAAGAGATGGCATTTCATTCCTCGAATGGGGACCGCTTTCACGAGTCATCTCAGAGCTTTCGTATGCCGGACATTTGTGACATTGTATTTAACTATCAGTCGCTATGTCTGATATTAGATATATCTGCACACATTCTGGCTCTGTGTACCTTACGGACAATGAAATTCGACTAAAACTGGGGCCTCCGTGGCCGATTGATTAAGGTCGCTGACTTACAATCATTTGCCCAAATGACACCGATGTTGGTACAATCAGGGTGTTACATTCTGCATGTGAAGAAGCCGTTCAGCAGGCTTACAGGAGGTCGTTGGGTTTACCCAGGTGCCCGCTCGTGATGATATAATGCACAGAGGGGCACTTGTGGTCTTCCTCCGCCAACAAATTTTGCTCCGGAAAGTCGCCATATGACCTATACTTGTGTCGGTGCAACGTTAAACCCACAAAATAAATAAATTCATCGACTAAAACTAAACGTTCCTCAAATTGACGCAGATATTCTCTTACAAGATCATTTAAACCAGCATATCTTGTCTCAGAAAAACTTTCACAGCGGTTGGACACTAACATTGGGGATTTTTTTTTTGTTCTGAGTTATTTTAAAATACCTAAAGATATTCTAGTTGTCATCCTATCTATGTTTCATAATTTTGCCTAACTATCTGCATTCTCAAGAAGGAATCAATTATTCTTTGTACCCAGATGACAGATACAATGAATATCAAAACAACTACCTAGGAATACGACTTTATATATATTGGTAATACAAAATGTTACCGATAAATATTGAGCCATGTTGTGGAATTTGATATGTAACACCCCGTAGTGTGTTTTTAAATGTTCCCGATTTATCGACGGTGAAAATTTAACTGCAAATAGTCTAAAATAAATTCTTGAATATCTAGGTATTTTATAATAATTGAATGTATATATTCATCGTCGCTAAATTGACATATAAAATACAATCGAAATTCGGCATTTCGAATCCCAAGGAATCGAGCGTTTTACTTCGAGATATCCGAAATTCGACATAAAATGATATTTTGTGTACGTTTTTTTTCTAAGGACGGGACTTGAAAATGTTTCGAGATAGTCAGAATTTGGAGATAAGCGACTTTGATATATCGACTTTCAACTGTACATTGATATCATCTTCATCGTGGACACCGTGCATATGCAAAAACAGTAACAGTACATGTGCCATGCTTTCCCAAACCACAGACTGACACATTCAAAACGAGAATAATTTCATTTACAAGATGGTGTTAGGGAATGAGGTGGGAACTAGTATCAGGAATGTTGTAAGAATTAAAAGACAAGTGCCATATACGTTTCAGTAGTAGCGCTACCTGGGGTCATCCTGGCTCATCATTGGCATGTACAACAGACAGTTATTTGCAAAAAGAAAAACTTTATGCTTTCAGATGGGAAGTTTTGATGTACTGGAGAAGAAAAAGAAGAAAAAGAAAGAGAAGAAGAAGAAACGGAAGAAGAAGTATTAGAAGAAGATGAAAAAGACAAAGGTAAGAAGAAAAAGAAGACAAGAAAGAAGAAGAAGAAGAAAAAGAAGAAGAGGAGCGCCAAGAATATGTCACGGAAGATATTTATCTAGTAGTATCACTTATGACTACTTGTTCTGAAGGATAGAGTAGAAAACTGGCTATCCAAGCATAGTTAGCATCCATGTCATTAATGAAGTTGTGAATAAGCTGTGTATCACATGAATGCTTATTTCCGCCAAATGAAGGTAGTCAAAAAATTAAACATGTGGCTGAAGGAATTAGCAATTAACCAAAGTCAAATCAAGAAGAGATTGTGTGGTAGTTTGAGGGATTTCCTAAAGACGAAGGAAACTAAAGCAGTTGTTTAATCGGGTGGTAGATTCTATATGTTATAGCTGAATCTGGTCAATGGACAGTTGGAAGAACAGGGGGGAGCTCTTCAGTTTGTAGGGGACTTGGCCTGGGAGAAGAACAGGATTGGAGCTCTTTAGTTTGGAGGAGACCTTGCCTGGGAGAAGAAAAGAACTGGAGCTTTTCAATTTGGAGGAGACTTTGCCTGGGAAAGGAACAGGATAGGAGCTCATCAGTTTGGAGGAGATTTGGCCCGGAAAAGGAACAGGATCGGATCTCTTCAGTTTGGAGGAGATTTTGTCTGGTAAAGGAACTGATTCGGAACTCTCCAGTTTGGAAGAGACTTTACCTGGGAGAAGAACAGGATTGGAGCTCTTCAATTTGGAGGAGGCTTTGCCTGGGAAAGGAACAGGATAGGAGCTCTTCAGTTTGGAGGAGACTTTGCCTGCGAAAGGAACAGGATCGGAGCTCTTCAGTTTGGAGGATATTTTGCCTTGTAAAGGAACTGGATCTGAGCTCTTCAGTTTGGAAGAGACTTTACTTGGAAAGGAGCAGGATCGGAGCTCTTCAGTATGGAGAAGAATTTACCATGGAGAAGAACAGGACTGGAGCCCTTCAGACTTTGCCGGGGAAAGGAACAGGATCGGAGCTCTTCAGTTTTAGGGAGACTTTGCCTAGGAGAAGAACAGGGCTGGAGCTCTTCAGTTTGGAAGAGACCTTGCCTGGGAGAAGAACAGGACTGGAGCTCTTCAGTTTGGAGGAGACTTTGCCTGGGAGAAGAACAGGACTGGAGCTTTTCAATTTGGAGGAGACTTTGCCTGGGAAAGGAACAGGACAGGAGCTCTTCAGTTTGGAGGAGATTTTGCCCGGGTTTGGAGCTCTTCAATTTGGAGGAGGCTTTGCCTGGGAAAGGAACAGGATCGGAGCTCTTCAGTTTGGAGGATATTTTGCCTTGTAAAGGAACTGGATCTGAGCTCTTCAGTTTGGAAGAGACTATGATTGAAAAGGAGCAGGATCGGAGCTCTTCAGTTTGGAGAAGACTTTGCCCGGGAGAAGAACAGGCCTGGAGCTCTTCAGTATTGACGAGACTTTGCCGGGGAAAGGAACAGGATCGGAGCACTTCAGTTTGGAGGAGGCTTTGCCTTGGAGAAGAACAGGGCTGGAGCTCTTCAGTTTGGAAGAGACCTTGCCTGGGAGAAGAACAGGACTGGAGTTTTTCAGTTTGGAGAAGACTTTGCCTGGAAAAGGAACAGGATCGGAGCTCTTCAGTTTGGAGGAGACTTTGCCTTGGAAAGGAACAGGATCGGAGCTCTTCAGTTTGGAGGAGACTTTGCCTGGGAGAACAAGAGGACTGGAGGTCTTCAGTTTGGAGGAGATTTTGCCTAGAATTTAAATAAATGGCCGAGTGTGAAGAGTATTATCATCTGTTTTGGAGATCACAGGAAATGATATCTTTTTTGGAGTATCAGTTTCTACAAAGCTTTGTTTAAAAAGCCCCTTTTAACTGATTAAAAAAATCTTCTTCAACGATAAAAAACTACATTGTACATGTGTTAAATATGTACACAATTACGGTTTGAAAATTTATTTTGTATGATGATTAAAACGTCTAGGACAAAATCAAAATCAAATAATCAATAATCAAAGCAGATGGTAATTAAAAATCCTAAAAAAATGATTTGAAAACTATATAAAGAACCAAATTATAACATTAAAATGCAATAGAATGAAAATGAAAAGAAGAGATTTTGATTTGAAAGATCAATTTATTATCTCGAAAAGGCTAAATTAAGCAAACTGTCGAAAGATTCTTTTGGTGTGTGTGGGGGAGGGGTGGGGGCATAAAATGTTAGATAAGAGGAAAATTAGATTATTGCATCGAGCTTCGAACGGAAGAAAATTTTGGGGAAAAATAATTACACGTAAGAATGATTATATTAACAACAATTTGTCAAAATAAAAGAAATCATTTGAAATAATCATACAGAAATACGATAGAACTGAAAATTTTGAAAATAAAATATAACCAAAATTCACATAACCAGAATAAAATACATTAGTCTAAATATGAAAACGTAAGCAGTAAAAATGCGAAAAATCAAATTTGGGTTAATCCGAAATACGGTGATTAAAATTATCAATACGAGTTATGTACAGTGGAACGAAAATTTAGAGAATAATCCAATACTTATACCAAAATTTGTTACATTATTTATCTTAAAACACTTTTTCCAAATAAAAGCTCTAATCATACCGAAATACGGTAGAACTGAAAATTTTGAAAATGAAATAAAACCAAAAATTCTAATTATCAGATCGAAACTCTTTACAACGAAAACGTAAACAGTAAAAAAAAAAAAGAAAAATAAGTCTAATGCAATTAAAAGTTTGTTAATTCGAAATACAGTAGAATGAAAAATAAAACAACACACAAACAAGCAAACCAACAAAATAAAAGAGAGAGAAAATAAAAATGGATAATAAACGAAAAACAAAATCAACATGGCAAAATATCGAAAGTTTGTTGTGGCTCGACTGATATATAAACCCACTCTTCCAAATTATCAGACTTGCGGGTAAATGCGTCAAAAACCTTGCACTTTGCCTGTTCTCGTAGATATTGCACAAAAATGCTCACAATAGGCTCCGGTATTAAGTTGACAGGCGCACTCAGGTCTACACTGTTGACTGAAATTGCCGGCAATGACACAGATGCGACGGAGGAGGAAGAACTGTTAGACATGGTTAGTTCGCTGCCTTTTTGTGACCGAGCCTCGCTGAAAATTTTAAGAAAGTAAGAAGTCTCGTTATTACATTAGAAGAGTGTAGAAATACAAATTCAACCTACGGTGAAAACGTTGACAACAAAAAAAAAATACAATTATTCACTTTATTATATACCTATATAAATTTCGTAAAAAACGGCTTGTAATGAACAGACAGGAAAAGTCCGTATTGTACCTTTTGTATTGTATGCTGTCAGACTACTTTCCTTAATATGCGTGACCTTCTATGAATAGCACACATAAAAAATTCCACTTAGTTACATTTTAATATCGATAAACATTGAAAAATTCGTTCAATAACAAAATAAAAAACAAGTCGCTCACCTGAGTCACACACAATCACAGAGTAAACACGTTTTACCTAGTGATTTCGTTGAGACAAATATTCTGAAAAAAATTCAATTAAGATTGGACCAGAAAACATGGCCACTTGAGTGTAAACAAGCTTATTCTTTGATTTGACCTGGTGACCTAGTTTTTGACCCTACTTGACTCAGATAAAAATTCCTACGATATTTTATGCACACAAACATTCTGACCAAGTTTCATGCACATCAGATGAAGAAGAGTGTTAACAAGCTTTTCCTTTGATTTGATCAGGTGACTTAGTTTTTGACCCCATAGGACCCAGTTTCAAACTTAGCCTAGAAATCATCAGGATAAAAATTCTGACTAAGTTTCATGAAGATGGGGCCATAAATGCGGGCCTCAAGAGTGTTAACAAGCTTTTCTTTTGATTTGATCGGGTAACCTAGTTTTTGACCCCATATGACCCTGTTTCAAACCTGGCCTAGAAATCATCATGATAAACATTCTGACCAAATTTTATGAAGATAGGGTCAAAAATGTTGCCTCTAGGTTGTTAACAAGCTTTTCCTTTGATTTGACCTTATGACCTTGTTCTTGATCCAACATGACCCAGTTTCGATCCAGGCCTAGAAATTATCAAGATAATCATTCTGTGCAAGTTTGTATCAAATCAAATCATTAATGAAACATCTATATGGCTGAAACCGCCAAAATAGAAAATTTTGCCGCTTTCAGGTGCAGTAACTCCAGAACCTATGATGGAATCTAGCCGGTTTTCGAAAGAAACTGAGATATTATTGTTACTTAAGTTGTGTGTAAGTATGGCTAAAATCAAATAAAAAATGTCATCTATCGTGTTCATAAGGTAAAAATTAACAAATTTGGTCTCTTTCTGGGGATCAGTCAGGGGCCATAACTCCGGAACCTATGATTGGATCTGACAGATTGATCATGGAATCCAAGATTTATTGTTGTTGAAGATATTTTATAAGTTTGTATCAAATCAAACTATAAATAAAATCTCTATATGGCTGCAAAAGCCATAATAGCAAATTTTGGCCAATTAAGGGGCCATAACTCTGGAACCCATGATGGGATATGGCCAGTTTTCAACAGAAACCAAGATATTATGCCAATACAAGTTGTGTGCAAGTTCGATTAAAGTTGATTTCAAATTGTGGTCTCTATCGTGTTCACAAGCCAAAATTAGCGAATTGTTGCCCTTTAAGGGCCAATAACTCTGAAACCCATGATGGGATCTGGCTAGTTTTCAAATGGAACCGAGATATTATGCCAATACAGGTTGTTTGCAAGTTTGATTAAAGTTGATTGCAAAATGTGGTCTCTATGGTGTTCACAAGCAAAATTAGCAAATTTTGGCCCTTTAAGGAGCCATAACTCTGGAACCCATGATGGGATCTGGCCAGTTTTCGAAAGGAACCGAGATATTATGCCAATACAAGTTGTTTGCAAGTTTGATTGAAATTGATTGCAAAATGTGGTCTCTATCATGTTCACAAGAAACTGTGAACGGACGACACACTGACGACGGACGAAGGACAAAATGCGAGCACAAATGCTCACCCTGTCACTACGTGACAGGTGAGCTAACAAAAAGGTAGAGATATATATTAATAAAAGGGTCATTATAACAGTAGCTAGATATGGGACAACTTGGCGCTTGCGGGCCTCGTGAGATCCGATCTGGAAAAATCCACTCGAGCCGAAAACAGCATCCCAGATCGAGCTACTGTTATAATAATCCTATTTTATTATTGACAAATACAGTCGAGAATAAAATAACACGGTAATTCAGTTCCTCATTACAAAATATAATAGAATGAATATTAAAATAATTAATAAAATAATATGAAATAAGGCACTGCCTCAATCGGGAATCGATCAGACTTCAACTCATCCCTTTAACATTTAAAATCAAAACCTTGAGATGTCTGATGGTTGCGGGTTTTGGTAGAGTTATTTTCATTTTAAATGCCAGTCTATAAATATACATGTATAAGAAACAAATACTAATGTGCTTCATATCTAAGATAAACTCTGCCTGACCTTACATGAACAGTTGGAGGTCAGTGATGTAACCATGGGCTGGAATACCTGATCATTGACAGATCTTATATAATCTAAATGGCTAGTGTGAATGGTTAGAAGATACATTATAACTGCTTGATTATTGATAATTCATCCGCATTGTTGATGAATGGGACTACTTTGTGTAGCACATGAACAAATTCCTTTGGATGTGATTTGGAATCAAATAAAGATGCTACATGATTGTCAGAAATACACTTAACTTTGTTAGCGGGATGAACCCGCAACCAAAAACTGTCTACTAGGGTGTTTAATAACAGGCAAATTGTTGAGAAGCACAATGACAGACTTAAGGTGATCACAACAGCTCACACTGTGCTTCAGGTAAGCTAACAAGAGCTGTCTGATGACAGCGCGCTCGACTATTCGAAGAATTGATTGAAGAATGGGGTCAAAATATTTCAACAGATATTCAGACAAACGAAATAAATAGATTAGACAAACAATGTTCCTGTATTTCTTTGATTTCGATAAGTCTTGCACTAAATGGCAATGTATGAACCAATTTCAAAGTCCAAAAAGGGCCATAATTCAGTCAAAATAGTTATGTACTCTTGCCTACAGATGGAAATCATAATGATAAACAAGTGTTCAAAGTTTAAAAGCCATATGTCAAATAGTTTTGACAAAACGTGGACTTATATGAAAACAGTACCAATTTCAAAGTCCAAAAAGGGCCATAATTCAGCCAAAATAGGTCACAGAGTTATGTACTCTTTCTCACAGATAGAGACTATTATACTAAACAAGTGATAAAAGTTTCAAAGCCATATGTCAAACACTTTACAAAAAATATGAACTGGTACGGAAAACTTAACCAAGATTTCTAAGTAAAAAAGGGCCATAATTCAGCCAAAATCCTTGATGGAGTGATGTGCTCTTGCCTATAACTGGACATGGTGATGGTAAACAAGGGTTGAAAGTTTCAAAGCTTTATCTTAAAAGACTTTGTCAAAATATGAACTGGTACGAAAAACTTAACCATGATTTCTAAGTCAAAAGGGGCCATAATTCAGCCAAAATCCTTGATGGAGCTATGTGCTCTTGCCTATAACAGGCCATGGTGATGGTAAACAAGGGTTGAAAGTTTCAAAGCTTTATCTTAAAAGACTTTGTCAAAATATGAACTGGTACGAAAAACTTAACCATGATTTCTAAGTCAAAAGGGGCCATAATTCAGCCAAAATCCTTGATGGAGCTATGTGCTCTTGCCTATAACTGGGCATGATGGTGGTAAACAAGTGTTGAAAGTTTCAAAGCTTGATCTCAAAAGACTTTGTCAAAATGTGGACTGGTACGAAAAACTTAACCAAGGTGTGACGCCGACGCCGACACCGACGCCGTGGTGAGTAGGATAGCTCTACTTATTCTTCGAATAGTCGAGCTAAAAATCATACAAACTGAAAAGTTACTAGATTGCAACTCACTGTTAACAAGACAGACACACATTAACAATCTATTTGCACCACGGCAGGTTAAGAGCTCAGTCTAGGGAGACATATTAGCCTTCTTGAGCAGGCTTGGTTTTTTCTATTTGTGTTAATTGAAATTTCCCTGAAATTACTCGTAAAACAAATCCAAAATTTTGTTTTTATATACACATCACAAAGACTTGCATTACACTTTATTTATTAAAATAAACTGTTCACATGTTAAGTTTTATCTGTATACACATTTATAATGATCACAGATCACATAACTGTTTTATCCATACATGAAAAAATAGCTGAACTGTGAATAACAACTTTAATAACAGTACTGGATGCTTTTGTCAGGCTTTGAAAATAAATATTGTCAAAATAAAGAAAATGTGACTTGCTGTAATCTGAAATTCTAAAATGTACAATTTCTCTTAACAACAAAACAAATAAACAAGAGGGCCATGATGGTCCTGTATCACTCACCTGACATATTGACATAAAGATCATCAAGATCAACATTCTGACCAAGTTATATTAAGATAAATCATAAATGTAGCCTCTAAAGAGTTAACTAGCTTTCCTTTGATTTGACTTGGTGACCTAGTTTTTGACCCCACATGACCCAGATTCAAACTTGACTGAAAGATCATCAATTAAGTTTCATGAAGATGCAGTCATAAATGTGGCCTCTGGAGTGTTAACAGGCTGTTCATTTGATTTGACCTAGTGACCTAATTTTTAATCCCACCTACACTAGATTTAAATTGGCCTGTAGATCATCAAGATTAAAATTCTGACAAAGTTTCATTAAGATATGGTCATAAATGTGGCCACTACAGTGTTAACAAGCTTTTCCTTTTATTTGACCTGGTGACCTAGTTTTTGACCCTAGACGACCCAATATCAAACTTGTCCAATATTTTATTGAGGGTAACATTTTGACCAAGTTTCATTACGATTGGGCCAAAATTGTGACCTCTGGAGTGTTAACAAGCTTTTCCCTTTATTTAACCTGGTGACCTAGTTTTTGACCGCACTTGACCCAGATTTGAATCTGATCTATGGATCATTAAGATTAACATTTTCACCAAGTTTCATTAAGATATGGTCATAAATTTGGCTTCTAGAGTGTAAACTAGCTTTTCCTTTGATTTGTCCTAGTGACCTAGTTTTTGACCCTACATAACCCAGATTCAGAATGGTCCTTGAGATCATCAAGATTAACATTCTGACCAAGTTTCATAAAGATATAGTCTTAAATGTGACCTCTACAGTGTTAACAAGCTTTTCCTTTGATTTGACTTGGTGACCTAGTTTTTGATCCAAGATAACCCAACATCAAATGTGTCCAAGATTTTATTGAGGGTAACATTTTGACCAAGTTTCATAAAGATTATGTCAAAATGTGTTAACAGTCAAATTGTCGATGACGGACGGACACAGGGTGATCACAAAACTCACCTTGAGCACTTTGTGCTCAGGTGAGCTAAACGTTAGAGTTGTCACAGGAGTAACGAATTATACCCCTACAATATGGCCTTATCACAGAACTAAGCCAATAGCAAAGCAGCATTTTCTTGAGCTATGACCTAATGACCTCAAATTCAATCTCCAAGTTCATGATCCTCCGCCCTAAGTGTTCTCAAGTTATTGTATGGAAAAGGTTTAAATGTTCCGGGTCACCCTGACCTTTGGAACTCTAAATCAATACAGGTAACCCTGCTGGTCAAGACATATCTTGTACTAAATTTTGTGTTTCTCATCCCAAGCATCCTGAAGTTATTGTCCAAAAACCGTTTTAAAGAACCGTTATTTATTTTGTTGAACTTAACATCACACCGACACAGGATAGGTCATATGGCGACTTTCCAGTTTTAATGGTGGAGGAACCCAGGTGCCCCTCCATGCATCATTTTAAAGAACCGGGTCAGTGTGACCTTGACCTGTGACCTCAACATCATTAGGGGTCACCTGCTGGTCATAATTAACCTCCCTAACAATTTTCATGATCCTAGGCTCAAGCATTCTCAAGATATAATCTGAAAAACATTTCACTGTTTTGCCTTATTGTGACCTTGACCTACTGACCTCAAAGTAAAACTTGACCTGTATTTCATGATGTGACACCTGTGTACCAACTTTTATCATTCTAGGCTCAATGTCCAAAGTTATCATTCGGAAACAGTTCAACTGTTCAAGGTCACTGTGACCTTGACCTTTGATCTATTGACCTCAAATTCAAACAACCTGTATTTTATCATGTTACACCTGGATTACAAAAGCTATGATCCCAGGCCAAAGCGTTTGCAAGTTATCTTGACCTTTGACCTACTGACCCCAAAGTCGAACTTGACCTGTAGCTATGTACCAAAAAATATTTAAATCGGTCAAGCTTTTCATGAGTTATCATCTGGAATCCATGAAAACCTACTTACTGAAAGACAAACAAGCTTACTACATGGGGGTATAACAGAACATTCTCTTTAAAATCTCATGAAAAATATGAGAACTAGATGCCCACGGGCAATATGTCATGCCCGCCAGCTGTCAAAAGGACTGGGAGTTGTGCATGACACTCCTTGTCTCATTGAGGCAAACATTTATGCCAAATAAAAGAGATTGCAAAAAGTTACAATATAAGTAATTTACAGTAACAACAAAGGAACGTAAAATAATAAAAAAAAATAATAAAAAAAAAAAAATAAATAAAAAAAAAAAAAAAAAAAAATTACAAGTCCACACAAAAATCCGCACTGGCAGAGATAGGTCAAAATACACCTGAAAATTGGATGTAACATGCATGTTGTACTACAGAAAGTGGTCTTGATTTTTCCCTACGACCAGTAATAAAAAAGTTACAAATGTAAGCTGTTTATAGTAACAACAAAGGGAAGTAATTCTAGGACCTTATGCATGACACTCCGTCGCATGATGATGAACAATTGTGCCAAGTTAAATCAAAATCCCTCAATGCATCAAAAAGAAATGCTCCAGACAAAGTCATTCTTGTATCTGACTTTTGACCTCTAAGTGTGACCTTGACCTTAGACCTAGGGACCTGGTTCTTCCGCATGACACTCCGTCTCATGGTGGTGAATATTTGTGCCAAGATACATCAAAGTCCCTCCATGCATGAAGAAGAAATGCTCCAGACAAAGTTGTCATTCTTGTATCCTTTGACCTCTAAGTGTGACCTTGACCTTAGACCTAGAGACCTGGTTCTTGCGCATGACACTCCGTCTCATGGTGGTGAACATTTGTGCCAAGTAACATCAAAATCCCTCCATGCATGAAGAAGAAATTCTCCAGACAAAGTTGTCATTCTTGTATCCTTTGACCTCTAAGTGTGACCTTGACCTTAGACCTAGGGACCTGGTTCTTGCGCATGACACTCCATCTCATGATGGGGAACAATTGTGCCAAGTTACATCAAAATCCCTCCATGCATGAAGAAGAAATGCTCCGGACAAAGTCATTTTTGAATTTGACCTTTGACCTGTAAGTGTGATCTTGACCTTTGAGATAGGAACCTGGGGCTTGCGCATGACACTCCGTCTCAGAGGTTAACATTCATACCATATATAAACAAGATTGCTCCATGCATGTCCAAATTATGGTCCGGACAAAAAAATTCGGACGGACGGACGCACATACACCGAATAGACATTTGGACAACTATGTCTTCGCTTCTGCAAGCGGCTCGACAATAACAAAACCAATGTGATAATACATTATCTCTTAAAGTAACAGAGCTTAGTCAAACACTGCTGTTCTCAAAATAAATTTAGTTTCTAAGTAAATCCTGAATTCCTATCCATAAAAGTTTTGTTTTTTTATTAAAGTTCCCTTGTTCTTCTGTCTTTTTATATTTTCTGGTGTTTCTTTCTTGCTTTTCAAGCATATTGGATTTGTTGACCTTCCATTTTGTAGCTGCCTGCTCTCAAGAAGTGAACCTGTAAAACAGAAATCAAATATTGTAAATTAACAAAAAGAGACCCCAACCAACTTTCATAAAGATCCCATGAAAAATGTGACCTATAGGGTGGTCACAAGCAAAAGTTTACCGACGCACGGACGGACGCCGGACACCGCGATATCACAAAAGCTCACCTTGTCCCTACTGACATGTGAGCTAAAAAATCAATATCTGAGAACCGCGTCCTCCGGTAACACTAAAATGTAAATAAAATTAAACCAATTGTTGATGTGATTTTTGGCAAATGTTACCTTGCATTGAAAAAATGCAATATTTTTTTATTGGGAAGTGGCCGAATATAGGCCTCTGTCATATAAGGATGAAAAGCCCTGCTGGCTAACAATTTTCTGACAAGAAATCATTTTCAAAGTTTTCTTTCAATGAGTTCTATATGGAATTAATTCTATGGGTAATTTGAAAGAGGACCACCCCATGATCATTCTGTGAAGTTTGGTGTAAATCTGCCCAGTGGTTCTGAAGATTTTTTACAAATTGTTGGCACATGACGGACATCAACTCATGTTGTCACCCTGTGGCAGGTGATCCAGCTAATAATTGTTTAAATTTGCATACATGCATGTATATATTTTATGGTTTTGTCCAGAAATGCTTTATCATCAAGAAAATGAAATGGAGTCTTTACTAAGTCTAAAAAAAAATTGTTTCCGGGAAAATGCTAAAAAAAATTTAGGGTAGGTAGGTCGGAAAAACTTTTTCTTTGGATTTTTTAAAATTATTTTTAGGGAGACTTTTTGGAAATTATTTTTGTGTCAAAAAATGAATACAAATAGTGGGGTTATGCCTCTAGAGCATCAGTAAGTTGATTTATAACATCACTGTCCATGTTTAAAGCATAAAAAGTGCAGTTTTGCAACTTTTTGTCAAAAAGTTAAAAAAAATGTTCTCAAAGACAAAGGCGGACGGATGGACCGTCCATTTAGGGTCGGGCCAAAAATTTATGGTAGGTCAGGATACAGGAAACAGACAATTTTTTTTTACGCCTAATTTTGAACCTCACGTTTTACCCCCATAATATGAGCCCCATGCACATGATATCTTTTCTGTTGTTCGGGCGTAGGCGTGTTACTTCCATTTTCATCAAGCATTTGTTTCTCGTCACGCTCCTGGTCAAAGATGGCTGTGTTATTGTTATTATTAGGACCTGAAATATTGAATATGAATTAAGATATATATATAACAACTCTACATATTCTTCATAAGTAAGCCCTTCTTGATTCTGAATAGGTGGCAAATGAATGTCTGGAAAGTCAGATCTCTGAATACTTACCTTTTTGTTCTAATTTGAAAAATAAAGGGATTGTTTTCTTAATACATAACACACTATTCTGCTTTCGTAATCGGTCATCTAGAAGTTTCAAATAATCGATAAAATTTGAATTTGAAGTTCAAATATTATTAATCTCTCATAATATAACAGGATCGCAGAACCGGAAAGCACTCGCGAAATGTCAATTATCATACTATCCTGATACAAGCAAGTTAATTGGTCAACATTTTATCAAATTATATCTTTTTTTCAATAATTAATCGATTTAAACCATTGAAAACTCGCCCAGAACATCCCTTATATGTTTTTTATAAGAAATTTGAGTGCTTTCCGGTATTTCGGTGCTATCCGGTGCTTTCCGGTCATTCTATTTACCCATAAAAATGTTCAAAATGTCGCCGTTTAAAAATGCTACTCAGTATTGAATAAAGCATGTCTGTATTACAAATAATATCAGTGTAGTCACGTTACCGGCTGATTAGCTTCTGACGCAACAAAATTTAACAGCTTACTTTGAGTATTCTTTCGTGTCGCAGACATCTTATTGTGCGGATATTGCGTTTCGCCTACTGATCTGACGGACGCTTATTAACATTAACGAAGACCGTGATATCCCGAATTTCATCGGGGTCGTGGCACGCCCATGGTCTAAACCGGAACTCCATATTTTTTTATTTGGATAGTATGTGTTGTTTGGATACCCTCGTATGTTACCGTAGTGGGATTCGATCCCGATTTTCGTCGCTTCGCGACAAAAATCGGTAAGATCGATTCCCTAATACGCTTGGTCTATATAATATAATATATCATTGCGAAATTAAAATTAAGTAGAATGAAACATTATAGTATAGAAAATAACGTGGTGAATCCAATAATTATACCAATATAGAACGGAATGTAAACATTAACAATAAATAAACCAAGTTATAGAAAATAAATATATATAGATATGGTAAAACTGAAAAATCAAAAATATGGACAAACAACAGAACGGAAACCGAAACAGTAAAATAATAAAAAAAATCTAATGGTTGATCCAATTTACATCGTACAGCAAAATGAAAACAGACTGGTATAAAATGACCATAGCAAAATACAGAATGAGTACGGCACGATTATTATATATATAAATACCTACCATTTTGGATGATCACCTTCGCGGGAAACGGCATCATGCGTATCATAAACCTTGCAGTTGGCCTCTTCTCGTAGATATCGCACAAAAGAGCTCACAATAGCGTTGCACTGGCAGCGTGATGGACAGGAAGTTGCCTCATTTTCAGATATGTTATTTTTATCAGCGTTTTCAGTTTTGGTATTTTTGTAAGGCGCATTCCCATCTAAAGAAGTCGGCAATGACACAGAAGAGTCAAAGGATGCAGCACTATAAGTGATGTTTAAATCATTGCCTCTTTCTGTGCCAGACAAGCTGTTGGAAAGCAAATGCATATTTTCATGTGACCGTGTCTCACTGTCCTCTTCCGGTGACAGTTTCAAGCGTTTAATGACTTCCACCGAATACTCCCCTTGAACCTCACGTTTTACCCCCATAATATGACCCCCATGCACATGATATCTTTTCTGTTGTTCGGGCGTTTCAAATAATCGATAAAATAAATAAATAAGGACAAAAATACCATTATATTACATAGACTGTATTCGACTCGAATTTCGGGCGCATAAGTTACGTAATGATATTGTAATTTTGGCTGAAATGAATGTGGTGTTCAAATGGTTCTAAGTCTGTGATGTTTAAATTGAAAGAAAAGACACTTTTAGACATTTCTACTAAGATATGAAATACAATCATAGTATAATTGATTATTTATTTTTATATGTTTATACATCCGTTTTATAACTGAAGTGGCCAATTATCAAAGTTGAGTAATGTATGTTCAATGAATTAAGAAAAGAAACTTTAGCAAGTGACACATAATTTTAGATAAAAACATTTACAGTTTTTTTGAAAAAAAAGAACTTATTAATACTTGAAGGAACTGTTCATATTTCTCTTATTGATTACAAAAAAGTGGATAATTTGTGTGAAAGCTAAGCCAGTAAAGGACTAGCCCTGAAAGCGTTGGGTCATGGGTTCGTGCCCAGGCTAATTGCACATTTCTTTCATCCTGTGACATTGTGGCATTCCATAGAAATCTAGACTAAGAAAAAATTGAGAATTGAAAAAAGATATTTTGTTCCGGAAAGAATGCATACCAGTTGAAATAAGTTGACCACCAGATTTCAAAAGTGTTACAGGTATTTCCGGTTTAGAGAAAGCGAAGGTATCTTGGGGTGTTAAAATTTTCGGTGGAGACGTTACAAGAGAACACTCGGAACCTTCATCATCCGCTTCGTAACCGTCGTTGTGGTCACTGAAAATTTAGAAAAGACGTACATGTATTTACAGATTTGAAAATAGATGGAACATAAGAAATAGTAATAATAACAGAACGCAAGTCAGGGGCTTTTACTACAGGATTTGGTGTTAGAGGGGGCGTAAAATATTTGTAGTGTAACTGGGGGGTGGGGGGGGGGGGGAGGCGGGGGGGGGGGGGGGGGGGTCGGTGGCATGCTTCCCCGGACAAATTTGGAAAACAATGGATCCATCTAGTGCAGTCTTGGCGTTCTGAGGTACTTGGACATGTTTTGTGACTAAATCAACACAAATAAAATGCTATTTATTGTCATGTTCTATCAATTGTCAAGAATATAATTATCTCGGAATTTCTTAGCCCGATTATTGAGGATATTTGGGAGGGTTTATCAAGGACTTTTAACATAAAAGTAAAAAGCTTCATAGGAGCTCGTGTGGATTTTAAATGTGCGAGCATAGCAAGCGGGAAAGAATGCATATTTTTCACCCAGATCAAAAGAAAAATTACCTATTAGCAGGGCAGATAACTGAAACAATACTGCATTTGGTGATGCAAGCATGAATTTTGGCATGTGTACTCGTCTGAGCCTCCTTCTTTCAAACAGCCTGTTAGCTACTTGAAAATTCAAAATGGCAAAGGAAGTTGATTTTTGACTTGAACAGACCTGTACAGAGTTTATTTTTGTCAATTTTGAGAAAAAAATATGTCTTAAGATGCTTTGCGTGTGCAAAACCTTTTTTTGAGACACAAAAGACTGGTTTCAAAATCCAATATGGCGTCTTTTTTTTCAAGATGGCCGCCGTTTTATGTGAAACAACTAATTTGCCATTAACACTGACGTTCCTAGTTAAATCAATTTTAATGTTATGGACAAATAACTTATTTAGAGTGTTGAAGGACAGTTTTGTCTCGCCTGCGTCTTTCAAAACTTATGGTGGGCTGAGGCGTAGCTTTTCCGACGGCGATGGCAATGATGACGGGGGCGGTGACGTCAACGTTAAGGTTGTATGTCAAGTTTTTTTCGCAGAAACTACTCAGTTTATTGGATTGAAACTTCACACACGTCTTTGTAATCATTAGGCGCTGTACAAAAACAAGTTCCATAACTCTGAAACACATTTTAACAAAATTATCCCCCTTTTCAACTTAGAATTTTCAACGTTAAGTCTTCGTATTAAGTTTTTTTCTTAGAAACTACTACATGTATTTTAATCTGGTTGAAACTTCACACATGCCTTCATGGTCATTAGGCACTGTACAAGCCAAGTTTCATATTCTGACATGAATTTCAACAAAATTATCCCCTTTTAAAATTGGAAATTGTAACGATAAGTTTTTGTGTCTCTACACGGAATATATTTTAATTATGTCCCATTATGGCCGTCACTGCTTGGTTGGAACGTGCGGTCAAACTTTATATAAGGCAGACCTTTTTAAAATTAAAGTGTATGTAGCGATCCACGTAATCAGTTTTGATAAACAGAAGATCTGCTTTGTGCCATAGGTGAAACAATGCAGATCTACCATACTTGTTTCCTCTGGAAGGCATGTCTCAAGACTTTATATATTGGCCAGATATTTGTCACATTTGCAGCTGTATAGATCTGTACACGGGAGTCCAAAACCATTGCATTTACACCTACCACAACATTCTGTTTTACATGCACATTTGGTCAGTTCTTTACAGCTATTTGCAACTGGTGGATTGTTGTCCAGTGTATCTGCTAAAGGTCACATTGTTTCTCCCATCCCCATTCAGCAGGATTCTCTCGACTTCCAGTTTGCAAAACAGTGCCTGTCCCCATATGCAACCAGCTTGGTATGCAGCACGCTTTGTGTGTTCAGCAAAGGCTGCTGGAGTTGGGGGAATAACATCATATGTCCTCTGTTTTTGGGCAAATATGTCCAGTCTGACGCAATAAAGATGACAAACTTTTCAAGAACCAGCTTGTCCTCATTAGTCATCACTGTCCGATATACTCCTATGTTCTCAAAGACATTTGTCACTTCCCGGCAAACATTCCAAGTTCTACAAATAGCCTTTTAACCCTTTCCCCGGAAACCTGACACTACTGATTGACATGGCCGATTGATTGAATGACATCACGTATGGTAATCCAATTCAAATTTGTTCCCTGTTTGAAGGCTACCCACAGCTGTTCAAGGCCAAGCCCTTCCAGCTCAGAAAATACATGAAAAGCGATGACAACAAAATCGAAATGAGGTAATGGCGCTAGACGAAGGGTTGCTAGCAGTTTGAAAATCCTACCCAATTGGTGCAGTTTCTTGGGGGATAATGATAACTAGACTGATCTTTTTTATTTTTCGGCCGACAGACATGTTGAAATGCACACACGAATAACTGTAATTTTGAACAGAGAGGAAAAGACTGTATGCAATCACGAAAATCAGTCATGAGGAACTCGATATACGGATGTTTATGCAAGCATGCTGTTGTGGAGGGTCATAAACAGCTTGCCAGTAAAGCTACAGACACAGATTTAGTTGCCACCGCTATTCATAGCTATTGATGTATTTTCTAAGCTGAAAGATCTTTGCCTTCGGTAGCCTTGGGACAGGGAACAAACTTGAGATGGATTCCCATAAATGATGTCATTCAATCAATTGGCCATGGGAAAGCAAAAGGTATTGCTTTCTTTCATGCGTTTACAGGTTTTGATGTAGTGTCAGGTTTCCGGGAAAAAGGTAAAAAGATTGTTTGACAAACTTGGAATATTTGTTCGGAAGTGACAGATGTCTTTAAGAACTTTGCTGTACATCGGTCAGTGATGAGGACAAGGGAGTTCGTGAAAAGCTTGTCATCTTTATGTAAGACAGGTCAAGTTTTAAAGCAGATATTTATCGCGTCAGACTGGACATGTTTGCCCGAAAACAGACGTCATATGATACTCTTGGCCCGACACAAGCAGCCCTTGACAAACACACAAAGCGTGCTGCATACCAAGCTGGTTGTATATGGGGACAGGCATTGTTTGCCAAATGGAAGTCAAAAATCCTGCTGAATGGGGATGGGAAAAACATGGTGACCCTTGGCAGATGCACTGGACAACAATCCACCAGTTGCAAATAGCTGTGAAGAACTGACCAAATGTGCATGTAAAACAATGTTGTTCTAGGTGTAAATGCAATCGTTTTGGACTCCCGTTTACAGATTTATACAGCTGCAAATATGACAACTATTTGGCCAAAATATAAAGTCTTGAGACATGCCTTCCAGGGGAAACAAGTACAGTAGATCTGCATTGTTTCACCTATGACACAAAGCAGGTCTTCTGTTTATCAAAATTGATGTGTCTGCGTGGATTGCTATATACACTTTAATTTTAAACTTTTCTGCGTTATATAAAGCTGGACCAAAAGTTCGAATCAAGAAGTGACGACCATAAAGGGACATAATTGAATAACATTCCATGTAGAGACACAAAAACTTAACGTTACAATTTCTAATTTTGAAAGGTGGTAATTTTGTTAACATTCATGTCAGAGTTATCAAACTTGGCTTAGTACAGTGCCTAATGACCATGAAGGCGTGTGTGAAGTTTCAACCCAATAAACAGAATAGTTTCTGTGAAAAATACTTAATACGAAGAGCTAACATTAAAAATTATAAGTTAAAAAGGGAGATATTTTTTTTAAAATCTAAGTCAGAGTTATGGACCTTGGCCTAGTACAGCCCCCAATGACCACAAAGGCATGCGCGAAGTTTCAACCCAATAAACAGAGTAGTTTCTGAGATAAGGACTTGAAATACAAAGTTAACGTTGACTCCATCGCAGCCGTCGTCATCATTGTCCCGCCGGAAAAGCTACGCCTTAGTCCGCCATCAGTTCCTAAAGTCTCAGGCGAGACAAAAACTGTCCTTTAACACTCTAAATATGTTATTTGACTATAACATTAAAACTGATTCGACTAGGAACGTCAGTATTAATGGCAAATTAGTTTTTTCACATAAAACGGTAGCCATCTTGAAAAAAAAGACGCCATATTGGATTTTGAAACCAGTCTTTTGTGTCTCAAAAATAGGTTTTGCACACTCAAAACATCTTAAAAGATATCTTTTCCTCAAAATTGACAAAAAAATACTCGGTTTAGGTCTGTTCAAGTCAAAAAGCAACTTCCTGTGGCGGCCATCTTGAAAAATGGCTGCCATATTGAATTTTCAAGTGGTTAACGGGCTTTTTGAAAGAAGGAGGCTCAGACGAGTATACATGCCAAATTTCATGCTTGCATCACCAAATGCAGTATTTTCCCGAATATATGATTTAATCTACCCAGCTATATGTTATAGAGAAAAAAATTCAGATTTTATTTTTTCACCCAGAATAAAAGACAAATTACGTTTTGCGTAAAATGCAAATTTCTGATCTAGAACAAAAGATAAAAGATAAATTATCTATGCGAGCGCAGCGAGCGAGAAAAATGCATATTTTATTATTTTCAGTCGAAATAATAGCCATAATGTACGCGAGCGTAGCGAGCAAGAAAAAATGCATATTTTGTACTTAATTTACCCGGAAAAAGGACAAATTACCTATGCTCCAGCGATTTTAGAGAGGCGGGTGAGCCCCCTCTAAATCCGCTAGTGCAAGTGTCTGATAAAGGGATACCTCTGTTGCCTTTTCGGGTCAAATTTATACACTTTACTCAGCTTCCAGGACAGACGATTGAACTATTCCACAAGAGGTATTACCATTTCCGGTCCGGACGTGCATAAACAAAGGAGCGTGACGACCTACCATTTTGGGTCCTACATCCGCGAAGAAACAGTTCTATCACAATTGAACTAATGTTTACAATAAAAGACGTATTAGGATCGTAATAATTTATCGGAAAGTCGTGTTTTAACACCATTTATACACTCCATCGGTTATATGTCGTTAGAAATAATTCACTCGCGCAACGCCCTCGTGAAATTATTACACTCGACGTATAACCGCCTATCGTGTTAAAACCGCCCTATCGCGTCAAAACACTGTTTTGATATATGAATTATTTCTGTATTCTTTTTTAAAACTGCTGTTTGGTCAGTTTTTGGACTGTTTTAACGGGAGAGAAAACGTATGTTAATAGAGAGATTCTCGTGCTCACGTGCTGTTAAAGCAACTCATCATATACGCCCATTCCGTGGCAAAGCGTAATATTGCGGCTTCTTACAGATAATTCAAAGGGAAATGACGCTAACGTAAAAGCAAGAGTGCCAGACTGTCACCAAATATGCCCGTCTTAATATTCAGTTACGTATCATAAAGGTAATAATGTTGATGTTGTACGCCTTGTTAACCCTCCAAATAGAGTAAGATGGAATCAGAAATTGACAATTGGATCAAAACTGTTTGAACTGACAAGGCTAATTTCGCAGATTTCGAGTAATTCAAGGGTCAAAATCTAAGAGTGCCTGGGGCTATTTTGGTGATTATCGAACTTAACCGAGATATTATACCTAAAACATTGTCACACAGTTTGGTGAAGATCGGATGAAAACTTTAGACTTAGAGGACGGACAAGGCTAAATTTGCAGATTTTTTCGAGAAATTAAAGGGCCATAATCCAGTGCCTGTAATGATTATCGGACTTGGCCGAGATATTATGCACCAAAACATTGTGAGCGAGTTTGGTGCAGATCGGATGAAAACTGTTCGACTTAGAGAGCGGACATGCTTGGACTCGGCGCCGCTGGTGTTCACATAATACGCCCGCTTTTTCAGAGACGGGCGTATAACAATTCAAACATTCCATTTTTTTTTTGATCTTAGAAAATTAAGTTTATGCGTTTATATTATCATTCCGAAGTTCACATTATCAACTGTAATAAAAGAAAAATGCTCAAGTGAATAAATAACATAACTTCTATATCATCATCGTTATCATTTGCTTGAAATTATTTTTTTCATATTTTTTTTTGTTTCTTCGATTTTATGTAACCAGAAGTTTGCCCTTCGCATGAGCTAGCCAATGAGACTATCATACTTGCCGGTCAATAATCCAGCAAGACTTTCCCGACGGATCCGAATGTGATTTAATGTGTAATGCAATAGTACGGGGTATGATGTTTTGTCATTAGTTAGGTCTATATGTCTCTATATCTACATTGAAATGCAATATGTTATTGTACAGAATATTGTCCGCTTACCTGCGGTATGATGAATGTTCAGTTGATTTCATATTTCCATTCTTGTCTGTATTTTTCCCGGATTTTCATCCATAATTCTGTTCTCTGTTCGCTGGACTGTGCGTTGCTGTTTACTTAAGAAATAATATATCTCATCGGTGATTTGTGGCTGAATAAATCACTGCTTGGAGTTCAGATGCGAAGGAATTATATCACGAGGGCGTAGCCCGAGTGATATAATGCTACGCATCTGAACGACAAACAGTGATTTATTCAAGAGCAAATCACTAAATGAGATATATTATTTCGATTCTAACACGTTATCAAGGACTTTAAAGTACACCTTGTCGGCTTGCATTAAATATTTGCCCGTTTTCAATCGGGTTCTTTTCCAGCGCGCCGTTACGCCGTTTGACGCTATGACGTAATAGTTGTGACGTCAGAACAGTGAATTGTTGTTTAATAAATCACTGTCTCCAGCCTTCTTTGTTTAATAGGAAAATGAATCGGATCGTGTTAGAATAGTTACTGTTGTCATAGGGTTAACTGTGACGTCATGACGCTGGCGTCACGGATGTCATCGAAAGAGTATTAAGAACGTACACGAATTAACAATTCTAACTTATTTAAAATGCTCGTTTACATTTAAAAAAAATAAAAACCGTTAATTCTCGAATTTTGTTTGTCAATTATATCTGGATTGCATGTTTGAAATTAAATTTTAAATTAATACCTATTTTCAAGCGACTTTTCAGGTTTTAATCAGTTTCAACTAGAGTTAAATCTAGTCTTGAGTTCAGACCCTGCGTTTTGTTCACATGAGATAACTCGTGAGGCTATTCAAATTTTGTATAATTATGTCCCTAATCTTCTTTAATTTATAATAATGAGCATCTCACACAATTTTCATTAAAACTAATTAGTTAAAGTTCTTAAACATATGCTCTTCTAAAACTACATACTTCATAGTTTGGGAGTTCGAAGGTAGTAAGATCTTATGCCGTATTCATTCTGTATTTCCAAAGAGGCACAAACTACTTTACTTCGAATAAAAAATCAGCGTTCACATCGCGTGTCTCTCACGTTAATGGAATACATGCTGCGTTTTGTTTTAGTTGATCGCATTTTAAACAACTTAGTTGCGATGCACGTGTGTCAATTAATATTAGTTTTTCGAGATATCTGCAGTAATATTTTTTATTATACCTCTCTTTTGTGTACAATGATAAAATCCCATTACCCGAGAAAGAGATATTTTGACTATCAAAAATACTTTCAACCTTTTTGAAACGTGACCAAGCGAAAGTGACTGTCAGGTCATGTCACCACGCTGATACTTTGAATGTCATATAAGGGCAATAAACTGCTTCAATTTTTTAGCCATATGATTGCCTTCCTTGTACACATATAGTAGTGGCATCGTTATTCAATGTGTAAACAGGCGATTACCGCGCTAAAGGTGAAACTGTTAAATTTAATTAATTAAAAACATTTTAAAACATTTTATGTACTAAATTTTGTTCGGTATAATAAAATAAATATATTATATGGCAGCGTGTGTGACATTGATATTGTCAATCCTCGAAACAGAACGTCACCACTTGGCCTACGCCTCGGGTGACATTCTGCCCGCGGGTTGACAATATCAATGTCACACACGCTGCCATATGATATTTATATAATGTCGTCACTGTTTCGGTTTGGTACTATTAGTATTAAAGTAAAGAAGGCGTAATGAGCAGAATTTCAAAAATAAGTTGCATCCTTGATAACATGTTTAAATAAAAGCAAAAGTTGATCTTTACCTAATTTACAATTATCAAAAAAGTAAAATGCACATTTTTTACGCAAATGGCGTTGAAAAAATACGTTTTAGCCTTTCCCTAAATAGTTGCGACGTTGCTGTTTTTACGGCGATTAATTTAGTTTCGGGGCGTCCATTTAATTAAAAAAGAAATATTTTTCTTTTAATATAACAAGCCCGATGATGTAATTTTCAAATATGTTCTCTGACTATTCCCCGAGGGAAAGGTTACTTTATGCAAAAATCATGCCAGAGCAGTGCGTAAAAACAGTCCCATAGATTTAAAAAAAAAAGAGCAAAAACACTAAAATTATCATATAAATTTATTCTACTGTAAAATAAACGAAAAAATACGGGGGTCTCCGACTTCGTTTTCACTGTATTGTCTTTAATTTTCCCCTATCCCTATTTTCACGCAGATTTTGTGCATCAAAATTTCACAAAGAACTGTTTGTATTTTAGTTTTACATGGTTTTTCTCCAAAAAAGTTCCTCATTTTAGCTTGCCTATTCGAAGCGTATATTGCTTTAAAACTTATATTTTTTCTTCTTCTATGTCAATAGCCAGCCTCACAGAATCAAGTTCCGTAACTTTGACATGTATTTTGGTCAAATTAGCCCCCTTCAGGACTTATAAAATCCTGGGTAAAGTTTTGCATGCAAGCTATAATCTCAAAAACTACTGCAGATGTTAATTTGAAAAAACCCACAAAAAAACCAACAAAAAAAAAAACAACCCACAAAAAACAAAACGAAAACAAAACCAAAAACAAAACAACAACGCTTGTGTCTTCGGGAATATAAAACTAGGTAATAGAATCAAGTCCCATAACCCTGACATGTATTTTGGCCAAATCATGCCCCCTTTTGGACTGGTTAAAGTTTTGCATTCAAGTTCCTATCTCCAAAACTAATGCAGATACTGGATTGAACTCTGTAGATATTTAACATTTAGGGTTATATTCCTGTTTCTTAAACAACAACTCGAATAATCGAGCATTGGCTGTCTTACGAACAGCTCTTGTTATTTAAAGTAGTTCCACCATATTTGTCATTTCTGTTAATTCCTGCAACTTCTCATCTACAGCATTCATTATTTGTCTTTCTTTCTCAGAACCTTGTCTAGATATCTCTGCCTCATGTTGTTTTTCCCAAGAAGTTCCACTTTATTTATCATTTACATTAGTTCGTGTAACTTCTCTTCTACAACACAGTCTTTCTCTCTTAGATTTTTCTTCAGTCTTATTATCTCTTCCTCATGTTTTATCAGTAAACAAAAACATAGCACAGGTACTTAATTATAAGAAACAAAATCGGTGATTTAAAACAAACGCACACAATATTAAGTTTGATTTCTTTATGAAATGTAATGTTTAAAATCTTCATATGCAGTTCATTTTTACAATTTGAGGGTATGTTATCATGCATGGCCGACACGTTCCGATTCGCTGCACAAAATGGCCGCCAGAGCTAAAGATAGAAAAATATTTTTCGGCTTTCACAGGTCAAATTGCTGGCTGGATTTCGTCGAAACTTCACAGGAGTGATCAGTAGCAGTCCTAGTTTTGCATGTCGATGGCATGTTCCGCTTTGCTGCACAAAATGGCCAACAGAGCTAAAACTAGAAAAAATCCTGCCTTTTCTTTGCAGGTCAAACTGCTAGACAGATTTCGACGAAACTTCACAGGAGTGATTAGTACCAAGCCGAGTTGTGCAAATTACCGACACGCTTCGCTTCGCTGCACAAAATGGCCGCCAGAGCTAAAGGTATACATAGGTGGGGGGGGGGGGGGGGGGAGATATATATTTTTGTGACAAAACCACCTTCTAGTTGTAACTGCATATGTCTAACCAGATTAATAACGACATTAATATCGTACCGTCGTATTCAGTATTAATGACTTCTGCACCACAGCAATCTGCTATTGCGAGATACAAAGTCGACCTCGACAGCACGATGCCATTGTGAGATATTAGACCGCGACAGCATGGCAACACGATTCGATAGTACCAGCGGATTTAGAAGGGGGCGCACCCGGCGCGCGCCCCCTCTAAAATCGCCGGAGCATAGGTAATTTGTATTATGTTCTGGGTAAAAAATGTGCAAAATATACATTTTTCTCGCTCGCTACGCTCGCGTGCACATATATTGTCTTTTGTTCTGACTGAAGAATAAAAGGTATGCATTTTTTCTCGCTCGCTACGCTCGCATTGATAATTTATCTTTCGTTCTGGGTGAAAAATATGCATTTTTTGTCCCTCTTGCTACGCTCGAATACGTAATTTGTCTTCTGTTCTTGGTGAGAAATATAAAATATGCATTTTTTTCTCTATCGCACAGGTAATTTGTCTTATTTTTGTTGAAAAAATATGCATTTTTTTCTCGCTCGCTATGCTCCAACATTTAAAATCTGACCAATTTGGCATGAGCTCCTATAAAGCTCTTCACAGTTTTTATGTTAAATAGTCCTAGGTTAACCTTCCCAATAAAATCCTTAGAAATTGGGCTAAGAAATTCCGAGGTACTTGCCCAAAAATAAGTCTGACAATTTATAAAATGTGACTATAATTAGCATGTTATTCGGGTTGATTTTGTCACAAAACCTGTCCTTTGTCAATAGCAAATAAAGTACCTCAGAACGCCCAGAATGCACCAGATGGATCCATTATTTTCAAAATTTTCCGCGGGAGCATGCCCCCGGACCCCCCTAGAAATATTTTACGCCCCCTCTAACACAAAATCCTGTAGCCGCCCCTGGATAGTACAGTAACACGATGATACAACAAGACAACACGACGTACTGTCGCACCCCTCATTGTGCTATCGCGTCGTGGTATCGTGCTGTCGCATCGTGTTGTCTTTAGCATTGTATTACCTTACTGACATATCTTGCTGTGGTGTTGTTGCATAAGTGCGACCTTTAACAAAAATTTAGATATATCAAAGAATTGTCCGTTTTTCGAGTAAAGCCTTTTAACAAGTCGAGGAATTGTGTTTAAAATTTAATCATAAATGCGCAAATATATTTACTTGCGTTTGAGAAACAAAAATTTGTATGTCACCGATTTCGTTTTTCCAGTAGGACTAATTTTATTTCCCCACACCGAGCTTAAACGCAACGTTATTTGGTGGTATTTTTAAATTACTGAACGTTTCGGACGATTTCAGAAAACTTGTACTATGGAGCATGTTGTCGATATTTCATCGTTAAAATATACGTTTAGTGAAAGCATATACTGAAATATTTTAAGAAACGCCTACTTTTAACAATACTAAAGGTCGATAATGACGCTTAATATCTGAAGCATCGGACAATTTATATGAATTTTGTAAACGCCCATTCTATGAAACACAGCACAAGCTCCATAAGTGACAACGTTACCGTGTCCAGTAGTTCAGAAAAATCGAAAACCGTGTAAGATTGTATTCAAATGGCAATATTTAAGGTGATAAATAAAAGTAACTTGTATTATTTTGTAGTTTTGACTATTTTTTTAATACATATACTGCAGTAATGGTTATATTTTAACATCAAACTATTTACAGGTAGGTTGCAAGAATGAACTTTAGTTTGGTAATTATTTGGATGTCATTAAGCACAGATCTGAGTTGCTTTGAAATTTTAGAAGCACAAATGAATACGTAAAATCAGTCGTATATATCAAACATAATTACTTTGTCAGAAACAGGACATGTTACGATCAAACGATTCATTTTGCTGTCATAATGCAACGCAATTGAACTCTTCAGACCAGCGTCTTTGGCTACAAACTCTCCGAGGTTATTCCCATTCTTAGCAAACATCACAATATTGGGTGAACTGAATCCAGACAGGAATACTGTTCCATCACAAGATACACATACACCTTTTGTGCTGTCAAGCCTTATATCCCGTAGTTCTCTTTGTACTGTACAATCTTTTCCCAGACAGACGGCCCCATCACTGTTGTCTGCTACGATAACAGTTTCCCCACTGACTGCCATATGTTGAGTAATCGATTGAAATATATTCTGACCATTGACATCTTGGCTTATAGTTTTTAGTAGACTACCGAATGTACTGTAGACATTGACACCACTTTCGGTAGATATCCACAGCTCTCCAGCAAAGTAAACAATTCCATAACATCCCCCACCTTCTACAGATATTTCTCTTAGTTTAGACAATGAACTGCCGACTGATATAAACTGAACCTTGTTGTTGAACATTTTCACAGCGACTTCATTCTGACCAGTGCAACAGATACCCATGGGAGAGCCACCTAGGTCACAATGATCCTTGATACTGTAATTCATATCAAGCTTCTTAATCTTTCTATTATCGCAATCAGCCAGTATAATCGTACCGTCCTGTAGCTGACATACATCAGATATATAACATCTGCCACGGTCGTTTTGCATTCTGATATTGATCTCCTTCTTTGATTTCACCTTATATATTCTTTGGGCAGTTTGACGTTCATTTTCTGTAACTGTATTCACACGTCCTAAAGATGTCGCTGTCAAAATGGTGGTCTTCAAATCTGTATTTTCTGTAAAACATAAAGCTTTACTACCTGTCGCCTCGCGTTCTTCAACCAATTTTACTGCATCATTTACAGTCTGTTGTATCAGTTTCATCTGAACAAACTGTTGTCCTGCTTCTATACTGGTAAATGTCTGCAACTGGCTACTTACAGTCTCAATTTCTTTTTTCGTTTCTGCCGTCTTGTTGATAGTATACTTCAGGTCTTCTTTCTCCGAAGTATAGTCCTTGTTAAGAGTGGTAATTGCTTCATGTTTTAATTTTCGGATATGTTCTATCAAGTTCCGCTCAACTTCCTCGATTTTGGCAAGTATATCGACCCTTTGCTCTTCAAGGCTATCCATGTTTTTCTGTGTTTTCTTATCAATGGTAATAAGACGCTCTTGAATATTTCTCGTCTTCATCTCTAAATGCTGTACCTCTTTTTGGTGAACGAGAGATGTGTGCATGTCTTCAATTTCACTAACGTCATTACACGACCTAAGAAACAAATGAAAACGAGCACTTTATATTAACCGCATTATGAGAAAGACAAGAAACGCTCTGTTAAAGTAACCCAGATACTAGTATTGAGGGGGGGCGAGGGTTTAGGTGAGGAGTGAAAGGGGGAAAGCAGGGTATGTGTTTGCGGTGTTGGTGACAGGATATTTAAGGGCATGATACTGAATAAATTTAATTTTTGGGCGGACAGGTTGGTAGGGGAAATTGGGGGTTATTTGTACTGTACATTGGTGCAGTTTGCAAGTCGTCTTATCACCACCTCCCTATATTCCAAGTTTCAAGTCAATACCATTAATACTTTTAAAGACATGCTCTTGGCACGAAATATGATGGGCAATTCTGACCTTGACCTTTGGCCTACCACCATGGTTCATGCATTCTACACACCGTACTCGTCACCACCGATCTACATCAAATGTTTGGAGTCAATACCTTGAATTGTTAACAAGCTATGCTTCGGACACTAAATATGAGGGACAGATTTGGCCTTTGAGCTAAAATCGTGACCTTGTCCTTAATCCTATGTAAAGACTAGGTTCATGTTCTCTGCACATCGTCTCATCACTACCTACTTACATGCCAACTTTAAAGTAAATACCTTGAACGGTTAAGAAGTTAATAAAACATACTCTGGGCACGAAATATAGTGGACAGTTTTGACATTTTAGTTCATTTGAGACCTTGACCTTTGTCCTACAGAGCCGGTTCAAGCGTTCTGCACATCATCTCATCGTCACCTACTTATATACTAAGTTTATAGTAAATTTCTCCAATGTAATGGTTATGAAGTTATGTTTCGGACACGAATTATGACGAAGAGACGGACGTTCAAGATTGCATATAGGTATTAATGCGGCTACTCTTTTTTCTCTCTATTGTTCCTTTAGCCACTTAAAAGGAAAATAGCCACATAAAAGCTTACGAAATGAATAACATCAATGACACCAAAGAAAAAGTACAGTTGCTTATTATTTTTATAGCCACCTAAGTATGCAAATGTAAACTCGGACGGACAGACAGACAGAGATACGCGCCATCACATTATTTTATACGCCCGTGGGCTTATAAAAATGACTCAGCCTTCTGGTGGCCATGTTTTTGAGGAATCTGAATAATTTTAACAATCTTCGTTTGTATGACTGTTTGTATGAAATCGGGCCAGTAGATTCATACAAGTAGATCTCAGCTATATTAAAAGGAAAAGTGACTAAGACCTATGGTTGCAATGACGATTTGTGTGAATTTATTTAAAAATCTGGCTAGCAGTTTCTGACCATGAACATTTTAAAATTTCCGCTATGTACATGTAGGGAAAAGTGACCGCTAAGAGATACGTTTTCTAATGAATCAATATAATTTGAACAATCTTAGTTAAGGTGACACAAGGACCATTTGAGGGAAGTTATTTTAAAATCGAGCCATTAGTTTCACATAGATTCTAGCATTCTTGTTTTCGACGCTGTTCGGCCACACTGTCGGGTTTTACCGGTCATGTAAAAGTTTTTTATTTAGTTAAAATCATGAAATAATTCTCTGATGAATCAACATAACGACATTCAGAATTTTCAAACTGAGAGCATGGTCATCATCTTAAATCAAATCAACAATAGTCACACCCAAACATAAATGCTGCAACTTGTTCCTCATTCCAAATATGCAACACATGCCGGTTGAACAATCCTGGAACATCATATCGTTTGCAATGGTTAAACGTCACAATGACACAATTATAGGTGCAATGGCTACTTTCCAGCTTTTGATGGTGGAAAAAAGACCCCGTGCCTCTCCGTCCATTATTTCATCACGGGCGGGCATCTTGGTATAGCCACCGACCTACTGTAAGCCGGCTGCATTGATGACTTCCTCGCATGAAGAATACAACACCTCGACCGAGGCTCGAACAAACATCTGAGAGGGGCGAGTGGTTCTATGTCAGAGACCTCAACCACCTGGCCACGGATGCTCATTTGGACACCCATTACTACATAAATGACGACTTTATCTTAAAGACAGAAAATTAATGAAGTATTTTCAAAGAAATTATTGGAGGTGTCCTTAAGACTAATGCGATACATGGATAGGTCCGCAACACTCAAAAACGTAATTATTACATCTAGGTCACTTAACTGTGTGTATTTACAGTAGATGTAATAAAATGTTCGGCAGGCCCGGATCCAGGGCCGGGCCGAGTGGGCCCGTACCCCACCCCTCCCCTCCCCTCCCCCCACCCAGTTGGCTGAGAAGTGATCTATACTCATCAAAATTGCATCCAACTACTTTGGCAAAGAAATATTTTTTTCTCAAAATTTAGACCCCAAAACGCGTCAGACACATCCATTTCACACCTATATTTCAAAAATTTCAAGGGGGAGACTCCCCTGACTCCCATAAAATGAGAGGAATAGCACTCACAGGATCTCAAAATTTAGAACAAAAAAATGCACAACAGCCCAATATTTCATACCTGATTTTCAAACTTTTCCATGGAGAGAGTCACCTGACCCCCTAAAATGACGGAGGTTAACCCTCATATACGTCAAAATTTAGAACACAAAATGTACAGAGCCCATCATTTCATACCTGTATTTCAAATTTTTCCATGAGGGAGAGCCTCTGACCCCACCCTAAAATGACTGGGATACTCCCTCCAATACCTCAAAATTAAGAATTTCATACCTGTTTTTTTATTATTATTCACGGGGTGAGCCCCCTAACGAGAGGGGAATACCCCTCAAGTACCTTAATATTCATACCCCAAAACTGCATCAAAGGTCATCATTTCATACCTGTATATCAAAAACTTTATGGGAGAAACCCCACTTCCCCCAGCCCAATCATGCACACAGAGCCCCATTCCCGCCGTAGCTACCCTCTCTCGGCACTATGCCCCGCCAGTCAAACATTTCTGGACCCGGGCCTGTTCGGTTCATATCAGAGCTGAATACAGCAGTTTCGTGTTCGAAACGAGTTCGCCAAGATAATAAATGCTGCTCCCCATAAATAGTGCAATTTATTGCTATGTTTTTAAAACAATTATTTATATACTGTATAATTTTAACATTTTACTTTTGATATCATTATCATATTAAAATTTATTTGGTATGTTTTCGCTTTTGAAAAAACAAATACCTATGGCACAAATAGACGAAGATAGACGAAGATTAATTAACTTCCACCGCAAGGTTTCAGAGGAGGTTGTTTGAAGAAAAAATGTGGACGGACGGTGAGTTATCACAATAGTTCACTCCGGCCACTTTGAGCTCAAGTGAGCTAAAAGGATATGAACATTCATAAAGCTAAATATACTACTTCATGTATGATTAATTATTCATCTAGGATTTGTTATGAAGTTACATTGTATTTAAGAAATATTTCCTTTCAGATAAAAGTATATTTAACTAGACCTATCACTGAATGTGATGAATGCACGTCTCCTCCCGTACGCACTGACACAGTACATTGCAATTTGACGCACACAAGGTTGCATAATTATGGACTGTATGTATATAGTATAGTAACAAAAATCAAAAGTCCCATAACTCTGCAGAATATTTATCTGAACGAACATACCTTGCACCATGCACAACTAGGGTCGGTACTGATCACTTGTGTGACGTTTCATTAAATTTTATGCAAGGTTTCGGGAGATTAGACGCGCAAAAGATGTCATATGCAGAGTGTATGTATATAGTATAGTAACAAAGAACGAAGTCCCATAACTCTGCAGAAACAATTATCTAAAAGAACGTAACATGCACCATGCAAACTAGGGTTGGTACTGATCACTTATGTGAAGTTTCATGAAATTATACATTTTTCATATTTTCCTTGAAAGCTATCTTTTGAAATAATAAAAATCTTATATGCAATTTTCAGCTCCTAATTCCTTTATTTAAGCATTTCATTAACTGCCTTATTTTTCTTTTATTTACAATATCATTTTTTCATTGTTACGTTTTAATAACTTATCCTACCAGCTGCAGAATCCTAAAGCATTTCAAATATAGTCGCCGGTTTCTACCGGCGACTAATAAAGTCCCATAACTATGCAGCATTTTTTCTGAAAGAACCAAACATGCACCAATATTGCATATGCAGACTGTATGCATATAGTATAGTAACAAAAAACATAGTCCCGTAACTCTGCAGAAAAAAATCTCAATTAACGTAACATGCACCATGAACATGTAGGGTTAGTAATGATCACTTGTGTGAAGTTTCAATAAATTGTGTGCGAGGGTTCGGGAGATAGGTGCGCACAAGATTGCATATGCAAACTGTATGCATATAGTATAGAAACAATAAAAGTCCTGTAACTCTGCTTTTTTTCTGAAAGAACCTAACATGCACCATGCATAATTAGGGTTACTACCGATCACTTGTGTGAAGTTTCATTGAATTGTGTGCATGAATTCAGGAGATTAAGCGCGCACAATATGTCATATGAAGACTGTATGTATATACATGTAGTATAGTAACAAATATGTCATATGAAGACTGTATGTATATACATGTAGTATAGTAACAAAAACAAAGTCCCTTTACTCTGCATTTTTTCTTAACAGACCTTACTGTTGTTACTGATCACTTGTGAGAAGTTTCATTAAATTTTGTCAAGGGGATGAGGAGCGTTGGTGCGCACAAGATTGTGTTTACAGACTGACGGGCAGACGGACAGACAGACAGACAAACAGACAGGCAGCCTGAAACCAGTAAAAACAACTGCGTTTTTCGGGGGTTACAATAAGCGATGCAACTTTTTCACAGGGGTAAACAAAGTAGAGCTTGTACCTATGTTCCTTTGCTATGCACTTTGTACAATAGACCATATCGTGGGTTCCACAGTACATTTCAATGTCTCTGTTTGGATGGTAACGACATTTTGTAGCTATAGTTATCATAGACCCTCGTTTAGTGACATCTTTGTCTAGTAGTTTATGTGAAATAAAAGCTTTTCTCCGGCCATGCTGGTTGGTACATTTTGTACACAGATACTCCTCGCATTCCGGACAGTACTTGACAGCTTCCTCCCTTATATGGTCTTCCCCACAAGGCGTACATGTGTAGTCAAAGTCCGCATCCGAACCGTCTCTGATTGATGTGGAGAGTCTTCCCGCAGCCATTTTAATGCTAACCAAACAAAAACAAGAAGTATCTTTAAAAATGATACACGGCCGCATTAGTCAATGCACACTTTAAGCTACGAAACGTGCATGTACTCTGCACTTTTACATACGATCGGGTATTTATAAAAGCAAAACAAAATGTAGTTTTTAAAGTAAAATGTTCATGTTTTTATGTAAAACATAATTTACAGAACACATATTTTACATAATTATTATATTAATCATACTCTATGAAACTCTGACACAAAAGTAAGACTAAACTAACAAGCTAACAAGAGCTGTCACTATTAGTGACAAATGCCCCCGAAGCTTGCCCAAGAATGCCACAGTTGTCTGCGCAAAATATGCAAGAATAGTTTAGGTATGAATCATTTTGTGACCTTAACCTGAGAGACCCGGGTCATAAGAGCAATACATCTTCTCAATGTGGTTATGTTTGTGTCCAATCGTTTTAAAATCCCTTGATAAATGGCAGAGTTATAGACCAGACAAGAAAAATACACTTCTAAGTGTGACATTGACCTTAGAGCTAGTGGTCTGGGAGTTGCGCATGACATGTCATCTCATTATTAAAAACATCTATGCCACCTAATTTTAGAACCCCTTCATCGATGAGTTATGGATTGGACAAGAAACAAACACAGTTACCATTTAACCTCTAAGTGTGACCTTGACCGTAGAGCTAGAGGAGTCTTGCACATGACACATCGTTTCATTATACGGAACATTTCTGCCGAGTAATTTCAAAATCCCTTGAGGAATGGCAGAATTATGAACCGGACACCTGTTAACTTTTGATTTCAAAGTGTGACCTTGATCTTGGAGCTAGGGGTTTGAGTCTTTCGCATGACACATCAACTCATTTTGGTAAATATTTCCACCATGTCATTTTAAAATCCCTTCACGGATGGAGTTATGGACCGGAAACAAAACTGACCCTGTTAACCTTTGGCCTCTGTGACTTTGACCTTGGTGCTAGGTGTCTGAATCCTGCGTCGTCTCATGGTAACATTTATGCCAAGTTATTCAAAATCCTTTTATAGATGGCAGAGTTACAGCCCAGACAAGAAGACGGCAAGGGAGATCACTGCGTAGGAAGTTTGATATTTGCCTTGCAATAATTGAGAATAATCTGACCTTTTCCATAGACATCCTAGGTAATCCTAGGTAAATTATGTCACGGGAACATGTGTAGGAATAAACAGTTATTTCTTTTCATCTCTGCTTTGTCTTAGTCAAACAGAAATTACGGTATTCTGTAACTATAAGGGGTTGCTATGGTAGGCTATTTATGATTAGTGTGAGATCTGAGTGCTAAATGATCATTCTCTGGTCTGTAATAATAGTACCTTGATGGTGGTTTGTTATATAGTATACTTTTGTCTCATTTACATATAATGGTACACTGTATAGTTTATTTTACGATAAATTGTTTGTTATAGTAGTTTGTTGCCCTTTTGTTTTCGTAGATCTAATGGGATATGTAAAAGTTGTCACAAGTTGTCACAAATGTGATAAGATATCAAACTTCACATCTTTATCAAACATAGTTTTACATGTTTCTAAATGTTAATTTATATCTTTATCAAAATGATAACACGTCAAGTTCCAATTCAATTTAAGAAAGGAAAAGTAGATTCCCATAAATGTTAGCCGACAACTATTACAGTATTTATAAATATAATCAGGTCATACATGTTTATGTCGTTGGGTTAGATTAAAGGCTGACACATTAAGACTAACATTAATGCTTGAAAACTTGCGTTTAAAAAAGCTTAGATGAAACACTTACCTTTTATTGTGTATATCAGTCTTTGAGAACGGTCATTTTGATTTCTACTTTCGATTTCAATTAAGCCGATATTTCATTCTATACATAGAGCGTGACGTCACACATTCCGTCTAACCTCTATACTAGGAACTGATAACTAGCCGATTTTGGATAATTGTACATACACTAAAACATAGTCCCGCGGAGGACGGTAAATTTTCAGAATCTACTTAATTTTTGCATGTTATTACAAGAAATGTGCGTAATTGTGATTACTTAAACTTTTTAAACCGTTATCGTTCTCCGACTCATGTCATAGAATTATTTTTTGACAAAAAGGAAAATCTACTTTCACTTTCCTATACTGTAGTATTGCAACGCTATTATGGTATATTAATATGGATCGAGAGACTTAGATATCATAAGATCAATGTCCTAAACGTCTAAATGATGCACAAATAGAGTGCTTAAGTCATGTCATCAAGAAGGAATACTGTGTGGCCTGATATACCAGCTGGCACCCCATGTCAATGTACATGTGTATCATATTCTGTTCAAAGTGTTAATAACCAAACACTTACTCAAAGTTTACATATTGCAATTCTGATAGTCTAGTCCTTCCCTTGGTGCACCACTGACAGTTAGGCCAAAGAGAGAATAATTTCTCTGCTATTACTAGCTGGAAATGCTAAAAAGTACTTGTTGTTTGTATGAATCATGGACAATGTAATACTGACAGGATTTCAGTTTTCAACACCACTATCATGAGTGAAAAACAACCACCTTTGTAAATTCCAGTTTTATTTGTACATATATTAAAGTTCATACACACTATTTTGCAGTCTATTTTTTATTAATTAACAGGCCTACTAAACATGGGGAACATATCAAACAAATACACTTCAGGTAAACATATAAAATCCTAAGCACAGACAACTTCAATACAATATAATTATTTATGGAAGTATTTGCTGGTCAATAGTTAAAAAAAGGCTAAGTCATGAATACTGACTGGCAAGCCATTCAATAAGTGGTATATAACATGACTTTAGACATTAATATTAACTATTATTCTCAAGTATTAGACATGTCATAAAACACAAACTATGGACCAGATATTTATGTAAGAAGTCATGCAATATTACTAATGATTATTAATATTATTTCTGGTACACACATTAAAACATTTTATCAGATCAGTAAAAGGGTAATACACCCGTAGCTTAAATGAAAATAATAACTAGAATGTTTACAATGTATATATATATATATATATATATATATATATATATATATATATATATATATATATATATATATATATATATACAGTCAGTAAAAGATGTTTAAAATGTTTCTAGATTCTGTTCAATGTTTTAATTTGATAGTATTTCACACAAAAATTCTATTTCCCAGGCTAGTTGTAAACTATTTAGTTCATTCTTCTCTCAGAAAGTAGGTTTAATTTCCAATATTTGACCAAAAATTCTCTCCATCATTTTTACATCTTCCAACAATTTTTTTTAGTAAATATGTCAACCATACCATTTAAAACACAAAGCAATATGTTAAATCAAGTCCCTTTCTTCTGAAATGGATTTTATTCATAATTCATTCTGATACAAAAATAACAATGTGACTTAGTTTCAAAAGATTCCATTATTTCTATCGCTACAACTTCCTGACAGCTCATACAGCAGATTGAGAAATATACAAGGATTATAATGTATAGTGACCTTTACAAATATGTAATGTAATATACTGTTACTAGTATCTTGGTCTGAAGTATTCATCTAAAGTCAACTTTTACTAAATAAAACAAAAATGTTCTAGTTTGTATTACCTATTGACCTGCAGTTATAAAACATGGGACATGCCTGTTTCTCAGTTGAAAAAATCTAAATGTTACAATTACATTAGTATATACCTACTGTTTCATGTATCTATACTGTAACATTATATCAAAGTTAATAGGATATTGTGCTCAACAACAAAATTTATAACAATAAATTAAAGCATCAATCTCTAAGTTTTCCATGGCAAAATGCTTGAAACACTTTCTAAATGTGCTGTGTTATGAAAAATATTATAATATTATTATCAAATGTACATACATGAAGAATTGAAGATTTATGTGTTAAAATTTGGAAGTGTAAATTGACATAATTGGAGGTAATAAGGTGGACAAGTGCCAGGTCAGGATTCGAACCTGAGACCTCCCCATGACATTGTACTTCTGTGTCTGGGGTGCTCTAACCAACTGAGCTACCTGTCACCGACTGTCCTCACCGGGAAATAAATTCTGAGATTTTTTACAATTTTGAAGCAAGCTGAAAAATCTTTACTGAATGTGATTTTTACTATTCCGATATCATATAAACTCGTATTAATAATCAACTGTTTATTCAAGAAAAAATATCAATTAACAAAACAAGAGTACAATACAAGAAAACAATGTGTGCATCTGGTAATTAGCCTTTTAGGTCTGGTATTTAGCCTTTTAGGTCTGGACCATTTCTGACTAGACTGTACATTTAGCCTTACTGGACTACATCAAACTGATACTTTGGAAATTAGTCCTGCAAGCAGCAAAAAATAAAAAAATGTATGACTGACATTATTTCAATTTATAGTTATGCTGAATTTGAAAATGGTGCATTCAATACTTTTGTACATTCGTTTAATGAAATGATGTACATGTACAGCTCAGTAGCGCGTAGATCTACGGATCGAGAGTTCGATCCTCCGGCGGGGCTATTGTTCTTTGAGACTATTTGTTAACAATATTTGTGTCTGAAATAATTAGTCCTCCACCTCTGATTCATGTGGGGACTTTTGCAGTTACTTGTGGAGAACAGGTTTGTACTGGTACAGAAATCAGAAACACTGGTTATGTTAACTGCCCGCCGTAACATGACTGAAATACTGTTGAAAAACGGCGTTAAACCCAAAACAAACAAACAAAAAAATGTACAGAAATATACATGTACAATTCATAATTTTAACATGTCCAAAACATTGTGGAATGATACTTACTTCACTTGGGTATTAATTACATTTTACTCGGACTTTATCATAGACTCCCTGTGTAACATCTCAAACTTTTAACTAAAATAAAGGTATTACATTGAAACAATATTTCAATGAAACTTCAAAGTTTTGTTGTCTGTAGCATCATCTGGGACATGTGCAGTGAAAAATCTTAATTTGATTTCTAAAGTAGTGTGATATTTATTTCTAAAGTCACTATACGTTCATTGTAAATATACTTCGTTATACCCAAGTGGAAACTGGCAGGTACTCGAAAATGCTGCTCTCTGATTGGTCAATTAGAACCCCTAATATACTGTGATGTCATGATAAAGTTATGAATTTTGCAGGTAAACAAGCTAAACGATGCCGTTTTTCATGTATGAATCGATTTGAACAACTGCAGATAACTGAAATTCATCATTTCAAATGATACTAGAATGGATACACTAGAATTAATCATACTCTGGAAACAACAATGGTGAATATTCAACTAAAAATGCAAAGCATACTTTCACTTCCTTGTTTATGACTCCATGTTGAAAATAGTTCTTACCCATAATGCCCCGAGCGAAAGTACACAGGTCAGTGCGACAGTATGAAAGCGCTACCGTAGTGTACACAATGGCCGATATTTTACATGAGCGGATCCAGTCGGTGAAGTATCTTATGGACTCCCTCTCTTTACTCATTTTTTCTTGACGAATAAACTCATTGGAAATAATAAACAAAGTGATTTCTAACGTGAAGTTGATATGTACTGGGGTGTTTAGTGTTTCGGCACAGCGTGATAATTTTTGACTGTCGCTGTCCCGGATGGCAACTTAGTCAACTAATAGAATAAATCATTACTTGGCGTTTTTCGTAATTTTCTTTATGAAAAATAACTAAGATAACACCTCTTCTGTTGATATCATGCAATATATCTTTCAATAAACCATTTCTATGCTACAAACTTCGACGGATACACTGGTGCAGTTTTATCATTCAGTATCGTATCGGAATAGAGCGCACGTCGTGATATTTATAGATGTTTTCTGATCATGTGACCAAAACAAGCTCTTTGATGTTGTTATAATAATAAGATTTCGATTAATTTTTCTAGCAGAAACTGAGTTTTAATTTGAAATGTTTACAAAAGACGCAACTACGCGGATGGTGCTGAAGTACTGTACTATTTATGTAGGTTATTTATAGTTTATTTTGGTCACTTGATGAAGAATTGTTTTGGTCATGTGATCAAAGCAAGCATGCTCATTTCATACGCGTTGTTTGTTATTAAATATAAATTACTACAAATATGTATTTAAGCAATGCATTTTTGATTAAGTTGAATCTCAGAAGCTTTCTTAAAGTGAAACAGACTTTAATTACGTACAATTTATGGAAGACATGGAACTACTTGTTGTTCGGTTTCGGATAAGCGTATCGTCCGTAAATTTGTGGCTTCGCTTCCCACAAAAATCATCAGATTTCACAGTGCCAAAAATGCGTTCATCCCGTTTCCTTTTAAATCCAGATTAAATGATCCTTTAACAAACTGCTGGGTAACAAATATGTTAATTCCTTTGTGTCTCCCATATTAAAAAAATGAGTTATTGTTCTTTCACTTCTGCTTCTTACGGCTAACATTACGAGCCTAAACTAAACAGGAGAATGAAAACGACAAGAAAACACCAAATTTACGCTCTGAAACGATCTTATGATCTGTACTTGATTCAATTACGCCAGCGATGCGACAGACATTTTGTTTTAATAAAATTTCATATCTATCCTGTCTCCACGTGACGTCTTTTGACCAATAGAAATGCAAGAAACTTGATAAAAAAAATACAGCTATTTTATGGCGCGTCTTTAAGTCAGCGGTTCTGTAGTAATTTTAGTAAGACTTTTCTTAAATCGTCGTCGTACCAAGTTGATGTTTTTATGATATTTAACCATTTTTTCGATTTTTTTTTAATACACCTGTGTATTTTAATAAATTGTATCAACCCGTTTATAACAACACAACTTTTATGCATATGTATTTTGTGATTTTTGAAATAAGTGAGCCTGAAAGGGAAATGAATAAAGTTACATCTTTACGTAATTCCATATTTTTAAAATTATGATTGTTATTAACAACAAATTGATTTAATTGTATGCTTAATTTATAGTGATTTTAAGTTACTGGCCAAAAAGCAAATTGTGGGAAAGCTGTTTTGTTCAGTATACATGTACATTATATATATAGTGGTGCCGACGACAGGAAGCTATTCAATTCAGCCTTCGTACAGGAGCCAGCTAGAAAACGTTGAAAAGTACTCTCCAGTGATCACATTGCTGTGCCGAGTCCCAGACCGAACCCAGATCTCGTCTCCTGGAGAAATATTTTATGTAATATAATGACTGTTCACTGAATCTGGCGTTTCTATTTATATTTTGTCATGCAATAATTTAATGCTCCTATCATTGTATACATTAATAATCCCTATAACTGTAACATGTATATTGTTTGATTAAGGTAGTGGAACCGTAATTTGTCAGACGGTGAACTCCGTATGATGACGTATTCTCGTAAACTATATCGGCGTCCTTTTGCTGTAAAAAAAATTATTTTTACATAAGCAACCGGAGAAATCCGAAATCGACCGGAAAAAGCCGATTACTATTATAGGCCCACAACCTTGCATTAAGATGGTAATATCCAATGATCTGATCATGAAAAAAGTGACTGTTTTTTTTATTAGCATTTATTAACCGTTATAACCAATCATTTGCTACTATAAAAGGAATTCAACCTGTAACAATCTTAAACAACCTCTTACATTTACACTTTCTGTTTAGTTAGTTACATATAACTTGCGTATTTTCCTTTTTAACAGAACGTCTCACAGTAATAAATAACCTTTAGCCTGCTGGCAGCTAGCGAATTTGCCTTTGCGACCTGTGCAGACAAAGATCAGCCTGCACGTCCGTGAAAAACCCTTCGAATAATAAATGGTACTGCCCAAATTGAATTGTGGACTAGTCCATTTTAGATATTAAACAGGCTAAGGATTAATGACTGCATCAATATTTTCAATCGGCTGTAATCACAAAAGTTTACACAAAATGGCTATTCGACATTAACAAACTAGAATTACACAACTGAATTATTGTTCTCTGCGGGTTAGTAACCAAAATGAATACCTACATACCATACCTGCGCACGGGCACATGTACCATACCATTCCTCAGCACGTGAAAAACATATTAGATGAGTTCAAACTGTAATGTTTATTTAATGCCATTTTAGACAGTATCTGTGTCAAATAGCATTCACAAATGTAAACTTATAAATTCTTTTTATATACTGTATACTTTGACCCTTGAGTTACGATCGGCATAAGCTTGAGGTAAATTCACGGCTCAGTACTCGAAATCAGACTATACAGGGAGAAATAACATAGCATACATATACCTCGCATTAGGCTTACAAACATTTGTCATCGTGTGCAATATATGACCTTTTTTGTGTTCGTTCGCCGTAAAACCTAACTCACTCACTCACTCACTCACTCACTCATTCACTCATCGTGTGCAAATCTTTACCCATATTACTAATATACTGTTACAAAATACAATGTGGCATGCACGATTCCAGAGGGGGGTGGGGGTCCGTATTCCTCCCGGGAAAATCTTTAAAAAAGGAAAAAAGAGAACAAGGAAAGAAAGAACCAAAATGGGATTTGAAAAAAAGTTGGATTGCAAAGGATGTTTGTGGTAGAAGGTGGGGTGTTTTAGAGTGATTTTTGTCCGGGAAAAGAAGAAAAAATGACTGAAAAAAAGACCCCCCCTTTAAATCGGGGGTGTTTTATGGAGGTAAGGTTCTTTTTGCTGCATATTTGTTGCTGCAGACATGCCATTTGGTAACTATCATGAAGCTGTGCTATGTGTCTGACGACTACTGTTGTTGTTTGAACTATGATGCAGCAGAGTCAGAGACAGAGTCCTGCCACAAGAAATGACAATGAAGCATGTGTCAAAAGCTGGATTAGTGAACATAAATTTTGTTGGTACAATGAAACTTTTTTGCAAGGCGGTGCCCCACTGTGTTGAAAGGGGAAAAAATGGCATGCCGCAGGGCGATGTTTTGAGAGCGAATTTTTTAATTATATAACATTTGCACTATCCCAAAATGTGTGAAAGGATGGCATCTTCCATAGATAAACAGATGGAAATAGCTCGGCGGTATTCAACAATGTCGAATTCCTTTATTTACTGTACTGAGCGAGGCGTGTCCGACACATCACAAGGTGTCGATTAACGAAGCAAATTTAGTAGACTACATCTTGGAATTTCGGTAGAAACTTGGATGGAATTATTCACAGCCTACATCAAGAACAGGACAAGTTTGAATGTGGACTTCTCAAACATACCAGACAGTGAATATTTGTTTGAGTAGAGTGCGCGTTACGTGTTTTCTTGCTGCAAAGAAGTGTCTGTACGTGAAGTACGAGGACATAACAAAAATAAGGACAGACTTGGATATGAATTATTCAACATGGATGTACATGCTTAGAAAATACATGAGTACTTATCATTCTGTATAGAACTCGAGTGGTGTGACCCACAGTTTGGACCAAATTCGGATTGTACTTGTAACATCAGGAGGGAAACCCCAAAAATGATGGATGGAGCGAAAAGGTCAAACGTGAACATTTTAACATTATTATTAGACCACCACGTTGTAAGAAATTGGAGATAGAATAAATTTTTTTTACTAAATGACTTAACTATGAAACTTTGTAACACAGTTCAGTAAATAAAGTCTCATACTTTTCATTAAACATTGTTTTGTTTTTTTTTCAATGAACAGTTAGATCTGAGCAATAACCAGGAATTTCTGGTTATAAGTTCTATTACAGTGGCAGGGGTTTGCCGTTTCGATGTACAATGTGTACTGTATAAACAGTGATCTTCCTTTACCTCAATAAATCATTATGTTTTGAACATTTAATTCAGATAGAGAAATGTTGTTCTGTATTTGTAACAACACAATGCAAGCCAGAACTGCTTCTTATATGATTTACAAGCAAACCCTAGAGTTACAAAGATATTACACACTGTGCACATTTTTGCCTAAAAAAACAGCCCAGTTCAATGAATGTACAGCTTCAAAGCCCTATCAAGTGCATGCTATATCTTTGATTTGAAATGTACAAGGCATAAACAACGTACTTGTAACACTTTTCAGTCGATAAAACAGACTATTTTCTGTAAACATGCATTTTTTTTGCTGCCAAACACGGTTGTATTCTGATCTAAAGCGTTGTGCACATTTATGATGCAAAACAGCTTATAGCTAAACAGCACCGGTTCAAACATTCTGTAAAATACAAAAGTCTTCGTTGATAAAATGTATACAAGACCTTTAGCACCATAAAAAACAGTAAAACAGAGAAGTCTGCGAAATAACTATGACGTTCTTGATCAATTTACAGCGTACACATACTGACAGTGCGTGGCAGTCACAACTGCATTGAACAAAATAAAAGTAAAAAGTTCTCTCTGAGTTTTGGAGCTTTATGGAATAATTTAAAGGACTTGGAACTATCAATATGAAAAGGTGAGTGTATTTTGTGGTAGCGAATACCACTAATTTAACTTTGGTACGTTTGTCTTAGAAATAAACACTTTCTTTTGACTTTTTTGTGCAACGTCATATGAGCAGAATGAGGGCAATTTTTGTCAAACTTTGAGAGCTTCTATTTTGCAAACGCGTGTATGTAAAAATATCTCTTTTGGACAAGAAAGCCTGTTCATTTGCGTAATGAATGCATGTAAAATTTGTTCTGAAACACTTGGTTTTATGTATTTTTTACCATGAAAAATTGTTCTAATTCGTGCGAATGCTCGGGGAAATGGGTGATTTTGAAACGTAAATTATCTTATTCATTCTCAATGAAAATTCATGTTGTTGGTCTCATTCGACAGCTAAACCCTTTCTTGTTTCGATGTTAATTTGTCAAAATTTACACAAATCTGGAAATAGATGATTTTTAGCTCAGAAGTGACAGACCGTATTACCGGCGCCATTTGCAAAGTTGCAACTTTCAACCGTCGTAGTTTTCTAATGCATGGATTTAAAAAATATCTGCTTTAGAATCAGAAAGCCAGTTACCCAGCCTAATAAATGCATGCAAAGATTTTGTTCCAAATCATTTTGTCTGGCAGATTTTTAACTCTGAAAAAAGTGACGGAATTCATCCAAATAGGCGTGAAAATGAGTGATTTTCAGACGTGAATATCTTATTCAATCCTCGATGTAAATTCGTGTTCTTGGTCTCATTCTATAGCTAAACCCTTTCTTGTTTTATGATAATTGTGTCATAATTTACAATCTTAGGGAAAGACTTAATTTCTAGCTCAGAAATGACACACCACGGTAAACAACAAAATGGCCGCTCCGTGACAACAAAGGTACATGTTTGGGCGATAATTCTGCAAAAAGTAAACAAGATACGCAACTGACAATTTGATACACAAAGACAAATGTCTCCGCTTTACAATGAGACCATTTTCGGCTTTCTGCGATCAGAATTGACTTCAAAACATCGATTTGAAATTGCCCTGTCGTTCACCATCTCCGAACTTTTTTGGAAACCCAAGTCTAAATTAGACCGTTTTTCCGAAATCTGGGCGGTGACCGGGGGTCACGTGGGGTCAAACTTGAGGTCAAACTAGGTTCAGAAAGGGGAGCGGGAGAAAATGGCTTTGCGCGCGAACGTATTTCTGTGGAATAAAATCGTTTTCTTGGGGCTTGCAGATGGAGGGGAGCTGAAAAATCTTTTTGAAAATTACATCTCAGAATGTCTGCCGTCGAAAACTACCAAGGATGGACTGGGATGGCAATTACAGGAGACAAAATCTGCATGCAAAGGTAGGTCGGTTTTCTCTTCGAGCTGTATCGAAATTAAAAATGGCGACCAGCCAAACCCGAATAAATTGTTAGCGTTGAAATACGTTAGGGATGCCACAAGGTGGAATCTCTAGACCCTGTTTTCATTTTTTGTGGTCTAGAAGAATAAATAAGCATTTTGGACGGACTAAATTAGGAATAATTCAGCTTTTTAGGGGCCCACTGAATGCATGTTTCGGCTATCACTTTTGATTGTCATATAAAACTACCCAAAGCTTTTTGAGGATGCTCAGTTATACATTTCTAGACCAAATTTTGTCTCATAATTATTGTGTAGAAATGCATAGGCTACTTTGCAGAATGCATTATCAAGAAGTACTGATTTTCTAATGCTTTGCTTATTGTTTTTTTTTTCAGAGAACTGTATTGATTTGAACATCCCAAGATGTCTCAAGTTTTACAAGTATATGGAAGTGGTGTGTGACAGATTTTCCACAGCAAAGTTATTGAGAAAAAAATGAGGTAGGCATTTCAAAAATACTCAGCAGATGGATTAAAATTTCAAAAAGTACAGTGTCATTCCAGCTTTATGCTTGATACTTGAACATTTTTTGTCATAAATTCTGTAAAGCTAAAAAAACTGACCAATTTTTGTATTTTCCCATTGTGAGTAAAAATGCATAGACACGTGGGCACAATAAAGTGTCAAGAACACTGATTTTCTGAGGTTTTGCTTATTGTTTTCTTTTTAGAGCACTGTAATGATTTGCACAGACCAAGATGTCTCATGTTTTACTTTCAAACTGAAGTGATGGGTGACAGGCTTTTACTAGCAAAATTGTGGAGGAAAAAATCAGGTAGCTATTCATTTCCAATTAAAATGCTGTAATTTCAACTTGATGCTTGAACATTTTGTCATAAATTCTGTAAGAATGTAGATGTAGATATTTTGCTAAGCATTTCGTATCAAGTGTCATTCTACATTTGATTTTGTGTTATGCGGGAAAACATTAAAATATGAGCAATATTATTTGTTTAGTTAAATTTTTTTCAGAGCACAGAACACAGAAATTCTTGAATTTCAACAAGCATAATGTCATTATAGCTTCATATTGTTGAATTGAATCACTGTCATAATATCTAAGACTTATTCATTTATAATTACAGGCTTTTCAAACAGACAAGATGCTAGAGTCCACAGTGCTGTGTGCTTTTTTGATGAAAAACAGAGATAGACATTTTGCCATTGAAAATAATGGTTTTCTGATGTATTTCGTTTTAAACGTTTTATTGTTTTATTATTTTGAATCTGCCCGTACAAGAGGCAATGCCCGTAAAAGAGGCACTACTATTGCTTGAGTTTGCTTTTTCATTTATCGATAGTAACAACAGTCACTGTAGAAAAGTACTCCGAGATCATGAGTCTTATAGCCTCTCCTGTCTGTCCGAATTTATACTATGCCGACTTGTTTGCCGGGTACACTGTCCATACCCAATACTAAAAGAAAAGGGGTATTCACCAGTGTGAATGAACAAGTTCACTCCCCGCGGGGTTGTACCTTTGCTTATTTAGTGTCTTATCAGACAAGTTTGGCCTTTAACATCAAGTAAGGATCGTTGGCAAATACAACGTGACACGTTAGGAAAAAATACAGTCAAATTGAAAAACTTCTCATAGAATATTACTTGTGAGATATTAGATAAGGCGTTAGTACTTCGAAATTTAAACACATTGTAAAAACAAAACTCATTTCTGACTGATCATTTTTGCTTTCCTGAAGTCTCATTTTTTGTATTTGCCCCGAGCCTTTATATCCAGCTACATGCCATTGCATCGAAATGCAGACAAACCTCTGATACTCTTCTTACAATGCATCGTCTCAATGCAAATAAAGCGATAACTCTTACATACGTAAGAATGACAGAGTTACCTCTTTTAGAAATAAAACCTGCAAAAAGATCTGTGAAAACCATTACAAAATGCCTCTCAATAAGACTCTTATCAAAATATCAGAATGCCAAAACATGACCATAAGGCTATATGATAGCGAACGTTACTCAGAGATTTGAAATGCTTTTCGATGCAATGGTATGATGTTGGAATTTTTTCCTAGTCCTTACATGGTGTTGAGCATTTTTCCTCCCTTGTTTGGATTCTGATCGGCATGGGCAAAGTGTTAATGCTGGTTATAATGACCCGACTCCGTATTTGGCGAGGCAGCGAAGCCGGTATGGAGAATTACTTTGCCCGACGCTGCGAGAATTCATGGACAGGCATTAGATGCTTTTGCTCCGCCAAAGGGAAGCACGACGTTCCCTCTATTGGATGTGCGAATTTACACTCTTTGGTTCCCTAGCGGTCCGGACGCCGCAGTTAGTTGTAGGGGGGAAAAGCATCGATGTCTATCCATGTACGATTTTGTCCTCATGGCGTCAACAGGATGTTATCATTTTCTCACTATCCTGTTGCTAACTTTTTCAAAATTTCGATCAGTGGGAAACAAAAACAACATGACGTTGGAATTTTCTCCTAAATTACTAATGTATGACACGTTGTTGAACATCAGTGTCCAATGTGGGAGAAACTTTCCTAATTCGAAACGATATACTAAGAAATGTCAAAGCTTATGTGTTTTTTTACGGGACAATATTCCAAAACGTCCACCTTGATAGTTTATAGTATATGTAGGATTTCATGTTCGGTCAAACAGCATCAGTGACACTTTTACGAATTGTCCAAGGCAGGAGAAACTTCTATTACAACATGATGATGCATACGATATCCCAAAAGCATTGTGCCTTGTATGTACGGGACACGTTTTCCAAAACAGTCCACCTTGATACTTTTTAAGTATATATAGGATTTCATGTTTTAGTCAAACATATACTCCTCGGATGGTACATACGCGTGTTTTTTAAGTATTTAAGGAAAAGTTGGCATTTGGGCATTTCAACCATCATGACAAGGTGGTCCATACTCGTGTTTTTTTAAGTATTAAAGGAAAAAGTTGTCATTTGGGCATTTCGGCCATCGTGAACATACTTTGAGACCTAGGGCTATGTTTGTGTCTGCCAGATCAAACAATATGGAAACCACGTTGTCACACACACCAAGCCGAGAGCGATGAAAAAAACAGTCCGCTCTGGGACGGCTGTACAATTGGTCATGTGACCCTTGAAAACTTGAGGAAAAAATGCTCGACGCTGATTGGTCAGTTACTTTCAGTGTAGACTCGTCCCGTTGGACGAAACCACGTTGAAAGCTATCAGCCAATCAAATCGTTCGTGACGTCACAGTTTGTTATTTTTCGGCAGGCAGAGCCTTTATAAGCGGCTGCACAAGCCCCATTTTGTTCAGTTAGGGGGGATTTCACCCAAACTTTCAAGGTGTTTCCGCGTCAGTATGTTTAAGATTTTTCTAGTGTTAAATGTTCAAGTTGGATTAAAAGTGTTATTCGTGGTAATAAGAGTACAAGACAGATGAAGAATGCCTGGGGTGAGTACTTTGGCAAAGTCGCGTCGTTCTCGTATTGTACACGTTAGGATTTTGATTAGGATACAAAAGACTGGCAACGCACGTTGGCATAGCGATCCCAAAGTCTTGGTTCGGCTAGAACTTAAATCCGGGGTTTCGATCAATTGAGAATGTCCAGTGTTCGGCGTAGTTGGGTTAGGGCGAGGGAGACTCGATATACCGAAAAGGGGAAAGAGGTTGAGCTCCTGCCCCCGTCATCCCGACCAATATCTTTCCAGCTTAACACACCCTGGAATTCTCAGTTGATTGAAATGACACTCGAGTTGATATATACTTACTCTCGAGGTCGTCTGAGTGTCTACTGTTTGAGTCTTGCATCATGTTGATGCTGCTTTCCGATATTCACGGTAGACATGGTCACCTGTTGATCGTTCAGTGCTTTTGCAGATCGCCAGAAAATGCGATAGCCAATTAACGAACCCACATTTTTACTTCATCTTTTTTGCATGACAAGTTGTTTGAAACGAGAGCGACGGGACCTTTGCAACCTTAGTATAAGAATAGTTAAGATGTTTAGATATGATAGTTATGTCTTAGATGTTAGTTGTTAAATCTTAAAGTTGTGCGCAACTTATTGTAGCTATTGAAATGTGTTTTCTTCACGGGCTTTGTCCTTTTTTCATTGGTGGTGGGTACGGCAAGGGGCGTTTTCGTATTCTTACTTGTTTAGCTTAAATTGGGAAAAAACGACTCTTGGCTTGCTCACACTGCTACATGATACATAAGTGACATCAAATTTCGAACTTTGGCAAACATAAGCTCTTACTTGTAATTCAAAAAATCAAGCTTCGAATTCAATTGTTGTATCTAATGTACAGCTCTTTTGGCATGTAACGGCTTTTCATAAAAACGATGCAACCTTTTTCTCTCTTCTCTTGCTCTTCAAAAAAAAAACAAAATCAAATTACTAATGTAATGGCCCGAACGGCAACCGAACATTCTCATTCAGATTGACTTTCATAGATCAGCGTGGGTCAAGCGTTAATGATGACAAAAAGCCCGACTCTGTGCTCAGTAGGCAATGACGCTAGTACAGGGAATTTACTTGGCCCACCATTGCTATGATTGTCTGCAAGATATACATGCCAGTGCCAGTTCATTGGAAGGGCGACACTTCTCTATTGAGACGCCCGAATACACCTTTGAATGCCTTGTGTCGAGTGCCGCGGCAAGTTTCGGGGACTGGCATGACAATGTCTTGTGGAGTACTGATCTTGTCAATTTGAAAGTGACTTTGGCTTTTTACATTTGGTACTCTATCCAAATTTTTTTTAAATGCGACCATCTTTCGAGGCCGGGTGATCAAGAGTTTCTCTGATGTCACAGTGGTCTCGAAACATGCCAGTGACAATTTCTGGACAAACGCAGACCCATAGAAATTTGGTACTGTACATTTTTCTAAAGGTGATATTGAGATGCTGGAACGAATATACGTCGGCTCGTCCTCAGGCCGATGTCTGATTAGCTTATGATTAAAAAACGAAATGTCAATTCATACTGGAGAATCGGACACTATATTTTCACATGCCGAAGACCCTAGATGCCTAGTTTAGACCAACCATTTCATAATAGACTTTAATTACTTGTAAGGCAAAAGCAATGATCATTTCTGAAGGTATTTGCGTAAAAGGCTTGTCTATTACTATTGACAAAACAGCGACTTTGTACAAACGAGTCCTTTGGTTAAAGCATACAAATGTCCAGCATTAACTCATAATTGCAATTGGTTTTTCATAAGGTATGTTGTCACTAATTGCTAAAGAGCGAAATCATAGTGACTTTTGACTATGTGCTTAGTATTCTGCTAACAAAAGTGGATGAGCACATTTGTGTTTCAAGCTGACGGGCAATTGTTTACTTTAGTCTCCAGTTTGAATTCGCATCTGTATGCATTTTGAAATGTCCTGGTGTCCAAGTATTGGTTACTGATTACGTTGGTTTAGATTAAGGATATTGAGATATAGATATAGCCATAGTATCATGATACGTTTAGGGACTAGTGGTTAAATCCGAATTTAGATGTAGAAGTAGGTTTTTGTTTTATTGTCATCATACTGAAGCAAAAGAATAACATCAGCTTAATACTTTAGTCAGTCAGTCTCACTTTGACGCTCGATCTTATTCTGGCATTGCAGAAGCAGCACTTGCCATTTGCTTTTATCCGATCGACACAATATCCGCAAAATGTGTGACCGCAAGGCACGAGTGTATGGTCTTTCTGTGCGGACAAGCATATGATGCACAGCATCAGTTGTCCCTTGCCTCTTGCTTGGCTTCGGACAGTTCTCTCTGATGAGCCAACAGTAGCTCATTTTCCCTTTTTTCCCCAAGCCGTTTCGGTCAATGTACCGCTGGTGCTGCTTGCATTTGTAACCGTTGCTGAAGGTTTGGGCGTACGGTTTGCGCTTGTAAAGTCCTCTGATTCCTTTCACGGGACTTTTCGATTTCAAACTCATGTAGGCGTTGGCGTCAAAGTTGGACTAATGATATTGGTAGATCGTCATCATTTTATCACGATAGTATCTGTCCGATGCAACTGTCGATTTCTTCCAATGTTTACTGAAACAGAAAAGAAAAAAACATGTGTCAGTTAACATTTCTATTCTATTGACAATCAGCCATTTCTTCAATTTCAAATCAAAATGATTTTCTTTCACTGTTTGATTACTGTTGAAGTGAAAAATACTAGTATCAAGCTCAAAGTCTACACTCACCGATTTCGTCCAACAGATCCTGATACTGCAAAACGAATCTTGCTGTAGATATTACGTCTGATATGTCCTGGTCTGTTGTTGCTTCTTTGATTTCGTCTTCGTACAGATTAAGTTTGAATATCGTAGACACATTTTGTTTGAAACTCGATGCATCCCGTCCCTCTTCTATGTTGATGCACGTCACAATGTTGTCAACGTTTTCTATCAGATGATGTGCTCTTTTGACTAGTCCCTTCCTCTTGTACTGGATGAATGTCTCCACTACCTGTTGATCGCTCATTTCCATGATCAGAGCTAAGAAAATTCGCGGCTGCACCGACCGATTGTCTGATACGGAATGACACTAAGACCACATCTGCACACATACCCTCTAGCGAAAATTGTTTCGACCAATCAGAATATGGCATGTAAACCACGCCTACTTTGTTTCGACCAATCAGAATATGGCATGTAAACCACGCCTACTTTGTACTGACCAATCAGAAAGCAGATGATTGAAAAAGTTATTTTTCGGTACAGTACCAGAAAAACATCCCCTTGAGCTTCAGTCTCTATTATACGCTCTTATTAGCAACACGCAAAAGACTACCATTCAGCTTATCGAATCTACAAGATGCATGCGAAAGTAATTGACATCGACACTCTGAGAGGGAGATCTGCAACGTTAGACATGTTCTCAGACACAAGCTACGCTTTTAACGAAATAGACAAGTTGCTGTCCTCAGTGAATGCCATGACGGTAACTACAAGAGCGCTGTACGGTTTCGTTGAAGGGAAGACGACATTCGAAAGATGCAAAACTGTTCATCCAGGATTTGTCAAATCCTGAAGTGACATATGGGGAAAGTGTTGTCGAAGTATGATACGAAATGCTAGTTATTCTATGGATTACTATTCCGTGGACTCGTGGAGGGATGAACTCAAACCTTTTGTCGCGAGCAGCGAACGGGTCTATTGGATTGTGGCTAATCAAACCTTACTACTGTCGTTTGTCGATAATGGGATAACGGACAGGTTCATGAGAGAGGTGGATCATAAGAAACATTACAAGCCGATGCCACCATTTAAGTTCATTGAAACGCCTAGAAGAAACGCAACATGTTTCAGAGACATTTATTCAGCAATTGGCACGCGTAACTGAACTCATGTTGATATAAATTAATGAATGCAATAAAACTGAATCAAATTTGAACATGTGTTTGTTATGTTATGTTATGTTATGTCAATGAACAAGATCGATTGTCACAGTAATTTGCCCAATGCTGTGCAGTAACCCTCATACTGTGTAAAAACAACACACCATTCAACTTCCAAAAATGCTCAAAGCCCTAACCCTAACCTCATCTACTTTTTCCTAGCCATACACCAAGGACCAGACACCCCAAAAGCCGATTTCACTGCAATTATGAGTTAATGCTGGATATTTGTATGCTTTAACCAAAGGACTCGTTTGTACAAAGTCGCAGTTTTGTCAATAGTAATAGATGAGCCTTTTACACGAATACCTTCAAAAATGATCATTGCTTTTGCCTTACAAGTAATTCAAGTCCCTTATGAAATGGTTGGTCTTTAATTAAGCATCTATGCTCTTCGGCATGTAAAAAATTGGTGTCCAATAACAAGCACGAATTGAAAATTTCGTTTTTTCGACAGTAAGCTAATGAGATATCGGTTTGAAGGATGAGCGACGTATTCCTTCGGCATTGCAATATGCGAAATGACACTGAGATCTAAACTACACACACACTCTTCTAGCTAAAATCAGAACGGTTTGCTTAAACCACGCCTACTTTGTATTGACCAATCAGAAAGCAGATTGATTGAAAAAGTTTTTTTTCGGTACAGTACCAGGGAAATAGACCATCGAGCTTCATTCTGTCGAATGCAATTATACCGACAACACGCATACAAACTATCATACAACTCATCGATTCTACATTCAAGATGCCTTTCAAGAGACCGAACGCAAAAAAAATGTGTGAAATTTGTAAACGTGAGGTGACTGCTACTGGATGGTCTCGACATTGTAAAACCAAAATGCACTTAAAAAATACTGGTGTTAAAGTTGAAAAACCAAAGAAAAAGAAAAGAAAATCACCAACAAAGGCGTACACTTCTTATTAACCATGAACCAAGGGCAAGAAGTTCTCTTCCTGAGAAGAATGGAATCTGAAACAAGAAGCATCAAAACTTTTATACAAAGCTATGTTTTCTGCAACGAGTTTGGATTATCGGAACGAGAAGAAAAGGCACATAGCCATGCTTACATCCAAACAAAGAAAAAGATGAACTTCAAAACTTTCAAAGCTAAGTGGAAGAAGCAATTCAGATTCTCATGCGGCATGATTAAAAGATGTAAAAAGATCAGAGATGTCATCCGTTATGTGTCCAAAGAAGATCAGTACACACTTTACAAAAATATTGACACCAGCTATCTGCATCTGTCACTTCGAGCTAAGATCTATGCAAAAAAACGTGGAACTCAAGAACTTGATCCAACTGACTTTCCATATTGCAGTTTAATACCAGCTCAGAAGCATGTATTCAAAGAAATATTTGAGGCCTTCAGAGGGAAAAATAGTCGACAAAATGATATTGGATCTTAGAAACGTAACTTTGAGCCATGGCAGAAAACAGCATTGGAACTCATCGAAAGGGAACCGACAGCAAATACTATGGTTATGGGAAGAAAAAGGTAACGTAAGCAAATCCTTCTTAGGAAATTACCTTTTGGCACACCATGGTGCAATCATACTGAGAACCGTAGGACAAAAGGGCCTATCATATGCGTACAATCAAGAACCAAAGTAATCTGGACTATGCGAGGTCGCAAACCGAACACATAAACTACCACTTCTTGGAGTTATAAAGGATGGATATTGTTCAGGAAATGTGAAGCATTTCTACTTTGATCCACCCAAAGTAGTATGCTTTGCTAACTTCAACCTAACACGAAAACGATGTCCAATGACAGATGGATCATATACAACATTCAAGAGGACAAACTAAAGAGAATATGTAATTCATTTTTGTATGTTTATTAGTTAAAAAATTTGTAGTATAACGTGTCAACTAGCTAAAATGTTTACGACCAATCAGAACGGTTTGCTTTAACCAAAGCCTACTTTGTATTTAACCAATCAGAAAGCAGATTGATTGAAAAGTTATTTTTTTGGTACAGTACAAAGGGGAAAAAGGGCCCTCGAGCTTCATGCTGTCCAAAACATCATACTGTCAACACGCTTACAAACTATCATACAGCTTATAAATTTTCCAGAAGATGAAGGAGTTCTATATATTCAAAGCCAATGGTAGATCCAGCAGATCAAGACTTGTAGTTAATGACAGAAGATTGTCTACAAGCTTAGTAGACTCACAAGAAATATTATATATCTGTTACGCTGTAATAGATGTTATGATACACGGATATGTACAGTTTGTCTGTCCATATAGAGAGACAACACTCCACAAGAGATATGAATTATTAGAGTTTGGCAAAGCAGATTCATATCATACTAAGTACAGGGAATTATTGGCAGAAAGCTGCGGCATCAAGCAGACTTTATAGAGAAAGGAAAGACCTGGGCTCCTGCAAATCAGTATTGTACATTGTCAAACGAAGCAATATCTGTTGCTGAAAATCCTAAGAAAGGGAAATCGAAATCTATGAAGTGACGATGAAGAGACTATCAACAAGAAGTTGAGAGATCTAAATGCTAATTTTTTTTTGTGATAAACCTAAGAAAAGGAAAAACAAAATCTATGAAAATGGGCGATGAAGAGACTATCAACAAGAAGTTGAGAGATCTAGATGATAAGATGGAACGTAGAAAAGACCGGAATAAATTACAAAACTATTATGGTCTTATCCAGAAAAAAGGGAAAAATGAAACAGTCACCTCATGAAAACAAGGATCTCCGAAACCATTCTAGCTAAAATGTTTTGACCAATCAGAATGTGGCATTTTAACCACGCCTACTTTGTACTGACCAATCGAAAGCAGTAGATTGAAAAAATTATTTTTCGGTAAGTATCGGGGAAAACGGCACTTGAGCTTCATTATTCTTCAGCTCTCAAACTGTCAAGATGCCCAAAAAAATTCTTCTCAACAATTTGGCGAGATGAAAGTGAACATTATTAGCATTGAAACACTGAGACAGATCTCGAACTCTGGATATGCTATTAAAAAACGAAGATGACGAAAATAAGAATTCAACGAGACAGAGCATACATTTTTGCTCAGCAGAGTCCCGAGTTATTTGGGAAAAACTGTATGGATTCTTTCAGCGCGACATCGAACATCAAAATGTGCTGTTCATACGATTGTCGAATCCTGTTGTGAATTACGAGACACTTTGTCGAATTGATACTAGATCTTGTACTTGTGATAGACTATTAGAATACAACTGTGGAGAGATGAACTCAAAACTTTGCGCGAGGAATTGAACGGGGTCTATTGGATTGTGGCTAATGCAACGTTTCTACTGTGTTTTTCGTAATGGGATAAAGGACAGGTTCAATGAGAGAAGTCGTCAAAGAAAACATTACAGGCCTTTGCCACCGTTTGTGTTTTATCAAAGCTTGAGAAACGCAACGTGTTTCGGGGACATTTTATAAAGCTATTGGCACGCGGGTAAACTGGGGGTTGATACTATTGTGATTGAATAAAAGGATTGAACATTGCTTTTTATGTTAAATGGGGTATGATATGTTATGTAACAAAAAAGATCGGTTGTCACATGTATTTGCCAATGCTGTTTCAGTATACAACATACCATTCAACTTTCAAAAATCCCAAGCCCTAACCTTACCTAAAATGTACAAGACGTTAGGTGAATTGCCAGTATTTTAACAGTTGATAAGTTGTGCCCATTTGTACGTGTTTGAGAAAAACAAAACGCCAGTTGATACTCGTCCTAAGTAAACGACGGTAATCATAATGACGATTATTGTTTAATCACATTCAAATTAAACAACCCAACTCATCAGTTTTAAAACTTCAAAAAAATCCACCTCCATAAAAACCTACCTAGCCCAATCCGAGGACAAAACACATCAACAGCCCATTTTCACTTTCGAAAAGTTCTAAAGACTGTAGGTGAATGCCGGTTAATATTCCAAGGTTAGATAGCTAATATCCTTGTTACATGTTGTGAAAAAGCAAAACGCCCGGTTGACAATTAGCCTTAAGTAAAAGTGCGGTACGTAATTTAATGTGAGTATAGTTTTTCACAAAGGCAAAATAAAACCAACTCATCCAGTTTGTCAAATTGATCTTGAACAACTTGCCCTAGCCCTTCATCGAGGACCAGATGTATCAAGAGCCGATTTTGAAATGGAAAAAAATTGTCTTGTTATTTGACATTGGGAACTAATTCCAAATACACGCTAAGAATGACCGGGATGTAATTCCAAAGATTTAAGATATTTTTATGTGCATATTGGATGTTGGTATCTCTTGTATTCTGTTATTCTTGTACGGAAACCTTTCAACGTTATAATAAGCAATTCGAACAGGTCAGATACGAATGATGAAGTTACAGAAGTAATACTCCCAGAATATGAAGACGTTCCATGGGTTAAAAAAACAATGTTGACTGGGATAATGTTTCACAACGCTGGTATGATGAAAACACATATCAGTGTTTGCTTTGTGGTATCATTTCAATACATGCGAATTTCAGAGAAGCGCCTAGATGTGCACATTTGTGTTGCATTGGATGCTACTACAAAATAAAGAGAGGATGGTCGTGTTTCTGTTGGACGACGCATCCATACAATATGTATCACGATTGGAAAAGTATTGGTCCTCTTGAAGAATAATATTTTTTTTGTAACGTCATTACACCTTTAGAAGGAAATAATATATAAAAGGCAATATAAAATCAATTCCATGTTAACCGCTTCACAAAACATTTGCCTGTGAATCAGTTAGGATGGAAAGCTCTCATATAACATCAAATAAAAGAGGTCTCGACGACCTTAGTGACAACAGCATCAACAAGAAGTTAAGAGCGGACATTTCAAACAACGTTGATGGTAGACATAAGTTAATGATGACCAAAGAGATAAGACATGAGAAATTCAATACAGTCATCTTCTTTTACGAATTAAGGATGTGTGACTTGGACGTGAAGAATGTTTCGGATGCTATGTCAGCCGTAGAGGAGATATTCAAAACAATCATCGATGGTGTAACGGTGGACGTACGACCAAGTGATTTGTTACAATTATCGTTTCAGACTCCTTCAATAGAATCAGCGATTCATCTGCCATCCATGAAGTGTTCGGTCTTAACTGTTGACAATGTTATTGACCAGATTGAAGGCAAATTGAACTACAACTCTCACTTCGTACTTGAAAAGACTATATCAATAACGTGCGTTCGTGTTCGCATTCCAGACGGTGGTGCTAAAAAGAAACCCGAGGTGAATTTAGACATGTTTTTACATGAGAGCAAGTCTGTTATACAGATTCTAAACAAGGACGAATTGTGCTGTGCACGAGCGATTGTAACAGCTACAGCAAGGATAGAAAAGCATCCAAGATGGAACAATATAAGGCGAGGTTTAGGTGTACAGAAAGACCTTGCTATAGAGCTACATCGACTTGCCGGTGTTGACGAACAGCAGTGCGGTGTCGAAGAAATAAAGAAGTTCCAAGCCGTAATGCCAAAGTACAAGATATACGTACTGTCTAAGGAATGTTTTAATAATTTTGTCTATGTTGGTCCAGATGATGGAATACCAATCTATCTGTACCTACACGATAATCACTATGATGTGATAACAACAATAACCGGTTTTCTGAAACGAAGCTACTTCTGCAAAAAGTGTTTGAAAGGATACAATGACAAGGAGAAGCATATGTGTAACAGTGCTTGTAGAGTGTGTCGTCGATTTCATGAGGATGTCAAGGAGGAATGGTATTACTGTTCGGATTGTCATAGGTACTTCATAAGCGCCACTTGTTACAAGCTTCACAAGGAGAAGAACAAAGGCGGGAAGTCAACGTGCGACAATTGGTTCAAGTGTAGACAATGTAAGGTGATGATCGACAAAAAGAGGCGTAAAACAGAACACATGTGCGGTGAAAAGTACTGCCTGACATGTAAAGGGCATTTCGCAAACGGTCACAAATGCTACATGCAGCCTATAAAAAATGTTAATTTTACAGACCAGTCATCGCAGAAGTACATATTTGTGGAATTTCGGAGTATAGTTGATGAAGTCATACAGTGTAGTAAAACCTATACACCTGACGAGACGAAACGATGCGTGAATTGTAACAAGTCTGAGTGTGGCATACCTGGTTCATTACCAAATTTATGTATTGTGCACAAAACTTGTGACAGTTGTATGGATATGGAAGTGACGGATACATCGACATGCTCTTCATGTGGGCCAAATAAGAAGATATTCAGAGGCAAGGATTGTGCAAATTTGTTTTGCAAATGGCTTTTCTCACCAGAGAACAAAGATACCACAGTGTTATGTCACAACCTTACAGAGGAAAAGAGCTCACATATTTTAAGATATCTGTACGACAATGGTCATCAGCCCAAGGTGATAACATCTGGGTCTAGATATAAATGCATAGAAGTTTCGGTCTGCAAGATGCGAATCCTTGATTCTCAGAACTTCATACCTTTACCTTTGGCAGATATGGCACGGTCTTTTGAAGAAGTACCACTTCAGGAAGGGTTCTTTCCGGTACTTTTCAATACGAAAGACAATCAAACAACTGTTCTGAACGGACTTCCGGACATACAGTTCTACAACGTAGAAGGTATGACACTTGAAACAAGAAACGTATTTCAATCTTGGTATCAGACTCACCGAGATGATCATTTCAACTTTCAAGAACAGTTGTTGCGCTACTGTGAAAGTGATGTGGATATACTTAGGCGTTGCTGTCTGAAGTTTAGGAGCATGTTCATGAATATCAGCAAAGGAAACAAGGCTTATGGAACAGATCCATTTCAACAGTGCGTCACGATTGCCTCTGCATGTAATACAGTGTACAAATCAAACTACATGGAACCTGAGAGCATTGCAATTATACCACATGAAGGATACAACCCAGAGGCAACGCAATCTGTTGTAGCTTTCCAATGGCTTTCATTTATAGCTCACAAGAAAGGTGTTGACATTCAACATGCGAGAAACAAAGGCGAGAAAGTGATTGGACCATACAAAGTCGATGGCTTTTTCAAGAACAGTAATGGGCAAAAGTGTGTACTAGAGTTCAATGGTTGTTTTTGGCACGGATGTCCAAAATGTTATTCCAGAGATACATACAACGCAAGAACAAAATGTACAATGGATGCACTATACAAGAAAACAGTTGACAAACAGGCGTATTTGGAGAAGATGGGATACAAATATGAATCAATATGGGAGTGCGATTACCGAACCGAACTGTTGAAAAATTCAGATATGGCAGCTTACATAAAATCACTCGATATCGAGTCTCCCATTCAACCGAAGGATGCTTTCTATGGTGGAAGAGCAGAGGGCTTTAAATTGTTTGAAACAACGACCGAACATCGACGAATCAAATACTACGACGTTACGTCTCTGTATCCGCACATAAATAAAACCGGCAAGGTACCACTAGGTCATCCTACAATCATCAAGGAAGGTTTTGACAACATCGACAAGTACGAAGGGCTTATCAAATGCAAAATACTAGCGCCAAGACAACTGTACGTACCAGTTCTTCCCGTTAGTATAAATGGAGAAGTTGTCTTCAGTTTGTGCAGAGCTTGCAGTTCTCAACACAATGTCAATCCATGCATGCACAATGAAGCTGGTCGGGCTTTTACAGGTACATGGGTTACAGACGAAGTCAAACTAGCTTTGAAACATGGGTATCGCATACTAAAAGTGTACGAGGTTTGGCATTTCGACAGAATATCTCAGTACGATCCTGAAACCAAGACGGGCGGAGCATTCACAGGATATGTCAATACTTTTTTGAAGCTCAAACAAGAGGCTAGCGGATGGCCAAAGTGGTGCAAAACAGACGAGGACAAGAAGAAGTACGTTGAATCATATTACGCTCGAGAAGGTATCTCATTGAACTACGACAACATCAGAGAAAATCCAGGACTTAGAGCTAGTGCCAAGCTGATGTTGAATTCTTTTTGGGGTAAATTTGGACAAAGACCAAATTATGTTCGTTCTGTTTGCATTACGGATCCCAGCAAGTATTTCGACATACTAATGTCAACTCAGATTGACACAATATACATTTGTTTCGTCAATGACGAAACCATTCGAGTGGACTACGTATACAAAGACAATTTCATCAGCACTTCTTCACAAAGCAATGTAGTTATCGCTGCATATACTACTGCACAAGCTAGATTAAGGCTGTATGACTGTCTCGCCAAACTTGGTCGTAGGACCATATACTGCGACACGGATGCAATCGCTTTCTCACATATTTCTGGTCAATGGGAACCACCTTTGGGAGATTACCTCGGCGACTTCACCGACGTAGTTGAAGGAAACCAAATCCTTAACTTCACGACATTGAGTCCTAAAGTCTACGCCTACGATTTGGCTCATCCTGACAAACATGGTTGTTTGTCAATTTGTAAAGTCAGAGGATTTAATTTGAGACTTAGGTCTCTGCTGAACATAAATGGGCAAACTATGAAAGACTTGGCTCTTAGTTGCAAGAAATGCTCAAATGCCCTTCAAATGAAATCATCATTGCAAGTGAACTACGCAAAACGAATCATAATTCAGGGTGACATTACATACCCATATGGATTTCAGTTCTCATAGAAACTATTTGTTTCAACCACTTGTTTGCACAAATTTGTGTGCCTGTTTGTTTTTTGTTTTCTTCTCGTTTGCTAAATAAAACATCAAATAATGCACTTATTGTTGTCCATGAAAAACGAATAAATGCTGAAAAAGCATAATATTATGGAGATTACTTTATTTGATGATTTTAGTTACAGGTCATCTACCCTATAACATATAAGGTACTTATTTATTGTTGTAAACAAGGTAAACGGGTAACTTCAGTTATCAACATTAGTTTACAACTTAAACTGCTTACACAACCTGAAAAAATATAGTTAGGGGTCTCTCATTTGTAATATATCAACAATTATCACCTGAATTAAGTGCATTCATGAATGAAAAATATTGATGGTAAAATGGTGTAGGGGTTTGTTTACATTCTAAAATCTTTAATAACTTCTTAAAGGTACATTTTTGGTGTGGTTTTGGTAAGCTTATCATAACGAGCATGTCATTCTCTTTCACTCAGATTTTTTTCATTAGATTTAGACTCTTGGCTAGTCTTGGATTTTTGACTTTATTAAAAGACAAAAGGAAGTTCAGTATAGGCTCTTTCAAAGTGCTTAAAGTAGACTAAAAATACACTATATTCTATTTATACCTTGGTTATATGGAGCTAATGCTACGGAGCTTGCATAAATTCTATTTAATTTATGTAGCTGTGGAGACTTTTGATACAGACTATAATTGGGGAAATCCTAAAATCATTGAAAAACGGTCATCACAAGAGTTGTCCGTTTTGCTTCAGATATTTTGAGAGAGTCATGTTTTAAAAATCAAATATTTCTTTTTTTACATGAAGTGGAGAAAAACCATAAATATATTTAGTAAACTGGTGCACTTAGCTATCATTTCACTCTGAAAAAAACTATGTAAAGATGAATTTGAATTTTTGAGGTACCATCTCTAATCATATGTCTTGCTTTCTATCGTTTTTTTTTTTTAATGATTAAATGAAATAACCTTTCTCGTTAAATGTAGCTTCAAGATATCTTATTTCTAAAGAAAGTTGACCGCCTCGGTAGCCTATTGGTAGAGCGTCCGCTTCAAGTGCGGGAGGTAGTGGGTTCGATCCCCGACCGCGTCTTACCAAAGACGTAAAAATGGTACTAGTAGCTTCCTCGCTTGGCGCTTAGCATTAAGAGGATAGTGCTAGGACTTACCAGCCCGGTGTCAGTATAATGTGACTTGGTAGGGTATCATGCCACGTGTCTACGGGGTGATATTCCAGTGAGGCAGCACTATAAAGTTGCTCACTGCTACAAGTAGATACCGTCGTTTATATGACTGAAAAAATGCTGAAAAAGACGTTAAACCCGAACACACACACTCTAACAAGTACGTGTTATTGCATTCATTTAAACAAATTTCAAAGCTTAAAATACTTACAGCGGTGTTCCTCATCTGACATCTGAAGATGCGTTTCTTAAATAGACCAGTGTCAATGCCTTTAAATTTTACATTTAAGTATATAGATTGCGGGGTCCGTTTCCATGGTAACATTAATTTAATTCAAGAAATCACTATGTTCTACCGAAATTTAAACAATTTAGTGCATGTTTTAGTATATAATTCTTTATTTTTTTTCATATTGTAACATTTTCTGTGCAAAAGAAATCATTTACAGCCAGCTGCACCTTAAATAATACTAAATAACACATCTTCTTGAAATATTTCCTGACATTTCATGCGAAAAATAATATACGGCTTTCTTTTTACCGCGGAATACAATGGAAGATTCAGATTACTTCTGACTGAATATTTGTATATGTACATGTATATGCACTGGCGTATTTGTACTTTGCCCCGCCATTGTACTATCTTCTAAGTAGGTAACTTGAAAATCACCACATATATTCACTTGATAAAGACAACTATGAAATGTATTGACTTATAAATACAAAAATAAAAGTATGTTTCAGAAAGTATTAGATTTTTTAAAACGAAATTGCTAAATATCAATTTGCAAACAGCATACGCCGTTTTATTAATAAGACGTTTGCGTAACGTCAGAAAAAAAGCGGGAAAATGCGCAACGTCTAACGCCGCCTATAGTGCTATTTGAGACTTTATCATTTTTTGCGACTTCGTATCGAAAACGAAGTCGATAGTCAAGGACTTTGTTTTCGTTATTTTGCTGTGAAATGCCTTTAAAGAAATTGTGTAAATTTGATTAAAAATCTATGGACCAGTAAATGCATGCTCTCAATTTATACAAGGAACTTCACTTCCGTAGTGTTCAGATTTTGGAACAACACAAGCTAAGATTTATGGCTACAACTTAATTAATCGGAAAGAATCAGACTCAAACTTATCAATTAACAAACTCTTCTGCAGCCAGTGTCGCTGTGGGCTAACATTAATTTGGCAGAAGTGTATTTTCTTGATCTATCAAATGATTTTCTCATGATTTCTTTACGTAATAAAAATACACGAGAAAAGGGGAGTAGGGGAAAATTTATGACAATACTGCGAAAAGGAAGTCGGTGACCACATATTTTTGTCAGCTCATTTTACAGTAAAATAAATTTATAAGATAATATTAGTTTTTTTTAAAAAAATCTATGGACCAGTTTTTGCACACTACTTAGTCATTCCTCACAAAAACAATTATTTCATAGACAGATTTTGGCATGATTTTTGCATAAAGTAAGCATTCCTTCGGAGAATAGCGTAAGTATATATTTGAAAATTACATCACTGTATAGTTTTCGACTGGCATATTATATAAAATGGAAAAATATATACTTTTTTGATAAAATGATAGTTTGATAGTTTTGATAGTTTATTTTCAATATTCCATTAGGCCAAATGGCCTATGAGGATATACAATACATGATATATGGCAAGACAGTGTACATCAAAAAATCTATATGCAACTGAAGTTAATGTGCGGAGAAGGTTTACAATGCAATGCATAATAATATCCTAAATGCGTGATAATATCAGTGCCTAATAAATAAATAATATTGAAAATTACAAAACCATGCGTTTTACAAACCACACAATCTTATGATACATTTTCAGACGAGTTTTGTTTGAAGTCTAGTTTTGCAAACTCTTTGTTTTATAGACATATTTGACAAACTATAACACGGTAGTTTGTGTAATAAAATGATTACCATATATTATTGTCTTTATTAGCAACGTAATCATACGCTGACCTTGTCGAAACGAAATACAAGATCAACGTATTACTCAAAACTAAAGAACTTGTGATTTGTAAAACACATTTTACTTTACATTTGTTATAGTGTAAAGTATACACAGTCTCAAAAAAGTTCACATGCTAGGAGATCAACATTATTATGGCCAAAACAATCTGAATGTCACATAACTGCAATAGAGTTAGTACAAAGGATCAAATTATTATAACACAGGTCAAAACATAAATAGTAACTGATACATACAAGTATAATGAGCACACTATACCGTCAGCATTATAAATAAGACCGAACTTATATGTATTTTCTCATCAAAATAAAGGCACGACTTACTATGCATATTCCAAATGATAAAACTATACATGAGTAAAACATACATATCAAACTCTTCTTCAATCATCAATTCCTATAAGTATTATTATCGGCATATAACTTTTCTTTTCTAAGTTCAAAGGCATTGTTTACGAATTTTCCAAACTTCCGTGCTAAGCATATGTTATCCGTATTCAGTAATTCAATGAATTTTGGCATATTTGGTCTCTTCCAATAGTAGCTTGGTATAAAACGTTTTCTAGAACTGTAGGGAACTGACGGCATATCACTTTTTTGTGCTAGTGACATTTCAGTGGGATATAAGGGACTTAATTTAGGCCGATGCACTTGTGCATTTGGTGTTTGTGGACTTTCAAGGGGAGTATGCGTGTCATTCTGGGACTGGTGAATTGGAAACTCTGGCCTATGGATAGGCTGATCATGAGTTGGATAAGGACATGTGTTTATCAATTCTGTGGAGTTATTAGTATTATTTACTGTGACATTCGTTAGTGGGACAGGAGTGGGCCGTTGTTCCACTGGTGCATTGTATGCTGAAGGGGCAGATAATTGGACATTTGTCACAGGTACATATGTATATTGTTTATGTGCTATGCCATAAGCTGGTGGGCGGGGGATAGCGTTAATATCCATTGGTTCCTGTCCTCTACTGTGCTGGGGTTCAAGTTGGCCTTGGTGCACTGGGTATGCTGAATCCTGCGTTCTGGCAATGGGTTCGATACCGGAAAGTCTGCTTGTGTTTATGTAACGTTGCCACTCAGGCATTTCATCGTGAATAAGTCGGCCATCCACAATCAGTTTAGCTGGATACACAATTTTAACATTTGATTTAGGATTTTCTTGTTTACACTGTTTATATTTAGGCCACAAACGCGACCGGGCCTGCTGGATCTCTCGTGGTAAATCAACGCTGATCGAAAAACGTGTATCTTTCAGCATTTTGGCTTTGCTCAAAATGTATTAAGTATCTCCATAGTCTCTAAAATTTACAATTATAGGCCTGCTTTGAAATTGTCTCGTTCGATCCTTGGCACCCATCCTGTGAGCCCTTGATATGTACACATCTCTCGAATCAATATCAAGCTTTTGATCAAAAAAGTCCCATATGATATTTGAACAGTGCTCACCTGCATTTTCTTCTATGCCGCGAAATATTAAGTTATTCCTTCTGGACCTTGCTTCAACATCTATTGATTTGTAAGCCAGTGATTTCATGAATTCAGATTGGGTGTTGGTTGTCTCGGTAACTTGATTAACTTTTGCGTTCATGTTTACCATTGACCTTTGTAGTGACAAAACTCCTCTGCAACATTCAACCTGTTCAGTTCTAACACAGCGCAACTCATCAAATATATGTATTAGTTTGTCTTCACAAGAACTTTCCACAAAATTCTGTCGGGTAATATCCGACAAAAGAGACATTGTTAAATTTTCGCTTTCCCGCTCCTGAAAAATTTCAAATCTATTGTGTGTTGGCACGCTATAAAATTCGTTTGTAGTCATTTTAAACACCCAAAACTTCCAATGATGATTCCGTATACATAAAACGTACAGTCATAAACAATTACATCCAGTTTTTGATTTACAATCCTAAAAAAGCTCCATAAAACACAACTTTTTTTTATCACCGCTTAAAATTTACGTCGACACTGTCCGCCATATTTAATTATACAAAATGAACCCCCGAAACTAAAATAATCGCCATGAAAACGGCAAAGTCACAACTATTTCCAACTAGGCTAAAACGTGATATTTCGACGTCATTTGCCTTAATGTGTGCATTAGATCGGCGTGAAGTTGGCAGTAAGATCGCAGTACAGCAGTAGGAGCAGTTAACTGCTCCTACTGCCAGCAGTTACAGCAGTTACATGTAACTGCTCCTACTGCCAGCAGTTACAACAGTTAACTGCTCCTACTGCCAAAATTTACAACAGTTGAATGCTTGTACTGCCAGAAGTGAATGCTGCTACCATTAGAGCAGTTAATAAAGCTGTTACACAATTTTAATGACAATGGTGACATCAGGTATTGTTCGGTTTTAAAGTCAGCGATGTTTTTGTTCCTTTTATAATGGAACGGTCTATGATTTAGATAGTGTTTACAAATACGATATTTATAAATGATTTATTTTGTATAATAATTAATTTTAGCAACACAAAACATGTACCGCCTTAAAAGCTTTGATAGTAAGGTAGGTATAAATAGGACTGGGACGATTACTCGGTTAATCGGATCCGATTCGATTACAAGGGGAAACCGGTTTCAATTTTGCAAAACCGCTAATTGCTCTCAATAAACATCATGAGTCGCACTTTATCTTAAATTAGGAAAAAGTCCAGAACTGCTGCCGTTTGAGCTCCGTATCAGGCTGTTTACATCCGATACTTTAATGTATATGCTATCACTATTAGACAATTCAAAATGACTTCCTATTATCAAACTCGATACAGCATCAACGTTGCTGGTGTGGAATAACTTCCTTCTCCCTAATAGTAGTAGTTGTTTTTTAGGGAACATTAATTCTTCCTATATGATAGCAACTAATCAGGCTGATATTTTACAATTATGTGTGTTTGTTTGTTTGTTTCGGGATTAACGTCATTTTTTTCAACAGTATTTCAGTTATGTAACGGAGGGCAGTAAACCTTTCCAGTGTTCCTGGATTCTGTACAAACCTGGTCTCCGCAAGTAACTGCCAACTTCCCCACATGGATCAGAGGTGGAGGACGAATGACTTTTTACAATTAGTTGTGTTACAAGTAATAAATAAATAGAGACTGCTTCTATTCATGAACTTTTTAATTCTTGGAAATACGTAACCTGGATAATATTGATGCGTAGACAATTTTGTAAAAGCCACTGTAAGGTGTCCATCTTTGACTCTAAGCTGTCATTCCCACAGGAAAAATACGGACGATAAGGTAAACCTAATGAAAATGTGCAAGGTAATACTTGTAGATGTATGATGTTGGTCTCTCTACCCTTGCTGTCATGAAAGTTATGCATATAAATCTTTAGTTTTATACATACATATTGATGTTGGAGCATTGTAGCATTGTACAGCAATTTACTGAAACCTGTAATAAGAAATTTAATACTACAAATGTCTATATTTCAAATAGATGACAGTTAGTATTACAGTAAGTAAGACTTTGGCGGGCGGGCAGACGTCAACAACACTTTCTGAAATATGTTAACGGTGTGTGCACAGGTGAGCTGTTAGCGTTTCATCTAATTATTCAAGCATTTAACGTGGGCGAAAATGAAAGTTGTAACCTTGAATGAAACGCACTATTTGATTTAAAAAGAAGTTTCCAAATAGAAAATTAACTGTAAGGCCACTCCAACCTAAAGAATGATAATAAAAAAAGAACTTATATGAAAAAGAATCTAGCAAGTTCTGAGATGTTTCATAAGCTGGAGACTTATATGAAATATATGTCAGTTGTCATAAACTTCTGTCTATGCAATAAAATCATATCGCTATTACAATTTTATAATTTAAGATATTTCCGATGAATTTCCATTAAAACTTATACTGGCTCTTGTTAAAATCAGAAACTGTACAGTTACCTTTTGAAATTCGTTTTTTTTGTTGTTGTTGTTGTCTTTTTTTTTTAAAGGATATAATCTCTCTGCATTTGTGATTAAGGGGAATGTATTGTTCATCATGCTAGGCCAGACTTGTTTTAACTAATTTATTCATTATCATAATGTTGTTTATATTTAACAGTCTTTAACCTAAATTTATTTATCCCAGATTCACCAGTTTCGACGCACATAAGAAGCAACATGGCCGCGCTTTTTCATTCAGTAACATACGTGACTCTATTAGATATTGCATGTACACTAACCTTTTATGCATTGAATCATACCAATAACATCTTATTCTAAACAACTGACTGCCAGATATCAAATGGTAAACAACAACTAGTGTGATCGGCCGTACTTTTTCTAACACACCTATTTCGACGCATCTTACATGATACTTGTTACGAAGCTTTTGATTGGCTTAAATATTTGTGCAATCACTGTAAGTAATGCGCTACACCATAACTGTCATGGATGCTGCAATAAAACTGGACATAAAAGCAGATGCAAGTAGATAATCAATATTAAAGGCCAAATGATATAAATAAATCTGAAAACATTTAAACATTCATCAACATAAGGGGCTAAGAACATAAATAATCACTTTGCTTTTTCAATACACACTGTCTGATGTTTTTTCTTTCATTTTTCTGGACTGCAGTATTTACAGAGGCATTTGGCACATTTTGTTTTATACAAAACTTTAGATGAACCCAGTGTTCGCAGCCTACTTGACAAGAGAAAAAAAATGAAGTGTATAGTAATGATCGCATTGATATATAATGCGTACACCTTCCAAAACAGTGCATAAAATAGTGCGATTACATATGTCACGTGGCAGTGATGTGACCTTGATAGCACCAAAGTTGGCTGCAGACGTACAACAACATTTCCAGTAACTTTTTTAATCTAAGCTTTCACAGGGACGTTTTTAAAATGGATGAAAATTTGCATTAGTAGAAACATTAAAAATCATGTATAGGGTAAATGTAAGTTGATAAATATCTTCAAATTCCTGAACTTTCCAACCTTTTTATCGGTAAAATTAACCATGATGTTTTCTGTCATTACACCGAGTAACTACGTCATCGGAAACCCCAAGTTAATCGAGAACAAGGTCAAAACAAAAATGGTGTCGAAATAGGTGTGCGTAAAATTACGTGGTGCGACGATATTATCATCATTAGTATATCCGATTCTAAGACATTTGAAGCCATTCACCAGTCTAGTAATATATTCAAAATCAGAAACAGTCAAGGCCAGTGCCGGTGTTTTCATCAGTGTAATCAGCAAATTATCACTACCATAATATTCATCATCAGGCGAGGTTTCTTTACAGAACAGGTTATCCTATTTTATAAACAACCAACACATCAAATTCTCTGACACGAAGCCTAGAACACAGGGTACGGACAAAAACGTGCATATTCAGTATGATATACATGTACCCCTGTTCTATTTTTAACTTTATTCGATTTCGGGAGCGATAAATATTTGATTTGTGACGAGCGTTTGCATAATCATATTAAGCATTATCGATAATAAGATTATTCAAAAAAAATGCGTATTGTATCATACAGGTTGTCCGGTTGAACTCTAATAAACCAAGGAGCATGTTTACTTCGAAGGAATCCGCCGTATATGTGTAAATTACGTACGTGATCGTTGGAAACCAGACGCTTAATTGCATAATACATTTTGCCAGTTTTCATTGAAAATAATTTTCCGTCTATAGTAAGTTGGGTAGCGACATCGAGTCAAGCTCTTTCAGGTTGACTGTCGCCGACCTGACACTGCTATCGACTAATATTAATCATTAAAATAACTATTATATGATCAAATGTTTCGAAATCTTCAGGACAAAGAGATAGATCATCGCATGGCACAGTTAACTCCTCTAATGTTTTCGGATATATTAATGATATTTCTTTGCAAAAAGTGTATCCAATTAATGACACAACACCAATTAGAATAACGTTAACGAGTACGAGTAACGTTATTAATGAATTTTCAACGTCCTTCAACGTTTCTTTTTTACTGTCATTGATGTGGAGCACCTTATTAGTCCTCTTGGCAAGCGACATGTTTCTTTTCTAAAAATACTCCATCCACTTCAACCTAGTTGTAATTTTCATATTGCATCAAGTTAAATTGCGGGAGTCAGTTTTAAGTCACAGGCAGGTGGTGGCAAATCAAACAGATGCAATTCATTCCGTGAATGAGATCACCGTTCCGTTCAGATGAGTTTTTAGTTTGTGTTTTGCATCTACAAACAATAGTTTATATATTTATAATAAACCAAAATGGGATTTGAAAAAAAGTTGGATTGCAAAGGATGTTTGTGGTAGAAGGTGGGGTGTTTTAGAGTGATTTTTGTCCTGGAAAAGAAGAAAAAATGACTGAAAAAAGACCCCCCCCCCTTTAAATGGGGGGTATTTTTATGGGTATACGTTCATTTTAGTACACGCTTGTTGCTTCAAATAAACCTTCATCAGCGGTAATATACATTGGAACAGAGATGAATGAGATGGTTGAGTTTCAACCAAAGATAAAAAATAATATTTGCATAAACTGACTTATCGTAAGTATTATAAAAAGCAGTGTGTTGTCTTCATTAAAATCAAACAACATGGATAGAAGACAAGATTCACAAGATAAACTACGAAAACAACGAAAGAGGAAATATCCTGATTGTCCAGGACCCAAATGCAACTGCAGATGGTGCTTTGATGATACATATGACATATATGATTCTGATGATGGAATTGGACACGGAAACAGACAAGAAAAAGAAGCAGAGCTCATTGAAAGAGGTATTTTGAAAGCTAAGAAAAAAACAGGTAGAAAAGCACAAGAAGCGCGAACAAGAAAAGATGGCGCTTACATTATTAATGACCGTCCACATGATGAAAGATCTGGACAGTTTAAAGTTCCTTCCTTTTCAGACGAAGAAATGCCAACAGAAGAAGAAACACTTAAACCATGGCAACGAGATATCATACATCAGCTACAACAGCAAGAACAAAACAAGGATGGCTACATAGTCAACTGGATAGTAGATAAACAAGGAGGAAACGGCACGACTTACTTAAGTAAATACCTGTCAAAAACCAAGAATGCTACAATCATCAATGAGGAAACTAAGAAGAAATTTCCTCACACACAAAGACATGGACAATTAGTAGTATACAAGTTAACAAAACCTAATCAACCTAAACAACTGTATGAGACAATGTTAAACCTACGAGATGGACGTTACATCCGCCTCGGATGTGAATTATGCCCCTGCTCAAGAAGTCAAGTACTTGTACTTAGCAACCACATGCCAAGACTAGAAGCATACAGCATTCCAAGATGGAACTTACATGAAATAAAAGACAATAAACTAGACAAAATAGATGTTAAAGACATCTACCCTACTTACAAATACGCTTGTTAAGCCTATACCAGGCATATTACAAAAGCTTTAAGCTTTTCTGTAAACAAACGATTGCCTTTCCAGAAAATATCGGATGCGGATTAGCCGGAGGAAATTGGAAATCTACTTGGAGCACATTAAAAACTTTGCAAAAGATTACAATAAAACGGTGCTCATAATTGTATGCATGAGACATTCGGACACCGCCTTGGTTTACAAACACAGTAGAAGAGACATCACTGTTGCCAGTAATACTGACTTTTCCAAGGCAGTGCCAACTGTGTGCATTTTTTTCAGGAGAAGTTTGGCATGCCGCAGGGCGATATTTCGAGTCCAGATTTATATCTTTAATGTTTTAAAGAAATGTAGTATATAAGCGTCAGGAAGGAGTTCATCTTACATTCATTCATAAGTTCAAGATGGAAAATAGCTCGGCGGTATTCAACACAATGTCGAATTCCTTTAGTACTGTACTGAGCGAGGCGTGTCCGACACATCACAAGGTGTCGATTAACGAAGCAAATATTAGTAGACTACATCTTGGAATTTCGGTAGAAACTTGGATGGAATTATTCACAGCCTACATCAAGAACAGGACAAGTTTGACCCTAGACTTTTCAAACATACCAGACAGTGAATATTTGATCGATGTGGAGTGTGCCTTACGTGATTTTCTGACTGCAAAGAAGTGTCAGTACGTTAAGTACGAGGACATAGCAAAAATAAGGACAGACTTGGATATGAGGTTATCTACCTGGATGTACATGTTAAGGAAATACATGAGTAATTATCATTCTGGGATTGACTTGGAGTGGTGTGAGCACAGTCTGGACCCAAATTCGGATTGTACTTGTAACATCAGGACGGAACCAAAAATGATGGATGGAGCAGAAAAGGTCTACGTGAACATTTTAACATTATTATTAGACCACCACGTTGTAAGAAATTGGAGATAGAATAAATGTTTTTTACTAAATGACTTAACTATGAAACATGTAACACAGTTCAGTAAATAAAGTCTCATACTGTTCATTCAACATTGTTTTGTTTTTTTATTTCAATGAACAGTTAGATCTGAGCAATAACCAGGAATTTCTGGTTATAAGTTCTCATATACAGTGGCAGCGGTGCCAGTTTCGATGTACAACTGTGTACTGTATAAACAGTGAATCTTCCTTTACCTCAATGACTCATTATGTTTTGAACATTTAATTCAGATAGAGAAATGTTGTATCTGTATTTGTAACACACAATGCAAAGCCAGAACTGCTTCTTATATGATTTACAAGCAAATCCTAGAGTTACAAAGATATTACACACTGTGCACATTTTTGCCTCAAAACAGCCCAGTTCAATGAATGTACAGCTTCAAAGCCCTATCAAGTGCATGCTATATCTTTGATTTGAAATGTACAAGGCATAAACAACGTACTTGTAACACTTTACAGTCGATAAAACAGACTATTTTCTGAAAACATGCATTTTTTTTGCTGCCAAACACGGTTGCATTCTGATCTAAAGCGTTGTGCACATTTGTGATACAAAACAGCTTATTTCAATAACTGCACAGGTTCAAACATTCTGTAAAATACAAAAGTCTTCGTTGATAAAATGTATACAAGACCTTTAGCGCCATAAAAAAACAGTAAAACAGAGAAGTCTGCGAAATAACTATGACGGTCAAAATCATTTTACCGCGTGCATATACAAACAGTGCGTCACAGTCACAACTGCATTGAACAAAATGAGAGTGCATATTTCTCTCTGAGTTTTGGAGCTTTATGGAATAATTTGGACGATTTGGAAGTAACAAAATGAAAAGGTTGGTGGATTTTATGTCAGCGAATGACATTATCTTGTTTTGATAAGTTTGTAGTGGAAATAAACACTTTCTTTTGACTTTTTTGTGCAACGTCATATGAGCAGAATGATGCAATTTTTGTCAAACTTTGAGAGCTTCTATTTCGCAAACGCGTGGATGTAAAAAATATCTCTTTTAGGACAAGAAAGCCTGTTCGCTAGCGTAACGAATGCATGCAAAAATCTTGTTCTGAAACACTTGGTTATATGTATTTTTTACCATGAAAAATTGTTCAAATTCGTGCGAAATGCTCGCGAAAATGAGTGATTTTGAAACGTGAATATCTTATTCATTTCTCAATGAAAATTCATGTTGTTGGTCTCATTCGACAGCTAAACCCTTTCTTGTTTCGATGTTAATTTGTCAAAATTTACACAAATCTGGAAATAGATGATTTTTAGCTCAGAAGTGACAGACCGTATTACCGGCATAACAATAATGCGCCATTTGACCCTTTTTATTCGCCAATGCTTCCCCATAAGGTTCAGCTGGAATTCGGCGAGTCAACCGATTTAACTTTCCAATGTTCAAAGTCACGGACGGTACGTTTTAATTGAGCCGATACCGAGAGACTTCCTAAGAATGTTCTTTGCACCATTAACGTCTCTGTTTGTAATGTAATCGCAGGCAGGATTTGTGCACTTGAACGTTTCGCTACCTCCTAATTTGTTGTTTATCGTTCCGCATTCACTGCATGTTTTAGAAGTGTAGCTTTCTTCCTGAATGATTATGTTAGTCTTTGTGCCTTTGGCACGATGCAAAAGTCTCTCACGAAACTTGCAATGATTCCACACTGTCAGGTGCCGTACAGACTTCTTGTTGATACGCCTTCGTTTTCCATTACATTGCCTACGAATGATACTAGGTATGCCGATCTCTCCAATGGCTACGTACGAGTATTGCATGAGATTATATGTACAACGAAGATGCACCCATCTAATAGCATTACCTAGTTGATAATACACCTTTTGTAATTGTCTTTGTCGATCTTCTTTTGCTTGGGGCTGCTTTCGCCGTATAGCTGCTTGCATTTTTGAATTAACATAGTCTATCTTTGCGTGCAGACCGTCAATCTTGTCTATGGTGCTACCGACCCGGCGCTGACTTTTCTTTTTCCTGTGCCATTTGTTCCCCTTTTTCTTTGTCCGTTTACGAACTGGCTTAGATGGCGCTTTACATCGAGATGCAATTTGAAATGCCCGTGGCTTTGATGGATCGTATATTGTCAAGAAAGTTCTTCCGCCAGGATCGATTCCACACATAGAATCGAATGGTTCGTCGTACCGTTTACTCCTCGTGTAATTTGGATCGCACGGTATATGTAAGACGAACTTTCCTTTCGCTGTCTTGACGATCTTAACGGCATGTTCTAAAGGTGGCAGTTTGCTCACTGGTTTAGACAAGCGCAGGAATCGATTTCTTACATCCTTCCTTCGCGTAGTAAAATTGTCCGGCATGGCTGCTATACAGTGGTGTAATATATCATTATCGTCAGTGTCTGTCTCCTTCAATGTACGAACGTACTGTTTTTGAATCTCGAATGCTCCTTGATATGGATTCGTATCGTCCTTGTTTTTAAGAATCACGGTCTTAATGTACTTGTTCTTCTTCTTTTGATTCGTTAACGCCGACTTGTACATGGTACAGAAGTTCTTACACGCTGCTGCTTTAATTTTTGTCATCTTGTTACTGAAATACCAGTCGTCGTCTTTGCACATTCTGAATTCCATCGGAACGTCGCTAGAATTGGTCTTGCATACATATGTCTGCAAGTCGTACTGTTTAGGCTTCAGGTTCTTTTCACGAACGAGATAGTTGCTCCAGTTGTAAGCGTGATTGCTCACTCTAAGCATCTCGTTCAGCACTCTTTTCTGATTTCGAGTTGGACGTATTCCGACACTGAAAGTCGTCAGGAATGGTTTTTCGTCTTCAAGTTTCGCTCGCTTCATTGTTCGTTCGAAATCAGATGCAAACACCTTGTTGTGTGATTCTCCATCCTTCGCAAATTGAAACCAACACTCTAGGTTTTGGTGCTTGAACACGTGTGCCGCTTTCCAAAGCGTTAAAGGAGAGAGGCTTCTCTTGCGATTCATAGTCGTTGTTTGATTTGAACTAAGGCAACATGCATCTTTTATGAGAGTAAGAAGCCAATTTTCACAAATATTATTTTTTTAGTCTCGGTTGCAACAATCTCTCTCGCCTGCCACTGACAATGCGACTGTACATGATTATATGCAATGTGGGATATGAAAACATAATGTTTCGCTAGTCTTCTTCTCTCTGTTTCTTCTATCATTTGGCAAATTTCTGTAATGCAGCCATGGTCCAGTATAAACATCGGCGAATCTCAATGTAACTACATTTATTAAGCAACTACATTGAATTCTCAGATGGTGATACTTGGAAACATGACGGTGGCAAGCCCGTTAAATGCAGAGCCATAGAAATTTGGTACTGTACATTTTTCTAAAGGTGATATTGCGATGCTGAACGAATACGTCGGCTCGTACCTCAGGCCGATGTCTGATTAGCTTATGGTTGAAAAACGAAATGTCAATTCATACTAGAGAATCGGACACGATATTTTCACATGCCGAAGACCCTTGATGCCCAGTTTACACCATCTATTTTGCTTTGAAATTGATACAAACTTAAAAACAAAGAAATCACTGCTTTTTAAGGTGATTAGCAAACTGGCTTGTTTTTCTTACCACGACAGAAATTGATATAACACATACAAGGCTCATTATTCATGCAACGTTTTCTCCAGTATGAGTTGACATATGCGTATTATATTTCTCAAGGCGTGAACGTATCTATAATGAAAAAGTTTAATCATAAGGATTCGTGACAGTGTTCTTTGTACACTTGTACAGAAACATGATGACATACCGAGTCTGGATTAGGACATTGTTTCAAAATCTCTCTAACCTAAGTGGGATTGCTATGTTTGCATTACTATATGACAAAGTAAGACACGGCACTGTTCTGAACATTTTATTTCCAATGTATCATCATCTTTCATCACAACAAAGCAAAAGTATCAATCGGTTAGTCTCACTTTAACGCTCGATCTTATTTTGGCATTACAAAAGCAGCACTTGCCCTTTGCTTTTATCTGATCGACGCAGTCTTCGCAAAATGTGTGACCGCAAGGCACTAATGTATGATCTTTTTGTGCAGACAAGCATATGATGCATAGCATCAGTTCGTCCCTTGCCTCTTGCTTTGCTTTAGACAGTGCTCTCTGATGAGCCAACAGTAGCTCATGTTCCCTCTTTTCCCAAGCCGTTTCGCTCAACGTTGATGAAGGCCTCGTATAAGGTTTTAGCTTGTGTATCGGACTTTTTGATTTCGTACTCATGGTCGGACTGATGATGTCTGGCAACTCGTCATTGTCCTCATCGCTTATGACGATGGTGTCTGTTAGTGTGATCTGTTTCTTCGCTTTGTCCATATTGTCTGAAACAGAAAACATAAACGAACGTCAGTTGTTTTACAAAAGTTGTTACATGGTCAATTCAACAAGTCAGTATTAGCTAGTAAAAGTATCGAGTTCAATTTCAAATTCAAACTGTCAAATCTCAAAGTGTCAACTCACCAATTTCATCCCTCAGCAAGCCTTGATTCTCCAAAAGGTTTCGTTCGCCGCCTCTCTGATTTCGTTTTCCCACAAGTTAAGTTTCGATAGTGCCGACATGCTACTCTTGAATAAGGCAGGGTATCGTCCATGATCCAAGTTGATACAAGTTACCACGTTATCTATGTTTTCGATTAAGTTTTGAGCTCTTCTCACTATGCCTCTTCGCTTGTATAAGACAAACGTTTCCATTGCTTGTCGACGGCTCTCTGTCATAAGTGAGCTCAGTAAATCTGCGACTGCACTGTTCATCGTTCTGATACAGAATGACACTAAGAGTGCATATCCACACACTCCCTCTAGCGAAAATTGTTTCGACCAATCAGAATGTGGCATTTAAACCACGCCTACTTTGTATTGACCAATCAGAAAGCAGATAGATTGAAAAAGTTATTTTTCGGTACAGTATCGGGGAAATCGGCACTTGAGCTTCATTATATCTTCAGCTCTCAAACTGTCAAGATGCAAAATAATTCTTCTCAACAATTTGGCGAGATGAAAGTGAACATTATTAGCATTGAAACACTGAGACAGAGATCTCGAACTCTGGATATGCTATTAAGAAACGAAGATGACGAAAATAAGAATTACAACGAGACAGAGCATACATTGTTGCTCAGCAGATGTCACCAGAGTTATTTGGAAGAACAACTGTATGGATTTCTTTCAGACGACGACATCGAACATCAACATGTGCTGTTCATTACGGACTTGTCGAATCCTGTTGTGAATTACGAGACAGCTTTGTCGAAATATGATACTAGATTCTTGATACTTGTGATAGACTATTATGACATACAACTGTGGAGAGATGAACTCAAAACCTTTGTCGCGAGGAATGAACGGGTATATTGGATTGTGGCTAATGCAACGTTTCTACTGTCGTTTGTCGATAATGGGATAACGGACAGGTTCATGAGAGAAGTCGATCATAAGAAACATTACAGGCCTATGCCACCGTTTGTGTTTTATCAAACGCCTAGAAGAAACGCAACGTGTTTCGGGGACATTTATCAAGCTATTGGCACTCGTAACTAAACTGAACTGATGTTGGTATATATATATTAGTGAATTCAATAAAACGGAATCAAATTTGAACATGTGCTTGTTATGTTATGCTATGATATGTTATGTCAACGAACAAGATCGATTGTCACAGTAATTTGCCCAATGCTGTGCAGTAACCCTCATACTGTGTAAAAACAACACACCATTCAACTTCCAAAAATACTCAAAGCCCTAACCCTAACCTCACCTAACTTTTCCTAGCCATACACCAAGGACCAATCACCCTCGAAGCCGATTTCGTTTTGGAAAAAAATGTACAAGACGTTAGGTGAATGCCAGTGATTTTAACAAGGTCTGATAAGTAGTGCCCATTAGTACGTGTTATGAGAAAAACAAAACGCCAGTTGATACTCGTCCTCAAGTAAAACCGACGGTACATCATTAATGCGATTATAGTTTAATCACATTCAAACTTAAAACAAACCCAACTCATCCAGTTTTAACAACTTTCAAAAAAATCGACCTCCATAAACCTAACCTAGCCCAACTCCGAGGACCAGATGCATCAAGAGCCGATTTTGAAATGGAAAAAAATTGTTATGGTAAATACAGTCGGGAAGTGAATGCAAGTTCATGTAAAGAATAACCGGGATGTAAAAACTGAGACAGGTTAAAAGGGAACGAAAGAGATACATTCAGACATGCTGGCGCAACCAAGAACAAAAAATAATATTTGAGCAAATTGTCTTGTCACAGGTATAAATGTTGCGCGTTGCCTGAATCTAAATCAAAACATCTCAAACATGTCTACATATATCATATACGAACCTTCGGACGTATTTTCCAAAGACTCCAAGAAAAGAAATTCGTTTTATACGAAGAATCATCTTTGTACGGAAGAAGAAATCAGTAATGTTCTGGACATTTTTCATAGAACTAACGATCATCTAGTAGTGCATGTATCAGTCAAAAGTATTCAAGATGAAATATCTTGGTTGGGAATACAACGCATATTATCGAAAGTGACCATCGACGATCAGTATGGATTTTACATACGGAGTAAAATAGCGAAAAAAGTTACTCTAGTATTTGATTCGGAAATTCCTATTTTAGAAAACGTTCCGCATATCGACGAATTCGTTTACGATCAAAAGCAAGGGATATTCTTATGTCGAACGATGAAAGAAAAGCTCGAATGGTTGGTTGCATTGGAATGCGATATCGTTAAAATAAAATAGTGTGCCAATAAATGGACAGTTTGACATACATCAACTATTTCTGACTGGAAATTCGTCCTAATTCACAATGAATAAAGCAGTAACAATTTTGCCAAAGTATGAAGATGTTCCGTGGGTCGAAGCTCAAATTGATTGGGATAAGGTTAAAATACCAAAGCAGTGTTTGCTATGCGGTGTAATATCAGTAGATGCAAATTTCAGAACAGCGCCAAGATGTGGACATTTGTGTTGCGTGCGCTGCTATTTTGAAATTCTAAGAGGATGGTCGTGTTTCTGTTGGACAACGCATCCTTATAACATATTTTTCAACTGGCAAAGAGTTGGTCCATTGGAAGAATGACAACTGAACATTGACTTTTTTAATAGGGTAAATACATAAAACAATGTTGATGCAGATTGATATCTATTTTAATTGAAATAATGAATCATTTGTACAAATATCATAGTTCTAAATAAATGGCAATTACACTTCCAAAATCATATTATTGTTTTCCAGTTTTCAATATCTAGTCAGTGAATCTCAATTTCGAAATGAACCGAATATCACTCCTGCAGAATGGGCAGTGTCTGTTATTCACAAATGATCTAACGATACAGTCAACACACATTATGTGTCCACATGGCACTAGAACTACATTTTTCTCCTCATCCAAGCAAATTCTACATTTCTTGAACTCTTGTAGTGCTTCTTGTACATTCTGCACAGCTATTTCAGCGGCCAAAGATAGAGTATCCGAAACAAATGTTTCTAATAATCTTCTGAGAGCGTCGACATTAACTGCTTCGTCCGCGTCTTCTACCACGTCTATCACATCTACGCTATGCTCTGACTGCAAAGTCACTCTTGACATCTCTGAAAATAAAAATGAGGAGAATGTCAGTTATGATGTAAAATGATCATAGTGGAATATAATACGATACAACTTCAAATTCAATTGTGTAGCGTCTTGTTATACAGAGACAAGTTCTATAAGTCAACTATGTTCAACATAATAAACGTACCTAAGTTAGTATTCAATCGTCGTTGTTGCTGTATCAGAACAGCCAAAGGTGCTGCGGTTCTGCTCATGATTTGTATTTTTGTGTTTCTTTTTCTGATGCGATCAGGTCGAAGGCGAAAGTCAGAATGATGTAGAAAAATAATTTATTACTCAAGACACAAGAAGAAATACATCAACCAATCAAAACGTTCGATACAAAAAGTTAACCACGCCTACTTTTTTGTAACGACGTTTCTGGTTGAAGGTATGCTTTTGAGACCTCGGTCTAAAGGTAAATGAAACATTTCTGATCATATCAATTTTAGCTTTCTGACTGATCAGACGTATAATTTCATCTCTTAGAACTACTCAATCGACTTAGAATAAAATTACATCGACTCGCTTGTAAGGTAAGCATCTATTTTGCATTACTTTGAAAATGTAACCGATGGAATTGCAAAATCAATTTTGTAATGATTTGAATTGGCGCTGTATCTATTCATTATTGTGAGACGAGAACTTATACTCGTGTTTCTTTTCTACATCAGATGGCTTTTCATTGCGAACGATGTGGTGACATGCCAACGTTGACATGTGAAGATTGCTTCAAGGCACTACAGCATAGAGGACAGGAACACGCGTGCAGTAAGGAAATAGAAAGACCGTTTTATTGTCTGAGATGCACGTTCATACAAGAGTCCAAGAAAGCAACATGTTTGATTTGTGGAGAAAAGGCATTTTACGAATGTAAAGGATGTGAATCGATCATGGACTATGATGGGCAATACCATAACTGTCCAGAAAACTGCACAGAAGCGTTCACTCCAATCTGTGATAAATGCGAATGAACTGTGAGTCATCATTGACGGTTAAAATAGTTAACCATATAGTTATTATTGTACCGAGATGCTTGTTTTATCATAATTGTCAATTCTACAAGTAAAAATACTATATAAGAGACTTGTCTTCGTGTTTTCCCTTTATTAGTTTGTTAATTTTAAATATGGCCAAGTCTGATCCTAATGTCGAAGATATCAGAGTGAAGATTGAAACTGTATTACAAGACGCCTTTAGAAAACACTCGCTCATATCTGCTCATTGTGACTACTTCGATCTAGAATTCGAAATGAAACTTGTCAGCGTAGCAGAAAATGAAATTATCTGTACTAAAATGAACAGATACGAGATCGAAATTAAGGAAATGGAACCCCAAATTTCCTCCCTTCTTACTTGGTTCGATGCTTTTTCGCATCGTATTGAGATGTTGAAAGAAGGGAGTTCGCAGGGAGGAAGTAGTTCTTTCTCGCTGTCGAATAGGTCATACCCGTTTGACTCATTCTTATCTTTTGAATAAAGAAGATCAACCCGAATGTGTACCATGTCAAACACCGCTAACTATTGAACATATTTTAATCGACTGTGTGGACTTTGCTACACAACGCAGTACATATTATGACATTAAATCTTTGGAAGAGTTATTTGAAAACGTTTCAGTCGGAAATATTTTATCGTTTTTAAAGCAGATAGGAATATATCAAAAAATCTAACATTTCATATTTTTATTTACATCTTGCAATATTATTATGTTTGCAGCTGAATTAACACACATATACATTTTTACATAACTGATTTTAGATATGCTTTACATTTTTACATGGATGTTTTTAGATACGTTTTACATTATTCATAGTGTTTTTTTTTACATTTTTACATGGATGTTTTTGGATATGCTTTATATTTTTACATCAATGTTTATGCTTTACAGTTGGCGTTTGCAAGATGACTTCTTCTCGGCGATATATGACCATTTTGTGTCGATTCGCCGTAAAATCCAACTCACTCACTCACTTAAAATACAATATATATATGGGGACAGTGGTGTTCTTTTAGTTTATCTACATAGAGGAAAAATAACTAAAGCAACGAAGTTAATCAAATTTGGTTGTAAGGTAACATCGTCAAGTATATTTATTTAGTTTTATTTATTTCTTTTTTTTTCATCGTAGACGCTGGCTATTTATTGAGTACTAGTAACGAAAGTTTAAAGCCATAATGGCTATGTTTGTATTGTAAGTATCTATAATGATGTACAGTTAATCTTATAGAAAAAATAGTCTCTTGTAATTCTAAATTCTTTCAAAACATGATTGGACTTAAATAGATAGCGGAATTTATAATACTGTTTGCAGTTATGAAAAAAATCAATAAGCCATTAAAAACCTACATCACTTATTTCGGTACTGCAAATGCATGGTGAAAGAAGGAAAGATGGGCTAACAAAAGTAGATATATACAGGATTTTTTATTGAAAGAAATGACACACATAAAGATGAAGTTGTGTATTCTAAGAGAAAGTGTCACCTTGTTTATTTGTCGAATTGTTTTCTTTAGACCGTAAAAATATGATGGATATATGATTATATTTGAACTGTATCTTTAACATTGCTGATAAGTCTTATTTGAAAAATCGATAATCTTGTAGCTTTGATCGGTATCTTCCGTAAATTTACGTCCATTTCCGAAATTAAGCGGGGACCCATAAACCATCGATATTTAAATTACTTTAAGCTATATCTAATGACTCAATAGACAATCTTGTTTTACTATGAAATACTAATGGTCAGTAAATATCTAGACATAAAGATCTATAATTATGTAACATTTGTTCAATATTAATTCGTGATGAGCATTTTTGTGTTTAATTAATTCAATGCCAAAGCATATTAATTCATTGTTTTTATATGTTTACTCTAGAAAACTTTATTTGGTTTTGGTCGACTTACTAAAGCCACGTTAATCTTTTAGCTATAACTAAAGTAACTAGATATTAACATTTCTTCTTTATAATGCTTGTTTAAAACCCGTAATCTACCTCCCTCTTTTTTCTTATTTGTAAAAAGACGCGTTCTCTTCTATCAAAACTTAACTTGAATAATTCTTCTCTTTTTTTTTTTTGTTTTTAACTGTCTGCGTGAAAAAAATGAAGATTTATCCGGTTCTAGTTTTTGCATACAGTAAAATAAATTTGATATTTTCAAAAAATGTGACATTTACTCATCTTAAAGTCTTGTTTAAATGCTTACAGAATATTGTAAATAAACGTTGGTCCAAGATTGAAAACCGACTGTGTCTTTCAGTGTTATAAAGTAAAGCATGAAAAAAGTACACTTTAGGCAACTTATTATTGAAATTGAAAATTCAGTATAAATGGAACACAATAATTTGATTTTATCCAGTGATATTATATTCCAATAATGGTGACTGCATGTATATGAGAAAATCATTTTCCCATTCTTTTTGTAAGTATGCTATATAAATATAATGGAAGGATCACCTTCACCTTCAACAGTATGACCTTTTTTATTAGAATTATGATGTTATATTGGAAGATAGTGTTTGTCAATACAAACAACTCATTGAGTTTTCACTATACCTGTGTTTTATTATCATTATTATTTTGATATTACTACTATATATTTTATTATCTTTATTTGTGATATTATATAATAATAATAATAATAATAATAATAAATTGTGATATCATATAATAATAATGATAATAATAATAACATAATTATTATCTATATAATAATACCAATACTACTACTAATAATAATAATTATAATTATTATTATTATTATTCCGCATTCACTGAAGGAAAATTAATTCCTTTTAACTCCACTGCACACATCTTCATGGTCTAGCTGGGACCCATGCTGTGCTTATTGCCCTCTAATCAGCTAATGTTACATTATCGCTGATAAACAGCAGATAAGATGGGAGTTGTTTATTTGATTTGGTGGGGGACACTTATTAGACGCCGGTAGAAACCGGATACGCTTTAGGATTCTTCAGCTGATAGGAGAAATTATTAATATGTGACAATGAAAAAATGATATTGTAAATAAAAGAAAAATAAAGCGGTTAATGAAAGGCTTAAATAAAGGAATTAGAAGCTGAAAATTGCTTAATTTCTTTTATTATTTCAAAAGATAGCTTTTTAGGAAAATAGGAAAAATGTATAAAGAACTTATCCCTATATGACTCCTTTTCATCCGTAAATAAATCAACGACTGCTACAGATTTCCAATCAAGCACTGATTGGCTGAGTCTTTAACTGTGTCTACGTCACGCTGCATATATTTAGAATATACTACTGCAGAAGAAAACAAAAGATCTACATGAGCGCATGTAAGACAAGGGAAGTAACACAGTCTAAGGGCAAATTCTGTGACTGTCTCTTGTCTGCAAGACAAGGGATGTAATACAGTCTACATATGAATATCATGAAATTTCGTGTTTTTTTTGCTTCATTGTCAAACTATGGGCATTTTATTAGAAGATATTATGATATAATTTGTCGAAATGTTTCAGTTACACGAAATCTTTTGCATCTATTGTTTGAAAATGTATGTGAAGAATATATGCCGTCGTAAATTTCCGTTCATTTCCGTTCTTATTCGTGAGGACGCTTGCGCGTCGGTTTCAGAACGAGGCTTTTGTGTTTTGTAAACAAAGAAAAAAGATTAAGATGGTATGAGGTTTTGGGGTAACTTTCATCAAAGATTCGACGTTTTTCAGCCTTTCAACGGCATGCAATGCACCGCAATAGCAGTTATAGCTTTATTAGCCTTTTTTCAATCCAGTCTTCAAAATATTAGCCGACAGTTCTCCGGCGACTTGATGCTCTGCATCAAAATTTTACTTGTATAGTATTGAATCTAGGCCTTTGGGTAACAGAGCATACACAAACAAAAATGTCTTTGATTTATCGTACCTGTTTGAAATATCGAAATATTTCAACAATTTTGACAAAATAATAAATCTAAAATGAAAAATTATTAATTTGTCAATTTTCAAAATAATCTTTACTTACACATTCAGACATTTATTCTTTTCTGAAATAAACATGATAAAAAGGTGGATAATTTATACACCATCTTAAAATTCATCAGATACACCCTATTCAGAAAGCAAGAATAGTTTATCTAAAATAAATAATTTAAACAATTGCCCACTACACACATTTTGATTTTTGATCTCTCTAAGTTGTGGTGATCCTAATGTACATGTAAACATGTTAAAGATACAGTTCAAATATAATTATATATCCATGGGTCATATTTTTGTGATCTAAAGAAAACAATTCGACAAATAATCAAGGTAACACTTTCTTTAAAACACACAGCTTCATCTTTGCGTGTGTCATTTTTTTCAATAAACAATCTTGTATATATTTATTTTTGTTTGCCCCTCGTTCCTTCTTTCACCATGCATTTGCAGTGCCAAAATATGAGATAATAAGACAATTTCAACAAGTTAAAATCAATTTTGGAAAAGAAAAAAGTCCTAAAAACTGATAAATAATGATGAACTAAAACATAAATTGACTTGGGCATAGACATTTATCTTTAGATCACAAAGTCGCTGTAAACGTCTAAAGTAACCGAGTCGTCTGCTTAGATATTACCGCTCGCATTCGGGAAACTTCGGAAATTTCCGAGCCGGTCCGAGTCTCAATTCTAAAAGTAATAGTGATTGTATAAAAGCCACAAAGGGTAAGCGAAATAATAAAAATATTTATTTTATTTTTACAAAGTTGAGTCGATCAATAATATTGCTTTGAAACATCGCCGAAGCAAAAACGATAACATTGTGTATCTTTTTCATTTTCCGTATCATCAAAGTTTGCGCAATATATCAACGAAATTGACCCTAAATTTTGTGCAAAATTAGACTTAATTAGACTTACTATTGACTTCAGTGGAAAATAAGAGTGGTTATATTAACGGTTCAAAAGGTAAGTGAAATACTAAACTTACAATTTTTAAAGTTATATCATCATTTAGAGGAAAGATTAAATCGACGATTGCCGCCGAAGCGAATTCGTTATCTTAAACCATTTTAAACGCATAAATCGAATTTATCCTTCTTTATCTAATATGGCAAAAAACGACAATACCGATTACTGGAAAAATTGAAAGTTCAATACGAGTCTTCGGTGCACATGCAGCGAAATATTATGTCAATAGTACGCAGACTTTACTATATTTCGATGAATACGAAAGAAAGCACTGAAACACTTGGCGTAAAGGCCTTTCACATGAGGTAAAAAGAATCAGATTACTTACCTCTTTTTCTCCATATACAGTCAAAATACTAATTGCAACCAATTGTAAAAGAAGAAGCATTCTGAAAATCAAAACCAAATATTAACCAAAGATGTTGGAATTTAACACAAACGTATGTCTGAACGTTCAAAATTAATGGAAATATCTGTTAATTTTAACAAAGCAATCCTTACAGTAATATTCAGACAATAATGAAACAAATTATGAAAGAAGCAGTGTAAATGAAGCGAAAAACAGTCTTAACCTGGCGTAATGTTGATAAGTGGATGTGTCGTCTCCCTTTTATAGTGTGAGAATCATGCAAGCTCTTAAAATGGCACAGAAGATGGGAAATTAACATTTGGTATATCTTATCTAATTGCGTCGTTCTTTTGAAGGACGAGTAACGTTATTTTGTTCAAAATACAGTAGCGCTTATGACCTCCGTTACCGAGTGGTGAACATCACTGACTACGAACAGCTTACCCTCACCATATAAATGAATTCTTCAACAAAACTGACATGACTGGCGATGAGTACAAATCTTCCATTCAGTCCAGTTTAGTCCAATGACCGTCTTTTTGCTTTTTAAAGCTCTTTGTCCGAATGACTCATCTTTGACGTCTTCGAACGATGTTTTGAGCGAAATAAGATTAAATAATCTACCTACTTCGGTACTATGAATGCTACATGCGTTTTGTGGATATTAATTACAATGCCGCCCTTTTTGTTTACATTATGTCACGGTGTAGGACTTGAATATTAAAACGTGGAGAAGGTGTGTAGGCGGCCGGGTAGCTCAGTCGGTAGATCATCGGAACGGTACTCCGAGGCCCCGTACTCGAGTCCCGGCTGCCCCCTCTGACATTTGGCACCCAAAGAAGGACTGTGACTCTATATACTCCGAGATCATGTTTACCTGGTTCTCTGTGGGGCGAATTTGAAATAGCGGGGAAATATGTCACGATACAGGACTTGAATATTAAAACGGGGAGAGTGTGTGTAGGCGGCCGCGTAGCTCTGTCGGTAGAATATCGGAACGGTATTCCGAGGTCCAAGGTTCGAGTCCTGGTCTGGCTGCAAATTTTTCCAAACATGTCAGCCAGACCGGGACTAGAACTAATTCCCACCACAATACACCAGTTACAACAAAGCGTGCATGTTCCACAACAAAATCAACCCAACTCAATCAGTTTATTTTATGTGGTGCTTTGTACATATGCTTGAACAACAATAAACATAGATCAGCTTTTGCATATATATTCAAATTTCGCATAACTTTCATCATATTCATGAAGACTGATTAAGTAGTGTTAACAGTAAAGTTACGGACGGAGGACGACGACGTTCAAAAACACTCATGAAACTTTATGGTGAATGTCATTACATCGTGAAATTGTAAACGACGAGAAAGGAGGACGGATACAGACACCTAAAAAATAATGAAAAGCTAAACTGAGCATTTTGTGCTCATCTGAGCTAACTTTAGAGTTGAATAATATTCCTATAAAGTTTAAATGATAGGTAAAGTACTTTATATATATCCTATAGTAAGAAGTAGACGAACGAACAAAGCTAAATTTATATACCAAAAGCATATTCAAGGCATAATAAGTCCAACTAAAGGAGTGTTTTTCGTGCACAATATTAAATCATGTCACGACTAATACGATGTTAGGATCAGCATGGTTTATTGAATCGTGCCAGTTGTGCTATAACGTGGATTCCAGCGGGAGAATTTGATAATTATATTTTTCTCTCATTATCGTTTTCTTCATGACTTTCAATTTCGTTGTGTTTAAATGAGTTCGAACTGTAAAAAGAATTATTCTTTTTTCTATTCTTTCTATCCACAGAAATTCCAAACCTTCTAAATAAATTCACCGAACTATATTTTTTGACAAAAATAACCATGAAGTAAAAGCAACTCGAGGTACATTGTGCATTTCTGCAAGGGCGCATACTCTGAGGGCAAAGTATTTTAAGTTAAAGGTACAAACATTATCTCATAAGACGACATGATTCAAAAATAAAACAGGTTTGTCACGAACACAGTCAAAGATTTAACACAACAGACAATTTACGTTGTTCAAGTTCAGATCTCTATATCTAGATCAAATACATGCGGAACCATGCAAACAGAAGACAGAAGCTTATCTGGAAAAGAGAACCTTCGTTATCATTCTCTGTTAAATTTAAGCTACTAGTATGTTCAAGGTCGGATAATGAAAGAAAAATAATGTTCCACATTTAAAGGTGTTATAAATATATATACGGGAAAATTCTTATTCAATAGTTTTTATATCAGAACAGAACAGAACAGAACAGAACAGATATTTTATTTGACTTGTACCACAGGCACATCATCATAAAACAAATTTACAAATACAATACATATAATAAAGTCACATTTCAACAAGTGTAGATTATAATTATAATAATATTGCTCTAAACTTCTGAGAGGATGGGCTGCTATATATAAGTAACAGATGTTCTCATAGTCATAGCGTGTTTAATATATTTTGCTAAGTTTGATAAAATTGCTTTCTTATCAGTTCTTAATAGTTCAATGAATTTAAACATGCTCGGTCTAATACAGTAATATTTGTTAATATACAATTTTCTCAAATCAGAGTAACATGGGCAAATCAAAATGAAATGACATTCGTCCTTCTGTGATTTCGAAACTCCGTTGGAATAAAATAGTTCCATTCTTTAACAGTATTTTGTTTGTTTAAACAGGAGTCAATAGACGCTTGTAGGTTACGGATGATAAAAGCGATCCGCTTATTCTTTTGAACTGTGAATAACAATGTAAATGAGTGTTTGATAATAAAAAAAAATAGATAGATACTTTTATTTCCTTCGTAATATGAAGAGCGCAACATACATTACATATTATACACAGACAAACAAATTAATTAAACATTAAATTCACAATACAATACGTGTATACTAAAATACTATCTACAAAGAAGTACCCATCCACAGTGAAAACAACTGTTTCATATATTTATATGAAAATGTTACAATCATTCCTAAATCTGTAATGATAATGACAGATATGTGAGACTGTATTTATAATCTGGTTGCTGATCAATCATTTCAAGAGATAGTTTAGTTTAGTAAAACGTAGTTAAATTACCGAACGACTCTTGAAATTTCAAAAGTGATCGGCAATAGTTCTTTACCAACGGAAACTGATCGATTTGAGTCCCTTAGATTTATTGGGAAAAAAAAACCAAAAATAACATTTAACCCAAAGTAGCATACGCTTATGTACAGCAACCTTAACCGGAAACGAAATGGTAAGGCTCCTACAAGCTTGCGATGAATATTACTTATCAAAATCTCGTCTTGAAGTGACAAAACAAACATTTTATCATTACTGTCGATATTTTCGAGCATTAATAGGAAAACATTTTATAAAAAAGTTTTGGCAATGAGATATGCCGTAACGGACCACTGAGCTCGCCTAGAGTACATAAATTAATAAATGCCGCGGGCTGTATTTGTGGAGGTGTGCCCACAATATCATTGTATGCCTCTATACAAGCCCTACCTATCATACACGACCATAGTTCATGTCTCAGCGTATCCGTAGAATGGCAAAAACACATCGCATGACTTATAACATCTTCAGTAAGTAATTCATAATTTCGACACTGTAAATGATACGTTCTAGGAAAGACACGGCTGATGATAAAGTTCATCTTCTCCATCAGAGGACGTAATTCTGGATTTGATGTACAAATTGTAAGTAGACTGCAAGGATTATCCCGGTGTAACACATATGCAACTGCTGGTTCACGTTCAACCACGTCATCTAACCATGCTAGTTTGCAAGTCCTCGAGACATTAGCTTCTAATGTTTTCTTCGGTATCTGAGAAGCTCGTGAGAATGTGAATTAGATTGTACTTTTGTAGCAACCTATAAATGTCTGGAATATAGCCTTTGTATTGTTGATCTATATTCACGTATCGGGTGAGTCGACTCACAACCAATATGCTTTGCTAGAAAGTTACAGGGTAGAGAACACAACTGACTAAAAAATGTAAGCTTCTTTTTATCTACTATCTCTTCAATAGATTCCATACTGATTACACATAATACATAGTTTGTATCTGTATTTATAGATAGTTTTTGTATGTATTTCAAACAAAATTTATGCGAAATTTCCAGTCGTGATATATCTGTTTGAGAATAGGAGTTCCATAACTCGCACCCATACAGGGCTTTTGGCATTACCACAGATTTGTAAATGGTGCGCATTGAAACCGCATTTAAACATTACGGATACAAACCACTACTTGTGACACAGAGTAAAGTACCTCTGAGTTTGACTGCAGCTTCTTTCATCAAAGTCTAATTACTTAGATACTTTTCTCATATAGTTCCCAAATGTATATATTGTTCTATTTCAGGAATACGGTCTGGCCCAAGAAACCATGATCTATGAATACTTTTGTTTCCATTGAAAACAATAACCGCACTTTAAGCAGCATTATATTCATAGCGCCATTTTCGTGCATATATATAACATATATATGCGTAACATTTTATTAAGGCCATGAGGCCATCCGCTACTGTTGTCGATACTCGATAATTGTAGATACACAAACCGTAAAACACTTGCTTCCAATTCTTTTATAAGATCATTGATGTATAAGATGTAGTAAATTGGAAAAATTTCCCGCCTTGTCTAGTTCTTTGTTGCACTTTGAATGTCTCTGAACGTAACCCAAGATTTCTGACATAACTTGTCATATCACGATATAGTTCATGAAAAACAAGATATTAAGTATCATCTGTAATGGCACGAAGTTTAAACAACAGTCCATGATGCATGACAGTGTCGAATGCCTTGCGTCCATCAAGAAAGCAAATAAACACTTTGGACTGATACTCCTTTGCAAAATGGACACACTCCCTAACTAAAAAGGAGGTCATAAGACAACCGAGATTTTCCTGAAAACCACCTTGCTGTGTATTGATTTCCCTCATGATATTATCTTTGCAACGGGAAAGTAAGACCATTTCAAACAGATTTAACAGCAGAGTAATGGTCCGATAGTTATTGGGATCGTTCTTTAGCTTTTTTCCCCTACGTTTAAGAATATCTGGAACATAAGTGTTCTTAACATCCAGGTATATATGTTTGCAAGTATTGGAGACAAAATTTCTGACGCATTTTTCAGATGTTCATAAGATATACAGTAATCACCGGCAGCCTTCTGATTTAGATATGACTTCATTAAGCTGTCAATATCTTCAGAAACCACTACAACAGACGGATCAGGAAGTATTGAACTCAACGACGATTCCACATTTGATTTTACTGTATCATGCCACGTTCGGTCAAATTCTGACGATAATTTCGGCGTATATAGGTCACGAAAGTATAGTCCCCATTGTTCCGTTAGACATTCTCTGTCTCTATACACTTCGTTACCAAATTTGATGCCAGCAATATTTTGTTCACATTTGCGACGACGTCTTGAGTTCACAAGTTTATATGGTCTGGTCTGCTCAGTAGATAGTCATTAAAACTCTCAGTGTGCTGATCGTTTATCTTTTTCCAGTTAACTCGTATACCTAGGTCCAATTGATTAGCATACGACTGGCACACTTCCTTAGCACATAACGGAACACTTAAGTTTGTTATAATTGGCCTATGCCTATACACATTTAAACATCCATCGTCTAAAATTTCAGTATGTATAACAATGTCAGACATTTCTATAGGTATCAAGATATGATCTATTATAGTATTGTAGTTATAGTACTTTTCGGTTACTGGGGTTACGCAGATCATTATCACAAATAATCACATGTTTATATGAGCTTATAAGTGAGTCAAAGAAATGCACATTTTGCTCAGATAACCAATGTTCTGACAGTCCACAAATTGACACATTACATTTCAATGAAGTATTACACAAATATGATGAACTATACATTACTCCAGTTGGATTCCATGTCATTATATTAATGTTTTGAAAGGTCATAATATCTAATATTCAGTAATTTAGTACATGTATACAGTGTATACCTTACATCAATTTTCAACATTATACCACAGAATGGATGCATACTAGCTAATCAACATCTGTACAGAGGTTTTCATAAATATTGTAACTTTCAAAATTGTTTGAAGTCTGATTGGACCCTGTATTTTGTCTCTGACCGACTGATGTATGACTAACGCCATTAATTCTTTGCTTCATCAAAGCATTGTGCGTTAACCACGGTTTGCATATAATCCCATCCGGCCAGAATCCATGTTCGACAATTTGAAACGTATTATCGTCAGCTTCCACACTGATGCGGATAACAACATCATTTTTGGATCTTTTTCGACGAAAAATCTTGATCATAGTCACTTTAAGATCTCCGCGAGAGATATACTCATGTATCAGATTAGTTGTAATCGTGCGTTTGAACCCACTTACATAAAAACGCTTAGTTCGCTTTCGAACATGAGACATAAATCGTCGTCGATTTGTCTGTTCTGAAAATCAATATGTTTGCGCGAGTCTCGGCTAGTAACTTTAGTGACACGAACAGGTATGCCTTTTTGCCGAGGGAACATTGGCGTACCAAGGTCAGCGCGACTTTGGGCAAATGTCACACCTCGTTGACCATTGATGGGCCTTTTGTGATTATTTGACCTTTAACGTCTCTTTACATGTACCGTTAAGTCATCATCTGGTATATTACTTTTCGCAGAGTTATGAGCACTATGTTTGTTTCCCGATACAGAAGCCATCTCACTGTACAGAACGTCTGTCCGGTCTGAGACATACAATTGTTTAACATTTGTATTTTCATCCCAAACATCGACACCTACACTCGTAGCCGGCTCCTGCTCGACAGCGACATATGGTACATGTACTTCACCCCTGACTCTGAGAAAGGTTCTAAGTTCATCAATATCAATATCTGACATATTGGTACTAGGTACAGTATCATTATGTTCACTATATACAACACCAACTCCAATGTCAACGCCATCGTCCACCTGAGCGTCCTCGGTACACTGCTCAAATGATACACTAGACGCAATCGGTACACTGTTCTCTTGGAGCTTCGTTCCGTTGCTCGAACTATCTATGGCATCTAATCGCAAGATTGTGTCCGATCTCCTCGAATTCATATTCAAAAGTGCACATTTAAGATTACCTTCCAAATCAGACAGAGTATCAGGAGTTTTCTTTAACAGCATCTCAAGCAATGTTTTGAACTGCCCTTGTAGACTCTTAATAGACACCGACACATCCTGCAACTTTTCCTCACGAGTAATAAGTCCACCTGTACCGACGATATAGTGTCTTTTAACAAGGACAGTTCCTTTCTACAATCACATTGGGTATTAGGTTTAGGTACATGATGCGAAGAGGGGTCTATGGAACGAGCCGGAGTTTGACTCAGTGACCGACCTTGGCAACCGGTACTTATCAAGTCTTTCATAGCTTGCATACCATCTCTTTCAAGAACGGACAACAATACATGGATATCATTCGTAAGTTTGACACAGAGGGGATCAACCCTTCGTGTAGAAACTCGACGTTTAAGTTCAGCCTGTAGTCCGTATAGAAAGTCGTCACATTCCATTGCAATACAGAACAGCACTTGTCTGCTCTGTTCAAGTTTAGCTTCACAGGAAGCGTATGTCTTTAGCAACTGTGACGTAAACAATTCAGAAGGGTAGTCTCTATACATGGTAGTGAGTCTATCAAGTATTTAAATTATGTTTGCCTTATGCGCTATTCACAATATAATAGGGTTATTATAACAGTAGCTCGATCTAGGATGCTGTATTTGGCTCGAGTGGACTCGGATAGATGCATCCGAACGAAATTGCTTGTCTTCAGCATAAACCAAGGGCTGATTTGAAGTTGCATATTCACCAAAACAACAGGAGCAACCAATTTACTTTGAGGTTCGAAAAGGAACAAGTTCTTCTTATTAGATACACATATCCGAATCCTATCATCGGGCGGTCCGCCGAACGGAATGTCCACGTACTTGACCTGATCGTACGGTCGAAACAAGTCAATGAATCCCACTTTGCCGTTTGCAATGAACACCAGTTTAGTACTATCTACTATTTGCCTCTGCTCATACCATCTCAGGCAACCGAAAATGTCCTTTAGACATTCTAACTCGTGGTCCGACTGGGCTTGAGTAACACTACTGTATACGCTAGGGTTTGAACTAGGTTCCGCAGTAAAAAGCGCTTTAACAACAGTGTTGACACTATCTTCATTCAATGTCATAGGTACACCTGTACCTAACTCAGATTGGACCGACATCTTTATCAATTTTGCATAAGGATTAAGGATCAATGTCACAGTTTCACACAACCACAAAATAATGTGCCCGAGGCATAAACACAAATAATAATAACAGGTGCAATGGAGCAAGCAGGTGTCACATCTAACATAGTCTCTTATAGCTCTACTTATTTTCAACATGTATAGTTGAATTGTAAACTTATATGATTGTATATAGATGAGAATCAAATAAAGAATAAAACCTTTAATATCAACTCTGTTTTCCTAAAGTAATCAGAAATAAATAAAGAAATAAATCAGCATTTATGAAGAGTAAGTTTATCAGCATTATTCTATATTATTGGCAAACTGCTTCTTAATGGTACGTTCTTTATGATTCCCAAAAATATCAGTAAGAAACCGGTTCTGCGCCACTCGTGAAAATATTGCATTATAGTGTTTACTCAGTGAAATATATTTCGATCTTACACTGAAACAAACAAATTTTCTGTTTATTTTATGCATTTTTAATGTTTTAAACCAAATTATATTCAGTTTGTCCGCGCAACGTCACGTGCATCGCATCATAACATCATAATGTCGTGACGTCAGGATGTCTTTGTAGAAAAAACTATAAATAGTTCTATTACTTTTCCAGATTTCTTTTACATTTCATAATGATAAAATATAATAGGGTTATTATAACAGTAGCTTGATCTGGGATGCAGTATTCGGCTCTCGTGGATTTTGCCAGATCGGATCTCACGAGGCGCGCAAGCGCCGAGTGTGATCCGACCTTGCAAAATCCACGAGAGCCGAATACAAAGTCCCAGATCTAGCTACAGTTATAATGACCTTTTTATTATATACCTTTACCATTATGATTCTTGTTTTGTTCTTGAACGAAATCTTCAATGTTTATCGATATTAAATGGAACTTAGTGAAGTGTTTATGTGCGCTATTTATAGAAATGTGTCGGATCATGCATATTACTGAAAATAGTCCGGCAGCTTACAATACGGAAGGTACAATACGGAATTTGAAAGGTACAATACGGATTTTTTGTCTGTCTGTTCATATTTGATTGTGAAATACAAGCCGATTTTTTACAGAATTTATATAGGTATATAATAAAAATATTTATGATCCTTTTATTATTTTTATACATCTTTACCATTACTGAAGAATATTTTGCAAGGAAATTCCTTTCATTTATAATTAATATCATTTCGCATTCAAAGGTAGTTCCGTACCAGTGAAAAAAAAGATATTTTCACTCTTTGAAACAGTGAAAATAACACTTTTATTTCACTGGTAAATTTCAGTATATCACAGAAAAGCATAAAATAAATGACGTAATTTACATTCAGCTTACCTCTGAAGACACAAATTTGTTTGACAACAACAATTTCATTGTTAATTAGGAAGGTCAGATTTCTTCACCCCAACATATTTGATAAGTACTCGTACATACGAGAGGGATCTAAGATTTCATAAAGACGGCAGAATTTTTAATCGTTGTCGATACGATCTTCTTGATAATCTGAGATATTTTGTAATTGAACTAGAAAATGCTTTTGTAAAAAAGCGCATGTCTCCCCCAATGCAAAGTCCTATAGGCAAGAAGTCGATAGGGGTCAGGAGCGAAAGTCAAAGAGACACTGATGGTTGGCTGCAATAGGGATCATCTACTTGGCATGTCCAGTCATCCCGCTAAATTTCAACACTCTTGGCCTAGTGGTTCTCAAGTCACTGTTCAGGCTCCTGTGACCTTGACCTTTGATCAAGTGACCTCAAAATAAATAGGGGTCATCTACTCTGCATGTCCAATCATCCTATTTAGTATCAACATTGTAGGTCAAGTGGTTCTCAAGTTATTTAAAAAAAAAATGATTTTACATGAACAGGCCACTGTGACCTTGACCTTTAATAGACTGACCCCAAAATCAATAGGGGTCATCTACTCTGCATGTTCAATCATCCTATGAAGTTTCAACATTCTGGGTCAAGTGGTTCTCAAGTTATTGATCGGAACTGGTTATCAATGTTCAGGCCCCTGTGACCTTGACCTTTAATGGAGTGACCCCAAAAACAATAGGGGTCATTTACTCTGCATGAACAATCATCCTATGAAGTTTCAACATTCTGGGTCGAGAGGTTCTCAAGTTATTGATTGGAAATGGTTTTCCATGTTCAGGCCCCTGTGGCCTTGACCTTTAACAGAGTGACCCTAAAATCGTTAGGGGTCATCTACTCTGCATGATCAATCATCCTATGAAGTTTCATCATTCTGGGTCAAGTGGTTCTCAAGTTACTGACCGGAAATGGTTTTCAATTTTCAGGCCCCTTTGACCTTGACCTATCACAGAGTGACCCCAAAATCGTTAGGGGTCATCTACTCTGCATGACCAATCATCCTATTAAGTTTCAACATATATTTCTGGGTCAAGTGGTTCTCAAGTTACTGACCGGAAATGGTTTTCAATTATCAGGCCCCTGTGACATTGACCTTTAATGGAGTGACCCCAAAATCAATAGAGGTCATCTGCTTTGCATGCACAATCATCCTATGAAGTTTCAACATTCTGGGTCAAATGGTTCTCTAGTTATTGATCGGAAATGGTTTTCAATGTTCAGGCCCCTGTGACCTTGACCTTTGACGGAGTGACCCCAAAATCGTTAGGAGTCATCTACGCTTCATGACCAATCATCCTATGAAGTTTCAACATTCTGGGTCAAGTGGTTCTCTAGTTATTGATCGGAAATGGTTTTCAATGTTCAGGCCCCTGTGACCTTGACCTTTGACGGAGTGACCCCAAAATCAATAGGAGTCATCTACTCTTCATGATCAATTATCTTGTGAAGTTTCAACATTCTGGGTCAAGTGGTTCTCTAGTTATTGATCGGAAATGGTTTTCAAAGTTCAGGCCCCTGTGACCTTGACCTTTGACGGAGTGACCCCAAAAACAATAGGAGTCGTCTACTCCAGCAGTCCTACAACCCTATGAAGTTTGAAGGTTCTAGGTCAAATGGTTCTCCAGTTATTGCTCGGAAATGAAGTGTGACGTACGGACGGACGGACGGACGGAAGGACGCACGGACGGACGGACAGGGCAAAAATAATATGTCTCCTGGGGGAGACATAATAATTTGATACTGTTCTATTTGGAAACCAGAACCTTTCTGATCAGGATAACATGACTATATTCACTCATGTACAGACATATATATCCGAAAGTAAAAGATTCTCCTAGCAACCCTGAGACATGCCCATACCTTGCCTCTTTCTCGTTTCTCTTCTATGCTTGACATATTCTATCATTCAAATTCACTTCCACTTTTATGTCACCATACATTGCCACCCCCCCCCCCCCCAATTTTTTTCTTTTCATCAGTAATGATTCATAATTTTTTTCTGACACATTTTAAGTCTATATTCCTAGCCCCGTTACAGATTTTAGTTCGATATGCTCATACAGTTATATATTTTGTCCGCTGAGGAGAAGAATTCTATAAGACTTGTCTTTCATTCTTATCCTTTCTGTTTTGCTTTCATCACAGTATGACATTTGTATCAATATATGCACTTCATAATTGGGAATAAATATGTTTAAACTGAAAAGAGAACAAATCTAATTCTTTACATTTTTGCACGGAAACTTCTTTTTTACTGGATCCGTAATTATATTTAAAAAATACTGCATTGAATTTCTGTGTCTGTTATAAAATTGTCCAAGAAGCTAACTGACTCACTTCAAAAAAATTTTCAGGATGTCTTTAAAGATGAAATTTTACTTCAGAGTTCTTATATTTTCTTGTCACAGAGTCCATTCAATGTGTATGTAGGGTATTAAAAATATGTAAACTGATTAAACGTGTTAACAATATATGCTGTGTGATAATAAGAGGGCCATGATGACCCTGAATTGCTCACCTGAGTAATATGAACAAGTTCAACATGTTTCAAATGTCAAACTGATGCTAAAATATTAAGAATGTAGGTCAATAGGTCACTGAAAGTCAGTTTTCGGTGTGCAAAACTGTATATGTCATCCTAATTTTAAGACTATATCTTAAAAAACAAGAAAGACGGTCAGTAGGTAAATGTCACAGTCAAGTGACCCCTACTTGGAGTTATCAGGAATTTATAATTAAATAGTCTAGGAAATATTATCAGATATTTTTTATGATTGTATTTTTTCCTTTATAACTCATCTAACAAGTGACCCCCGGGATTGGGCCTCTTTTCACCTCTCTTCAGGCAAGAAGATTTTAAAAGTTTTTTTCCTATATGTCTATGTAAAACTTTGGACCCCCAGGGTGGGCTTCTTTTCACCTCAGGGGCATAATTTGAAAAATCTTGGTAGAGGATCACTAGGCAATGCAACATACCCAATATCAAATGCCTAGGCCTTGCAGTTTCAGATATAAAGATTTTTTTTAAAAATCCTATTATATAAGTCTATGTAAAACTTGGGACCCCCGGGGCGGGGCCTCTTTTCACCCTGGGTAATAATTTGCATAATCTTGGTAGAGGACCACAAGGTAATGCTACATACCAAATATCAAAGGCCTAGGTCTTGTGATTTCAGACAAAAATAATTTTAGTTTTTTCCTATATAAGTCTATGTAAAACTTTAGAACCCCAGGGTGATGCCTCTTTTCACCCCAGGAACGGAGCCTCTTTTCACCCCAGGGGCATAATTTGAATAATCTTTATAGAGGACCATTAGACGATGTCACATGCCAAATATCGTGGCTCTACGCCTTGTGGTTTTGGACAAAAATATTTTTAAGCTTTTCCTTTCGGTTACCATGGCAACCAGAGCTCTGTGTGGAATTCAATTGTTTGAACAATTTTGACAGAGGGTCATCCAAGGATCATTCCTGTGTTGTTTGGTGTAAATCTGCCCAATGGTTTTGAAGATTTTTTAGAAATTGTTATGGATGCACGAGGGATGACGCACATCGCACGACGGACATCAAGCGGTCACAAAAGCTCACCTTGAGCCTTTGGCTCAGATGAGCTAAAAAGATTAACGTTCTGAAGTCACTGCTGATCTGGGCAAGATGCTTACCTGTTAAACAAATTATCATGACAGAAACATACTGCTTAATAACAGCTTCAGCTTTGGTACATTTGTAACATTATTTTACAGAATATAAATTGAATAAATCTTTATAAATTTAAAGCTATGACAGGAGTCTACATGTTATTTGAACAACCATTGTATGTATAACAGGGTTCTACTTAAACCAGTATTAATGGGGCATGAGAGATGTTAACTACATACGTCATTATGTTTCATAAAGAGTCTGCTACTATATTTTGCCTGGTTGCAATCTATGCTTCCAAAGGATCCTGTTTTGGATTTTATTCGCTACAAATGAGATACAATGTATTTCGAATCGAATTTTTTCAAAAGGTTTTCACAGGAGGGGTAAAACTTAAAATAAAACACGGATCACTAAAAGTTGTAAGGGATGAGTAAAATGCTGGAATTATCCAGGGGTCGGGTGTTCCAGGTAAATGGCCATGGACTTTACAAACTGCACAAGTCAGCCCTGGTGCTTGAGCTATTCATGCTCAAATGAATAGTGTTTCACTGTTCATAAATGATCTGTCCATCTGCATACAACACTTGACATTGTCTACGTAATCACAACTATCAGAACATCTGAAAAATCCTGTAAACTTGCTTATTTTGTCAATTATTCGGTCGGAACATTTGAAGATTTTTGCAATTTTTATTTTCATGTGAATTAGGTACATGGAATCGAAGACATAAAAAATTCTAAGACTCTGGTCGTACAGCGCGTAGAAAATGGGACATGATATTGTATAGCTACTGGTATTAACTGACAAGTATATCAAAGAATATAGATCTAAACACGATAAGAGAAAATATGACCTTCTTTTTCCTGTCTCCATGTGTGGCACTGATGCCTTTTTCAGTTTCCAGATCACTGCGACCTTGAACTTTGAACATCTGACAGACACCAAAAAACAAAATAATATGGACCCTCATGAAGTGGTGATGTTCAAGAGAAACTCGCAAAAATGGAAATCATTTTGTCAAAAGAAAGGTCAGGGTTACGGGACCTTGTATATAAACTTACAATTATACTAAAAACCCATTTTTAAGTGTCAAAAAATATGTGAAGCGGTTCCAGAGTTATTTATGGAAACCAGTTTAAGGCGGGCAAACAGGGCAAAAGAATAATGTTACAAAGCAAAACGTACAGGAATGGATAGATGTAATACACACTTGATGTGACACGACTAAGAGGCCCATTCTGCATGTTCATAGTACATATACTGACCAGAGCAAGAAGCTCTGTAAAGCAATCAATGTTCAGTCCTCCCTGCTGCTTGCTTAAGACAGGTTGCACTCTAGTAGCTTATGTCTCATAAAGTATCTATTAATTCAAGTGTAAGAATTACAACGACTCAACAACTATGTGAAACATTAATATTATATAATCTATCAATACAACCATATGCATAGCATGCATCCGTGTAAAGTGATTTGTCAAGTATTTTTGCTAAACCCGACTAGATTTAAAGAACTTACCTTTAGTTCAGTATCTCAAGCTAAGCAATCAAATTCAATAATTTATATTTTTACTTCATAATCTACCCTCACTGATTCCTTTATTATTCCTGGACATCAGAAAGTATCAATATGCCTCTTTCTCATTACTGTGAGCCTTCTCACTGATTTGAGCCTTCTCATTGATCCGAGCCTTTAGAAAATTTGCAATTGCAGCTATAAACCATTTCTAAATTTTATGCATGTTGTGGCAAACTATGGAATTAGCAACCATTTATTTTAAACCTTCTTGTTTCCAAGTGCAGATAACTCACCTGTACTTAATTTATGAAAAGAAATTTTTCAAAAAAAAGTCTTAGATTTTTAGAGCTAGTACAAATGATCACATCACAAGTCTCAGTTCAACAAGAAGCATATGGCTGTTTCACAGGTTGAGGGTCATCATGTGAAAGCTTTGATTGTCCACTGACAACAATACTTCCATTATTTTTTCTTCAGGATTTTCTAAGTTTTTATATCGTAGTATCAATATGAAGCAAAAAATATTTTGCAACTAGACAAGAACTGAAATACCAGTTAAATGGATTGCAATAACGAGAAAAGGGCATATTTAGTCAAAAATCAGAAGCAATAAGATACTAGTATTGAACTTCATTAATTATAGAACAAGAGATCACTGGTATTTAACTTCATTAATTATAGAACAAGAGATCACAGAGCGATCTTGGTGCCCACCATTGAGTCATTTCTGAATGTTCCAAAGTTCAAGACTAGCTCAAGGTCAGAATCAAGGTCAAAGTTCATTTCGGTGCACAAAACTGTGCATGTGGTCCAAGCATGTGGTCCAAATTTGAAACCTGTAGCTTGAGAAATGTGAAAGTAGGTCACCAGTTCAATTTCAAGGTCAAAGTTCATTTCGGTACACAAAACTGTGTATGTGCTTTAAATTTGAAGGCTGTAGCTTAAGAAATGTGAAAATAGGTACTAGGTAAAAACAAGGAGCTGCGATCAAAGAAACGCTTGATGCCCCCGGTGGCATCCTTGTCGATACAATGCAACCTAAGTCCAAAATGAGGTCAAGTTCAAGGTTAAGGTCAAACTTAGGTCAGGTGATGTCTGGAGATGAGGAATGGTCACAGGTTACATCTGCATTAGTATCAAGTCATTCCAGTTAGGGGTATTGATGCTAGACGAAATGGTCCCATTTGGTTAACCTCGTACGGACGGACGAACGGACAGAGAGGACAATCACTATATGCCTCCTGCATCAGTAGATGCCGGTGGCATAAAAACTAGGTCCAATTTCAATTCAGAACATAAAACTATGCATATGGTTCAAATTTAAAGCATGTAGCTTGAGAAATGTGAAAGAAGGTAACTAGGTCAATGTCAAGGTCAAAGTTCATTTCTGTCCACTATTCATGTGGTCCAAATTTGAAGGGAGTAGCTTGAGAAATGTGAGAGTGGGTAATTAGGTCAAAATCTCGGTCAAAGTTCATTTCGAAACACAAAACTTTACATGTGGTCCAAATTTGAAGCCTGTACCTTCAAAAATGTGAAAGTAGTTCAGTAGGTCAATGTCAAGGTCAAAGTTTATGTCAGTACACAAACCTATGCATGTGGTCCAAATTTGAAGGCTGTAGGTACAGAAATGTGAAAGTAGGTCACTAGGTCAAGATCAAGGTCAAAGTTCTTTTCAGTACAAAAACTTATGCATGTGGTCCAAAGTTGAAGGCTGTAGCTTGAGAAATGTGAAAGTAGGTCACTAGGTCACATCAGGTAAAATTTCATTTTGGAACACAAAACTACGCATGTGGTCCAAATTTAAAGCCTATACATTCAAAAATGTGAAAGTAGGTCACTAGGCCAATGTCAAGGTCAAAGTTTATTTCAGTACACCAACCTATGCATGTGGTCAAATTTGAAGGCTGTAGCTTGAGAAATGTGGAAGTATGTCACTAGGTAAATGTTAAGGTCAAAGTTTATTTCGGTACACAAACCTACGCATGTGGTCCAAATCTGAAGGCTGTAGCTACAGAAATGTGAAAGTAGGTCACTAGGTCAAGATCAATTATTATTGACAAAAAGATTTTTGAATTTTTTTTCCTATAGATATGTCTATATAAACCATGTGACCAATGGGGCATGGCCATATTTGACACTAGGGGGATAATCTGAACAAACTTGGAAGAGAACCACTAGATGATGCTACATTACCAATATCAAAGCTCTAGGCTTTGTGGCTTGGACAAGAAGATTTTCAAAGTCTTTCCCTATATAAGTCTATATAAACCATGTGACCTCAGGGGCGGGGCCATATTTGACCCTAGGGAATGATTTGAAATATCTTGGTAGAGGACCACTAGATGATGCTACATACCAAATATCAAAGCCCTTGGCCCTGTGGTTCTGGACAAGAAGATTTTCCAAGTTTTTCCCTATATAACTCCATGTAAATTACAAAAATAAACAAAGGGCCATTAGAGATGCTTTTGAGAAAAGCGAATGTCTCCCACAACTGCCCAATGAAAAATGACTAGTTTCTCTGGATGGTTTAGAAGAATGGATCCAATCAGTAATTCAAGGGCCATAATTCAAAAGTGCCTAAGCGGATTTGGCTAGTTATCGAACTTGGCCGAGGTCTTATGGTCAAACACATTTTGTTAAAGTTTGGTGAACATCCGATGAGAAATGTTTGACTTAGAGTGCGGACAAGCTTTGTGACAGTGCTGCCCAGTGAAAAATGATTAGTTTCTCTGGATGGTCTAAACAAATGGATCCATTTTTGGTAATTTAAAAGCCATAATTCCGAAGTGCCTAGGCCTATTTAGCTAGTTATCACACTTTCCCAAGCACTTATTGGCAGACACATTTTGTTGAAGTTTGATGAAGATCGGATGAGAAATGTACGACTTAGTGTTGGTGGGAGACATAATTGTTGAACCAGTCTGATTTTCTGGGGGACACAACTAGGGTTCCAATACATCATTATGACAAAGTTTGTTCAAAATCCCCTCAGCAGTTTCTGAGATGCGATAACGAGAAATTGTTAACGGACGAAAGGACAGACAGAAGGATGCAGAGTGATTTGAATAGCCCACCATCTGATGATGGCAAGCTAAAGAATTGCAGAATGTTATTTTCTAATCCTGTGCTTTCTATCGTACGATTTATAAAAAAGATTCACGTTTTTTCTGTAGTTTTTGTCTCTATGTGCCACATAATCTTTCCTGACTGGGCTAAGCCTCAGTTCCAATATATTGTCCATCTTGTATACTATTTCATTACACATTTCAATGTCAGCCTCAAAGTCATGATGTTTGTAGTCGTGCCCAAAATAGGTCAGCCGGAATACAGATTTACCTGGAATAAAATGGAAAACTTTAATTTGTTAAAGTGTGTATAAAATTCCTGAACTTTATCAGGATGTTTTAAAATTTATGACAGGATCCACTGTATATGACTAAATGACATGACATAACAGATGGACAAACTGAGAAATGAATAGCGTTCTCTATATTCTCTTCTACATATATTGCAAGGATTAGGGAAAATCTTTTGTACTTTTGTGCAAGTTATCCGAGGAACACTTTGTTGCCATGACACAAAGTTTGTTTCCACAACAACAGAATAAAAAGGTGTGCATATTCTCATCATGTAAATTTCAAAGTTACAGCAGGATCTAAACATTGTGTGACAACTAACTGACTGACTGACTGACATATGGGGATCAAACCTGAAGCAGTTGCAAGAGAAAGAGGCTTCCGCCAAAACACTTATTTCATGGTTACATGAATTTATAAATGTCCATTTTTTAAGATAATATAGTTCTTTTTTTAAATATAATTTCGTGGATTGACACTGTTGTCACACAATTACAAAATCAATAGAAAACAAGAGCTCGTAGAACACAAAAAGCCCCCTTTGATGCATTCAGTAACTGCTCAAGGTACAGAAATTATTTGGTCACTGAGCACTGGACATTTGATGTATTTAATTCAATAATTATGGGTCATAAGTGACCTCTACGTCAAATGTAATCTTAAACCAAAGCATTCTCTGTTATTTGGAAAAAGAGTTCTACTGTTCTGCATCAATGTGACCTTGACCTTTGATCTACTGACCTCAAAATCAATAGGGGTCATGGGTTGGTCATGATCAACCTCCCTATCAACTTTCATGATCCTAGAATTAAGTGTTCTTGGGTTATCATCCGGAAACGGTTAAGCTGTTCAGGATCTCCGTGACCGAATAACCTCAAAATCAATAGGGGTCATCTGCTGGTCTGGACCAACCTCCCTATCAACTTCCATGATCTTAGGCCAAAGCAGTCTTGAGTTTTCATCCGGTAACAGTTTAACTGTTTCGGGTCACTGTGACTTGACCTTTGACCTACTGACCTCAAAATCAATATGGGTCATCTGCTGGTCAAGATCAACCTCCCTTTCAACTTTCATGATCTTAGACCCAAGCGTTCTCAAGTTATCATACGGAAACCGTTTAACTGTTCTGGGTCACTGTGACCTTGACCTTTGACCTACTGAACTCAAAATCAATAGGGGTCATCTACTGGTCATTACCAACCTCCATATCAACTTCCATGATCCTAGGCCCAAGTATACTTGTGTTATCATCCGGAAACCAACGGGTTTACATATCAACCGACATACCAACCACATACCAACAGACCGACGGACATCTGCAAAACAATATACCCCTCCTTCTTTGAAGGGGCGGGGCATAGAAAGTCCCCAAGTATAATGACTTAACAGTTAAACAAAACCCTACTTGAAGAAATATAATTAAGACAACTACATAATTCTTTTGTTGTTTCTATCCATGAAATTTCCTTGCATTAAACAAAGCAAAATCCTATTTATCTTTCAGTTTTCAAATCCACAAATTTAATCCCCTATGATAAAACAGTTGTGTTGGCCGAAAGCATCAACATTTTATGCCAAAGAAATTAACCAATGTTGCAGTACCTCCATCCTTTTCCTCTAGCATATCACAGGATGCTATACTGTCAGCGTCGTATGTTACTGCTCTCTGACGGAAAAATCTTGTACCACTTTTAGTTACCACTGGATCAATCTCAACTTTCTCTCCACTTATACCTGGTGCCAGTATGGAAATAAAAACATAGCTTTGGGAAATTGAATAAGATTAAGAAAATATCAACCAATATGTTTGTTTTGTGTTGGGTTTAACGCCGTTTTTCAACAGTATTTCAGTCATGTAACGGCGGGCAGTTAACCTAACCAGTGTTCCTGGATTCTGTACCAGTACAAGCCTGTTCTCCGCAAGTAACTGCCAACTTTCCGACATGAATCAGAGGTGGAGGACTAATGATTTCAGACACAATGTCGTTTATCAAATAGTCACGGAGAACATACGCCCCGCCCGAGGATCGAACTCACGACCCCGCGATCCGTAGACCAGCGCTCTACCTACTGAGCTAAGCGGGCGGGCTCAACCAATATGTGTTCACAGTTTACTGTCAAGTGACATAGAATGGTAGAATTTAAGACTCTTGGTGGCCACAGACCACTGTGATATGACCAAAAGTAAAAAAAAACAACAAGGCATGTCTACTAAATGTAGTAGGAAATCTGAGTAAAAAGAAAAATCATGCAAAACGAGTTAAATGGAAGGCCTGCCCTTTAGCTTAAGAACTGCAAACTAAATAAGCAACCTGTAAAAATATTTACCTAACTGCACCTCTGTCTTAGTTCTAATTTTATGAACCATGTTTACAATGTAAGACTTGTACTGGTGACATAAATTTAAAACTTAAACTGTTTACACAACTTGAAAAACGGGTTTTGTTGGGGCCTCTCATTTACAAATATATCAACAATTATCACCTGAATTAAGTGCATTCATGAGTGGAAAATATTGATGGTAAAATGGTGTAGGGGATTGTTTACAATATAAAATCTTTAATAACTTCTTTAAGGTATATTTTTGGTAAGCTTATAATAAAGAGCATGTCATTCTCTTCCACTCAGAATTTTTTCAAGCGTTTTAGACTCTTGGCTAGTCTTGGAATTTGACTTTATTAAAAGACAAAAGGAAGTTCAGTATAGGTTCTTTCAAAATGTTCAAAGTAGAGTAAACTTACATTATACGCTATTGAATTTATTTAGCTGTGGGAGCTTTTGATATAGACTATAATTGGGGAAGTCCTAAAATCTTTGAAAAACGGTCAATACAAGAGTTGTCCATTTTGCTTCAGATATTTTGAGAAAGTGATTTTTTAGATATCAAATATTTCTATTTCTGACATAGAGAAGAGGAAAACCATAAATATATTTAGAAAATTGGTGCACTTAGCTATCATTTCACTCTGAAAAAAAAAAACCTGTAAAGATGAACTTGAATTTTTTAGGTACCATCTCTATAACATGGCCCGATTTGTTTTCCTATTAAAGAAAGAAGGCTGAAAACTGTGTGTTATTTAAGAAATAGTAAATATGTTCCTATATTTTATCAGTTAGTAAAATATGGGCAGGAGTTTGGATACGTAATAATTGAATCACGAGTGCGTAGCACGAGTGATTTAATATTGGCATCCGAATGACTGCCCATATTTTATTTACTGATGAAATTATTGGAACATATTTATTATTTCGATTCTAACCACGCAAATTCTTCCCATTTTACAGCCCTACATTTTAGCTCAATACATCATTCGGCTGGCGATACGATGTTATAAAAACCTCACAACAAATGGAAAGCGTTGCCTAAAATGGATTTTTCCAATATTCAGTAAATTTTGATTAAGTATCTAAATAGATACTACTGTGAAAATATTATTTTCATGAACATCTAAGGATATAGAAATCAGAAGTAAATACTTCATTCAAAGTTTATATATGCAGTTTCTAAAACTAGTACACTTCACCTACATGATGACACTTAAACATACATGCCAGAACATTGCGGCACATAAACACGTAAGCAGTATGGGAGATTGGAACATGAACCATAATTTATTTTCTGCCAAAGTAGCATCTAGTTGACATTTGTGGTGTCTAAAACACAGAAATTGTAAACTACGCACACGACTAGATATAGATGCACTAACGGGCTGAAACATTTCCGTATGGTAAAAATATAAACAAATAAATTCATCAGTTAGAAATTGTTTGTTTCAGAAAATATGATGTACTACTTAAATTAGCACTGAAAAAGTCGAGTATTAAGTTGGCATATAACGGAAGCAGAGCATGTTACAATCGTAGGGTTGGATGGAACAGCTATATTTTATCGTAGATTCATGTGTAGAGGAAATCGTTATATGTTTATATAGCAATTGCTGCGGATCGTGTTAGAATATTCAACAATTCATTTTTCTGACGTCACAATTATTACATCAAAGCATTAGACAGCATAGTGGTGCGATCGCACAAAAAAAAAGTCAACAGAAATCAAGCAAATATTTGATGGATATCGTCAAGGACATAGACATATAAATCACTATTTGGGACATGTTTCTTAAATCAAGCATACCCAGATAATTATAATTAAGCATACAAGAATTTAGAATATAAACAAGAGCAGAGCAAGATAGGCCTGACAACAGCTCAGGAAGTGATGGTGATGAAAAATACTCAAGAATTCAGCAGATATGAACTTCTATCTGACCTCTTGTCAAGACAGTAACCAAGACCTTTGACAAAAAAAAGAGATCAAAATCAGGAGTGGTTCATGGTAAATGTGCTTTTTGTGCTATGGTCACTGTGCCCTTGACTTTTTACCCACTGACCTCAAAATCAATGGGCCTTCCATTGCCTACATGCAATGTGCTTGCCATGTCTGAGACTCAAAGTCAAAGCATTCTTAAGATATTGAACAAATAACAGTTACTCTCACTTTGCCCTTATATCCACTGACCTCAAAATCATTAGGTGTTATCTACTGGCAATAAGCAATGTGTCACATATATACAACAATATTAAACACTTACTATGTTCTCTGACCAGACAGAACTCGAGTGTATCCATGCTGGAAAGATTTGCATCAAGGTCGACTGGTAACCCCGGTTCAACCTGCTTCTCTAAGTTGTATGACTGGCCTAAAACAATTAATTCGCATTTGAAGAAGTTCTATATTATTTTCGAAACACAATTAACCCTTACCCTGCTAAATTTCTAAAATGAACTTTCCATCTTTCAATTTGTACAGTACCATTAATTGGTAAAAGGGGTGCTTACTAAAAAGATACTGACTGAATGGCGAACAGTGCAGATCTTGACCAGACTGCACAGATGTGTTGGCTATTCATTATCTACACTGATCGCAAAGGCAGAATTAATCATGCTCAGCATGATAAGGGTTAAGTCTACTCCAGATGATGTCCAAGACAATTACAAAATGAGAAACGTATGTACGTAGGGATATATTTTCAGCCATTATGTCATAAACTTTGCACAGAAAAGTCATCGGTACTTTCAGCTAGTCAATTTTTCTTCAACTGCTTCAGTGCTACAGGTTATCATTTTCAAACAAAATTTAAAAAACAAGGGAATGAAGTATTGCCATGCAATACAAAGTCCCCTACTGGAAGGCACCTTATTGTTTCTACTGCAGTATAACATAATGAACTGATACAATGTCAATGATGTATAAACAATATTGTATTATATATACAATATGTTATAAAAAAACACTTGGATTAAAACTTGCATATATAAAAACCTATAGTTGCTTTCATATGGATTTATTTCAGCCAATTATGAAAAAGTTGTCATATAAGTTATCTATAGTAACAACAAAGGGAAATTATTTAATAAAACAAAACAAAACAAAAAAAAAAAAAAAAAAAAAAAAACATCTATTAGAAAAACAGATATTACAAGTCCACATAAAACTCTTAACCAGGTCGAGATAGGTTAAAATACATCTAAAAATTCAATGTAACATGCATGTTGTACCACAGGAAAGTGGTCTCGATTTTTCCCTACGGCCAGTAATGAAAAAGTAACAATATAATCTATTTATAGTAAAAACAAAGGGAGGTAATTCTTAAAACAAGGGTGCCTTATGGCAATGAACATTTGTGCCAAGTTACATCAAATTCCCTCCATGCATGGAGAAGAAATGCTCTGGACAATGTATTCTTAAATTTAACCTTTGACCTCTAAGTATGACCTTGACCTTAAACCTAGAGACCTGTTTCTTGCGCACAACAATCCGTCTCATAGTGGTGAACATTTCATCAAAATCCCTCCATGCATGAAGAAGAAATGTTCCCAGCAGTCATTTTTGTATCTGACCTTTGGCCTATAAGTGTGACCTTGACCTTAGACATAGGGCCCGGGTTTTGTGCATGACATGTTGTCTCATCCAGGGAAATATTTGTGCCAACTGATATTTAAATCCTGCCTTGCACGACAAAGTTATATACCGGACAGGAAATAAATCCTAATGACCTTTGATCTCAAAGTGTGACCTTGACCTTTAAGCCAGGGTTCTGGGTGTTGTGCATGACACGTCGTCTCATCATGGGGAACATTTGTACCAAGTAATATTAAAATTCCTTCATGGATTGAGATTAATGGACCGGACAGGAAAAAAGCCCTGTTGACATTTGACCTCCAATTGTGACCTTGACCTTTGAGCTAGGGTTCTGGGTCTTGCGCAAGACACGTCCTCTCCTCATGGGGAACATTTGTGCCAAGTGATATTAAATCCCTTAATGAATGACAGAGTTATGGACCGGACACGAAGCAGACCCTGTTCATGCCATGTTAACATTTGACTGCTAAGTGTGACCTTGACCTTTGAGCTAGGGATCTGAAAGTTGGACACGACACATCGTCTAATTATAAGGTATATTTGTGCTAAGTAATATTAAAATCCTTTCATGGATGGCAGAGTTAAGGACCGGACAGGAGAAAAGCCCTGCTGACCTTTGACCTCCAATTGTGACCTTGACCTTTGAGCTAGGGATCCGGATCTTGCACATGACATGTCGTCTCCTCATGGGAAACATTTGTGCCAAGTGATATTAAAATCCCTTAATGAATGACAGAGTTATGGACCGGACACGAAGCAGACCCTGTTCATGCCATGCTGACATCTGACTGCTAAGTGTGACCTTGACCTTTGAGCTAGGGATCTGAAAGTTAGACACGACACATCGTCTTATTATGAGGTACATTTGCGCCAAGTTATATTAAAATCCCTTCATGGATGGGAGAGTTATGGACCGGACAGGAGAAAAGCCCTGTTGACCTTTGACCTCCGATTGTGACCTTGACCTTTGAGGTAGGGGTCCGGGTCTTGCGCATGACATGTTGTCTCATCATGGGAACATTTGAGCCAAATAATATTAAAATCCCTTATTGAATGACAGAGTTATGGACCGGACAAGAAATTGCGGACGGACAGGACGGACGGAATGACAGACGGACAGAATGACGGAAAAGCGCATTCCTAAAGTCCCCGAAACTGTTTTTCAACCAGTAGGGGACTAAAAACCTTTCATGATTTTTTTTATCACCAACTATTGTGAATTACTCTTTAGTTTATACTTATTTGTTTCTGCTTGATTCCAGGAAAAGCCAGTACTAGTGTCATATGAGGTGTGGCCATTATCCCAGTGGGGCTTGAAAAAATGAACTCCACGTTAAGCAGCTGAAAAACTATTTTACCATCTAGACAACCACTCTCCTTTTCCTCTTTTGTTTTCTATAGTATTCACTGACAAATACATTAATTTTGTAAAGTAAACAAGTATGGCTTCAATTTTCTGTCTATCTAATTGTAAACTTACCTGGCCTCACTTTGATTGTCCTTCTCTTGCTAACTTTATCTAGAATTTCCCTCATAGGAATGCTCATAGTTTCTACTTGAAACTTGTTAAATCCTCGGTGGGGGACATTCCTGTCATTTAAGAAAACATCTGAATCAGTAAACGTATATATATATATGATTAGACTGAAAAATTGAATGTCAATGACTAGCGGTTCTTCGGGAAGTCATTTAAAAATATTTCTATTTTAAGCTCTAGTGGTCCCTTAAGGCCCCAGTACCCAGATATGAGGAAATTTAAAATATAACTTTATAAAGTTCTACATAGCAAGTTTGATGAAGATCTATCCAAGGCTTCATAGAAGAAGCTGTTTAAACATATTTCGATTTTAAGCTCTAGACTAGTGATTTAGGGGCACTTGACCCCTTTTTGGAGAAATCTATTTTTAAATTAGGACTTTGTAAAAGTTGCTACAGAGCGAGTTTGATGAAGATCCATTACCGCCTGTGCCGATGAGGAATGAAGGTACTTCGCTTCCGGTACCGCAGGCAATTCGCCAATGTTGACAAATCAAGCGAGATCGGTGAGTGATTTTTTTCTTTTTTGTCATTTTGTTACTGCATGTAGCATTTATTCAAAATCGGGGAATGTAGCGGGGTGTAGAAGTATCTTATGAACATATCCATGCTAAAGTTTGTGGCAAATAATCAATTTCCTAGAAATGCAAGGACAAATAAGTTGGAAATGAAACGTGAAATTTTTCACATCAGTGACTGTTTAGACTCATTTCTTTTCGCTGACCCAAACCTGCCTTCGTAAAACATATTTATAAATGATATGTGAACTGCCAACACATAAAATGTGTCCAGAAAATTCAGAATTCGAACGTTATGCCAATTTTGAAAAAGTGCCGCAGGCATTTCGACGATGCCGCAGCCCCTTCGAGGTGCCGCAGGCACTTCTAAAAGTACCGGGGCATAAATTTGGCCCAAAACTAACCCAATCTCAAATAACTCGCATTCGTGCGATTATATATTATATTCACAAACATCAAATAGTTTAGTAATCGGTTTATATTCGCGAGTAATCTTAAACTCTACACGATTGTTTTGGTCAATTGAAGCAAAATGTACTTCTCAAACATTACGATTTTTGAAAATTGCCTTCTCTCTCCGTTCTATGCTACTCGATATGATTTTTTTCAAAGTTTTGTTTTGCAGGAAAAAAAAGTTTTACATACATATAAGAACCATTAAAATATTGTACTTTCTCTGTCACAAAACTTCACGATTTTTAAACTGTTATACTAGTATTTTTATCTTTTTTTTTTATTTCCGGACAATTTTGTATGCCGAGTGTCTGTCGTGTCTGGCGCTGGTCGCTAGGTCCCTTTTACACAATATATATGTATAAATTTAGTGATTTTCAGCCTTAAAGCCCTGCTGCACGGCTATTCAAATTCTATTGTGTGTATGTAACTCATGATTGCAATAGGTAACAGATAACGGCCACGTGCCACAACCTAAGCACGAAAAACCACAGTTAGCTCTGACTCGGCATAATAAATACATTCATGTGCAGCATATACACTTAAATCTATGTAGATTATAGATTTGAACATTGATGTGTATACATGTATTTATATAGCAACTCTCGACGAAATAAAATAAAACCGCTACCGCAGGTTTTGTCTCAAAGGTTCCATGTATTTATTTTAAATTGATGTACATGTATCCATTCTTCGTAAAATGTCCACGGATGTCGGTCATGGAAAATATCGCATACTCGATGTTGTTTTTACACATTGAACTATAAGTTTGCTTTCAGTTGTGAGAAAGCAAACTCTGTAGATTATATTCATCCATTATTTATTCAAAACTACATGCAGTATCTACGGTGGTATGTTTAGGACATATGTTATTTTTTTTTAAGATTAAATTATCTCGTGCGCACGACATCTTATCTTGAGCGATCAACATCTTATCTCGTGCGCACGACATCTTATCTCGAGCGATCAACATATTATCTCGTGCGCACAACATCTTATCTTGAGCGATCAACATCTTATTTTGAGCGATCAACATATTATCTTGAGCGATCAACATCTTATCTTGAGCGATCAACATATTATCTTGAGCGATCAACATCTTATCTCGTGCGCACGACATCTTATCTCGAGCGATCAACATATCAGCTTGAGCGATCAACATATTATCTTGAGCGATCAACATCTTATCTTGAGCGATCGACATATTATCTTGAGCGATCAACATCTTATTTTGAGCGATCAACATATTATCTTGAGCGATCAACATATTATCTCGAGCGATCAACATATTATCTTGAGCGACCAACATCTTATCTCGAGCGATCAACATCTTATTTCGTGCGCACGACATCTTATCTTGAGCGATCAACATCTTATCTCGAGCGATCAACATATTATCTTGAGCGATCAACATATTATCTCGAGCGATCAACATCTTATCTTGAGCGATCAACATATTATCTCGAGCGATCAACATCTTATCTTGAGCGATCAACATATGATCTTGAGCGATCAACATATTATCTTGAGCGATCAACATCTTATATCGAGCGATCAACATATTATCTTGAGCGATCAACATATTATCTTGAGCGATCAACATCTTATCTTGAGCGATCAACATCTTATATCGAGCGATCAACATATTATCTTGAGCGATCAACATATTATCTTGAGCGATCAACATCTTATCTCGAGCGATCAACATTTTATTTCGTGCGCACGACATCTTATCTTGAGCGATCAACATCTTATCTCGAGCGATCAACATATTATCTTGAGCGATCAACATCTTATCTCGAGCGATCAACATATTATCTTGAGCGATCAACATCTTATTTCGAGCGATCAACATATTATCTTGAGCGATCAACATCTTATCTTGTGCGATCAACATCTTATCTCGAGCGCACGACATCTTATTTATATATATTAAGGCCCTTTGTGTGTGCATTTAGGTCATCAGTAAAACATACGGACAAGTTGTTAATTAGGGTCCCGCCTATTCCGCTGTTATTTAAACTTCCCACAAGTACATGTACATGTTTATCACATCAATTGGGAAAGCAATGCATATAACTGGTCATCCTATCTTCAAAATCAAATGAACATAACCAATGATGCATACTGCATGTTAGAACAGCAACAAATTTCAGTTCGACTGATAAATTCGCGCAGAAAAGTTGCATTTATGAATTAAGGGAAAACAAGGAAAATCGTTTAATATATGGGCGAAGTATGGAAGCCCTGGAGGGACAATTGATTGTCGTACTTCCCACTTCTTTTGCACTTCTCACTTCAAACTTCTTGACTTCCTACTTCCTACTTCTAACTTCCGCACTTCTGACTTCTAACTTCCACACTTCTGACCTCCAACTTCCTGACTTGCGACTTCTGATTTCAAACTTTCATATTTCTTACTTCCGACTTCTTGACTTCTTACTTCCTTCTTCTAACTTCCGCACTTCTGACTTCTAACTTCCTACTTCTAACTTCCAGACTTTCGACTTCTGATTTCCAACTTCCACACTTCTTACTTCCGACTTTTTGACTTCTTACTTCCCTCTTCTAACCCGCATTTCTGACTTCTAACCTCCGCACTTCTGACTTCTAACTTCCTGCCTTTCGACTTCTGATTTCCAACTTCCACACTTCTTACTTCCGACTTCTTGACTTCTTACTTCCCTCTTCTAACTATCGCACTTCTGACTTCTAACTTCCACACTTCTGACTTCTAACTTCTTGACTTCCAACTTCCGCACTTCTGACTGCCAACTTTCCTTTTTTGGAAGTCGGAAGTAAGAAGTGTGGAAGTTGGAAGTCGGAAGTATGAAGTCAGTAAGCTGGAAGTCAGAAGTGCTGAAGTTAGAAGTCAAAAGTGCGAAAGTTAGAAGAAGGAAGTAAGAAGTCAAAAGTCAGAAGTAAGAAGTGTGGAAGTTGGAAATCAGAAGTCGAAAGTCGGGAAGTTGGAAGTCAGAAGTGCGGAAGTTAGAAGTCAGAAGTGTGGAAGTTAGAAGTAGGAAGTAGGAAGTCAAGAAGTTGGAAGTGAGAAGTGCAAAAGTTAGAAGTCAGAAGTGGGAAGTACGGAAATCAATTGTCCCTCCAGGGCTTCCATAGCGAAGCCTACATACTATTTTTTTTTTGTCAAGGGCTTAAATTTATTTCTTTGCATCATCACTGATTTTTTGCTGCCTTTTTTTATCAGTTTCCGTATTTAAATATCTAACCCTGCAAACATGTGAAACGGTTATAAGTATAATCTAAATAAAAACAAAAACGGTGGCAGCCGTATGTTTTTACTAATGATCTGAATTCACACAAAGGTCCTTAACAGATATTGATAAGATGACCGAGAAAAGATGTTGATCGCTCGAGATAATATGTTGATCGCTCAAGATAATATGTTGATCGCTCGAAATAAGATGTTGATCGCTCAAGATAATATGTTGATAGCTCAAGATAAGATGTTGATCGCTCAAGATAAGATGTCGTGCGCACGAGATAAGATGCTGATCGCTCAAGATAATATGTTGATCGCTCAAGATAATATGTTGATCGCTCGAAATAAGATGTTGATCGCTCAAGATAATATGTTGATCGCTCAAGATAATATGTTGATCGCTCGAGAAAAGATGTCGATCGCTCAAGATAAGATGTCGTGCGCACGAAATAAGATGTTGATCGCTCAAAATAATATGTTGATCGCTCAAGATAAAATGTCGTGCGCACGAGATAAGATGTTGATCGCTCAAGATAATATGTTGATCGCTCGAGATAAGATTTTGATCGCTCGAGATAATATGTTGATCGCTCGAGATAATATGTTGATCGCTCGAGATAAGATGTTGATCGCTCAAGATAAGATGTCGTGCGCACGAAATAAGATGTTGATCGCTCAAGATATGATGTCGTGCGCACGAGATAAGATGTTGATCGCTCAAGATAAGATGTTGATCGCTCAAGATAATATGTTGATCGCTCGAGATAAGATGTTGATCGCTCAAGATAAGATGTCGTGCGCACGAAATAAGTTGTTGATCGCTCAAGGTAATATGTTGATCGCTCGAGATAAGATGTTGATCGCTCAAGATAAGATGTCGTGCGCACGAGATAAGATGTTGATCGCTCAAGATAATTTAATCCAAAAAAAATAATTGCATGTCCTAAACATACCACCGTAAGTATCTTGTCAAAATGTAACTGGAAGTTTAGTCCCTAGACTCGTGAACGTCTGGTAATACCTAAAATAATTCGACGTTCAGATTGTTTTATATTTGTGACAGGCAGTCTATGCGTCAAACTTTGAAGGACCAAAATAATGGAGGATAAATCACAGTACACAGTCATGTAAAGTTATTGGTTTTATCGTTTGTGCATATAATTAGCGTGTCAACACACAATGATACATAGGTTTAAATCACTACAAAATTCGTAATGTTGGACATTCTTTGATAATTGTTACATAAATCAATGAGGAATTGAATCACCTTTCGATGCATGTAAGTTTTATTTAAATTTTTGGCCAGTTCTTGAAATAATCGGCATTTAAACTTATAGCATGTAAAGCGTCGGCAGCGATGAAAATTTCAACGGAAATTGTTCAATTATTTTGGCCTTTCGAGTGTTTGACGCGAGTGGGGATATTGCCCATATGGAAAAAGTTTCTCAGTATTTCCTAGGATCGCACTATACCTAGTATGTGTAGTGCCTTTTTGTTTTAAAAGGCACATAGTTCTGTCGCAGCTTGTTGCAAATAATAGAACATTTGGCTCTTGTTACACAAAGACTGGAAATCTATGACCATGCACACGATTTTGTAATAAAATGTTTATTGCACAGGCGCCACTCGATGCATTGCTATTTTAACTGAATATGCTTTCAGGTTACTACAATACAATAGCACTAAGTCTTGTTCAGTAAGTCATTTCTTCTAAACAATTGTATCGGACCACAACGCACGCTGAGTGTGACCGGGTAAATCGCGTGCAAGTCTTAGCACTTTTTATTTTAGACTGCTTCAAAAGTTGCTAAATGGTGCAGATAAGCACGCAACCAATTTTCATTAAACATATACGCATTTTCTTTCCTACACGGTATGAAGTTATGTAACAATTGTCGGTAAAAAATACAAAGTGATGCGATCGTTTTAACTATACGTCCATCTGAGTCTGTTTACTACTTCCAGTCTTCCATTTCTACCGATATTTTCTCTCAAACTTTAGAATACCAAACCAAAGAATTAACATCGATAAGAATAGATTCCATATGAAAAGATATACATTATTTCATAGAAATCCGTCAAATAATTACTGCATACTGAAGACATGTGGAATGCGATGTCATGAAAACTTTAGTCAAACGAAAAAAAGTAGAGATAAAAATAAGCTGTTAGTCGAACCCGTCGACATAAATCAATTTGGGAGTTCTATGTCGACTTCAGTCTGGCATTACTGCAACTACGTACCCATGTGGTTTCTAGATTCCGAATTGTAGTAACTAACCATCCATCGTGTGATCGCCCTTGTAGTCGAGTGGTAAGTCACTAACTTGAAATCACTGTAACCTGTGTGGTGGGGATGGGTTCGAGCCTTGCTACCGGCCATATCTCTATGTGAGAACGCTTGGCAGATTCTTACGGAGAACGGGGGTCTTGTACTGGTTCTTCCCAGGAGCGATGGTTAGGTAAACTGCCCACCCGACATACAGGAAGAACTTTTGAAAACGGACATTAAACCCAAGAAAAAAATTCCGTCGTGAGCAAGTTTCTTGGTTAGGAAACTTACTTAGTCATGAATCCCGAATCAAGTTTTAATTCCCTATTATATGGTAAACGAATTTCAATTATGGCCTTGCCACAATAAACATTGTTTTATACATTCAATTCCTTGTGATTCATAAAGTATTAAGTCTTGACTTCTTTTTCTTTTCTTTTTTTTTATATACGACAATTGACATGTTTTCTCCATATGACTGAAAAATTGTTGAAAAAGACATCAAACCCGAACACACACACGCGCACACACACACACACACACACACACACACACACACACACACACCAAGAGAAGATCTTAAGATATTTTGCTTAACGGTTTATATCATGTGTAAAAACGTTAAATGGTGAAGAATTTGAAACATTTAAAACAGTAGAAGCACTACGTATATATGCATATGTCATTAAAACACTGACACACATGTATGAAGAGCAATGATTAGTTTTAATTAGGAAATTTCATTTCATCTCATCTGCAACCGGATCCTGTTTGTCTTCTGTCTAGGAATATCACCTGATTAAGGTCAAACATCAACTATTCTTCTGTATTTGACTGAACATAATTCCAGGATATGTGGTCATATGATTAAAATGCACAGATACAGATACTGAAAATACAAAGACAAAAGTCATATTTGTGTTGCTTGCCGTTTTCTTTATATTTTTTTACAGATATGTCTCAGTCTTCAGTTATTTTTATATTGTTTCTGACTATATATCTCTTTTGGGTACTTCGTTCAAACACTTGAAAAAGAAAAAATTTAGTCATCGCCGGTGTTTGTAATAAGTAGGATGTTTCAGCTAAACAGCGGTATACCAAAGGAAACAGCATAATAAGCTTAAAAGACTTCGGTTTATCTGAAAGAACAAACTACAAACAGTAAATAAACAAGAGGATCGACCAGCTGGTCCTGCGCTCACCTGAGCTTACTGCATTTAAATAGTAAGAAGACAAGTTTTTGTAATATATAAAAGCCTATGTAGCACTATATGACTCATGGGATGGGGCAAATTTGACGCTGAGAATGATTTGAATATCGTTCAAAATTGTCTAGTAGACAATGATGCACGCACTTTGGTGACCTGAAATAATGAAAAAAAACGTGCTTTTTGCTTATTGTATTTCGGTATCAGGACACCTGTATCCGTTTCTATTAATAGGGCCTACATAATCACGTGATTCCATACCCTGAACTATTCGCCTATCAAAGGTTGAGTGGTACAATGTACCAAATTGATATGTATCAAAAGACGGTATGTTAAGGTCCGACAATACGTGATTACGATTATCATACTCAAGCATTCATTCTAATATGCTTGTCTCTGTTAAAACACTATTATGCTAGAATGACGTCACGTTAACGTGTGGTGACGTCAAAGTTTTAGTTACGACCAAGAAAAAGCGTTTCCTCAAATTATCTAGTTTTAGAATAACGGCATATTAGAACAGCAAAACCGTGTTTTAAGGTATAGGCCTTGTAAAAGTGTACCTCCTTTTGAAGAGTATTCAATTCCTACAACTTAAATTTTTGAGGCGGCATAGGTTCAAGCCCAATTGGGACCATTTCTTCCCCCTTATTTTCCTAGATTCTGTTAAGTTTTTACATTTTTTTCCAAGGCTTCTTTTTGAATTAAGTGAGCAAAATTTAAAACAGTCACACAGGACTCGACCTCAATTTTTCAATGTTGGAGTTAGAATTCTGTCTCATTAAATCCTTTTACTTGAGGCACCCAGCAAAAATGATATTCACAGTTTTATTTTTTGAACCAACATTAGTTTACCAATAGTTTGAAGTTTCTTTTATCAAAATAGATCGTATAATGACTTCTCTGCAAACATTTTGACACTCGCCATCACTTTGAAATTGTCTCTACTTGAGCTTGAGGAAGTATCATGAATTACACACGGTAAAAGTTGTTTAAATGTTGCATAAGTCTCTCACTAGATACATTATATTGCTGTAACATTGTTCTGAACATATAAAATATTCACCATTAGGTGGGTCATACCTCAACACTATTTATACACTCGGTTGGTAATACGTCTTACAAATAAGTTCACTCGGGTTGCGCCCCGTGAAATTATTACGCCCGACGTATAACTGCCCATCGCGCATAAATAGTACAATTAGGATGACTGGTCATGGATAGAACCATATTGATTTTGGGGTCAGAAGGCCAAAGGTCAAGGTCACAGCGACTTTTGTTTGAAAATGCTTTCCACTCAATAATTGAACAATCCTTAGAGCCCAAATTTCCATTATCTGGTAGAGGTTGGCAATGACTAGCAGATGACCCATATTGATTTTGGTGTTACTAGGTCAAAGGTGAAGGTTATGGCGACCTTTTGTTGGAAAAAGTAAAAAGCGAAAAGGGAGAAAAATCGCACAGCAAACGATACAAGTATTCTGAGCAACACCTCTGTTGTTCGAATCTTTGGCTAACTGCTGCTTTAAAGGCAAGACTATAAAAAAGCAACAATTTGTGTATCATAGATCTGTTTTCACTTCAAAACAACCAAATAACAGTTCTGTAACTGACAGATGAAATCTATCTAGAATAAGTTTAAACCAAACTAAACAACAGCTCTGTATTATCTAAAGAAAGTTTAAAATAAAATAAACATTGTATTGAAACTTAAACATCCTTCCATTACATGTACAGAATTTACCTTCCATTACATGTAAAAAAAAATCAGACTCTATAAATAATATTCAAGAAAAGTCTCAAAACATTCTATTTCAGAAAATTTGAATCATGGTTTTTAGACATACTTTAAGAGAACTGCAGTGAACATGAAAGAACACGATTTACTTTAAGGCCAAGAAGGTGTAATTCAGCGCCATCAAGCGTAACGTCAAACATTATATTATGCTTGACGACGCCACGTCTTTACGTTCTAAACGTTGACGGTAAACAGCATGTGTGCTGAAGATTTCATTTCGCGTCCAACTTTTCGTCATATTTAAACAATAAAATATCTACTTGTAGTTCAGAAAAGGAGTGGATATAACTACTCTCTACTTTAAATATATTTTCTGATATTTTTTCCATTAAAGCTAGAATGAACGCATTGAAGTAAGAAAATATATTTATTCATTAATGTTAGAGTAAAAATACGTATGGTTAAGATTTTGTCCGCATTTGACCGTATCATATCTAACACTCAGATAAAAACTTCCACCATTTTTAAAAATATTTATTTTTTGCTCTTTTTTTTTCAAATTTGAATAACGTGATTATTATAGCTGGATATTAAATTTCATCTTCTCAAAATTTAACATTTTAAACCATGCTTAACAAATATGTGATTTTAGAATAATTCTCGTTTTGAAAACTTCATATACAACTGACCCTTAGAAAAAAGTTTCTTGTCTAATTCATCCAGTCAAAAATAACCAACATCCTTCATGTCGCACCGAAGGACACAATGGTTGGACCGTTCGCCCGTCAACCGAACGGTTTTAGGTTTGGTGTCCGGTACAGTCACTTTATCCGTGACTAATATTTTTAAATGAGACAGTTGTAAGTTATTGTGGGAAAAGAGTTTAGTGCTCGTAAAAGAATAAAATGTTGACGAAAACTGGCGTACAACCCAAACTCAATTTTAAGTTAACCAAAGTATGCACAGTCAGAACGACATGAAGTATACGTCATACATTAAAAGTGTATGTACATGGAATAAAAAAGTTATTGCACTTATGCGTTTCATAACCATTAATTGTGTTACGCCGTGTCTCAACAACCTTCAATCATGTCACGTCGGTCTGCTTAATCAGCCTTTCTTTATAGTTTCTAACCAGTTAGCACTCTCAAAAATTGACACCTTTCCCACTTCATGGAACGCTGTAGCTAGTCTGGCTCGAAGTAACATCTCCGGATTCGGGGGGAAATTGTATTCTACTATTTATGAAACAGTTGAAACGGCTTGAAACCAATAAATAATGCAAAAAACCGTTCAATAAAGGCTGCAAATAAATACTACAAACAGATAATGTGAACTTGGTTGAAAAACTCGGGAAAAAGACGTAGCGTATTAACTATATGCTTGAACTTTCCAATTTTTATAGCATCGTAGCTTGAAAATGAATTCGTTAGTGAAGGAGTTTTATAATCTTATTTTATTCATAAACATTTCAGGAACATTTTCAGAAAATTAACAAAAATTCTATGGAGGGGAGAACGAGCAATAAAATGTTTGATAAGAAGTATCATTTTTTCATTACGCTTTTTGTGTGAAACATGCATTCATGTATACACGTATGACGATAAAATCAGAAAGAAATCGGAAAATGGCTTACAAAATAAGAATACGTTTAAAATGAAATTTGTGATGCTGTAAACTTTTTTGTGATTAACTTATTGTCCCCTAAAATGCAAACAGTTCCTTCTGAAATTTTGATGCACAAAATCTGCGCGTAAAAATGGGGGTGGGGAAAATTAAAGACAATACAGCGAAAACGAAGTCGGTGACCCCCGTATTTTTTTCGCTCATTTAACAGTAAAAAAAATCTATATAATAATTTTACTTTTTTTAAAAAAAATATATGGGACAATTTTTACACACTACTTGGACATTCCGCTCGAAAACAATAATTTCGTAGAAAGATTTTCGCATGACTTTTGCAAAAAGTAAGCGAGTAGTCGGAGTACATGTATGAAAATTATATCATCGTATAGGTTTCAACGGGCCTGTTATATTAAATAGTGTAACTGATACAGTACATTGCAATTTAATGCACACAAGATTGCATAAATATTATGTGGACTGTATTGATATTGAACTTATTTATACAGAAAACCCTATGAGGTTGGTAATTGACCTACAAAAAGAAGAAAATAAGTTTCAAAGCTATATGCCTTTGACTGAGCCATATGTACTTGCATGCAAAAACTTTAACCAAGGTGTGACGCCGACGCTAGGGGTGAGTAGAATAGCTAGACTATTCTTCGAAGTCGAGCTAAAGCAAAGATTGCTGAAAACCTTTATCCAAAAAAAAAGCCCACGCCGACGCCAAGGCGAGTAGAATAGCACTCTTGTTCTCCAAATGGTGGAGCTAAAACGCACCCATATTGTCCGAATAGTGGAGCTATAAACAAAGTCCTGTAACTGTGCAGATTTTTTTTCTGATAAAAACTTATATGCACCATGCACAACTAGGGTTACTACTGATCATTTGTGTTAAGTTTCATTAAATTGTGTGCATGGGTAAAGGATATCACACGCACACAAGATTGCATATGCACTGTATGTATATAATGTATTATCCAAAGTAAGTCCCATACTTGTGCAGAGGTTTTCTGAAGGAACGTAACATGCACCATGCACAACTAGGGTTCGTACTAACACTTGTGTTGAGTCATATTAAATTGCGTGCATGGGTTCAGCAGATTAGGTGCGCACAAGATTGCATAAATTATGCAGACTCTATGTATATAGTATAGTAACAGAAAACAAAATTCCATAACTAAGAAAATATTGTTTCTGAAAGAAACCAACATGCACCATGCACAAGTACTGTTGTTACTGATCACTGTTACTGTCAAGTTTCAAATACAGTCAAACCTGTATTAAAGACCACCTCTGAACAGAGACCATCTGGCTCTAAAGACCACATGTTTTGTTGCCCATTTTAACATTTACAGTGTATTTTAACCTGTGAATAAAGACCACCTCCCAATAAATACCACATTTTGGCACTCCTAATGGTGGTCTTTATAGACAGGTTTGACTGCATAGGAGACATTGGTCGAAATTACTTTTCTATAAGATGTAAAGAAAAAATGATCTTTCGTGTTTCGACAGGAAAAGCTTACATGCAACAAAAGATATTACATTTGTGTCTTTCCATATTATATTAATCCCAGTCTTTACAACATTCTACAGATAAAAAATACTGAAGCATCTGAACGATGAACCGTGGTAAATTAGACGATAAGTCACAAGAAGGCCTTGATTGTTTTGTTCTGACATGCTCATTGACATATTTAAAAAAAAAATGATGCTGAACTTCATTTACCCGATGAGTAATGTATCGGACGTTATGCGGCAATTTGACGTTATCATTGACGTCATAATGTCCTCTTACCGGTCTGCGCGTCAATTCTTGTTTATCGTAGATTCTAATATGACTCGATTTTATTTACAGTTAAACAAAGAAGGACATCAAGCTCTGTATATCTAACAAATAATCAAGGCCTTCGAGTTGATTATTGTCTAGTTTACCACTGTTCAGAGTTCAGATGCGTAGGAGTGGTTAAATACAGAAGCATCTGAACGATGAACCGTGGTAAATTAAACGGTAAATCACAAGAAGGCCTTGATTGTTTTCATTCTGACAAGCTCATTGACATATTTTAATAAATATTCTAATATGCTTTTCTCTGTTAAAACACTCTTACGATAGAATGACGTCACGTTAACGTGCGGTGACGTCAATGTTTTTGTTGCGACCAAGAAAGAGCGCTCCTATATTTTATCTACTGTTTTAGATTAAGGGCATATCAGAATCGAAATAATTCGGGCGGTAATACGTCGTATAAATAATTTCATTCGGGCTGCGCCCTCGTGAAATTATTACGCCCGACGTATAACCCCCATCGTGCATAAGTAAGTGTTAAAACACTCTTTTGCTATAAATTATTTCTTAATTATGCTGATCTTCATTACCGAAGGAGTAATGTATTAGACATCATGGGGCATTTTGATATCATAATGCTCTCTTTCCGGTCCATGAGTCAACCGTTGTTTATAGCAGAATATACAGACCTTGATTTCCTTCTTTGTTTAACTGGAAATCAAATCGAGCCATGTTAGAATCTGCGATAAACAACGGTTGATGAGCGGACCGGTAAGAGAGCATTATGTCGTCAATGAAGACGTCAACTTGCCGCATGGCGTCCGATACATTACTCATCGGGTAAATGAAGCCCAGCATAATTTATTAAAATATGTCAATGAACGAAAATAATCAATGCCTTCTTGTGATGTGTAGTAGACGTCTAACTTACCACGGTTCATCGTTCAGATGCTTCAGTATTTAGCCACTCGTGCTAACGCATTCGTGGTTCAGTTCCTACGTTTTTAAATTCTAAATTAGAGGACAAACCACTCGAAGGCCTTATTAAAAATACAGAGCTTTGTAGGACCACATTTTTTAACAGATCGCATGTGTAACAGATTTCGTACGTATGCGATCGCATTCGTAACAGGTAAAATGTGTTACGAATCAAGGGCGTAACCACGGGGGGGGGGGGGGTGCGACGGGTGCGATCGCACCCCCATTTTTCGGCAAAGCTTGCATTTTTCATTACACCAAAATACCCTTGAAAGCTCAGTCTTTGATCTTTTTCGGCTCGCTACGCTCGCCAATTTACATATATTTACTAATATTGACGCTGTAACCTTTGTAAAAAGTCTGTTGATTATCGTCTATATCTCAAAAATCAATGGATTGAGCACCGGCAGCTTTTTACTTAACGTTTCAATGTTGAATCTGGCGATTTTACAGAAGGTTAGATGTATATATCAACTAACCTGATGAGAAATAAATCTAACATAAGTTATTTTGTAATTTTTACATGAACTGCATATGAAATCAAACTTTACAGCTGTGCCTTTTCCTTTCAGTATATTTTTTTAATTGTAGATATATTGTAAGAAAAATACAGTGTCATGCTACAGCTGCTAAAACAGAAAATTTATTTTGTCGTGCGTTATTTCTTTTCTTTCTATAGCTGATACCTAATTCACATTTAACCCGGGCGGCGCGCGATAATTCCTTGCGGATTTTTGGGCATCGTAGATGGCTATGGGCTACGGCGTATGTGTTCACATTATATACAAGCATCGTGCCATTTTTGTACTGGTTCTATGTATGGAAATCGTACGAAGCCCGTACTGCTTCCGTGCATGAAGAGGCTGCGCGGAGAAGATACAAGGTAAAAGCCTGGACGGCAGTCTACGTGCTTAGAAATTCTGGGGGTCAGTCTGTCTACCATCTCCCGAAACATGGTAGGCTCGATTATGAGGTAAGCTTAGAAGTCCCCATAGGATTCCGGCATCAACTCCTGCATCAGGGTGTCCAAGTGTCCGAGGGTGGCCCGTCTCAGCAGCAAGGGTTTCACGCATACCGTCCTCTTCCTGTGCCTCTGTCGGGCCTGCTGCTCATCAAGAACGACCAGGCTTGTAATCATATGCTCTCTTCTCCTGACCTGCCTCAACTGCAACCGCAGGTATGCCGCTCTGAGTCTTAGGAAAACTATCATTTCTCCGACAAATAATGAAAACATGTCGGAGATGGCCATTTATATATAACGATCAGCGCAAGGCCTCCTAAAGATGCCCGTGCAGGGATTTGCAATGCCATCTGCAACACGTCTACGAGTTACGGGCTTTCGAATTTTCTCATTTGTATAACTTTTCACTAAGCAAAATCGTAGAGGCTGCGGAGCCCGTGAACAAAAATTGTTCTGCCGCCTCCTGCACGGAAAGGAGGATACGGGCAGTCTACGGGCTCCAAAGACACATCGCAGGCCAAATGTAAACTAGGCATTACTTGCCAAATATTCTCAGCTGTGTACATATACATGTAATTATTCTTTGTATCTTATTATATGATTTTTAGAAAACCCAGAGGATTACTTTTATGCAAAAATGATTATGTATAGTTTTATACCTTTTCAAAATAGTGGAATGAAATATATAAAAATAACAGTTTAAGTTTACATTAATTTCTAATAGATGGTACGATGTAAACTTTGTTTCATAAACAACAATGACCTTATTATTATTTTTCACATTATAGTCTTACGCAGGCTGGTGTAAAAGTATTTGAAATGGATGCATACAATTATATACAATTTCAGCATGAAAATTCAAACATTAAGTTAATGCTCTACAATAGAAACAAGAATCTTCAGGTGTTCGCTATAGAAATACTTTCATTTAATTTAAATACCATGGAATGTTGTAAGCATTGTTGGTGACTTCTACACAATAATGGTGTTCAGCTGAACCATTACTCATACACTCGGTTTTAAAAAAGTGTATACATGTTATTCATTTCAATGTTTACATTTTACGTTAAAAGTGGGTCGAGAACATGTAAGGTTTTAATACTTGGAAGAACATTACAATTTTATATATTACTGCATTTTTTTTCTTCCTCGTCCTTTTTAAACACACGCATTTCCTGAAAATTTCATTATTTCGCATTGTTTTCATCTCCCAATTACCCTATTAAATTCACGAAACTTGTGTTTTACTACGAAACGCCATACTTATGCAATTTATTGCATTACCTTTTTAATTTTCTTTTCCAAACTAAATTCATAAAAGTCGTGCAGTTACTTGAATCTCTTTTACTTTGTCGTTTTACTAGTTCGCCCTTTCCCTTCCCTTGAATTGAAAGGCATGCAAATATAAGCATTTATTTTAATCTCAGACAAATTTGCATTTTACTGCGTCCCTTTCTCAAAAAAAATTAAAAAATAATAAAAAATAAACTTGCTTTTCAACAATCTCATTAAATCATTATTTATTTCTTCCCTCCAATCTATGTTCGCAGTGGCTCGAGTATTTATTCCTGATCATTTTTACCAGGTCTGTTTAATCCTTTTGCTTTTTTAAAATTCACAATCAATTTAAGGAGATATTTTTATTTTACTGAAGTCCCGTATAGTTTTACATCCCCCCCCCCCTCCCCCTCTTTTGAAAAGATTTTGTTTTGTTACAATAGATTCCTTTAAAATAGATCTTCTTTTAGAGTTAATGTATGAGCCGCAAGGTCTATAACAGCGTCGCATTACGGTTAAACGTGTGAAAAAGAAAATGAATAAAACTGTGTATAGAATTACTATCGAGTTGAAAATTCGTGGTACTTTTTTGGAATCGGTGTTGTTCGGGTTTCTTCCAGTACACAATGCTCATAGTAATTAATCAGTAAGACGTCAGTAGACGCTTGCTGTTTACGGTTGACAAAAGCGTTTCGCTTACTGCTTTGAACGTTGAATAAAAATATAAATGAGCGTCTGATAATAAGAATTTAGTGCTAAATACATTTTCTACGAAGAAAAAAAGATAAAATACAATATTTTCAATGGGAAACGATTTTCGTCACGCTGCCATAACTGAAATTTATTATGTATACTTATATTTGTAATGATGACGTCATACTTTCACATTGGTGCAGTGGTTACCGAGTTCGCATTGAAAACCAAAGCTCGGGAGTTCGATCCTCACCAAAAGCCATTTTTTTAGATTTTTTTTTTATTTCAGTGTTTTTTGTTGTTTTTTTTTTTACTAGTTTTGAAAGCTTTGTGAAAAATGAAGTCATTCATGTGAAATTTAACAAGTGTTTTGTTAGTGATATCAGGTTCCAATGTACTGTCTGTAGATAAAACTTATTTTTGAAAAAGGTTTTGGGAACAAAATATACAGGCATTGAACTGTGAAAAGCACATAATGCTCTTCTCTCCATTCACATATATTTCATCCACAAGCTTAAAGGTCACTGACCAGAGTTTATTACTAGGCTTTGAATTATCAATAAACATCAAAAAGGCTCCTACTACCATTCCTATTCTATACCAGTAGAGCTAAACGATTAACCATAAAAATGTCATAGACTGTTAACTTAGCAGTTCAGTAAATAAAACATGAGTTTTTGAGAATTTCGGCAAAAAAGGGATTTACTCTGGGTAAAATTCTCATCAGTAACTTTTAAAAATGGCTAGTCTTTTGGGTTTTAAACAAGCTTGGTACATGTAAATGATTTTCATTCCCCCATACCAGACGTCTATCATAGCAGTATTTTTCCTTAAAAGTTGGACACATTCTTCCTTCTAAAAAGAACCGTAACTTTCTTTAGTTCGTATATAGCATATTTGTAGAGTTTTCGCATGTCAAGATCTAATCTTAAGGCATTCTAAGACACCATTCAGAAATCATAAATTATCATCAATTCTTAAATTTTTAATAGATCTTAAAGAACATAAACCTCTTAAAACGGATCCATAATTCCAGATAATTCCAGCAGCACACCTTTAATTTTCAAGGGGCACTGGTGATTTTTCAAGGGAGCTCTGCCTTCTAGGTAGCACCTAAGTTAATATTAGGATTTTGTATGAATTTTACACTGAAAAATCATTAAAATTGGCATTGTATATTCTGTGCGCCCATAGAAAGATAACGTGAAAGACCTCCGAGGCCAATGGTCGCTGACTTCGAATCACTTGCCCTCTCAACTATGCGCTTGAAATTAAGCTTTGAGTGTGGGATTTTCATGTAAGAAAGCCATCCAGTACACTTGCAGTAGGTCGTTTGCTCTACCAAGATGCCCGTCCGTATATGAAATAATGTGGGGCACCTAGAACCTTCAATCACCACGAACCTTAATATCTTTTATCAGAGTGACGTAAACGCTTCATTAATGTTACTAAATCGGCTCAAAATAGCTTATACGGTCACACTTATTAAATAGTCCGTGCTCACGTAAGAACACGTAATAACTGATACATGCGTACGCAGTTAATCAATACTGTATAGATTATCCGGATCGTGAAGCATTACTTCCAGAGCTTTGCACAATTAGCTATTTCGTAACAAATGTTTTCGTCATCATGTGCAGGCGTGTCACTAATTTTGTCCGCACATAATAATTATTCGTAAACACATGCCTGAATATTTTTGCATATCATAAACAAATAAGCGTTTCATTCTGACACATTATTTTTTGCATACCGTATATTACGAATGATAGAAGAAAAAAGCAAATATAAAGACTTTGTTGCATGACTGCGGCATTTTCCTTTGAAGTTTTGTGTTTTCTAAATTCTGGTATCGCCACGGTTAGCCGTGTTCTAAATTCCGTTGCACCACAGGCGCTTGAAGTTCTATCAATAAATATATGCATTACCATATCCCACCCACCTAATATACTATGAAACTCTATTTCACAACTTTTTGTTTTAAAAAATAATTACACCAATTGATAAAGAATGTTTTAATGTGTATTTATGCACTTTTTTATAACTTTCTTTTTCAGTAGTTTATTTAAAATTTTGGAAAAGGGATCTCTGATGTGAAGCATGCATAATTTAAATAAAAACCTGCCAATCGCCACCTTCTGGCTTTTATATGGCAGTTGGGGGTTTATCATGTCATTGAAATGTTTCTAAGGGAGGCTCAAGAGGGGAAATATTTTTAAATATTTTAAATTAAAATATTAAAAAAAAATGTGTTCAGTTTACTGTTTTTATTTGTTTGTTTTGGGTTTAACGCCGTTTTTCAACAGTATTTCAGTCATGTAACGGCGGGATTACTGTGTTAATCATGCAATAAATCAGTTAGACAATACATATGCGTGTGTTACCGGCGAGTATCATCATGCTTGGGAGACTCTCAGGGAACGTAATTTGATAGCAAACTCGCCTCTACGAGGCTCGTTTGCTACCCAAATTACGTTCCCTGAGATTCCCCCGCGCATGATGATACCAGCCGGTAACACACTTTTATGTATTATTTAATTTATACTTATTTGCAGCACTCTTTCTTATAGTAGGGTATGTACGCATAGCGCGGGAAATTTTCGTCCATAAGCTGAAGTGACGTCATGACGTTTCAGTGAAGCACAATAACAAAGTTCCACTTTAGTTTTTATCGTTTCTAGCGTAATGGTATGTTCTTTCCGTAAAATAACGATTTTTGGACCGAGAAATATACTTCATGTAAAAGGGACGGAGAGAATCTCTCAATGTACCTGATATTTCGTAGTTCACATAAACAATACCATATATAATCAATGCATAAAACGCTAGTTGTCATTAACAGAACGACAGCAATCTGGCACGGGGTGTCAGATAGGTTTTGTCGGCATGGGTAAAATCAACGGAAACGCCATTCTGGTGTGCAAGAAATATTTTTCCATATTGACGTTCCAGTTTCATATCGGGTGCGTGTCGTCAATTGTGACGTCACTTTCATAGATTCATGAATGTCGTCATGTTTTTAAGTTCTTTAACCACGACATTTTCAGTTCAACACGGTTAAAGAACAAAATCTATATCATTGATATAATGAATAATACACGTGTAGTAATTATAAAAAGATTATCAGATTTGCATCGAGAAATATGCATTTATTCTTCCTAAAGTCGCGCAGTATTTCTGCTGTAGAAGCGTGCATATTTCTCGATACAAATCTAATACAAATGTACCCTACAATTACGTATGTGCTTCTAAACGATCTGTTTGCAGACTTAATTATAATTAAGGTGTGCGCATGCAGTAGTATAAGTCAACTCTGTGCCACTGCGTACATTTTGCTTTCATTTGGACTAATATTGGGGGAAACCGTTAAATGGAAAACCGGATAGAAAATACTACACACTTTGAACAAAATCTGATTTTCAGTCACATTTAGACTTGCTGGTATACTTTACTCGAATATAAGTAATGTGTTTAGCCGCAAGACTTCGATGAGTGTCAGTGACGCTTGCATATGTCGCGTTTAGAGTTAGTAACATCATCGGTTAGAATGAGGAACATGATATTAAATAAATATTGCCTGTTTATGATAAAACAGTTGCAAAAATATATTTCTAAGATTAAAACTGACATTGCCTTCAATCGACCATTGACTGTCTGTAAGTATTGTTTTTGAAAACATGTAGTATATTTTTTATTCTGGAAAATAGCAAAACACTTCTATTTTCTCAATTAATAGACGACTGTTTTTAAAATCTAAATGTTTTAATCAATTTATGCGATTACTTTTCAAACCTAAATACATCTTCATGTAAAGACACAAGAAAATATAATCAAAGTAATTATTATAAATGAAAATTATATAAGCCGCGTGATATTGAGCGATACCGTAACCAGACATCGTCGAGATATGTCACATGATATCGTTGAGACATGACTTACGTTGGAACGTAGTTCTTCCGGAGTGAGTATACCATTATAAAAAGAAAGAACTTATGTCCATAGTTTAAGTCTGAATCATTCTGGACGGAACTGTGACAGTAAGAGCATTGAGACCGTCCTGAGGCAGTGAGTTTATAATGTTATTATGTACTGTATTTATGTTTTGAATAATTGCTTTATTTACTTTACTTGTAGGAGCACATCGACGAAGATCTAACACAGCACAGAGGTTGGAAAGAATGAAGACAGAAAGGAGAAACCAGAGCAAAGTGAAGAATATACCCTGGAAAGATGCCAACTTACAGTATAATGGTATGTCTTCAAATACATTTATATGTAATTTCCACATGGATGTGTATGTTGAAGTCATATAAAGTGATTATCATTTTAAAAAGTACTAGTAAAATAAATTTTTAATAAGACTTTTCTCCTACTGACTGGGCAAAATCTGTCTAAATGTTGACGTTTACTGAATTACTGAAAAAGATTTAACAGTAGATTGATACAACATAGTACATGGCGTGGCAATCAGATTTCAATACTTAAAGTGCTTTTAATTTTCAAGTGTAAAAAAAGGATCAAACTCTTATTTACAAACAACATCTCAGCAGATATGTGTTATCATAATGATTAATGATCAGTTAATATTTCTCTGTAATCAGACTAGTTATTAATCATGTATTTTTCTGATTACTTTAATCATAATTTACTTGATTAAAGGCAAGGATAATAGATATCGTAATTGCATTTAAAAATTCTTTTTCATTTCTCATAATCATTTGTTCGTACAAATGCCACTTAATACCATTTTGAAAACAATACAACAATCACTGAAAATTTCAACACATATTTTAATCTATTTATTAAAAAAAATACCAAAACAAATACTTATGAACATAATAAATATAACACAAAAGTCTAACATAAGTAAAACAAGAGCTGTCATTGACAAGAGCTGTTGGTGACAAATGCACACCCTCCCCCCACAAGTATGCTATAGTCGTATGCACAAAAAAAGAAAACAAGAGGGCCATGATGGCCCTATATCGCTCACCTGTTATCATTGCACTTGAGGACAAGAAGGTCCTCAGAAAAAATATCTAAGTCCAAAGGACAGAAACAACAAAATGAAGAAATTTAACCAAAAAGAAAAAAAAATTCTTACAAGGTACAGATATGTCAAAATACACCTAAAAATTGGAGGTACCATCCATGTTGTACCACAGAAAAATGGTCTCGGTTTTTTCCTACGGCCAGTAATAAAAAAGTTACTAAAAATAAGCTATTTATAGTAACGTAAAAGGGAAGTAATTACGAAAAAAAATATTGTAAGTGAACAAAAGAAGGATCTGCCAAATAAATCTGTTGACATAAATGAAATTAGTATCTTCATTAGTTACGGAGATACACCCATTTTAATTTGAAATAAAGGGAGGTAATTTGACATAAAGTAAGTCCATAGTTATCTACCCTGATTGGCTCAGTCCAACTAATAACAATAATGAAATTTCAAATAAGTCCTATAAGTACTCACTGATATAAATCATTTTGATTACAATCAGGGGAGGTAATCAGATATACAAGAGGGCCATGATGGCCCTATATCGCTCACCTGTTATCATTGCACTTGAGGACAAGAAGGTCCTCAGAAAAAATATCTAAGTCCAAAGGACAGGAACAACAAAGTGAAGAAATTCAACCAAAAAGAAAAAAAAATTCTTACAAGGTATAGATGACAAAATACACCTAAAATTGGAAGTACCATCCATGTTGTACCACAGAAAAGTGGTCTCGGTTTTTCCCTACGGCCAATAATAAAAAAGTTACTAAAAATAAGCTATTTATAGAAACGTAAAAGGGAAGTAATTAAAAAAATAAATATTGTAAGTGAACAAAAGAAGGATCTGCCAAATAAATCTGTTGACATAAATGAAATTTCAGATCAGTATCTTCATTAGTTATGGAGATATATCCATTTTAATTTGAAACAAGGCAGTCTGAAAGACAGCTAAATCCCCCGCCACTGCTATGGATAGTGAAAAGGTAAACCTTTGATTTTAGCTGTGACCTTGACCTTGAACTGACATGGCTGACTCATGAATTCTGCACATCGTCTTGATGAGGTGATCATTTGACTCAAGTTTCATGAAAATCCTTCAAGGGGTTTAGGAGATACAGAGCTGAAACCTTTGACCTTGAGTTGTGACCTTGACCTTGAGTTTACATGGCTGACTCATGAGTTCTTGATGAGATGATCAGTTGACCCAAGTTTGATGAAAATCCTTCAAGGGGTTTAGGAGATCTACAGAATGGACACCAAATGGAAGGCTCAAACCTTCGACCCTTAGTTGTGACCTTGACCTTGAGCTGGCATGGTTGACTCATAATTTCTGCACATCGTTCTGATGAGGTAATCATTTGACCCAAGTTTTATAAAATTCCTTCAAGGGGTTTAGGAGATATAGAGCGGACACGAAATGGAAGGCTCAAACCTTTGACCTTCAGTTGTGACCTTGACCTTCAGCCGACATGGCTGACACATAAGTTCTGCACATCGCCTTGATGAGGTGATCGTTTGACCCAAGTTTGATGAAAATCCTTCAAGGGGTTTAGGAGATATAGAGCGGACACAAAATGGAAGACTCAAACCTTTGACCATAAGTTGTGACCTTGACCTTGCGCCAGCATGACTGACTCATGGGTTCTGCACATCGTCTTGATAAGGTAATCATTTGACCCAAGTTTTATAAAATTCCTTCAAGGGGTTTAAGAGATATAGAGCGGACACAAAATGGAAGGCTCAAACCTTTGACCTTGAGTTGTGACCTTGACCTTGAACCGACAAGGCTGACTCATGGGTTGTGCACATCGTCTTGATGAGGTGATCATTTGACCCAAGTTTCATGAAAATCCTTCAAGGGGTTTAGGAGATATGGACCGGACACGATTTTGTTACGGACGGAAGGATGGACGCAGACCATTCCTATAATCTCTCCGCCACGGCGGGGGATTAATAAAGGGAGGTAATTTGACATAAAATCAGTTCCTAGTTATCTACCCTGTTTGTCTCAGTCCAACTAATAACAATGATGAAATTTCAAATAAGTCCTATAAGTACTTACTGATATAAATCCATTTTGATTACAATCAGGGGAGGTAATCAGATATAAAATAACTCTGGAACTTACGATTGGATCTGATTTGTCATTGTCCAAGATTTATTGTTGTTGAAGATATTTTGGAAGTTTGTATCAAATAAAACCATAAATGAAGTCTGCATTGGGTATATAATATAGTTTAACTTATAAAGTACCATTCAATGCGTGTGTACGTTTCGTGTGGGAGAATTAATGCTGACCGTGCTTTGTTACGTAAAGACTTTAGATGATTCAGAGTTTGTTTACGCTAGTAAAAAGTCATTGCAGGAGTTTCTGTAATTTCTTGTACGTTTTTATACGCTTAAAAATGATCGCACATGGGTATATGCATTATTTCAAAGCGTAATTTACGCTAATATTTATCTTATCTGGAGCCCTGCCAATATTTTTGCGGCTTTTTCCTTCCCTCTAGCCGTCCACTCCTTGCTTTTATATTTGGCCTTGTGACCTAGTTCGAACAGAATATCAGAACTGAAAAATAATATTGACAGGATTTGTTCGTACGTACGAACAAAATTCCAAATTGCATTTTTTTAAGAAAAAATTCTTTTTCAGTTCTCTCATTTGTTCGTACGTACGAACAAATGATAGTGAGAAATGAAAAAGAATTTTTAAAGCAGTTTGGAATTTTGTTCGTACGTTTTTTGGAATTTTGTTCTTTTTCAGTTCTCTCATTTGTTCGTACGTACAAACAAATGATAGTGAGAAATGAAATGAAAAAGAATTTTTAAAGCAATTTGGAATTTTGTTCGTACGTCCGAACAAATCGGGGCTGTTTGAACAGAATATCAGAATTGAAAAAAAATATGGACAGGATTTGTTCGTACGTCTGAACAAAATTCCAAATTGCATTTTTTAAAGAATAAACTCTTTTTCAGTTCTCTCATTTGTTCGTACGAACGAACAAATCCAGACTGTTCTTACGTACGAACAAATGATAGTGAGAAATAAGAAAGAATTTTTAAAGCAGTTTGGAATTTTGTTCGTACGTCCGAACAAATCTGGGCTGTTTGAACAGAATATCAGAATTGAAAAATAATATGGACAGGATTTGTTCGTACGTACGAACAAAATTCCAAATTGCATTTTTTTAAGAATAAACTCTTTTTTGGTTCTCTCATTTGTTCGTACGTACGAACAAATCCAGGCTGTTCATACGTATGAACAAATGATAGTGAGAAATGAAAAAGAAATTTTAAAGCTATTTTGGAATTTTGTTCGGACGTACGAACAAATCTGAGCTGTTTGAACAGCATGTCAGAACTGAAAAATAATACGGAATATGGATTATTGTTCATACGTACGAACAGCCAGGATTTGTTCGTACGTACGAACAAAATTCCAAATTGCATTTGAAAATGTGAGAAATGAAAAAGAATTTTTAAAGCAGTTTGGAATTTTGTTCGTACGTTTTTTGGAATTTTGTTCTTTTTCAGTTCTCTCATTTGTTCGTACGTACAAACAAATGATAGTGAGAAATGAAATGAAAAAGAATTTTTAAAGCAATTTGGAATTTTGTTCGTACGTCCGAACAAATCGGGGCTGTTTGAACAGAATATCAGAATTGAAAAAAAATATGGACAGGATTTGTTCGTACGTCTGAACAAAATTCCAAATTGCATTTTTTAAAGAATAAACTCTTTTTCAGTTCTCTCATTTGTTCGTACGAACGAACAAATCCAGACTGTTCTTACGTACGAACAAATGATAGTGAGAAATAAGAAAGAATTTTTAAAGCAGTTTGGAATTTTGTTCGTACGTCCGAACAAATCTGGGCTGTTTGAACAGAATATCAGAATTGAAAAATAATATGGACAGGATTTGTTCGTACGTACGAACAAAATTCCAAATTGCATTTTTTTAAGAATAAACTCTTTTTTGGTTCTCTCATTTGTTCGTACGTACGAACAAATCCAGGCTGTTCATACGTATGAACAAATGATAGTGAGAAATGAAAAAGAAATTTTAAAGCTATTTTGGAATTTTGTTCGGACGTACGAACAAATCTGAGCTGTTTGAACAGCATGTCAGAACTGAAAAATAATACGGAATATGGATTATTGTTCATACGTACGAACAGCCAGGATTTGTTCGTACGTACGAACAAAATTTCAAATTGCATTTGAAAATGTGAGAAATGAACAAAATTTGTAAATTTTATTTGGAATTTTGTTCGTACGTACGAACAAATTTTGATTTTCTGTTGCTGTGGTCTGCGATTTCTTAAATTTTTGCTGTGATTTTCACCAGTAAAAACTCCGTATAGCGGCAAAAAAGAGGGACAGACCGGAAGATCCTCTTTTATTCCGGAAGCAGATATACCATTACGCTAGAAACGATAAAAACTAAAGTGGAACTTTGTTATTGTGCTTCACTGAAACGTCATGACGTCACTTCAGCTTATGGACGAAAATTTCCCGCGCTATGCGTACATACCCTACTATAAGAAAGAGTGCTGCAAATAAGTATAAATTAGATAATACATAAAAGTGTGTTACCGGCTGGTATCATCATGCGCGGGGGAATCTCAGGGAACGTAATTTGGGTAGCAAACGAGCCTCGTAGAGGCGAGTTTGCTATCAAATTACGTTCCCTGAGAGTCTCCCAAGCATGATGATACTCGCCGGTAACACACGCATATGTATTGTCTAACTGATTTATTGCATGATTAAAAACAGTAAACTGAACACATTTTTTTTTAATATTTTAATTTAAAATATTTAAAAACATTTTCCCTCTTGAGCCTCCCTTAGAAACATTTCAATGACATGATAAACCCCCAACTGCCATATAAAAGCCAGAAGGTGGCAATTGGCAGGTTTTTATTTAAATTATGCATGCTTCACATCAGAGATCCCTTTTCCAAAATTTTAAATAAACTACTGAAAAAGAAAGTTATAAAAAAGTGCATAAATACACATTAAAACATTCTTTATCAATTGGTGTAATTATTTTTTAAAACAAAAAGTTGTGAAATAGAGTTTCATAGTATATTAGGTGGGTGGGATATGGTAATGCATATATTTATTGATAGAACTTCAAGCGCCTGTGGTGCAACGGAATTTAGAACACGGCTAACCGTGGCGATACCAGAATTTAGAAAACACAAAACTTCAAAGGAAAATGCCGCAGTCATGCAACAGAGTCTTTATATTTGCTTTTTTCTTCTATCATTCGTAATATACGGTATGCAAAAAATAATGTGTCAGAATGAAACGCTTATTTGTTTATGATATGCAAAAATATTCAGGCATGTGTTTACGAATAATTATTATGTGCGGACAAAATTAGTGACACGCCTGCACATGATGACGAAAACATTTGTTACGAAATAGCTAATTGTGCAAAGCTCTGGAAGTAATGCTTCACGATCCGGATAATCTATACAGTATTGATTAACTGCGTACGCATGTATCAGTTATTACGTGTTCTTACGTGAGCACGGACTATTTAATAAGTGTGACCGTATAAGCTATTTTGAGCCGATTTAGTAACATTCATGAATCTATGAAAGTGACGTCACAATTGACGACACGCACCCGATATGAAACTGGAACGTCAATATGGAAAAATATTTCTTGCACACCAGAATGGCGTTTCCGTTGATTTTACCCATGCCGACAAAACCTATCTGACACCCCGTGCCAGATTGCTGTCGTTCTGTTAATGACAACTAGCGTTTTATGCATTGATTATATATGGTATTGTTTATGTGAACTACGAAATATCAGGTACATTGCGAGATTCTCTCCGTCCCTTTTACATGAAGTATATTTCTCGGTCCAAAAATCGTTATTTTACGGAAAGAACATACCATTACGCTAGAAACGATAAAAACTAAAGTGGAACTTTGTTATTGTGCTTCACTGAAACGTCATGACGTCACTTCAGCTTATGGACGAAAATTTCCCGCGCTATGCGTACATACCCTACTATAAGAAAGAGTGCTGCAAATAAGTATAAATTAGATAATACATAAAAGTGTGTTACCGGCTGGTATCATCATGCGCGGGGGAATCTCAGGGAACGTAATTTGGGTAGCAAACGAGCCTCGTAGAGGCGAGTTTGCTATCAAATTACGTTCCCTGAGAGTCTCCCAAGCATGATGATACTCGCCGGTAACACACGCATATGTATTGTCTAACTGATTTATTGCATGATTAACACAGTAATCCCGCCGTTACATGACTGAAATACTGTTGAAAAACGGCGTTAAACCCAAAACAAACAAATAAAAACAGTAAACTGAACACATTTTTTTTTAATATTTTAATTTAAAATATTTAAAAATATTTCCCCTCTTGAGCCTCCCTTAGAAACATTTCAATGACATGATAAACCCCCAACTGCCATATAAAAGCCAGAAGGTGGCGATTGGCAGGTTTTTATTTAAATTATGCATGCTTCACATCAGAGATCCCTTTTCCAAAATTTTAAATAAACTACTGAAAAAGAAAGTTATAAAAAAGTGCATAAATACACATTAAAACATTCTTTATCAATTGGTGTAATTATTTTTTAAAACAAAAAGTTGTGAAATAGAGTTTCATAGTATATTAGGTGGGTGGGATATGGTAATGCATATATTTATTGATAGAACTTCAAGCGCCTGTGGTGCAACGGAATTTAGAACACGGCTAAACGTGGCGATACCAGAATTTAGAAAACACAAAACTTCAAAGGAAAATGCCGCAGTCATGCAACAAAGTCTTTATATTTGCTTTTTTCTTCTATCATTCGTAATATACGGTATGCAAAAAATAATGTGTCAGAATGAAACGCTTATTTGTTTATGATATGCAAAAATATTCAGGCATGTGTTTACGAATAATTATTATGTGCGGACAAAATTAGTGACACGCCTGCACATGATGACGAAAACATTTGTTACGAAATAGCTAATTGTGCAAAGCTCTGGAAGTAATGCTTCACGATCCGGATAATCTATACAGTATTGATTAACTGCGTACGCATGTATCAGTTATTACGTGTTCTTACGTGAGCACGGACTATTTAATAAGTGTGAACGTATAAGCTATTTTGAGCCGATTTAGTAACATTAATGAAGCGTTTACGTCACTCTGATAAAAGATATTAAGGTTCGTGGTGATTGAAGGTTCTAGGTGCCCCACATTATTTCATATACGGACGGGCATCTTGGTAGAGCAAACGACCTACTGCAAGTGTACTGGATGGCTTTCTTACATGAAAATCCCACACTCAAAGCTTAATTTCAAGCGCATAGTTGAGAGGGCAAGTGATTCGAAGTCAGCGACCATTGGCTTCGGAGGTCTTTCACGTTATCTTACTATGGGCGCACAGAATATACAATGCCAATTTTAATGATTTTTCAGTGTAAAATTCATACAAAATCCTAATATTAACTTAGGTGCTACCTAGAAGGCAGAGCTCCCTTGAAAAATCACCAGTGCCCCTTGAAAATTAAAGGTGTGCTGCTGGAATTATCTGGAATTATGGATCCGTTTTAAGAGGTTTATGTTCTTTAAGATCTATTAAAATTTTAAGAATTGATGATAATTTATGATTTCTGAATGGTGTCTTAGAATGCCTTAAGATTAGATCTTGACATGCGAAAACTCTACAAATATGCTATATACGAACTAAAGAAAGTTACGGTTCTTTTTAGAAGGAAGAATGTGTCCAACTTTTAAGGAAAAATAGTGCTCTGATAGACGTCTGGTATGGGGGAATGAAAATCATTTACATGTACCAAGCTTGTTTAAAACCCAAAAGACTAGCCATTTTTAAAAGTTACTGATGAGAATTTTACCCAGAGTAAATCCATTTTTTGCCGAAATTCTCAAAAACTCATGTTTTATTTACTGAACTGCTAAGTTAACAGTCTATGACATTTTTATGATTAATCGTTTAGCTCTACTGGTATAGAATAGGAATGGTAGTAGGAGCCTTTTTGATGTTTATTGATAATTCAAAGCCTAGTAATAAACTCTGGTCAGTGACCTTTAAGCTTGTGGATGAAATATATGTGAATGGAGAGAAGAGCATTATGTGCTTTTCACAGTTCAATGCCTGTATATTTTGTTCCCAAAACCTTTTTCAAAAATAAGTTTTATCTACAGACAGTACATTGGAACTTGATATCACTAACAAAACACTTGTTAAATTTCACATGAATGACTTCATTTTTCACAAAGCTTTCATAACTAGTAAAAAAAAAACAAAAAAACACTGAAATAAAAAAAAAAAATCTAAAAAAAATTTTTGGTGAGGATCGAACTCCCGAGCTTTGGTTTTCAATGCGAACTCGGTAACCACTGCACCAATGTGGAAGTATGACGTCATCATTACAAATATAAGTATACATAATAAATTTCAGTTATGGCAGCGTGACGAAAATCGTTTCCCATTGAAAATATTGTATTTTATCCTTTTTTCTTCGTAGAAAATGTATTTAGCACTAAATTCATTTTATTATCAGACGCTCATTTATATTTTTATTCAACGTTCAAAGCAGTAAGCGAAACGCTTTTGTCAACCGTAAACAGCAAGCGTCTACTGACTTCTTACTGATTAATTACTATGAGAATTGTGTACTGGAAGAAACCCGAACAACACCGATTCCAAAAAAGTACCACGAATTTTCAACTCGATAGTAATTCTATACACAGTTTTATTCATTTTCTTTTCCACACGTTTAACCGTAATGCGACGCTGTTATAGACCTTGCGGCTCATACATTAACTCTAAAAGAAGATCTTTTTTAAAGGAATCTATTGTAACAAAACAAAATCTTTTCAAAAGAAGGGGGGGGGGGGATGTAAAACTATACGGGACTTCAGTAAAATAAAAATATCTCCTTAAATTGATTGTGAATTTTAAAAAAGCAAAAGGATTAAACAGACCTGGTAAAAATGACCAGGAATAAATACTCGAGCCACTGCGAACATAGATTGGAGGGAAGAAATAAATAATGATTTAATGAGATTGTTGAAAAGAAAGTTTATTTTTTGTTATTTTTTAATTTATTTTTGAGAAAGGGACGTAGTAAAATGCAAATTTGTCTGAGATTAAAATAAATGCTTATATTTGCATGCCTTTCAATTCAAGGGAAGGGAAAGGGCGAACTAGTAAAACGACAATGTAAAAGAGATTCAAGTAACTGCACGACTTTTATGAATTTAGTTTGGAAAAGAAAATTAAAAAGGTAATGCAATAAACTGCATAAGTATGGCGTTTCGTAGTAAAACACAAGTTTCGTGAATTTAATAGGGTAATTGGGAGATGAAAACAATGCGAAATAATGAAATTTTCAGGAAATGCGTGTGTTTAAAAAGGACGAGGAAGAAAAAAAATGCAGTAATGTATAAAATTGTAATGTTCTAAGGATTAAAACCTTACATGTTCTCGACCCACTTTTAACGTAAAATATAAACATTGAAATGAATAACATGTATACACTTTTTTAAAACCGAGTGTATGAGTAATGGTTCAGCTGAACACCATTATTGTGTAGAAGTCACCAACAATGCTTACAACATTCCATGGTATTTAAATTAAATGAAAGTATTTCTATAGCGAACACCTGAAAATTCTTGTTTCTATTGTAGAGCATTAACTTAACGTTTTAATTTTCATGCTGAAATTGTATATAATTGTATGCATCCATTTCAAATACTTTTACACCAGCCTGCGTAAGACTATAATGTGTAAAATGATAACGACAACTGTGCCGCACCATGAGAAAACCAACATAGTGGGTTTAGCATGGATCCAGACCAGCCTGCGCATCCGCGCAGTCTGGGTCAGGATCCATGTTGTTCGCTAACGGTTTCTCTAATTGCAATAGGCTTTGACAGCGAACAGCATCGATCCTGTCCAGACTAGGCTGATGCGCAGGCTGGTCTGAATCTATGCTGGTCGCAAACGTACTATGTTGGTTTTCTCATGGCGCGGCTCAAATACATTTGTCATACTGATTAAATTGTTGTACCTTGCTCAGACGTCATCCAGTCATTTATGAAAGTGTCTAAGAAATGTTCCCAATGTAAAGATAAAATGTGAATATGAAATTTCTACAAGTTCAAATGGTAATTATGATGCTGAGACTTTGCAACACTGTACGTGAGACGTTGTCACATATTGTCCGTTATCGTTGCGGCCTTGCAACATTTATGTAGCTTACATAAGTTTATTTTGTAGCTAGTTCGTTTTATCTATCAAAATTCTGCAAAAAGCTATTATTGCTTCCACGCCTAAAACTCATCTTTTCAGTTATGAAAACGTAGAATCAACGCTTTATTGCACATAATAAAAGAATCAACAAGGTCATACGGAGCGACATCGTAACATTGTCGTTGAGACATGTCACATGATACCGATGAGACTTGACTTACGTTGGAACGTAGTTCTCCTGGAGTGATACTGGTTTGCACTTCATACATCATGTTACATTCAACACATATAATAAAACCTCATTTAATACACTAACAAATGCAAAGAACTCCCTGTAAAGGCTAATATTTTTCTTTCTTTTTAGGTCTGTTCTTAGTGAATTACTGTGGCATAAAATACAGGAGTTCCAATTTACATGAAAAGAAGAGTGAACAGTAATCAAATTATCTTCAACCCTTAGCCTGATAAATTTCTAAAATGGACTGGTCCATCATTCAGTTTGGGCAAAACCATTTATCATTCAAAGGGGTGCTCACTGAAAATATACTGACTGAATAGCGAACAGTGCAGGCAATGATCAGCCATGGATGTGAAGGCTAGTCATTGTCTGCACTGGTCCCAAAGGCTGAATCACTTTCCGGCAGCAGGCTAAAGGTTAAATATGAAAATGGTTTTACCAGAATCTATGTCTGGCAGTATATCATAGGAATGAGAGAGTTCATTATCCGAGGATTCCATCCCACTGTCACTGGGTAAACCATTTCTGTAAAATAACCAGAGTAAATATGTTTATCTTAAAAGTACTTGTTTCACAAGAAGTCAAGAATTAATGTGTTTTACATTCAAATAAGCATTTTTCTATTCAATGAGATATTCTGTCTATTTAACATTTACCCTGCTAAATTTCTAAAATGAATTGGTTCCTTATTTAGTTTGGGCAGTACTACTTGTTAATCAAACGGTTGTTCACTAAATATATTTACTGACTGAATACCATTGAAAATTTACTGACTGTATAGCGAACAGTGCAGACCAAGATCAGCCTGCACCGACAAGCGGGCTAATCTTGGTCCGCACTGGTTGCAGTGACAGAATCACTTGCCGCCAGCAGGCTAAAGGTTAAGACAATTCAGACATTTTTAAGTCTGTCATGGAAAATACTGCAGTGAACTTTGTATTACAGCTGTGTCCTTGTACCATTAATTTGCAGAATATACCTATGGAAGTTGTTAACATGTTTAAGGTTTAGGAGTATATCACCAAAGCACAGAAATACTTTTATAAACGAACAACATCGTTACCAATATTTTACCTGACCATTACATGTTCTGCCGTACTGTCCCGTACTGAAAATATTCTGAAAAAGTTGCCCCCCTTTGAAAATGAATGCCATTTGTAAAGAAATAAAAATAAACAATTGCTGAAAACTGTGTTCCACCTAGTTATGTGAAATTTCAACACTCGCAGGCTATTACAAATGCATCAAAACAAACATGTGTAACAGTTCCTTGAAAATGATGAGTTTTTAAAGACGCTTGACTGTCTGGAAGTGGGGCCTATTTAACAGTCCTTTTTCGGATTTCAATGCTTATATCAGTATACTGACACTTGTTTTGTAGAGTAATATACACGCTATCATTACAAAAACGACAAAACAAGTGTCAGTATACTAAATTAAATAAATATAAACATTGAATTCCGAAAAAAAAGGACTGCCTAAAGGGACCCCACTTCCGGGCAGTCAAACGCCTTCAAAAACTCACCATTTTCAAAGAACTGTTACACATGTTTGTTTTGATTCATATGCAATAGCATGCGAGTGTTGAAATTTCACATGACTAAGTGGAACACAGTTTTCAGCAATTGTTTATTTTTATTTCTTTACAAATGGCATTCATTTTCAAAGGGTGACAACTTTTTCAGAATATTTTCAATACGAGACAGTACGGCAGAACATGTAATGGTTAAGTAAAATATTGGTATCGATGTTATTCGTTTATAAAATATTTCTGTGTTTTGGTGATATACTCCTAAACCTTAACAGAATATAATGAAACTATCAAATAACATGTTAAAATGTCTAAATTAAATAATAGACCTATATTATTAACACGTTTAATAGAATACACCTGTGCTGTAAACATGTTTAACAGATTATACCTATGCTGTAAACATGTTTAACAGATTATACCTATGCTGTAAACATGTTTAACAGAATACACCTATGCTGTAAACATGTTTAACAGAATACACCTATGCTGTAAACAGGTTTAACAAATTATGCATATGCTGCTAACATGTTTAACAGAATACATCCATGCTTTAAACTTGTTATCAGTCCTTTCAGGGCTTTGATTTTTTTTATTTTGTAACCGTTTTCCAATTTCTTTCCATTTTTTTCCGAACTCGATTACCTGAATGCATATTACACAGAAATATGTCTAATGAAAAATGATACTTCGTATTAAACATTTTACTGCTCGTTATCTGCTCCGTAGATGTTTTTAATTTTCTGAGAGTTGGAAATTACCGCGCTAAAATGAAACTGTTCAATTAGATGAATTTAAAACATTTTTAAACATTTTTATATACAAAATTTTGTTCTGTATAATAAAATAAATATCATATGGCAACGTATGTGACATTGATATTGTCAACTCTCGTAACAGAATGTCACCACTCGGCTTTCGCCTCGGGTGACATTCTGCCCTCGGGTTGACAATATCAGTGTCACACACGCTGCCATATGATATTTATATAATACTCATGTATACCATTCGACCGCTGATGAGTGAAATCAAGAATCAGTCACAACCGCTATGTTTTCTTTCTTTCTTTTACTTTGTTCGCTCAGCCCAGGAGAAGGAGCGCAGATCGGGGCTTATCTTCTCATAGATAGAAGACATGTGCATTAAATCATTACTTCTTCAACTCTGATCCAAGTCGAGAATTCGGAAGTAACTTGAGATTTCAGAATCCAGGAACACATGTGAGGTTAACTGTCCACCGTAATATAACCGAAATTCTATCAAAAAGAGTGCTTAGTTAAAACAAATCAAACAATTTCTTTTTACGTTTTATATAACATTTCAAACATTCCAGCTTTAGCCAGCAGTTACTATCCATATAATTATTTTTTGATGTTACGTTTGATATAATTCAAAAGAGCTTGATGATTAATAATTGATATTCAGTTGAAATTGAATTGAACTGAATTGAAACTATGATTGATAATTAATTTTTCACCCACTGTTGGTTTAAACATATTTATTTCCCAATATGTACATTTCAATGATTTTTACATACATAAATTCTGGATTGGACTGGAAGCCAGTAGGCTTATTGAAGTCCTCTCCATATTTATAATCAATTTACACAAAATCCTGGCGTAATCGAACTTATAAAAAAGGAAATGCTCTCTTATATTATTGTATTTGAGTTGATCTAAGTTATCGGAAAAGAAACATATCAAACTAGCGAAAACAAAACAAAAGTATATTAATCAAAATCAAAATATAATGTAGATTCTAGATAAGTAAAAAGAAATCTGAGAGTAATTGGACACGAAGATGAAGATAGGCGACAGGGTTGTTAGTTTTGTACAATGGTTAATTATCCAAGGAAGCGTTTCGATTTCTCTATATATCTGTGTACTGCAGAGAAGATAGCGGTATTGTCTTCGTACGAGAGAGACTGGTCACCACAAAGGAGAACATCTAAAACTATCGGGCAATAACTAGAAACTGTCTCCAGGAGACTCATTCGTAGGTCATTGTACCTTTCACAGTGAAGGAAGTAATGATTAGCGCTTTCAGCGTAGCCACAAGTACAGTTTGGAGAGTCAATAATGTTCTTTGAATAAAGATCTTGCGAAAGTGAACTACAGTTGGTACGTAACATAGTATGTAAAACCTGAATTTTTCGACTCCCATAATAATAATAATATTTAGGAACATATAAGATATTAGAGTTGAGGTGGTGTTTAAAACTAGATAGTGATTCAGCTTCCCGAGTAGGTCGTGGCAATTCATTGAAAAGACGTACAGCTGAAGGAAGAAATGAGTTTTGATAAAGTGTTGTGCATGCACATGGAACTTGTATGTCGTCTGCGTTGCGGAGGTTGTAATTAGACCTATCTTCTACGAGTGGGGGAACTAAAGATGACAAGTATTCAGGCGTAAGACCTTGTTTCATTTTATAAAAAAGAATTAGTTTATGTTTACTTCTTCTATATTTCAATGTGTCCAAACCCACTTCTTTCATTAATATCTGGATAGAAACTAATTTAATAGTACCGGTCACGATGCGGGCGGCTTCATATTGATTTTTTTCTAGTTCATCGGACTCTTCAGTTGTACAGTTATCAAAAAGGACATCTGCATATTCAAGTATTGGTCTTATATAACTTATATACATTGTTTCAATGATTTCCGGTCTAAAATGAATTTGAGTTTCCTCATTATATTTAGTATATTGTAAGCTTTGGATTTAATGTATTCAATATATTGGTTCCATCGAAGATCCGTTGGTTCACGTAACATGGCTATGTCTATATAATTTTCTGGCAGAGGCATCCTTTCGACTTGCCTGTTCATTTCATTTTGGACAAGGAATATCGACACTAACGAACTCGGTGTTGGAACGCTAAATGATACAACTTCTGGCCAAATGAACAACTCGACGTTAAACGATACAAACTGACACGCCAAATAGATCAATCACGCTAAACTGATACAAAATCTAGTCTCGCTAAAAACTACAAAACTAACGCTAATCGATACAACTTTTAGGAACTCCGCTTGTCAGCTCACAAATCTTTTAACGCTAAAAGATACATTATTTTTATAGGGTATATGGGAATTTCTAATTTGTTTGACGATTTCATGAAATTATTACTCTCATTTTATGAAAGTACCTGTCACCAGGAGAACTCTCAAACATACGTTTTATATGTTGTTCCCGCTATAACATATACATGATCCCAACTGTATTTTCTGGAGTACTCACGAGTAGCATCCGTGCAACTCATGTATTCATACACCTAGTTACAAAAACTAATGAAAATGGAAAGGAAGTTGAAGACATACGGCATATGAGCCAAAAATACAGGTCATATATATCATATTTGTCAAAGTGTCCGCTCTTGCCACAAGAGAGAACGACTGAATTACAGACTGCCTCATACAGTTAACTTGAGTGTACCAATTCTAGGTCGAAATCCTGCTTTGCGTGTGCGCACATTTCAAAATACACTGCACTTATATACAAATGCCTAGAGAGGTCCTTGTACATGACTTTATAGTCCTGCACGTGTTGACAAAATGATAATATGGAGAAGCTCTCGGCAAGCATTTCTTGAGTTCTAATAATTTCTATGCGGGATATTAGTCCTAGATCTCACCCATGTACACGCCATTTTTCGCTCCGAGGATTCTGAAGATGTTATTAACACGAAATGAACATGCGCTACCAAACGATATTCTGGCGGCGCTAAAGCGCAAAAATACAGTACACTTGTAAATGAATAACACTCTACGCCCCCCCTCAACGCATTAATTTTTACATAAATACCAGAATATCTGCGGTGTTTTTTCACGTTGACGATAGCTTCAATATAAACGAAAATAAATACCTATCTTAAACTACCACGGTAACTATGCACGCATAGAAATTGTGTTCTTCGCCCTACCTAGAAGGGGAAAGTAGACATTGGTCCGGGTACGCGCCGTGGACAGATATACTGACTGCTGTCTTCCATATGTAAACTCTTGTCCTGAATTACGCGTGCCACTATGGTGACGTCACGATGGTAACTGGCACTATTGTGACGCTCACAAAACTATATAAAATCGAAGCTATCGACAAATTCCAAATCACCACGATCATTTTGAACGTGTAGGCAAGACACTGTTCTAACATGTTTTTGCCTGTATAACGACACTCTGTTTTCCCCAACCCTCTTGGACGCTGGGACAAACACACCGCCCCTCCCCCCTCGCTAAACGCTTGGTTTTCCATATCCACACGTCCCTCGGGTAGTGAAAACCCCGTCTTATCCCGATTGGCTGTATTCTTATAGTTCTTGCGCCCTCTCCTAACAGGGAAATTATAACATTTTGTCGAAACGTGCCAGGGATAGATAGATTCTATTTCTGTCTTCTCCCTAGGGAAAAACCTTGTCTAAATTAAAATAAGCAGTGCACTTTGGTGACGTCACATAGCACTGTCACTATTATTGACTCCGTCATAAGCTATATAAATATATCAGTTAATGACGGCAAGAAAATGATCACATCGCCCACCCCTTTTTTCGTAATACTCTGTGCTTATTCGTAGATGCTCTTTTTCCCACCTCGAGACAGTGTGGGTATGGAAAACCGAGCATTACCACCCGTCTAACAACGGCACGCCTGTGTACTATCCCTGATATATAGTCTACTGTGAATCATGTTTAGGGTTCTGTTGCAAGCCAACTTTGTAGTGTGTATTTTTATGTGCCATGTTATATTCAATTGAGTGGTATTAATCCTTCTAACCAAACTCGGATAACACCTTTCATAAGTTAATCTGAACGTGAATGTGCGACGAGGCAAGTGCATATTAGCTAAGCTGGAGTATATCACCACAACACAGAAATATTTTATAAACGAACAACATCGTTATTCCATCTTTTACCTGACCCAGTCACATGTTCTTGCCGTACTGTCCCCGTACTGAAATATTCTGCCAAACAAACAGTTGTCCCCCTTTGAAAATGAATGCCCTTTTGTAAAGAAATAAAAATAACTCCCTGAAACTGTGTTCCACCTAGCGTATGTGTGAATTTCGAAACCTCTCACCTATTACAAATGCATCAAAACAAATATTGTACCCCAGTCCTTGAAATGGGTGATTTTTAAAAGCGCTTGGTGCTGAATGGGTCCTGTTTAGAACCAGCTTCTTATTTTCTAACCGGAATTCAACTGCTATATCCAGTATACCTGACCCTTGTTCTTGTACGATCATATAAGTAATATACAACTCCTATTATTACAAAAACCACCAAACAAGTGGTCCAGTATACTAATATAAACATTGAACTTCCGAAAAAAACGACCCTGCCGAAACGGGACCCACTTCCGGGCGTCAACGTACCTTCAACAACTCACCATTTTCAAAGTAACTGTTACACTGTTAGTTTCGATTCAATTTGCAATCCGCATGCGAGTGGTGCAAATTTCACCATCATTAAGTGGAACACCAAGGTTTTCAGCAATTGTTTATTTTTATTTCTTTACAAATGACATTCATTTCAAGGGGGACAACCTTTTTCAGAATACTTCTTCTTCGTACGGGACGCGTCGGCAGAACATGTAATGCGTTAAGTAAAATAGCGGTACTGTTATTCTTTAAATATTGCTGTGTTTTGGTATGTACTCCTAATATATCCCCTTACAAACACATCCATCAACGCTCCTCACGATAACGTTTCAACTTATACTAAAAAACAACGACTGTACATTAGTTTCATCATACCTCTTACAAGCAAATATATACGTCTGCATTGCTGGCGCCGGTTTACGAACTTTCTGTGACTGAATCTATCCTGGATGCTTGGATGGTTCATGCAGACACCATTCTGCGCAGTGTCATAAACCGAACCCGGAAAACATCGACAAATTGCCTCAGTAATGCAGAACAACACTACACTAATGCTGTCATGTGGCAGCTTCTGAAAGAGATATCAATATGTCTTTAGTGATTTGTTCATAGCGCTTTAAATGAATGTTAAAAATCAGCTGTGGTTGCCTACACACACAGATGAAGAGTTATAACGTCGAACGTTACCGTCTCGGCGCATTTTCATCCCCTATTATACCTCACGTTTGGTCTGCAATGGATAACTATAGTCGACTTACACCCACAAATAGTAAGTACTTTTGGACCATCAAAAACTTTTTGACACGTGACCTAAGCGATCATTGTAGTCCTGTTACCACAAGGTAAATTTTTAGCGTAAAAATATTTCACGCGTATTTAAAGGCGTCATGGCAGTACACAGGATCCCGCGTGTAAACATTATTAACCCGCTAGTTTTTTCTCAAATTTGTCATGATCGCAACCGAGGCATATATAGCTAAAATCTAGAGCATTGTTTTACGTAGATAATCATATTATAATAAGCAAAAATCACATAGAAACTGTTGAATTTTGATAAAAACCTACAGGAACATTTCATACACGCGATCGTAATATCTTTTCTATACCTAGTACACTAACAAACATCGATATAATCATTACAATTCGACTTTACGGCTAGAAAGTGCACAAAAAAAAAACGATCTGAAAAGCATTCAAAAATACAAAAATGACAGTAATATTAAAAACAGAGTAACGCGTGGTATCGGTAAAGTACCCCGTATAGAGTAAGCATATTTAGCGATATGACACAAGTATGTATATAGGCGCGGCGTGTCATAATCTATAATATAACCTGTGTAATCTGACAACAATAAATGGTTTTTAGATTTGTTTCAAAGCTTTTAAAATTTGCGTGGTTCATAACTAAATCACGTAGAACGTATAGATGATGCAGTTCATGGTCAGATGGTCAGTTTTTCTCAGGCGTTTCAGGACTTAAGAAAGGTATCGCGGCTCTATCCCCTGGATGAAACAATTTAATAATAAATTTAATTTATCTATCTCATAATCATTTATTATTTTGGTCATCTATACACACTTCAGGGGATATAACAGTTGAAAACATTAAAAAAAAGGCATAAATGCTCGACAGCCAGCCCAGACATGCTCAGGTATGTTCTCCCGATTTTTTGTGTAACCGGACCGGAAAGCAATCTATAAAATAGTCTTTCCTTAACGTTTTGTGTCTTATTGATTCCCAGCATTGTGGCTATACGCTTGTCTCTTCTTAACTGCAGATCGATAATCACCAATATATTCCTAATTTCAAGCTATAACAAAGGTAAATTACTTTTACAGCTACCCTTTACATCAATACCATAGCATCTATTATTCACTTATCTGAATGGCCAAAAACTACATCGTCACATCAGTGTATATTAACTTGTCATTTTCATGTTTTTCTTTCTATAGTTCCAGCGAATAGACCAAGACATTTTTATTTTCCTATAGACTCTCACATACCAAAAGGATACGTATAGCAAAAAGAACTGTTCATTACTTGATTGTTTTTAAAACATTGGACTTTTCTGATAGTGTATTAAGTCGTAGAATCCCATGGTTCGCTCCTTGAACCTTGCAGGGAAATAACATTTACACAAATGAAGAAAAAATCGTTGTACCGTCCGGAGTCTTGAGACGTCCTGGTACAGTGGCCAGTACCATGCGGACATTTTCGCATATTCCAACTTAAAGTAATCACTTCTGAAAACCATGTAAAACAAACAATACGTATTCCTGAATTAAGACATATCAACTGTAACTTCCTTCCACATTAGAAAAGCGATATTAAAGTATATTCCTACATTGGCCGTCTAAACAATAACATATGTTAATATTCAGCTGAATTATACTTAGGCCATTACAACTATAATTATGCACCGATGACTAGTGATTCGCATAAATGCCAAATTGCATCAATGGAGACGTAAAGTCACTATCTAGTTTTAACAAAATAAGGCGTATTTATCTAAGACATGAATGTGGATTTTAATTAGTTATGTGATATATAAATTTTATTTTATTGATTTCCCTCTAAAATCTGATAAATTATGCGCAAATCGATAAATCGTAGCTTCTTAAGCGACAGATTAGAATCAAGATCTTATAAGATACTACGGTTTAGTAACCCGCCCCTTTAACAAACATTTAGACCAATGACAAGTTAAGCAGACGTTTTGGCCCACTGAGCATGCAGGGGCTGCTTCAAACATCTGCTATTCAATTGTGCAATGTATATTGAATCTATCATTTATGTAGTAATTTTAACTAAACACAAGGGACAATCAATGATTTATTAACTAGTTCATCTATCGTGGTAAAATACCATGCATAGTTTCGCAACAATATTTTCACCTCATTGGCTTTGACAGCTGCGAACGCCGTTTTCCAACCTGTCTATTAGCGCGTATGTCTGGCTAATTCGACTCACACACTATAATGTTCATGACCTACTGTTAAAAAGGTTAATAAAGGAATTCTGTTTTGGTTTTTAGAAGAGAACAACGACACCCTTTTCTATACTTCTGGATACTAACAAATCGCGAAAGACATAATTGGCGTATTTATTAACCGTCCATTGATTCAGCAGCTGTGCATTCACAACCCATACTTCAAACAACTTATTTTTCCCGAAAGAAAAAAAAAACAAAAGAAAATGAAAACGCATTTTCAAAGGCCCTCGTACAAAGGCTCGAACACGTTTTTTTAATCAATTACATCTCGCGCTATTACAACCGTTTCTAATACACTCTTTCAAAAAGAAGATAACGGCCTAAATTGTTACGGCGGAGACAAAAAGAATGCAGTCGCAATATGACAACTCATTCATGGCGATCAAGTGCTTAGCTGAAAAAATCGTTTTAGCCTCTGCACTCGTCCGTTACTGAATCATTAGATAATTAAGTCAATAGGTTTATGTTTTTGTTTTTCACCCGTGCAGCATGAACACAGAGACAGTATTCCAATATTTTAAAATGCGTACGCTTTTCTATCACAGAAATACAAGTGACATTTGAATATATATACTGAGTTTAATACTATTAACTACTGGATACGGTATGTCGTATTACAAAGACATTCTCATCCTTTAATTTACTTCTAAAGCGTCGACTACACGAACACGGATTGTGATTAAGTCACACAGCACCGCCATCGCGATCAAACGAGAAGCGTGATTTCCTGTATTCACACGAAGACTTTTGTATAGACTTTGTTACAGAAACTAACATCATCTGTGACACTTCTCACTCTTATATAGATAAGTGAACTAGACACCGCTTAGATCACCGGAGAGAAATCATACTCCAGCTTCTCAAAAATTGATAAATTATAGCAGTAATGAACATCCTCAGGTAGTGTATTAAAGATTTAAGAACACATACTATTTTCTAATTTTCTAATTTACCAGATAATTTCGGCTTTATACCACAAATGTTCCAGCAAACTTGACAATTCATTTTTTAATACAATAAGAGAAATGTATATGATATCAGAACTCCTGAAATCCTCAAAAAATAATGCTCGTTTATTGATTTGTAGTGTAGTTACTTCGCTGTTTTTAGCTGTCCATATTAAATGGAATTATATATATAATGATCATAACGACATAACTTTCATAAGGGCGCAACTTCACTCACATTTTGCCGACAGAAAACTTGTACATTTCATTCTTACTCGTTTTTTAATTATTGCCCTCATAATTATTTGACTCAAAATACCGTATACAATTAGAGCATGAAACACAAAAAGAAAGGTAACGGTGAACTTTGCGATGGGCTCTTGTCTACCTTTCTGCTGATCTATTATGCGCATCTCGAGATCGTAACATTTTTTTAAGAAGGTATTATTGCCCGAGGCAACTGAAAAAAATGTCGGCTGATTCTGTGGCACATATTAAGTCGCACTGTGGAAGGCGCATATAACGCAATGCTACTTTACACCTCATGGCTCAGAATTTTATTGTAAGAAAATAATTATATTCAGTTAAATATTGTTTATCAAAGCAATCCATTTATTAACATATATTATACACAAAAACATCAATCAGAGTGGGCGCGGCGCTACCGTCTTGTTTGTGATTATCTTTCTTGTCGCATTCAGGTCATTTCTTTCTTTACGTTCACCGTCAAGTATTGGCAATATTCTTTCTACGCAATGTGTGCATTCTGCTCTAGTTTTCACTGAAAGTCATGTTCGCACGTAAACCTGCTATTTACGTCTCAACAGAATGCCGCAATGCTTTTAGACATTAAGTTTTAAAATTGTATATCAGTCATCCATCAAAAATAATATACATTGAACATTAGTGTTTGCCGAAATCCTCATTCCCACTAACTCCGCGCTAATAAGAATATATTGGCGTTTGAGTTTTTGATTTCACCTTTTCAGAGAAAACACAATTGTTAGACTTGCAAACCTTTATTCCGAGGCTCCTACGTTAGCCCCCGATTCGAACAATGACACTTTAGATTTTTTAATTACAGACCCACGGTAAAAACCAACTAAGCTGTTTCAACTTTTCTAAAGTTTTAATATATGTTTAAAAAATATGTCCTTTTTAGAGATTTTCAAAAGAACTCGATTGCATAGATTATGATACGTGAACATAGGATAATAGACTTGGCTACGTCCCAATTTAAAATAATACTAAGAGAAATACCATGGTCTAGGAGCTACACAAGACCAGCCAATTCTACTATTTTAACATACCATAGTTTTTCCAATCACGGTGTTTGTGTGAACATATTAAGTTTTCCTAGATTAATATATTACATGTATGTACAAATATGGAACCCTTTGAACATATTAGATGACCGATGACTCTTCTCCCCGTCCTTGACAATACCTTTTGCACCAGGACTGATAACGGGTATGCGAATCAAATCTCGCCGTTGGTCAGTAGATTAAGATTATTTTCAAAATGTGTGATCCGTTTCTCGGCTTACCTTTAATACTCCATTAGTCTACATTCATATTAAATATCAAAATATGTACAGAAACATCAAACATAATACTTACTCTAGAAAGATCTCTGAATGACTCTGGCTGTATTTAAAACATTACTAGTTTTTCGTTACTCCTCGCAGTCGCCGTCCGGCATATAATTCCTATTTTCTATAACTTTCAATAAATACTAGATTACTATATTTACAATGTTTCTGTATTGAGTCCTTTTGAATGAAAAAATCATAATTACCAACACATCAAATTAATTATCTAAATTTACAATTCATATAGTGCATTGTAGCTGATCTGATATCAGACATCACGTTGTATTTAGGAAGTTCGGCGCCAATTGGGAGAATCTTGAGTGTATACCAAGTGGGAAATATATTTAATGGCCATACTCATCTCAAAATTTATCCTATTTCGAACTAGTGTTTGAATGAATTGATCAATGAATGAATGAAATAATACATACCATTTCCATATATTATGCGATGTAACTGGCCACTTAGGTGGATCGTTCACATTGGTGTTCAAAATAGTCAAATTGAGCCCGTTTTAATGACTTGTTTATAGTGTTAAAACAGTTGCTATCAACCCATTTTTTAGTATTTGCTTTCCAACTTTCTAAAGGCTAAACCTTATTGTTTAAAAGGCTATCTCTAAATTCGTTATAACTTCCCCACAAACACAGAATCTGTAACATGTGTTTGACCGCAAAAAAAAACAAACACTATGAAATCAGAATAAAGCAAGAAATGATTTTTTCCCTGACAATTTTCGTCTAAGTACTTAGAAATATATTGGGAAAAGGTTACGGACAGTATTCTAAAAAAAGTGTCGCATCCAGTAAACAACACTCGTGAAGTATTCTCTTCTCAACATTTTCCAACAGCAAAGTTTGTACAATTTCTTAATGTCTAGTATTTCCCCATGCCACCCTTTAATTCTTCCATAAAAGATTCATTCTTCAGGATTTCTGTTAAAGCCTTGAATCGGGATCGAATTGCAGTTATATTAAGCCAGAGGTTATTTTTACACATACATATCCGTCATTATGGTACCATGTAATTCATTGGGTAACTACGATAATTAGATATTTATAATCTATGAAATCAATCACGCGTATTCTTTCACAACACGAAATAAAAAACTTTCGTCCTTCATTAAGAGGATAAGAGAAAACGGACAAATGCTTTCGACGCCAGCACCCGTAAACCACAGGCGACACACGACACACACCTCACACACACCACACCCATCTTCCCACGCCCTTACCCCCGGTTTATGACAAAAAAATACCACCCCTTCCCTAACTATTCCCGGCATTCTATTAATGATCTATCCATTGTTTACTAATAACTTTTGATTTCAGTCTGTTTTCAAAATCTACCTGTCTGAGTGTGCCTTATCGTCTAGAAATTTAAAAACATTGTATTCATTCTTGAGAATAAGGGAACCAGATAAGCACGCAGAAAAAAATCTAAAGAACGAATGACGAATTGAAGAATGTATAATAAGTAGACAGACAGACCGACAGACAGACAGACATTCTTTATTTTCCTATCAGGTTATACTCATGGCATTACATTACATGGTATAACAACATGAGCAAATAAAATACAAAAATACATCAGTCTTAAATGGTGTTCATGAAACATAAATATGTGTGATACAATCAATCTAATGTCACAAAGTACCAGTAAATTCCCTGTAAGGTTTCACTTTAAGATTTTACGATGCTAGCTACGGGGAAACAGAGCCTGAACACAACAACAATAATAAGAATACTAAAGGAGCTAGCTTTTCAACTTTCCAGCTGTAGGCGAAAGTAATCGTGGAATAGTTCAACCTTCTGCACGTAAAAAAAGCGTGTGAGTTTAGCAGCGTCATTTTCGCCCCATCGTAGTAAAACTGTGACCTATATATCATTCTTTGAAAACGGCAAGGCACCGCATAGTGCGGGGGAATATCGACCTACAACCTGTGACAATATATGTTGATTTGGTCGTCATTAGACAATGATTCTATCTATTAGTTTCGGTAAGTATTACTTTCTGTTACACGTTTTAATAGTTTACAACTTCTTTTGTAACTTTCTTATGTCTGCCAACAAAATCTTTCAAGCTCGTTTTAAAATTTTGAATATCGTCAGTGTGTTTTACTATTTTGGCTTAAATGATAATATATTTGGATGTCTAGACAATATTAACCCCCGGAAGCATTTTTTTTTCAGTTCTCGATTTTTTCTTAAATCTTTGGCAACATAAAAGCTGCCATGAACTCATCTCCTTAGGCGTCCGGACAGTACGTACCTTGCCTATTTCATATTCTGTTATAAACTATTTTTTCCATCGGCCAGTTTCTACTGGAAGTTTGTGATTTGTCTGTTCTGATTTCAATAATTTGAGACTTCGTGGCCGAGGTTAAAATTTTAAGTATTTTTCAAGTTTTATGTATCTTTACATAGTTTATCATTTTTCCTTTTGAAACGATTTTTCTAAATCGGCGGACCTATTAATTAGAGTTTTCCTTTATGTAACTTACTGCTGTTTCCTAAAACTTCAAATTTCTTTGATTCATTCCATAATAGGAGTATCCGTAGTCGTTCAAGTGTCTCATGTGGTTTTTAAACCATCGAAAATTTCTGAAATTCTCGTTAGAAATACATTGCGCTCCGTAACATATAGGACTAGGTTTTTTTCGTGTTTTTAGAGAGAACAATCTATTCCAAAAGGCGATTATTCGTGATTTAACTATTAACTTTCGATGGATACTCCTAACTCTGCATATAACAGTCATACACTGGGTGTACTACATTTCGGGTTTTTGTTTATTTCTTACGGTAGAAAGTTTAGGATTACCGCTCAGGGGCGTCTAGGTTTTTCGTAACCGAAATAATTTTCGCATCCGTGATCTGTAACGTATTGGTATATGGTGTTATCGAAAAGTTTTAGTCTGCAAATCCTATCGGGATGTCTAGGTTAATTAATTCTTACATCATAAATGCTGGCTTTGTTAGGCTTGATTGACAATATTTGTCTCGTCAAATGAAAAACTTCCATTACTTGAAAATACACAGCCCCAAGTTTTGTAACTTTTGCGCTCTTTTCCTACACTTCTTGATTTTTCCCGATAAAATTAAACTTGTTATATTTTTCTTCTGCTCCACAATATCTCAGTACTTTTTGTTTTGTTTCCTGTACGTTACGTTTTGAGTTTCCATGTTTCACAATATTCGTAAAATCATTTAGAAGACATTGTCGGTAGAGAGTGGTAAACCGTAAGAAAAATCAAAACAAACAACGAACCCTTGTCGTCGCATTTTTTCAAAATGCGTTTCATTCGATCAGGCCGGGCCCGCGTGAGATACACCGCGACAATATCCCGTCAAAACATTCAAAGTGTACTCACCCTATGGCGCGCATGCGGTCGTTGTGATCATGTTGTATTTGAAAAATAAGGTGTGCTCTCTACTTAGCTGCACGGCTTGATCTTATCTGCCATATCGGCCTGCTGGTGTAAGTACGTTATACTGGCTATATGGCTTTGAATTTTAAATGCGATTCCAGTGTAATTTTTGTGTCTACACTTCTTTAAATAATTAACTTAGAAGATAAAATCAAGAGAAAAATGTTAATCAGAAAACGCCGCCGACTTATTATTAAATGACTTCAGCGACTAATCATCTCCTCCCTATATTGACAAGGCCGACAAAGTATCTTTTTCATTTCTGGCATTTATCAGCAGTAAAACAATCACTTAATCAAATTTATTTTCATAAAAATATGGCGTCGTCAGTAAATGCACGGGAATCGAACCCGGGCCCTCAGCGCAACAAAATATCTTCGCAATAAACTCGACGACGCCTGTTAATATCATAACTAAACACTGTTTATGCCACAAACACCTTTTCAATTTTTAATCTGAAGAAAACATATAGAAATAACACCAATCCGCGTACTCCATAAAGTGGTACCATTTTTTAAGTTTCGATGGTGCTTAAGAAACTATATGCATTAACTGCACATCGCTATAAAATGATGACTGGTGTAAACATCCGGCAACTTATTCGTGATCCCGGTACATTTTTGTTCGACTTATCTAGTCACCATATTAAACATAGTACCTTACAGACTGATCTATAAGAGAGCTAACCTGAAAAGTCCGAAAGAGGTTTTTATTATTACTATATTTTTACTATTTTTTAGTTTTTAAAGAAATGTATATAGTGTTATACACCGTACTTCCTTATATTTATTTTTAATAAAGCTTAACACCTTTACTGTACACTATCTCACTTAAAAATTTTAAACTAAATTAATCTCAAAAAAAAAGAAATAGAACAACAAAACGTACTTTAAGCCTTTCAAGACTAATTTTTGACTGCAATTTTGAAAATTAGAGCATGTACACTCGCACCACTTTTCATTTCGCGCAATGATGAATCACGCTTTTTTTACTACATTATTGTTTTCTGCAATTGAATTTTTATTAGTCAAAATTTAAAACTTTAGGGCAACAATAAAAAACCTATTCATAAATAAACTCGTAGCTCTTTGGGTTTCGTTTTGTCGGGGCACAAGGACGGACCTCTGAGTGTGATCAAATTTTTAACTAGTTTAACTATTTTAACCCCTATTTGTACACAATTAACATGTATAGGCCTATGTAGTAAAAACAAAAAAAAACAAAAAAATAAAACTCAAAACAGATAGTAAAATTATTTTAAATAAAGTTAGGCAGCATTTTGTATATCAAAATGTATATAACATTAGTGACATATGTTGACATCAACAACATGCCCGACCGACGTATTGTTCGCATTTAATTGACCCTGTCAAACATGTTCCCCGTGGCCTTTCATGTATCTATATACCGCTCGAACAGAATTAATAAAACCAGTGTCTCATTGTTTGGTAAACATGTCAATACATTGGACAATAACAGGTACAAGTAAAAGGGCCAACAAAGATATAAAACCTGTACAGTACATAGGCCAACACAGGATAAACCTGGTTATCAAACTTTGGATCTAAATTTACCATCTTAACTTAACAAAATTTTGAACAATTTAAAGATATTTAACAGTAAAAGACAGAAGAAAATCAATCCCATGATAAAGTAAATATCACATTACAGGTCTATGTTATTTAAGTTAGCGCCCAGAAGTTAATATTACTATGGTAGTAGGGTACTCATTGGCGGCATAAACCAACGCCCGGACCGCTAACGCATGCACGAGAAAGACGCCACCTATAGGAAAATCAGTAGTGATGGGGACAAAAATGATCCGGAAACATACAGACGTCTACACACAATGTAAACAAACCTGTGAACTTAAATTCTAAAGTCACAGATTTTACTCGTTATTTAGCGACTGGTACACAGCGATTCGCGTGTAAGAACATTTATACTACATAGATTAGTCTTGAAATCTTTTTCAGTAGCGGTGAAAGAACACCGTATAGCTAATCGATCGATCATTTGTTCCAGTAAAAATAAGAACATTAAAATACAGCAATATCACACCGAGAAACGTCGAATCTTTCGGATAAATCAACCGCAAATTTCATACAGCGCGATCGTAAATTCTTTTTTATACAATAGGTACCAAGTAATTCATACCGATTATAACATTAATATAGGACTTTGGGCAGTAATGGGGACGTGCTAAAATGCACATCTGACAAACATTACAAAATTACAAATGACAGCATCTCAACACAACTAACGTAAAACGTATCCGTAAATTCCATCAAGTTACGACCCACCTATAGATTCCAGGCATATTTAGTCGATGCGTGACCTCAATTTATGCAGTATACGCGTCAGGCGTTTAATCTATAAATAACCTGTGTAACTGTCACCAATCGGACGTTGATGCTTTTTATATGGTGTTTTTAACAACAACAATGATTTTGTCAAAAGTTGCATCTGTTAACTAAATAAGAATTAGGGTGTGTAGATGTAGTTCATTGACTGTGCGCGTTGTGACGCTTAGGTGTCAGTAAGTTAAGTGCAAAGGTCTGCGCGGCGAGATAACCGGGCTGGCATGCCGAAAGATTTCATAAATTATAGCCTCTCATAAGTTTTCAGGAGTTATTGCTTGACAATTTAAGGCATATATTAGGGGGTGGCTTACTCACATTTGTCCACAACATCTACAATAACAAAAATAACTCCAGCCAAAAATCCGAGACATGTTCCAAAATTAACACCGGGCTTTGAACGTTAGAAGGCCCCCTTTTAATTCATATAATATGAATCTAATTCTTTGGAATCAATCCAGCACCGACGCGTGGTCTCAAATCCAAATTTCGCTGGGGCCTACGTTCGATGAGTTTTGAAGGGAAAACAGTCATAAACTACGCAGCGCAGCGTAAACAAATAAAATGAATAAACAAAACAAGGATAACAAGTAGTAAATCCGATAGGAGTGACTGTGGTCGTAAACAAGCAGAACGACTACAGGTATGACAGAAGAAAATTCAAAGATATACTTTGACTTCAGAAATGACCGGTTGGACCAGACTTCATTAACTAAGGTGGATCATGGTTTTCTGATAATCTCGGCTGATGATTGTAACGTAAACAATAAGCCTTAAAAGGTATTTAATGTAACATACAATTGTCCAGAGTGCGATCAGAGACTGCACATCGTATTTTGTAAGTGCGATTTCCCCTGAGCACTGACAATGTCACAGTGCACGCAGCTAAACGTGGGTTTCAACCCGACAGAATTTCTTTTATTGTATTATGATCAATACATTGTTAATTAATCAAAAGTACGTATCATTTTTTAATTGCCGAGACTTTCAATATTTACTGTTTTGAATTAGTTTCTTTCTTCATTTTCCCATTGGGGGGGGGAAAAACCCCCCCCACCCGCTTAGCTCAGTAGGGAGAGCGTTGTCTAGTGATCGCGGGGTCGCGAGCTCCATCCTCCGGCGGGCGTATGTTCTCGTGACGATTTAATAAGCAAAGAACATTGTGTCTGAAATCATCGTCCTCCACCTCTGCTAATTCATGTTTGGGAAGTTGGTCGGGTTACCTACTTGCTGAGAACAGGATTTTACTGGACAGGATCCCAGAACAACTGGCTATGATTACTGTCAGCAGTCATGACTGAAATAACTGTTAAAACGGCGCTTAAAAAAACCCAAAACAACTAAGGCCCTTCTGTTACTGGTTTTTGTCTCTCCTAAAATTTATTTTCATATCAGAAAACTACAGTCACAATAAACAAGGTTATCCGCATATTTCGCTGGCAGTGGTCTCTTTCTGTATTCGGTCATTGAATCATCAACGAATTCATAAACCGTCTTTCGTGAAAAAAAAGTTGGACACTTGATCAAGAAAACTGAAGTGGCCTTGACGTCTGCTTCTTTTCCCGGGATTCGAACCCACACCGTACACACCTATAAGTTGCATGCTACGTTTACTCTTACCTACTGCGCACTTGCGCCAACTTGACAAGTTTAAGCATGTCCGATTGTTGGTGTCTTTTATGTGTACAAATAATTTATGTTAGCTAAACTATAGCCCCCCTTTAACTTGGATTGGTTCCATCTTAAAGTCACCAAAATTTACCGCCCCGAACATCGCCACGTATAATCTAAACTGTCAATCATGCACCAGGTTAAACAGGTAAATTTATACCTAAAGATTATATCGCGAACGATTTAAAGGTGTCACTCACAGGAAAGCGCGTCGTACACTTTTATATTCATGCGATTTTATTGCTTCCAAACTACACGCGCGCATCGTAAGGTAGACAAATATAGCCCAATTCAGGGCCCGGGCATTTTCATCTAAAGATATTTATTACGACTTAAATAAGAATTACAATAAATTGTTTTATAAAAACGGACGATGTTGTGTCGAGTAAAATCTCCGGGAAAATTGCATACACTAGCGCTCGTCCATAGCTATTATGTTTAAAACAAAGTAAATAACATTAAAACCACTGCGATCATTTAATTTAGACTTTTTGGCTGGCAAAGGGTGCAAATCACAGTTAGAAAAATCTTTGATAATGAAAAAATAGCCATCAATTTAAAACATCGCAATGCAGTAACGCAGCGTGAAATTGGTTACTATAAATATCCCGAACACTAAAGTGCTCAAAGTACAACATATTTATCGTGATTCACCTAGGCGTGCGTGTAAATCTAACAATGAACCTTTTGTATGGAAAAGTGAATCGGACTAAATAAATTGATTTTACTAAAGACTGGTGTTCCGTCTTGGCACATCGGACTTTTATCTAACTACTAAAACCAAAAACGACTAACCGGCGAATTCACGATAGTCGATTACGAAACTCGTGGCGGCGATGACAGATGATGAACGGTGTACAAAATGGGCCGATGGCGCTGGCCATGATGATCGAAATCGCGGTGGTGCGGTATACACATGGTGACTGTGTATATAATACGCGCGTTTTCATCATCGCTAAACCATCGCGTTTTCATCATCTTACCGCATCACGTTTTCACCATCGTACATCTATTTGTCAGTAAAATGCATATATGCCCTCAAGTCCTAAGGCATTTTATAAGATATTAACCGTTTATAAGCAAAAAACGTGGTTTCTATTAATTTCTTTAAAATTAATACCTCGCGAGCGTACCTAGTGTCTTCTTTTATGGTAATCAATTTTATATACCGTTACGATCATAGAAATAAGAACTTTCTTGTGGCAAATAGCAAAAAAGACAGAATAGAAAACACATTAAAAAGGACAGAATGGCAAGAATTTAAAAACTGATATAGTATCGCTCGTAAATAACAAATGTGTTCTCATAAAATGTTTTTTGTTTGTTTTTTTTTTTTTCTTCTCTGCGTAATGTTTGATATATTTAGTATAATGGTTTTAAGTCTCATAAAATAATAAGTTGAGTATAGACGTAGTTCATAGGACAGTGGCACGTGCGGTTGTGCTGTGCGGTTTCTTATGTGAAGTGAGTAAGGACCCGCAGTGACCACAGCGCATAGACTGATATGTGTCGCTACTGCGTCAAGTCGTGCTTAATAGAGCTTACTTTGCGAGATAAGCGCTATGCGTCGAAAAGGCATATCGTCACTATAGACAAGCTTAACTTATGGTGAGACGACATCGCGCTATGTAAAAATTAATGCCTAGGTAATACGGTATGAATCGGCGTCTCTTGAAAGGAACTCATGAAGCATCACTACTGTCCGCCCGTCTGTATGTGTCACAGCTCTTTTTCAGGCATGTTCCTGTGGAACTCTACATGAACACTTTCGCTTGTCACAAGTAAATCGCAAATAATTAAACGAGCCCACAGGACGGTGGGTAGCACACCACTGCGGCCAACCCAACGTTCTGCTACTACAGATGACTCAAGAAATTACGGTTACATCGGCACCAGATAACACTGGTCCCTAAAGAATGGTCTAGTCTTTAACACACTGGACTTTTCATTCAATATTCGCAAGGAACGCCGTCCGTTCATGGGTCCCTTTCCCAACGCCCGGATATTCTATACCTTTTGGTTGTTTTTATACGAAAACTATATCTCGACAGTCGGAGTTCCAAACCCCTCCCCCCCGGGATTTTTTATACGAAACCCGTTCCTCCTTTTATCGCTCTCCCTCTGCTGCATTATGTAAAAATGACACGCCCCTGCCTTAAAAATGTGTACAAAAAAACACTACAGTTCAACCAGGATCCTAACAAGCAGATTACCCCTGCATCGCATTTTGTCGTGCCTAACTAAAACTCGGCCAATTTGTTGAGCTTCATTTCTTATAAGTATTTAAGAACTCAAGACAGATTGTGTGAAACCTCGATATTTGGATACATTGGTTCTTTATTGCGGCTAAATAATATGTAATCTCCAAAAAATGTATTCCTGTGTTTATTTCGAGATACAAAACGAAAACAAACAAACTGACCGCACACTACAGACGTAGTCTTTTGGGGGGGTTGAACGAAATCAAGTATGTTTCATATAAAACTTCACACACCTATTTATAAATAGAAGATTTTAATTAGGCAATATCTTTTTAGACTTAATTCAGTACACCATCCTGCGTAAATTACACTTGAGTCTATTTCATATGTGAATAATGACAGCAAACAAGCATAGCTCGGGGTTTTGTCTCTCGAAATCGCGACGGTGCTGTTTAGCACACCCTGTGTCACCCCGTGCGCTAGACTCGGGCCACTACGAGCGAGCACAATAATCCCTTGCAACATGAGTTCTCGTGTGAAGGAGCCTGATACCTTCATAACAGCCTTTGTCAGTTTTTTTTTTGTAGTTTTCATGCAACACGTGTTTTTAGATTGTATGCTACACACGCCCACAAACAGAGGTTATATGCAAAACTATGCAGCCATGAAACTGTGATTAGAAAACCAATCTAGTACCATCGCAGCTAGCTATTACAGGAGCTATTTGAGTCAAGTAGCGTCATGAGACCGAACGATTAATGACCCCGGCTCTTGTTTCACTTCGGACATTAGATTAAAGCTAGGTTTGTTTTTTTCATTTTTTCAGATTGTTTTGACATTAGAACGTAACGAGACGAGAATACTTAACTCTATCTTAGCACCCTTACACCGCTGCTGAAATTTCTATCTGCACTGACTTCCCATCTTCAGTTTTGGACAGTCACAAATGATAACCTGTCTCAAAAAACGGGTTTACTTACAAAAGGATAACGCGACTGAATGGCGAACAGTGCCAGATCAGGATAACTGCACCGGAATGTGGCAAAGTTTGACTCATGAGAAGTTACACTGGCCGCAAAGATAACCCCATCGGTCCGCGGCATTAATAGGGTTTCGCTATGATAGTAACTCCAAGCACAGCAGTGTGGGTTTAGATGTAATTTGTGGCTCATTTAAATTAAGTGTGAAAGAATTTTTTTGGCTTGGATTGTAAACGTCGCCAAAACCGACACATGTAGCGTCGATGGCGACTTTCAGCTTAAATGGTGGGAAGACCCCAGGTCCCTCCGTGCATTATTTCATCCGAACGGGCACCTGTGGTATAACTCCCAACCCATTCCCGTAAGGCCGCCTGGATAGGCTTCCCTCACATGAAGACAATTCAACCCTGCCCCGAGTGATGCTCGACCGAACGCGCCCCCAACAGCGATGCAAAGGGGAAATGATTTGAAGTCAGCGACCATTAACCCACCTCGGTCACGGTGAGGCCCGGTGAAAAATACTGAATGAGTATATTATTTCCGATCTAACACCGTTCACCCCCAAAAACCTCCCCAAGATTTTTAAGTACACCTTACGACGACATTCATTAATATTTCACGTCAATAATCGGTTTTTCTTTTCAGCGCCGCCCGCGATGGGCCGTGTGTGACGCCATAGACGTAGAGTAATTGTGACGGCAGAACAATTGTAGTATTAATTCTGGTTTTCCTCTGCCTTCTTTGTTTAACATGAAATAAATCCACAGATCGTGTTAGAATTCCAATTTGTAGCCACTTTTAAAACGCTAGTATCGACCACTTCCTATCTTAAATGTAATTATTCAGTTTAGAATTTTCGCGTTTCCTTAATCATATTTCTGGAACTTATACCAATGCACTCATATATTATATCAAATATATTCCCACCGAATCTCATTCCCGTCGGAAATATTTCACCATGGGAACTTATTTCAAAGTCTTCCATCCCTCGGAAATCTTTCCCATAGAATTATTCCCATAGGATTGTCCTCCATGCCAAACTATGGGAACGGTTTCCCATGAGGAACACACTCTGTATAATTGAGCTAAACTGAACAATAACTCTTTTCCAAAGTCTGTTATGATGCTACCTAGTCGTACAAATAAAGTCTTAAAAGATAACCTGATTAATCATGTCAAGAAACAATATATATTTCCCCGGGGAAAGACCCCGGCATCTATTGGGAAATATCATTTCCCATGGGAGTTAAGTTTTTTAATGTTGACACTGCGCTGCTTTTGTTGTGCCGTGGTCATAAACTCAATTGAAAGTATGCGTGGCATGACGAACTTGAAGTCACTTTACCTTTGCGAAAGAATTATTTAAGACTGCACTGTACAACGAAGATACTTGCTGTTTTTGCCACATATTGGCGTGGCAAATTAAAATTGGCGGCCATTATAGACGAACTATAAACGATGCAATTGCCTCTCGACCGTCTTTCACTATTTCAGAATACACTTCAATAATATCTACCTGTATTTCTCTACAAGGTATTTTCATCCAAAGTAACGGATTCTTGCGTTCATCGGGTGTAAGCGCGTCAAGAGTTTGAGCAGGCAATTTATTTTCAAATGTCGACCATAACTTGAATCTGATGTTGAAAGATGGTTTGTACCAGCGACGTATAAAATATTTGCAACCGGTTGGGGTCATTAACATTCCATCAGGGCAGTATATTGGCATACATGTATTCTGAAACATAAAATGTAAGTCATATTTTTGAATGTGTAAATCACATATTTTTAGACAGTAAAACTAGGTCTGGCAAGATTAGTCTGTCCTTTCTCTATTTAAATCTTTTTATTTCTTAATAGTTCAGATGTTTCATTTATCTGTGTACATTGCATCTTTCATCTGATATACATTGCCATTAACAATAGTTCAAAACACAGAGGTCCAAATGAACTTTCTAACAAGATATGAAAAGAAATATATTCTAGATTAGATGAATTATAATATTCTTTCGTGATATTGTATGTGAGCGAAGTGCATTTACACTAAAAGGCTTTAAAAAGGTAGGACTGACGTCCTGCCAAATATTGTTATAAAAATGTGAATAAATATTTCTGATAAAAAAATGATATAACCGTACTTTTATTTTCAAATTAGTTCGAAAACATATAAGCTTCATAATAGTTAAGCCGTTATGAGTACTAGTAGAGTTTTCCACTTGATTTGTTAATAAAAATAAAAATGTTTATAATTCACACAGTATTCAAACTAAAATCGCAAGACCTCATTTTATAGTCAGTTAGCACATGACCTTTGCTCAAATATTTATTAACCCCATTGACCCAGTTAATGCAGAATTTTAACCCTTAATTTGATAAAAAAGGAATTTTTTAGTAACCTATTTGGAATACTAATGAAACGTTACAAAGACAGATCACTAGAGGGCGATGGTGCTGATAACATTATTGCCCTATAAGAGCAATTCTCTGTAAGCACAAAAAATGTTGGAAACTCATAGTCACAGATTTCCTTTAAACCGATTTTGTCTTAAAGAGGATTCAAAATTAAGAAAATCATTTCAATGTATGTTCCGGTTAACATAATTTCTCACATGAAAAAGTAATCCATTATCGGATCACCATAAAATTTAAGAAATATACAAACCACTGGTGGTTGGTGGTGTATGCAGGATTTCTTCAGTTTAGGGAGATATAATGCCTTTTAATTGTTTTACATTCACTAATCCAACAAAACAGTGTAATCCATTGATAACCCTTCAAAAAAAGCAGAAGAAGTAGTCATTTTCCCAAAAATTAGGTTACATCATGATAGGGCAGACTTTTCCCTTATGATTTTATAAAATGTTGCAACCAAGAAACCATTGAACGGTCCTTTTGTACAAAATTTGATTATATATTAGAAGTAAATATATTTCAATAATACATATTGTTCCCATTTACAATCTATTAGTCGGGGGTTATAAATTCAACGAAATTGCTTACTTTCCATGTTCAGCGGCAATCTCAAAACGGTATAGTACTGTAAACTTCAATAGGATTTAAAATGTATCCCCAATTCCTATATCTCCGTGCCTTCTTATATCTTCGTGCATTTTTCATGTGCACGCGAGAGTTCTGACGTCACAAAATTGTGCAAACATAATAGGCACATGGTATTTTGTAAACACAGTAGACAAAATGCGTAAAAAGCATGTAGTTTTCCTTTAAACCACATTTATTAAATGCCTTTCATAGGAAAACGTGTACCTGTTTACCAAATATAATGCAATTATTTTTAAGATATCCAAATTTTCATTTCCAAAATTTCTGACAGTTTCATCCTAAGGTCATTGCCAATTCTGCTGATTTAATTTTGTCGGAAGTGTAAAAATTTCCATACCTGGAAACATCCTAATAGTGCAGTTCATAACGTCTGTTCCACTAATGCATTGAGTAGGGAATAAAAGAACTTTAGTCTCAATTTTGGCTTTATTCTGTATGTGCGACGAAATTAAGATGTAAAAAACTAAACTTAATGTTTCTATTCTTAAAGAAGACTTTTCTGTATCAGCCTGTATTTAGTCCTTTACAATTTGTTTTCATGTTTTGTATGTAGCATCATCTAATGGACCTAAAAGTCTAACCCCTGTAACCAAACTGATTTAATGGCAGAATTTTTGTATTGTGTATTGATAAATATAACGTTTTTAATTGCAACAACATGATATAGTTTGGACCTGCTGGTTTTCTTATGATATCGACCTGACTAGTTGAACTGCACTGTAGAAAACCACTTGCTACTGCTTGAATGACATAAGCGACCCGAATAACACAAATAGCACGATGAAATAGGAAAGTGGCAGCCAGGAATTAGGTTACACACATGGTGGAAACATTTTGAAATGTCACAATGACTGTTTAGGATATCGAAACAAAAAGTTGGCATGATAAAGATAAAAGACTTATCTTCAATATCATATATACAGTTTTGAATGTATTTTGACTTATTTTGGAATTCAAATCGGAGAATAAGTAGAGGGCATACCTATGCATGAATCAGTAGTGTGCATTACACAAAATTTATATCTGTATCAATAAGTTATCGTTTATATATTATATATATTACAAATATTCCTAGACTGAGAAAATGACTGTAAATGTACTTGAAATTCGAAACTAACGAATCTTCTTTGTAACCTATTTTTCGAGGAAATGACTACTACTTCTAGTGTGAATTTAAGGATTTTTTAAGTACCCATAAGACATTTTGACATTCTATTTTATCATAATGTTTTACAAATTGTAATACCTGAATGAAGTACGTGTGGTTGTCGTGAAATCATGAGTATTGTTTAGATTTAATGAATTCATTATTTTCTAAAATATTATGTTTTGATATTTAAAGTAAAGTAACTCCTAATAAATGTAGGTCAAACATGTGTTCTAAGGAGCTGATATTAATTTGCTCCTACCTATTTTTGTATACTCTTAAATATTGTATTATGTAAGGTTTATGAGGAGTAGTCATGTGATTTCATGTTGTATTATATAATTTAGAATTCACAAAGAAAACGTGTGCTTAATTACATGTGCTATAAAAGCTCTAAAAGGTAGACGTTTGAGGACATTACAATGGATTAGAGGTGAAGAAAAGATAACTTTGGAGTTAAATTGATTTACAAATTAAAAGGAATATATTAAATATATTATGATTTATTACTTGATATTGACATTGTAAAATTAAACCACACAATTTATTGAAACCTTAATAAATAGTGAAACGTTTATGATTATGAATTTTCTTTCATCCTTATTTTAGATTTAATTATATAGTTATAGTTCGAAAGGAAAATAAAACAATATTCAGTAAGGCAAGGACAAATCTAACATAAAAACAAGTCCATCACAGTGGTTAAACTCGAAAATCTCATTTATATGCCAACAGACTGAAAACCAGAAGCAAGGGTAAACAAATTAACAAGATATCAGATACCAAAAGAAAAACTCTATAAATGAAACAAAAAGCAAAAGAAATCCCATGAAATTTGTGTTCAAACAAAGTTTTTGCCAACAGCAACTCGGTGAATATACTTGTTTAAGACGGGTTTTCGTATACGCTGTGAACCGGTCAATGTATTCTTTTAACACATTGCCGTTATGTTACTTACATGTAATATATTTTGAAGTTGAGTTTTGCTATTATCGGTAGTTTAGAAAATACCGAAACTGGCGCATTTGACCTCATTTTGATCCCTTGCCCTTGGCCCAAACTGACCAATACCGGCAAATTAAAAAAACTTTCGGTTTGTCCAATTCAAAAAAAACCCACAGGTTTTAACAAATTACTACGAAAACCTCTGGCTTGATAAAGTACTGAGAAAATATATATTTAGCTTTCAAAAAATCTTAAAAAACCTTAACAAAAACTTTACACCCGGACTGAAAAACAATTTACAAAATAGTTTTAGCCTCCGGTTTAAAGCCGATATTGACTTTACGGTGTAAACAGATACAGATCAGCTCCCGCGGAAAACCCACTTTCCGTTTTTCCTCGAAGGAAAAATCTTGCATAGCGAGGAATTCTCCGTGTACTGCCTAATTCTGACTCGGAGTACCGACTGTTATAGTTTTATTACTTTAGCGGAATTTCGTCGAGTCACTCCGAGAAATTACTTGACGGAACTCCGAGTCCAAATACACAGGTAACGCTTTAATGATTTCCGGTATTTTATGGCCACTCCGCGCTACTCCGAGTCTGTAATAAACAATAAATCGGTCATTTCGAGTGCCGCGAGATGATTTGAGGAAACTTCGAGGCAGCATTTCCTTACTTAAGGATTGTTTTTACATAAATAGCTTATTTTTTTTTGTTCTTTCTTTTTTTTATTTGAATGTATGAAACTGTTGTAAATTTTGATATTTAAATAGTTTCTGACCATGCGAATTAGATTAAGAAGTATATTTATTTATAATAAACTAAATTATCAATCACACGACATTAAACAAACTTTGAAATCACCGCCGTTAAAGGAAAGTGATTTGTTAAATTTTGATATTTAAATAATTTCTGACTTTGCGAATTAAATTTAGGGAAAAAGTCGTGCTATTATTTATAATTGATGCACTTAATTAAAAATAATTTATACTAGATAAACTTTAAAATAACACCCGCTAAAAGTAAATTAATAAGTAAATTGTTTAGTATGATATTGAAATACATGCGAATTAGATTTAGAAGTAAATGTATGTAGAACGGAATAAACTATTAATCATATATAATTAAACAAATTTCCAAATGAGCGCCGGTAAAGGAAACTGCTTTGTTGTATGGTGATATAGAAATAATTTTTGACTTTGCGAATATAATTTAGAAATAAAGTCATAAAAATGCACTAAAATATGAATACTTTATAACTAGATACACTTTAAAATTACACCCGCTAGAAAAGTAAATTAAAAGTTAACAGAAATTCAAATAACTGCCGTTAAAGAATAGTGATTTAAATATAATATTGAAATAGTTTCTGACAGTGCAAATTAAATTTAAAAATAAATTGATGTAAAATGGTCTAAATTAGAAACTGTATGATACTAGATAAACGTTAAGATAATGGCCGTGAAAGAAAAGTGACTTTTATTAAGTAATAAAAATTATAGGAGAAATGATTAATTTTATCATGAAAGTGGTCTTTCTTTTATTCAGTTGGAAGGAATTATATATAAGATAAAAATACTACTGCCGCATCCACTCAAAAAGAAATAAAATATCATTAGTAAACAGAAAAATTTGGTTTATCTTAAAGTAAGATAAAAATACTTCAGTTTTATTTTTATTTACAATTCAGTATTATTTTTATTTACAAATATTGTGTTATTTCGCGTAGCACTATGTAAAATATAATCATCCTGCTCCAAGTAATCTGAAATCTGTCCTCGAAGTTACTCGAAGGCTCATTTAAATTTGTATAGGTAATTAATTATTCGTCTCGGAGTCACTCGAAGGAATTTCGTCAAGTGATTCGGAAACAAAAGAAACCAATATACAAATGTAGTTGTGTATTCCGCTAATTGGATTTCAGCTCGAGTCACTTCGAGGATTTCCTTCGAGTGACTTCGCATAAATCCTCGGAGTCAGATAGCGAAATTCCTTGACGGAAAATGGCTGACTCGAAGAAACTTCGAGTCGGAGCCTTGGTACCCGTTTTGGCCATCCTCCGAGGATCGAGTAGAATGGGTTTTCCGCGTGAGCTGATCTGTATTGGGTTTCCATTAGAGTATTTCACTATATTGCATCAGCCGGTTACGACTAGTTAATCAATACACTAGAACATTTTTTACTGTTAAGTTTTATAACGGATAAAGTGGAATTTAAACAACTAAAATGTAAATTTTATTTTATTATCTTTAATTTTATCTTTTAACAAACTTTAGAAAAATAATTATATGTTTAACTATTTACCAGTGTAAACAATATATGTGACCATGACTGAGAAAATGGGTCCAGATGAGGAATTTTGACATTTTCAGGTTTTTGCAAATTGCATATTTAGAAAGTATATTCATTCAGAAATAAATCCTGAAAATTTCAGAAGAAAATCTTCAAAATTGTCAATTTTATGACATATTTCGTAACATAGATATTAAAAATAAAAACAGTACATTTCAGTTATCCTTTCTTTCTAGTTTATTTCTCACATACTGGTAATGGCTAACAATTCTGAAATAAATTTATCTTTTGTTACAATTGCATGATATAAGTAAGATCCCTTCTTAATACACAAAATGATAATCAATTAAAATCTACAACAATTTCTATAAAAATATTTCTAAAATTGTGTTACCATGGCAACAAATATATAAAAATCCCTTTTCTATGATAAAACTTTAAGAAAAACATGTTAGCTTGAAATAAGGATTTTAAAAAGTAAAATATTTTAAGGCAAATATATTTACAAAAATAAACTGAAAATTTCCCATGAAAATATTAAAAATGTTTGGTTTTATGACAGTTTTTGTAACATGGGAAATAACCATAACGGAATAAGATAGATTTGTCATTGTTTCTTCATTTTTTGTCTTTTACATGCTGATAATAAATGATTACTTTCAAACTTGGAAAAAAAAGAACCTTCTATTACTATGAAATTTTATGATGCTTTCTTAAAACAGAAAAATACAGCTAATTTAAATCTTTCATATTTTCTATGAAACCATTATTCAAATTGCGTTACCATAGCAACATATGCAAAAAATTGCTTTTTCTACAAGAGTACTTAAAATAAAAGCTTAATTTAAAATAATATTTCTTGTAAGTTGAATATTATGAAGTATATGTATTCGAAAGTAAAATTTGAAAATTATATGTGAAACGATACAAAATGTTTGGTTTTATGACAGATCTCTTAACATGGGTAATAACCACAAGAATAAACTATTTCAGTCGTTGTTTTTTCAGTTTGTATTTTCACTTGTTTTTTTCACTTACTGGTAATCACTGGCTATTTTTAAATAAATGAATCTTCTTTTACAAAGAATATTTAGATATTTACTTAAAGTGCAAAGATCTAGCTGGCTAAAGTCCTTCACATTTTCTATAAAAACATTATTAAATTATGTTACCATGGCAACATATGCATTTGATTCTGTTTTCTACAATAGTACTTTAAAAAGAGCTAAATTTGGAAAAGTGTTTCAGATAACTTGAATATTATAAAGTATGTATTCAAAAATATTATCTCAAAATTTCATGTTAAAAAATTAAAATGTTTTGTTTTATGACAGTGTTTGTAACATGAGTAATAACTATAAGAGTAAGACATTTCTGTCATTGTTTCTTCATAACTTGCCTTTTACCTGCTGGTAATAAATAATATTTTGAAATAAATGAAACATATATTACTATTGATTTTTTTTTATTGTTTATGCTTATTTTAAAGTAGAATACTAGAAAATACAGCTAATTAAATTTTTCCCATATTTTCTAGGAAAATTGTGTTACCATGGCGACATATGTTTTAAATTCCCTTTTCCTACAATAATACTTAAAAGCAAGAGCTTATTTTAAAAAAGTATTTCTAATAAGTTAAATATTTGAAAGTATAAGTATTCAGGAAAGAAATCTGAAAATTTCACATAAAAAACTTTAAAACAGCCATGTTCTGTAACAAAAGTAGTTATGTAAGAATAAACATTTCAGTCATCCCTTTCCTCATAATCTGTTTTTTCACTGGTTAGTTATAACTGACAATACAATAAAGTAAACATTCTTTTACCATTACATTATAGACTGTAGATCCCTTATTGAAATACAAATCCATAATTTCAATGAAACATAATTTGAATTATGTTACCATGGCAACATACATACTAAATTCCTTTTTCTAAAAATATTTTAATAATTAACACAACAGCTTAACTTTTGATGAAGGTTACACTGCTACAAACTCTGATGAAAAGTAAATATTTATTTCCAGCCAATACTTTAATGTAGGTAACTGAAACTACAACCTTTACTTGATGTTTAACCTTAACAGCTAAACACATCTATATGAACAGCAAAACAGGCTAAAGTGTTGTGTATTAAAACGTTTGGATTCAACAACAATTTCTATCTTTTACATTCACTTCCTTTTTTCAGTTCTCAGAAAAATCCTCGCCAACCACAATTTCAGTTTTCAGTTGAAGTGGTTTGGGACAAACAGAATCCTTTGACTTTTCAGACAAATACTATTCTCTTATGAGTTCATACAGGTACCATTGTCAGGCTTGTGACATTCCATGTCAACAAGTCAAATGGTTTATCGCGGCCAGAAATTTGTACAAACCGGACAGAAGTTGCAAAATTGTCATTTGTGCAGGAAAGAAGCGTTTACCGTAATGTCCAGTAGTGGACAGGTATAGTGACCATGCACGGACACAGCCAATTTTCCCAGAGTGGGGCCGATCCCCTGCCGCCCCCCCCCCCCCCCCCCCCCCCCCCCCACACTGGACATTTTGAAATTCAGCACTTCATTTTTTGCATTCTGGGACAGTTTTATGGACTAACTTGTTAAATTTGGGAAAATGATAAAATCAAGCTTTCTTGAAGGTAAAATTCTTAGTTTCTTTTAGATAAATAATATGAATTATGTTGGGGTCGTATGTAGCAGCAGCCGCATATACTTTACATGCAGTCCTAGTGTTGCCTTTTTCGAAAAACATTTTCTTTCCTTCTTGTCTTCTTTCCTTTTTTAAAGATTTTCCAGCGGGGGTCCGGACCCCCGGTACCCCCCCCCCCCCCTTGATCCGCGCATGGCGACATATCATGCTTTCTGTTTATGCAGGTAAACTTGTGTTTGGTTAAATTTCAACAGAGCACAGTTGTCTGAACAGTGTACAAACTCATTACTGTTTTTTCGGGCAAGGGTGGAAAAAAAAGTGGTAAACAATGAAAGCAGTAACAGTTTTAGTAAAAAGAATAAACAATGAGACAAACATTTCCAACATCTTTGGACGGCTCAAAAATCCCATGTTAAACATACGATAAAGCCCGAAACGCGTGAAAATGTTCCGAATGTAAATCGGGTGAAATAGACGCTCGTATAGTTAGATTATGCGTCTAGATTGATTAAACTGGGCGAGTCTACTTACTTATTACTTGAGGATGAAAAAAACGTGTTTTTTAAATGTTGCTCTTAAACAAGGGTGGCGGTTGAACTACTAAAAGTACAACAACAGTTAATTCACAACAAATCGTACGGTATGTTTTTATAATCAGTAGAAGCTAGTCGTATTTACGCTTATGAGACCTGTTTCACCCATAAGTAAAGAATTGACAGGTCCATCATGAAATATTTTCCCCAGCGTGCAAATACTTGTCCTATTCAATATGATCGCGGCCTCATCGGCCGCGATCAATAATATTCGTTTGGCAAGGGGGGGTAGATTTTGGTAAGTTAATTGGACTGTCACTTTTAACACTAACAATCCAGGTGTTTCTGCAGACATGATAAAGTGGTAATACTTGGTTATCTTCTTCAAAAGTTTAAAATATTGTGATAAGATATTTCTCCACTGGTAGAATGTGACAGGATTTAAATCATTGTTGACCAACTGTGCGGTGTTATGGCCTTTCTTTGATGACTGACACACTGTGTCAGCAATATCATGTATTATTAAAGGTCTCAGCATTCACCCTCCTCCACAGATTCTTCTAAATTCAAAAGTGCAAGTCAGATTCAAGCTTTGCATGGTCTGTGATCATTGTTGAATATTCAATCGATCTGTGATATCCTGTAACAAATAAGTAAAACATATTATTTTAAATAATTAACCTAGGAGTCTCTTTATTTAATAAAAGCAGGGTTATCACTATTTGATAATAGATGATTCTTTAATTTCTTACAACCAATGCTCTGAAATATTAATAAACAGACTGACAACAGCGTGCTGTCAGTATATAAAATGTACTCTTACTTCGTTTGTAGATTTTGATTACTGCAAATAGGATGTTCTAAAAAACATTTTTTGCATTTATTGGGTTAACCCTTAACCTGCTAAATCTGTAAAATTGACTACTCCATCTTTAAATTGAGACAGTACCATTTATAGCTTATAGGGGGTTCTCATAGAAATTTTGCAAAGTATCAAACACTGCAGATCATGATCAGACTGCACAGATGTGCAGGTTGATCTTGATCTGCATTGGTTGCAAAGACAGACATAGCTGCCGCATGTAGCCTAAGGGTTAAAAGTATACACTGTTTTAACAGCTATCAAAAATGGTTGTTACCTAGTAAAAGTCTCCACAGACTGTACCACAGCAAGATGTTATTTCTATTCTAGCTAGCAACATTGTCAAAACGGAATACCAATACAGGTAGTGATGTACCATGCTCACAAATTGTCTGTCCCTTAACCAACTGAGTTGCTTCATAAACAAGAGGAAACACTTGCATTCCTGAAAAAAAGATTTGAAAGTCTTTGGTAAAAGTATCTGTTATCTTCATGTATCTCAGGAACCTTTACAGTCTTCATTCTAATCTATATTCTTGGTACAATAAAACTGGTAAAAAACTCAATCACATCACAATGTCTAAGTCAAGAATGGGTTAATTAAATTTGAAAATAATCACATTACAATTAAACTAAATTACAATTAATTGATTTACTTTGAATACTAAATTACAATTCCTATTATTTAGAACTATATTCTACAAGTTAATGAGATATCAACATATACACATGTACACGTTGTGTTAAGCATTCAAATCATCCATGTACTTATTGAGTGCCACAGACTTTTCTCAGGCTAATAGCCAATGTAATGAAGACTTCAGTGTTGTTATATTTTCTGGTCCTTCGGGATCATTGATTTCAACTCATTGAGATTTGAAGATTGAATACTGCTTAAGCCGGTGCTAGGGGGCGTGGGCAGTGTTGCATTTTCCATTACTGCTCATGAACAGACTCAATCAAACCGAGTCTGCAATTTTCACTGTTTGCCTTGTTCTCGGTGCTTCCGAGGGATCTACTTTCCAGATTTTATTTACACCAACTGATCCTCCTCAAAACCAAATTGTTGAAATTAAATCTCAATAATGCCAGTTTTGTCAGTTTAAGCCATTTAATAGTCATAGTACATACATTGTACAAATCATTAGTGCAGAAGTAGACTTATTTTGAATTGACTCCAACAAAACCTAGACAGAGGTATAAATAAATAATATATTGCATTAAAATTTTAATAAGAGCCATTAGCTGCATGTTACTTACCTGATTCCTCAAAGCACATCCAAAATATGTTACATTTTCTTGGGATCTTAAAGTAAACAGACCAATTCCCTGGCTATTGTAGGGTATATAAACCAGCTGTATAGTGGAATGAACCATCAAAGGAACAAGGAATATCATCTGAAAGAAGATACATTACATGTGCTGTAAACATCACTAAAATCAAAAATTTCATGAATACTAAATTAATAATGTGATTGTGAAAGGTTTCATTAACTTACCACAAAATACTATAAAAGTTATTATACTATGAATCTATTTTTTACAGGATCATAAATTGTTTTACACACAGCAAGGCTCAAAAATATCAAAATTAAAAAGATTTTCATTATATGGCATAAATTCCCACTATCCAAAAAAAAAAAAATCATCCTGTTACAAAACATTCTGAATCAACAATAATAGAAAAAGAGAGTAGTCATCAGACAGAAATAACATGACTTATGAGACCCACAGCAAAAACAGTTACCATTTTATAAATGGAAGTTTCTAGACATCCGGTAACCAGAAACCTAGCCGGTGTTCTAGCCAACCGGTAACAGCTCGCCTAGCCTATCCAAATTTCTATCCTATAGGGGTTTTCAAGGTGTCCGGTAATCAATTTCAAAATATTGTATACGCCTTGCAAGTGAATATTCAAACCTATGCTAAAAATGATACAATAAATTTATTTCCTTATAGTATTCATATATAAAAAGATCGCCGAACAGCTAGAAAAACATTCGCGGAGAGGCTAGTCGTATTGTTGCCGGACAGCTAGAATGCAGGGTAGGCATCCGGTTACCGGACATCTGCATATTTCCTTTCAAAATACCTTGGCTACTACTTGAGAGGGGACTTTTTCGAGAAATGACGTGACAGTGGCAGGCATCTATAAGTCTGCATCAAATTTATTAATTATCATTGCTACATGTATATTGTATTTTCCATAATAATGCTTACTATGGACAATGAACTAATTTGATGAATCCTGGTCACCTCGAGTAAGAAGCTGCCTGCCTCAATAATCTTTGTGATAACCCAACTGGCCATTTTATATTAAATACACAGGCATAGTGAAATCATCTGTGTTTAGTGGCCACAAGATAAATTTCATAAATTTCCCGCGGTATGTTTTGGATTCACTTCCGGGTAAAAAAATCTGACTTATTTCAGTGAAAGTTTCAAATATATTAGAGAACTTTATTAACAAGTGTTTTTAAACGGTACTTACCAAATCAGTAAACAGTATTACAAGTCTCAGATCCCTTCATCGTTGAACAAAAGGTAGTTAAACAAAAGTAAACTTCACATGCTTCCCTGTTTTACTGTTAAAATCCGAAACCGGAAACATAGCGAAGGGGAAACAACTGATTTTCAACGAAATATTTTGCCTCAGGTGTAATACCACTATTTTTTTACAGGTCTGATGTCTAAATATTCTTTCTGTAGTAGGCTGTCATCAATCATGTAACAAGCAGTCGTACTTTAACGGTCAAACTTTTGCTAATTAAAACATGTGTAAAAAAGCTGCGCGCGTAAACTTGGCGCAACTTTAAACGTCGTTTCTCGATATTACGTCATGCCGCATCTGGACCGATTTTCAAAGACGACGATATTATCTATACGTTGTAGAATAAGTGAGTTGAGATGATCTTTTAAAAGTTATTTTGTTTATTTTAGGGTATTCAAGAATTCTACAAAGATATTATTAGCCAGACAAATTACAACGTAAAAATGCAAGACTTTATAAAGACAACGAAAGTTTAAAACAAAATATATCAGAATAACAACAATTGAAAGACTTCAAGAAGAGAATGTCCAAAGTCATTCAACCGTAGGATTGTTATACAATCATACGCATGGTTGAATATCATAATACTCTCATGTTGTTAGAATCATTCAACCGTAGGATTCTTATACAATCATACGCATGGTTGAATATCATAATACTCTCATGTTGTTAGAATCATTCAACCGTAGGATTGTACCACAATCACACACATGACTGAATGTTATGATATGTTCATGTTGTTAGAATCACTCAACCGTAGGATTGCTATATAATCATACGCATGGCTGAAGATCTCTAGCGGTGTTAGTTATGTGTAAAATAAGAAATGATTGTTTGTTCATTTTGTTTTACATTGTTAACTTTTAGTATTTTATACAATAAATCATATATTTTTATGTCGTTTTGTAACATTTTAATGAAAAATAAACAATAGTAACCGCATAATACACTTGTTTTGTCTTGATATTGTATGTTATTGTATTTTACATCCGGGATGTAATTTATTACTTCTTTTGGTGGTGGTAAACCGAATGGGTCAAAGTATATTTCATTTACATAACAAACCTAATGTGTTCCAGGCCCAACAGAATCATCTAAATTGATTATTCCACATTCGACCTTTGGTCCTTTTGTTTTTGGTAAATTATTTCTACTAAATACACCCCTAAAGTTTTTAATTTTCAATTGTTTTACCCATTGTTCAATTTCAAAGTTAGAAATTGGTTTGTTTATAAATGGTTTTATTTACAATAGGAATTCGTCTGTAAGGTCTTCGTTGAGAATCAATCTGTATACCTTGTCCACTAAGAAGGGATGTAATCAAAGGTATCCCGAGACTAGCAAAAACAGTACCAATAAAACCGCCATCTTGGTTTTGTTTTTGTGTTAGTTTTATTACACCAGTTTCTCTTAATTATTTTCTTTGATTAGGTGTAAGATATGGTGATATCATATTTCTTTTATCATTAGCCATCGAAATCATACCATTTTCCAAGTATTTTACTAACACCAGTACTGGCAAGATCGGAGAGGGCTCCGATGCCTAACGGTCCTAATATTTTTTGAGCTATTTTTGCAGCTACTATTCGACCTAATAAACCAGACTAAGCTCCTGAAAATCCGCCATTTTGACCTTGACTGACCATTTGTTGTTTTTTTTTTTGAAATTGTAATTTCTAATCCCTTCTTATTCCTAATAGACTTTCAATTTAATTAATCTGTGTTTTTGTAAAGGAAAGTTTCCACGCAATTGTTCATATTTCAATCTAAAAGTATATGGGATTTTATTATTATAGGCTTTTGCTAAAAAAGATTTCTGTCCATCTGTTAAATTAACTTTATATTCAATATAATTTGATGTCATTATATTTTATATATATTTTATTTAAACAATAACAAGTTCATTTCCAATAGTATTTATTTTAACTGTTTCTTCATACAATACAATTGCGTAAATACGGATATTAGCTCCTGGTTGAACATTTAATTTAGCTGTTAATGTAATATGCTTAGGATCTGCTGTTGTTCCTTCTTTTTTAAATTCTAAGTTAAAATGAACAAATCCAAACAAATCTATAAAATTTGACGTATTTAAGAGACTTCCCGTAGTTTTATTAATTTGTTTATGAAAATAATTAAGAACATCATCATAAATTCTTGATATACTTGTATATTCCATTCGGGATAAAAAAAAACAAAAAAACAACACCATTACCAACTTCAAGACGGCAAGATTCCAGCCTACAATCATTATCTGCTGTATTAGGTTTAAATGTATCTAATAAATGTGGGTTATGTTCTTGTGAATTACTTTTATCAGGTCGTTGTAAATAAACAAACACATGATCGGGTTTTGTTACACCGGCTGTTAATCTAAAAGTTTGTCTGTTGTGTATCTGTTGATTGTGTTATCATTTCCCGGAGGTATTTCCACATTGTTGCTTTCATATATCTTTCAGAAATTAAATTAAGTCCATATGGATTAAAAATTAAACGTGGAACCCACAAAATTAATTTAATTACAATTACCCTACCTGCATCAGCAGCATTAGCTCTGTAAATTCATCATCATTTGTTAATTGAAGCGTTATTTGGATTTGACTTGGGGGTAACATGTTTTGTTCCAAACCCTGAAAAAATGAATAATTATTTAACGGAATGTTAGCATTTACATTATTACCACCCTGGATTAATCCCTTTCTAACAGCAAAACCTTTATTATATTCAGCTTGGGCAGGCCTGATTTCAGTGCTAGCGCTAGTATCTAAATAAATAAATTCATTTGTTCCAGTTGATTCTGCATAATCCTTAGATAGTTCAACTATTTTTTTTACATTTATTACCTTGTATAAATTATTACAATCATAGACAATTTTTCCATTTTGTTTAACTATTAGCTGATCAATTTTTGAAGCTGCATTATTAATTAAAGCAATTTGATCTCCACCACCATAATTATTACCATTAGCAAGTTTATTAACTTTAAAACTTACTTCAAAATAACCATTAAACCAATCAAAATATGAACTTCTATCATTAATTGTAAAATGATATCCACTTTTTTGTTGTTTAAAATTATTTCCCAAGACGGATATTAAAGGTGTATCTAATTGAATAGGAGTTAGTTCGTATATTTCACAATACTGTTTTATTCTAAACATATATATTATATATATTTTTTTTCTATAAATTAATTTGTTAATACGTCGCCTTCCAGATCCTGACAATATTTTATTTATTCTTATATTAATATCCTCCTTATTATTTGAATTTGTTTTTTTGTAATTCCTTAGCAATTAAATTACCAACAGCTGGTGTTACAGGTTTTTTAAAACTTATAATTTTTTCTGTAATTTTATTAGCAGCTAAATTCCATAAATCTATAACATTTTTACTCTGTTTGACTCTTTTGTAAATAGATAAGCTCTTGTTAAATCTCCAGTGCTTAAAGCATAGATAATATCACTAAAATTACCATCAACAAGTGAATTATCAATAGGATCACAATGAATGTAAATTGTATCCACAGAGTTAGTTATATTTGGTGTTATAGTTCCCCATTCGGTATTTCTCAAAGCTTTTTTTCTCAAATCCAAGCAATGTATGAAAATTTGATATTCTTAAATCCAATTTAAAGTTATCTTGAATTGAAATTAGGATTTTAAAACTACTTAAATCAAATTCCAAACTAATTGGAGCAATGTTTGTTTTATCAAATTCTTCAAAATCACCATTGGTTATTAATGTTTCTTTGATGTAATTATTGATGTCCGTATAACTGTAAGAACAATTTGTAAATATGATATCTTTCCATTCTTTACCATTATTATAACGAATTCTTTTATTATAGTATTCATCACTAATATTATTCCAAGAGTAAGTCATTGTGTTAATAATATCCAAAACCAACGACATAAGTTTTATTTTTGTCTAAAATTAAAGGACAACTAAATCTGACTGTAAAATCGCTTGGAGTATTTTTATTATCGTTTTAAACTGCTTCAGAACTTTTTTTTTTTTTTTTTTGTTCCATTTATATTCAAGAAAAATATTTTTTTATATAACATTTCATGTTGTTCTGGTAACAATTTATTTATTTTGAAAAGTTTCATCAATTATGCTAATACCTTCATTTTTTAGTTCTTCATTATTATTTCCAGCTTCAATATTACCACAAATAAGCTCTAAGTTATTAACCAGTTCTTCTGGATTACATGGACAAACGTCATAACCTTGGCACCTAATTACTTTTTTTAATTTCATGGATCTTTTATTGATAGGTGAACCTGATTTTTCTGTTAATTCTTTAAATATTTTCCTAGAAAGTATTGAATGTTTTTATTATTGTTATATCTTTTATTAATTAAATCAATCAAATCATCATCTACCTTAACGTTAATTACTTCTTTTTCAGTTGTTCGATCCTTTGCAATCAATTTGTTTTGGCCATAAAGTTTATTAAGATCAATTAATAAATTACCATATTGTCCATTTGGTGAAGCTTTATATGGATTCAGAACCTTTGGTTTTTTAAGAAAACTTTATTTTGATTGTGATGTTTTATTCCCTTTCCCGAATTTTTTGTCACATACTTTCTCAGATCTGTAACCATTTCTCTATACTTTTTTATTTTTCTTCTCGGCTATAATTGCTTCCTTTTGCTTCAGCTCGAGTTTTGTGGGGTTTTTCTTTCTGGTTATTGCGCTAGAATCCTGACCCAAATTTAATATATCATTTGATAAATTTTTAATAATATCATCTAAGTCTTCCTCAGTTATTTTTTAGAGCGATTTAAGTTAAACAAATCTTTTGGTATGTAATATCTTTCTATATCTAAAAGTTCCTAATCAACAGGTTTATTAAAATTAACTTCAACTTCTTTCGGTATTGCCTCCAATTCTTCAGGAAATTCTTTAGCTTCTTTATACTCATCCACATTTCAATGTTCTAATTCTTTAATTATTTCTTTAGATAACCATTTAATAGATCCATCTTCCGTTTCTATTGGCACATAGTTTTCTATAATATATATAATTTACTAATCTCTTGTTTTGTCATTATTTTTTCTGGTGATAAAGGTTTATTCTCATCTTTTCTCTTCCGTAATCTTCTAATTTCTTAAATTCATCTTCAGGTATCCGTTCAACAGGTTCATCTCCCAATCTACTGGTATATATTCTTGTTGTATTTTGGATTTTTCTTCTTCTTGCATTCCTTCAGTTAATTCAGTAATACCTTGTACTAAATCTGCTGAAATACTTTTTTGGAATTAATGCTGATTGTTTTTCAATTTCAGGTAATGCGTTTAGTTGTCTTGATAATTTTTCTTTTTGACTTTCTATTTCTTCTGTAATCGGTTTATAAATTTCACTATACATTTCTCGACCAGTAGATTTTCTTATTTTTTCTCTCATTATTTTTTCTCTTTTAGCTCTTACTTTTTATTCAACTAGGTTGTTTATTTCTCTCATTTCTTCAAGTTTTGCAAGCATTTATATAATAATGTAAGATAATGTAAGATAATGTAAAATAATGTAAGATAATGTAATATTATTATATAATGGAAATTCCAAATTATGACACAAAAAGTGATAAATCTAATAACTTTAAGCAATTTTATCCTTTTATGCCATATTCATGTTTTTGAATGTTAATATGTGGGTCTTCCGGATCAGGAAAAACAAATACATTAATGCATATGCTACGAAAACCTCTTATATATTATGATAAATTATACCTGTATGCTAAAAACCTAGAACAATCTAAATATCAGGATTTAATTAACCACTTAAATAAAATTGCAAAAAGAATTAAAGTAGATCCAAATGAAATACTTGGATATTCTAATAATGAAATAATTGATGTTAATGATCTTGAATCAGAAAAAAACAAAAAGTAGTACTATTTGATGATTTTATATGTGAAGAAAAAAGTTTCAAAACTAAATAACAAAATACTTTATTCAAGGACGTCACAAAAACTGTTCTGTTATTTATTTAAGTCAGACTTACTATAAAACACCGAAAGATATTCGAATTAACTGTTCACATTATATTTTGTTTGAAAGTCCAGGTAAAAAGGAAAATAATATGATTTGTAATGAACAGAATATAGATTACGATTCTTTTGCTAATGCAACAAAACAAAAATATGATTTTTTATATGTTGACAAACCAAGGAAGTTTTTAAGAAAAAACTTTACCGGAATTATATAGATGGGAGTTTTTAATGATGTAAAACAAATAAGTGAACCCGACAGCAGAAGTAAAGTTAAATTTGATACTGATTTAAGTGATTATGCCACTAGAAAACAATTCAAAAAGCTTAAAAAGGACATGGACTCGTATCTTCATAAAAATAAGGAACTTGATAACACAATGAACAGACCGTTAGATATGGGAGGTAATGGAATAATTAATTTAGGAAATCCAGATAAACCCGGTGATGCAGTTACAAGACAAAATGTAATAGAAGACTATAATCTTGAAGACATCAAAAGTATAAAACAAACATTAGAAACAGAAGTAAAAATATTGAAGAATAAACAAAAGACTTAAAAAACAATGAAAACGTAAAATTTGATTTTTTTAAAAAGAGGATTCTACACCAATAATCCTCTTTTAAAGAGGCAAATTTAGCTTTTTATGTCGCTTTTTTCTCCTTTTTTCACACAGAATGTGGAAATTTCTACGACAATATGTAAAATATCACAACGCTTTTATTCATTTCTTTACATCCCTTTTTTGCAAATGTGGAAATTTCCACACTACAAATACGCTTAGGAATACCCATTTTAATGTTAATAAAATAACAACAAATATAGTTGGCATATAGATACATATTTATTGAGGGAATAAAAGAAGTAATAACAAACATTGTGGAAATTTCCACACCTCGTCGAATGCATAATATAACGGGGTAAAATTTCAAAATATCAACACATGGTAATTTCAACATTACTTGGCTTAATCTTGGTGTGGAAATTTCCACGTCAACCCATTATTCTTTAAAATATGAAACATAACAATGTTGAAAATCAATCTGTAGATCTACTAAGAAACCTGATCACTCGATTCAGTGTGGAAATTTCCACAATATTGTCTAAATGTTTTCAAACAGTAATCTTTGGCGAAATATTACAAGCAGTAAAGAACACTATGGAAATTTCCACACCTCGTAAATGCACAATAAAATAGGGTAAAATTTCAAAATATCAAAACATGGTAGTTTCAAAAATTACCCTTTATAAACATCTGTAGCAATCTTGGTGTGGAAATTTCCACGTTAACCCATTATTCCGTAAAATATTAAACATAACAATGTTCAAATCAATTTATACTAAGAAATGTTATCACTTGTACAAGTGTGGAAATTTCCACAATACATATATTGTCTAAATGTTTCTGTCATAAACGTGGAAATTTCCACATTTTCAAAGTCATATTTGGCGGAATATAATAAGCAATGAAGAGCATTGTGGAAATTTCCACACCTCGTAAAATACGTAATATCAAGTGTAAAATTTCAAAACATGACAGCTTCAAAAGTAACTCTTTACAAACATCTGAAACAATCTTGGTGTGGAAATTTCCACAATATTATACATAAATTGTCTAAAGGTTTCTTTCATAAACGTGGAAATTTCCACGTTTTCAAAGAATCGTTTTAGCGGAATATAACAAGCAACATGGTAGTTTTAAAAATTAACCTTTAAAATCATTTGTAACAATCTTGGTGTGGAAATTTCCACACCAACCAAAATTACAATAAGAAATGTTATCACTTGTACAAGTGTGGAAATTACCACAATACATATATTGTCTAAATGTTTCTGTCATAAACGTGGAAATTTCCACATTTTCAAAGTCATATTTGGCGGAATATAAGCAATGAAGAGCATTGTGGAAATTTCCACACCTCGTAAAATACGTAATAAAAAAGTGTAAAATTTCAAACCATGGCAGCTTCAATAGTAACCCTTTACAAACATCTGAAACAATCTTGGTGTGGAAATTTCCACAATACATAAATTGTCTAAAGGTTTCTTTCATAAACGTGGCAATTTCCACGTTTTCAAAGAATCGTTTTAGCGGAATATAACAAGCAACATGGTAGTTTTAAAAATTAACCTTTAAAATCATTTGTAACAATCTTGGTGTGGAAATTTCCACACCAACCAAAATTACAATAAGAAATGTTTTCACTTGTACAAGTGTGGAAATTACCACAATACATATATTGTTGTCTTTATATTTCTGTAGCAAATTTCTTTACACTTGAACCTGTATTTGCATGTAAAATGTTTTGGCCAATTATGAAAGTTATAAAATTAGATATCAATAGTAACAATATAGGGAAGTTAAACCTTAATTCTATATAACTGAAGCCCAAACAAAACTCGTTATTAGGAAGAGATCAAAATACACCTAAAAATCGGATGTAACATACATGTTATACCACAGAAAAGTGGTTTTGGGGACCTTGACCTTAGATCTAGTCCTTGCCCATGACACTCTGTCTCATGAATATACATCAAAATCCCTCCATGCATGAAGAAGAAATATAATAGACAAAGTTTCTGGAAACACAGGGCAGTAACTCTGGAACTCATTGTGGGATATGGTTGGTTCAAGAAAGGAGCCTTGATCTTATGGTGATACAACTTGTGAGCAAGATTGGTTAACAAGAGGACCATGATGGTCCTGAATCGCTCACCTCTTCCCACATGACGCAGTTTTGAGTATGACGTTGTTTTTTCTATTATTTGACATAGTGACCTAGTTTTTGAGTTCATGTGACCCAGTTTTGAACCTGTCCTAGATATTATCAAGATAAAAATTCTGACCAATTTTCATGAAGATCCATTGAAAAATATGGTCTCTGGCGAGGTCACAAGGTTTTTCTATTATTTGACCTATTGACCTAGTTTTCGAAGGTACGTGACCCTGTTTTGAATTTACCTAGATATTATCAAGGTGAACATTCTCACTAATTTTCAAGAAGATCTCATGAAAAATATGGCCTCTAGAGAGGTCACAAGGTTTTTCTATTTTTATACCTGCTGGCCTATATTTTGACCGCACGTGACCCAGTTTCGAAACTGACCTAGATATCATCAAGGTGAACATTCAGATCAATTTTCATGAAGATCCATTGAAAAATATGGCCTCTGGAGAGGTCAAAAGATTTTAATAATTTTAGACCTACTGACCTAGTTTTTGACAGCAGTTGACCCAGTTTCGAACTTGACCTAGATATCATCAAGATGAACATACAGACAATTTTCATACAGATCCCATGAAAAGTATGGCCTTTAGAGAGGTCACAAGGTTTTATATTATTTTACCTACTGACCTAGTTTTTTAAGGCACGTGACCCAGTTTCAAACTTGACCTAGATATCATCAAGGTTAACATTCTGACCAATTTTCAAGAAGATCCATTCAAGGGTATGGCCTCTAGAGAGGTCACAAGGTTTTTCTATTTCAAGACCTACTGACCTAGTTTTTGATCGCAGTTGACCCAGTTCAAACTTGACCTATATATCATCAAGATAAACATTCAGACCAACTTTCATACAGATCCCATGAAAAATATGGCCTCTAGAGAGGTCACAGTGTTTTTTCATTATTTGACCTACTGACCTACTTTTTGACGGCACGTGACCCACTTTCGAACTTGACCTAGATATCATCAAGATGAACACTCTGAACAATTTTTATGAAGATCCATTAAAAAGTATGGCCTCTAGAGAAGTCATAGTGTTTTTCTATTTTTAGATCTACTGACCTAGTTTTTGATCGCATATGACCCTGTTTCGAACTTGACTTAGATATCATCAAGATGAACATTCAGACCAACTTTCATACAGATCCCATGAAAAATATGGCCTCTAGAGAGGTCACAAGGTTTTTCTATTATTTGACCTATTGACCTAGTTTTTGATGGCACGTGACCCACTTTCAAATTTGACCTGGATATCATCAAGATGAACATTCAGACCAATTTTCATGAAGATCTCATGAAATATATGGCCTCTAGAGAGGTCACAAAGTTTTTCTATTATTTGACCTACTGACCTAGATTTTGATGGCACGTGACCGATCTGCAAACTTGTCCTAGACATCATTAAGGTGAACATTCTGACCAATTTTCATGAAGATCTCATGAAATATATGGCCTCTAAAGAGGTCACAAAGTTTTTCTATTTTTAGACCTACTGACCTAGTTTTTGACCGCACGTGACCCAGTTTCAAACTTGACCTAGATATCATCAAGATGAACATTCAGACTGACTTTCATACAGATCCCATGAAAAATATGGCCTCTAGAGAGGTCACAATGTTTTTCTATTATTTGACCTACTGACCTAGTTTTTGATGGCACGTGACCCAGATTCGAACTTGACCTAGATGTCATCAAGGTGAACGTTCTGACCAATTTTCATGAAGATCTTATGAAATATATGGCCTCCAGAGAGGTCCACACCAACAATGTGACAAATATTTTTAGAGAGAAAATGTTGAAATTTCCATGCTTTGATATTTACCCTATCTTATTACGTATTTTACGAGGTGTAGAAATGTCCACGTTTATGACAGAAATATGTAGACAATATATGTATTGTGGAAATTTCCACACTTGTACAAGTGAAAATATTTCTTATTTTAATTTGGGTTCGTGTGGAAATTTCCACACCAAGATTGTTACAAATGTTTGTAAAGGGTAACTTTTGAAACTACCATGTTTTGAAATTTTACTCTATTTTATTATGTATTTTATGAGGTGTGGAAATTTCCACAATGCTCTTCATTGCTTATTATATTCCGCCAAATATGACCTTGAAAACGTGGAAATTTCCACGTTTATGACAGAAACATTTAGACAATATATGTATTGTGGAAATTTCCACACTTGTACAAGTGATAACATTTCTTAGTATAAATTGATTTGAACATTGTTATGTTTAATATTTTACGGAATAATGGGTTAACGTGGAAATTTCCACACCAAGATTGCTACAGATGTCTATGAAGGGTAAATTTTGAAACTACCATGTTTTGATATTTTGAAATTTTACCCTATTTTATTGTGCATTTACGGGGTCTGGAAATTTCCACAATGTTCTTTACTGCTTGTAATATTTCGCCAAAGATTACTGTTTGAAAACATTTAGACAATATATTTATTGTGGAAATTTCCACACTGACTCGAGTGATCAGATTTCTTAATAGATCTATAGATTGATATTCATCATTGTTATGTTTTATATTTTACAGAATAATGGGTTGACGTGGAAATTTCCACACCAAGATTAAGCCAAGTAATGTTGAAATTACCATGTGTTGATATTTTGAAATTTTACCCCGTTATATTATGCATTCGACGAGGTGTGGAAATTTCCACAATGTTTGTTATTACTTCTTTCCCTCAATAAATATGTATCTATATGCCAACTATATTTGTTGTTATTTTATTAACATTAAAATGGGTATTCCTTAGCATATTTGTGGTGAGGAAATTTCCACATTCGCAAAAAAAGATGAAAAGAAATGAATAAAAGCGTTGTGATATTTTACATATTGTCGTAGAAATTTCCACATTCTGTGTGAAAAAAGGAGAAAAAAGAGACATAAAAAGCTAATTTTGCCTCTTTAAAAGAGGATTATTGGTGTAGAATCCTCTTTTTAAAAAAATCAAATTGTAATTTTTCAGTTACAAGGTAAAACTGAAAAAGAAGTGAAAGCTATGGTTGATTCTATTAAAGAAGAGAAATCGGATTTGACAGATAGTCAGATAAAAGACACTGCGAAAAAAGAGTTAATATACGGGAGTGTACGGGATCCCGTATATTACCCGTATACGGGAAGAAATACGGGAAAACTAAAATACGGGCGTGTACGGGGCTTGTATATTTAAAAGTCCGTATACTAATAAAATACGGATTTCCGTATACTATGAAATACGGAATTCTTAGTATACGATACCCCGTATATTATTGAAATACGGGAAATTCTAAAAAGGGTTATTCTGATCGTATACAACACCGTATATTCCCGTATATGTCTGGTGTACGGGAATATATAAATCCGTATATTACGAAAATACGGGACGTATATTTCCCGTATATGTTTCATATACAACCCCGTATATTTCCGTATATTCTGGATATACGGGATATGTATAGTTGTATATTTCGAAAATACAGGGATTAAATTTCCCGTATATTCTTCGTATACAACTCCGTATATTTCCCGTATATGCCGGAAATACGGTATTTAAATAATTTGTATATTTCGAAAATACGGGACGTATATGTTCCGTATATGCTTGGTATACAACTCCGTATTATTCCCGTATATGCCAGAAATACGGGATTTAAATAATTTGTATATTTTGAAAATACGGGACGTATATTTCCCGTATATTCTTTGTATACAACTCCGTATATTTCCCGTATATTCTGGATATACGGGATATGTATAGTTTGTATATTTCAAAAATACAGGGATTAAATTTCCCGTATATTCTTCGTATACAATTCCGTATATTTTCTGTATATGCCGGAAATACGGGATTTAAATAATTTGTATATTTCGAAAATACGGGACGTATATGTTCCGTATATGCTTGGTATACAACTCCGTATATGTCCCGTATATGCCGGAAATACGGGATTTAAATAATTTATATATTTAAAAAATACGGGATGCAATCAATATGTGTAGCGAAAATTATATTCTCCGGCCATTTCAAAGGTCAAACGTTTTGCATGTTTTCGAACTTGTACTTTGCCGTATGAAAATCAACGACATTGATTAATTCATCCTTCCTTCCATGTTTCGATCTTTCTACAATGTACAATATATATTCCTTCGTGTTTTCATAATTTCTACATTCAGTGTATACAGACAAAGAATCCAGTCCCGATATTCACTAAATTTTTCATTCATAATCTTTATTAGACTGAAAACGTTTGTCACGGGGTACCGAAGGTAAACTGCGTTAATTATAAAGCTTTATTTAAACGGGTCGTACAAATTCCTCCGTGGTGTGCTGGTGAAGATGTTTAGGGGCTTTATATTGCCTAGGCAACTCATAAATATCTTTTGCTTTGTTTAACATTCTTTTAATAAAAAAGTGTGCAAAGAATAGCTTGTTCTAATGTTCATAAGATGACCAATTTTCATTTTTAAAGAAAGATCATATTAGCTAAAATCTGGTGTCAAGGCCCTTTAATATTGATAGAAGAAGATGGGTTTCTTGTAGTAAACTCATTCAAATGGAAAATCAAGGCATGGAATAATTCATTTTTGTTCTTGTGCGTCCAAAATTGAAAAATAAACATTCGCGGACCATCGCAAATATAAAATCAAAGACCTCAAATAATTCATCCTTTCTTCTTGTATCTTGCATGTATTTCTTCTTCTTCTTTTTCAATACAAGCAATTAGGATTGATTAAGCTATCAATTTCTTTCCTCGTCGATACTAATGAAAAATCATTATGAATGATAAGCCATGCAATCAATATATGTAGTGATTATATTATCCGGCAATTTCAAAGGTCAAACGTTTTGCATGTTTTTGAATGAATGAATGAATTAATTAATGAATAGATGTATAGCACTAATATCTCACGAACTGATAAAAACATTCGCGGGCTAAAAACAGGAATAAAATCTAAGACATGAATAAATCCATCATTTCTTCTTGCGCGTTTCCGAATTACATTCAATCTAAATATCCGATTGAGAAAAAAAATCATTCATCCTTATTTATTTGTAGTGATAAACACATTCGTGTATCATCGCCGTTGTAAAAATTAAATGCGTTCATCAATTACTCTTTTTGCTGCACATTTCCAACGCTCATGTATACAATGCAAATAATTACTAGTATAGAAAAAAATAATCAACTAATCCATCCCTGTTTTATTCAGTAATAATATAAGACCTTACGTAGAATATAACACCAAAGACGTGTGTTGATACTTTACTTATGAAATTGATTCCTCCGTGCAATATTTTATCACGAGCTGGCACCTGGGTAGCCCAACCGGCCTCCCGTAAGCCAGCTTGATGGTTTCCTCGCATGGAGAATTCAACACCCCGAATGAGGCTCAGACCCATATCGGTGAGGGGCAAGTTGTTTGAAGTCAGCGATCTAAACCACTCGGCCACTGAGGCCCCATTCAGCTAGGTCGGACCCTTAAACCAACGTGTAGATAACATGGCATTTTGATTATTATGAAAGTACATAATAGGAGAGATCGTGTTTGTATACAAATTCTATTTTTAGAACTGATAAGACAGTGATCGGGTGGGCAGAAGCCGACCGTCCATGTTTTTTGTAAACAGTGATGTTTTTCTAACGGTCTAAACTTTCTTAAAACACAAATTACATAAATAATTTTTTGATCAATGGAAAGGTTATAAAACAAGCAATTTATTGATTACTTTTAATTGTTATTTCGAAATAAAATGGATTAATTATGAACGCTTAACTTACACTGTTTTTCTAAAGGTTGTGAAAATCACTACGCCGCTTTTAAAATTATATGTCATTTAAAACGGTTATTCATTGAAAAAAGATATTTGGATACAAAAATATGAAGATTGTTAGTATTTCAAATCTTTTTGAATTTTGAAAATCCATAAATGAGCAAAAAAGTTATTAAAAATTAAAAATTCTGATTCAATACGCAAACGGTGTTAAAATCATTTGTTTTGCCAACCACCAGATAAACAGATGTTAACGCGTGACGTCACGGCGATCTCTCCTATTAACCGTAGTCATTCTGTTTAGTTCAATTCAGAGAGCTATAAAATGTATTTTATACTTCTTTGTTTAATTTTAGCTGTTACTTATGAACTATTAAGTGAAATATGTGTTCATATTTTAAAAATTATTCCGCGGATGCTTCTATGTATACTACGGTTGCATAGCGGGGACATAGGAAACATTTTATTTATCACGTGCGCATGTGTTAGCTACCACGTGCGAACGTGTTAGCTAACACAAGCGAACGTGATAGCTAACAAGTGCGAACATGTCCCCTCTATGCTACCGTATTATACACTGTTCCAAGTTATTTCTCGTGGTTGTAGTTTCCGTTGGTAGTGACCTGGCACTCATGAATATTTCGTATATTTCCGTCCAAAGTGAAATCGGCTGTTGATGTGTTTGGTCCTCGGAGTTGGGCTAGGTTAGGTTTATGGAGGTCGATTTTTTTGAAAGTTGTTAAAACTGGATGATTTGGTTTTGTTTTGCCTTTGTGATTAAACTATAATCACATTAATGATGTACCGTTGGCTTTACTTGAGGACGAGTATCGACTGGCGTTTTGTTTTTCTCATAACACGTGCTAATGGGCACTACGTCAAAATCACTGGCATTCACCTACAGTCTTAAAACTTTTCCAAAACGAAATCGGCTTTTGGGGTGTCTGGTCCTTGGTGTATGGCTAGGAAAAGTTAGGTGAGGTTAGGGTTAGGGCTTTTAGTATTTTTGGAAGTTGAATGGTGTGTTGTTTTTACACAGTATGAGGGTTACTGCACAGCATTGGGCAAATTACTGTGACAATCGATCTTGTTCGTTGACATAACAAATCATAGCATAACATAACAAACACATGTTCAAATTTGATTCCGTTTTATTATATACCAACATCAGTTCAGTTTAGTTACGAGTGCCAATAGCTTGATAAATGTCCCCGAAACACGTTGCGTTTCTTCTAGGCGTTTGATAAAACACAAACGGTGGCATGGGCCTGTAATGTTTCTTATGATCGACTTCTCTCATGAACCTGTCCGTTATCCCATTATCGACAAACGACAGTAGAAACGTTGCATTAGCCACAATCCAATATACCCGTTCATTCCTCGCGACAAAGGTTTTGAGTTCATCTCTCCACAGTTGTATGTCATAATAGTCTATCACAAGTATCAAGAATCTAGTATCATATTTCGACAAAGCTATCTCATATGTCACTTCAGGATTCGACAAGTCCATAATGAACAGCACATGTAGATATTCGATGTCGTCGTCTGAAAGAAATCCATACAGTTGTTCTTCCAAATAACTTTGATGACATCTGCTGAGCAACAATGTATGCTCTGTCTCGTTGTAATTCTTATCTTCGTCATCTTCGTTTCTTAGTAGCATATCCAGAGTTCGAGACCTCTGTCTCAGTGTTTCAATGCTGATTATGTTAACTTTCATCTTGCTAAATTGTTGAGAAGAATTGTTTTGCATCTTGACAGTACAATTGCAGTCAGTAGACTGAAGCCCAAGTGTCGATTTCCCCGGTACTGTACCGAAAAATAACTTTTTCAATCATCTGCTTTCTGATTGGTCAATACAAAGTAGGCGTGGTTTAAGCAAACCGTTCTGATTGGTCGAAACATTTTTTGCTAGAAAGAGTGGGCGCAGATGTGGTCTTAGTGTCATTCCGTATCAGACAATCGGTCGGTTCAGCCGCGAATTTTTATAGCTCTGATCATGGAAATGAGCGATCAACAGGTAGTGGAGACATTCATCCAGTACAAGAGGAAGGGACTAGTCAAAAGAGCACATCATCTAATAGAAAACGTTGACAATATTGTGACGTGCATCAACATAGAAGAGGGACGGGATCCATCGAGTTTCAAACAAAATGTGTCTACTATATTCAAACTTAATCTGTACGAAGACGAAATCAAAGAGGCAACAACAGACCAGGACATATCAGACGTAATATCTACAGCAAGATTCGTTTTGCAGTATCAGGATCTGTTGGACGAAATCGGTGAGTGTAGACTTTGAGCTTGATACTAGTATTTTTCACTTCAACAGTAATCAAACAGTCAAAGAAAATCATTTTGATTTGAAATTGCAGAAATGGCTGATTGTCAATAGAATAGAAATGTTAACTGACACATGTTTTTTCTTTTCTATTTCAGTAAACATTGGAAGAAATCGACAGTTGTATCCGACAGATACTATCGTGATAGATGATGACGATCTACCAGATATCATTAGTCCAACTTTGACGCCAACGCCTACATGTAGTTTGAAATCGAAAAGTCCTGTGAAAGGAATCAGAGGACTTCACAAGCGCAAACCGTACGCTAAACCTTCAGCAACGGTTACAAATGCAAGCAGCACCAGCGGTACATTGACCGAAACGGCTTGGGAAAAGAGGGAAAATGAGCTACTGTTGGCTCATCAGAGAGAACTGTCCGAAGCCAAGCAAGAGGCAAGGGACGAACTGATGCTGTGCATCATATGCTTGTCCGCACAGAAAGACCATACACTCGTGCCTTGCGGTCACACATTTTGCGAATATTGTGTCGATCGGATAAAAGCAAATGGCAAGTGCTGCTTCTGCAATGCCAGAATAAGATCGAGCGTAAAAGTGAGACTGACTGACTAAAGTATTAAGCTGATGTTATTCTTTTGCTTCAGTATGATGACAATAAAACAAAAACTACATCTAAATTCGGGTTTAACCACTAGTCCCTAAACTTATCATGATACTATGGCTATATCTATACATCAATATCCTTAATTAAAACTAACGTAGTCAGTAACCAATGCTTGGACACCAGGACAGTTCAAAATACATACATACAGATGCGAATTCAAACTGGAGACTAAAGTAGACAATTGCCCATCAGCTTGAAACACAAATGTGCTCATCCACTTTTGTTAGCAGAATACTAAGCACATAGTCAAAAGTCACTATGATTTCGCTCTTTAGCAATTAGTGACAACATACCTTATGAAAAACCAATTGCAATTATGAGTTAATGCTGGACATTTGTATGCTTTAACCAAAGGACTCGTGTGTACAATATCGCTGTTTTGTCAATAGCAAAAGACGAGCATTTTATACGAATACCTTCAAAAATGATCATTGCTTTTGCCTTACCAGTAATTCAAGTCTATTATGAAATGGTTGGTCTTAATTAGGCATCTATGCTCTTTGGCATGTAAAAATATCGTGTCCAAATTACAAGCAAGAATTAACATTTCGTTTTTCAACAATAAGCTAATCAGACATCGGCCTGAGGTATGAGCCGACGTATTCGTTCAGAATTGCAATATCACATTTATAAAAATGTACAGTACCAAATTTCTTTCGACTCTGCATTTATCCAGACTTGTCACTGGCTTGTCTCGTGACCAAACTGTCATCTGAGAATCCAAAGTGGTATGCATAGAATCTCTAGATCACAGGGCCTCGAAACAAGGTAGCATTAAAAGAAATTTGGGATAGAGTGCCAAAGTAGTGTTTCGAATTTTGAACGATCAGTATCTCTGCCAGACATTGTCATGCTTGTCCCCGAACACTTACCGCAACGCTTGGACGGTAAGGCTATTCTAAGGTGATATCGGGCGTCTCGATAGAGAAGCGTCGCCCATCCCAAAGAACGTGGTACGCACATGTTATATCTGGCAGACAATCGTAGCAATGACGGGCAAACTAATTCCCCGCACCGGCTTCATTGCCTACCAAATGCAGAGTCGGGCCGAAACCAGCATTGACAGTTTACCCGCGCCGATCTATGGAAGTCAATCTGAATGAGAACTTTCGGTTGCCGTTCGGTCCATAGTAATTAGCCTTAGTAATTTTGATTTCGATTGTTTGAAATGAGAAAGAGATTTGTGTTTGCCAAAGATTCGAAATTTCGACAGGACATACACCAGAGTCGGGCTTTCAAGTTTTTTGTACTAGGATGACGTTGCAAGCTTGTCATAAGTAGGCACCCTTTGGCATACAGAGCTGGTGTGTATACCCGATCTAGCAATCTTAGCGGACATAATAAGACCAGATCCTGTCACTAGACGGAGTCACTCCTACTTTTCCAAGCTTGTAACGCCTCGTGATGACCAAAAGCGGTTCCTTATGCTACTGCACATCACCCTACCATAGCATAAAGCTGGTCTAACGACACCTCCATACTTTTGGCTGTCCCGTTTTTGCCTAAACTTAGCCCGACCCTAGCGATATCGGTTGCCGTTCGGTCCATTAGCATTAGTAATTTTGAGTTTTTGTTTTGAAAGAGAACAAGAGAGTATTAGAGTAAGAGAAGAGAGAAAAAGGTTGCATCGCATTGTGTACAGCTGTTACGTGTCAAATAAGCTGTACACTAGATGCAACATTGAATTTTTTCCAATTACAAGCATAAGCTTATGTTTGCCAAAGTTCTGAAATTTTGATGTCACTTATGTTATCATTTAGCAGTGTGAGCAAGCCAAGAGTCGTTTTCTTAAATTAAGCTAAACAAGTAAGGATATGAAAAACGCCCCTTGCCGTACTCCACCACTAATGATAAAAGTGACCAAGTCCTGTGCAGAGAGGAAAAAAACATTTAGTAACAATAAGTTGTGCACAACTTTAGGACTTAACAACTAACATCTAAGACATAACTATCATATCTAAACATCATAACATTATTCTTATACTAAGGTTGCAAACGTCCCGTCGCTCTCGTTTCAAACAACTTGTCATTGCTCCTAACATGCAAAAAAGCTGAAGGAAAAAAATGTGGTTCGTTAATTGGCTATCGCATTTTCTGGCGATCTGCAAAAGCACTGAACGATCAACAGGTGACCATGTCTACCGTCAATATCGGAAAGCAGCATCAACATGATGCAAGGCTCAAACAGTAGACACTCAGACGACCTCGAGAGTAAGTATATCATCTCGAGTGTCATTTCAATCAACTGAGAATTCCAGCTGTGTTAAGCTGGAAAGATATTGGTCGGGATGACGGGGACAGGAGCTCAACCGTCTTTCCATTTTTGGTATATCGAGTCTCCTCGCCCTAACCCAACTACGCCGAACACTGGACATTCTCAATTGATCGAAACCCCGGATCAAGTTCTAGCCGAACCAAGACTTGGCATCGCTACGCCAACGTGCGTTGCCAGTCTTTTGTGTCCTAATCGAAATCCTAATGTGTACAATACGAGAGCGACGCGACTTTGCCAAAGTACTCACCCCAGGCATTCTTCATCTGTCTTGTACTCTTATTACCACGAATAACACTTTTAATCCAAACTTGAACATTTTAACACTAGAAAAATCTTAAACATACTGACGCGGAAACACCTTGAAATTTTGGTGAAATCCGCCCGCCTAACTGAACAACTGAGCTTGTGCAGCCGCTTATAAAGGCTCTGCCTGCCGAAAAATAACAAACTGTGACGTCACGAACGATTTGATTGGCTGATAGCTTTCAACGTGGTTTCGTCCAACGGGACGAGTCTACACTGAAAGTAACTGACCAATCAGCGTCGAGCATTTTTTCCTCAAGTTGCAAGTGGTCACATGACCAATTGTACAGCCGTCGAGAGCGGACGTGTTTTTGCATCGCTCTCGGCTTGGTGTGTGTGACAACGTGGTTTCCATATTGTTTGATCTGGCAGACACAAACATAGTCCTAGGTCCCAAAAGTATGTTCACAATAGTTGAAATGTCCAATGCAAACTTTTTCCTTTAATACTTAAAAAAACACGAGTATGGACCACTTTGTCATGATGGTTGAAATGCCCAAATGCCAACTTCTCCTTAAATACTTAAAAACACGTGTATGTACCATCGGAGGAGTATAATGTTTGACCAAACATGAAATCCTACATATAATATAAAACTATCAAGGTGGACTGTTTTGGAAAATGTGTCCCGTACATACAAGGGCACAATGCTTTGGCATTTCGTATACATCATCATAATGTAATAGGAGAAGTTTCTCCTGCCTTGGACAAAGTCGTATAGTGTCACTGATGCTGTTTGACCGAACATGAAATCCTACATATAATACAAAACTATCAAGGTGGACTGTTTTGGAAAATTTGTCCCTTATATACAAAACACATAATGCTTTGACATTTCTTAGGTATCATCGTTTTGAATTAGGAGAAGTTTCTCCCTACATTGGACACTGATGTTCAACAACGTGTTATGCATTAGTAATTTAGGAGAAAATTCCAACATCATGTTGTTTTGTTTCCCTACTGATCGAAATTTGGAAAAAGTTAGCAACAGGATAGTGAGAAAATGGTAACTATCCTGTGACGCATCGGGACAAAATTCCAACATGTAGTACAGTATGATTTCAATGCCAGATCAAACTTAGAATCACAAGGATCGGTATCATGGATAGACATTCGATGCCCTTCCCCATACATCTAACTGCGGCGTCCGGACAGTTAGGCAACCAAAGAGTGTATTCGCACATCTCATTAGAGGGAACATCGTGCTTCCCTTTGGCGGAGCAAAGGCATCTAATCCCTATCCATGAATTCTCGCAGCGTCGGGTTAAGCAATTCCCTATACTGGCTTCGCTGCCTCGCCAAATATAGAGTCGGGCGATTACAACCAACATTGACACTTAACCCATGCCGATCAGAAATCCAAACAAGGGACTAGGAAAAAATGCTCAACACCATGTAAGGACTGGGATAGAATACTATTGCATCGAAAAGCATTTCAAATCTCTGAGTAACGTTCGCTATCATATAGCCTTATGGTCATGTTTTGGCATTCTGATAGTTTGATACGAGTCTTATTATGATTTTGTATTACAGCTTACTCGAAAGGTTGACAAATGGTTTTCAAAAAGATGTAACTCTGTCATTCTCAAGTATGTAAGAGTTATCGCTTTATTCGCAATGAGACGATGCATGATGCTATACTTTTTCATCATACTACAGTATCAGAGGTTTGACTGCAGTTCGATGCAATGGCATGTACTGTTGGATATGAGAAAGACTCGTTGGCAAAAATAAAATGAGACGTTCAGGAAAAAAATGATCAGTCAGCAATCAATTTTGTTTTACTCTGCCTTATCTAATATCTCAAAAGTAAGACTCTATTAAAAGTTTTTCAGCTTGACTGTATTTTTCCTAACGTGTCACGTTGTATTTGCCAACGATCCTTACTTGATGTATCATATTTCTCCGAGATGTGATAGACCGCACTTGTCTACCAAGTACTATCAATATTTCATTAAGACAGCGTACTTGGCAAACGAGTCGGTATAGTATAATTTCGGACAGACGGGACAAGCCATATGACTTATGATACAGACGAATCAGCACAAATCATCATCTCAGGAGATTGACATTACTTTTTTATACTGACAGATAACAAACACAACAAGCAATAGTGTGCCTCTTTTACGGGCATAGCCACTTGTACGGGCAAATTGTATCATACAAAACAATAAATGTAAATATGAAATACATCAGAGTCTATCTCTTTGCTTCTTCGAAAATAAAAAGCACACATCACTGTTCTGTCATCAAAAATGCAGACAACATTGTGAGCTCTAGCATCTTGTCGGTTTGACAGCCTGAAACAGAAATGAATATCTTTAACAGACTGAAATACATTTTGAAAGTACCAAATCTTAGATAATTTATCACAAAAAATGCAAGCTATAACTGGTGTTATACTTGTTGAAATTTATTTTAGCTGTGCATAATGTTGAATGTGAATACCTGATTGTCTTTTCATAATTGTGCCTTTGGAAGTTTTGTCACACACCACTGCTGTAACATCTTTGGCAGATCACCACTTCACAACAATGCTCTGAAAATAAAATGAAATACAACATCAGTCAATCAATGTTCATATTTTCTATGCGAAATAACACTGAAATGCTTTGAGAAGTTTCTTCACTCTTACAAAATCTATGACAAAAATGTTCATGTATCAAGCATCAAGCTGAATGGCATTATACTTGCTGAGTATTTGTGAAATGCATACCTTATTTTTTTGCTGTGGAAAATCTGTCACACAAAACTTCAATATGGTTGATTGGTTGTAAAACTTGAGACATCTTGGCCTGTACAAATCACATCACAGTGCTGAAAAAATAAAGCAAAGCATTAGAAAATCAGAGCTTCTTGATAACTCATTTTGCAAAAGTGCTTATGTATTTTTACACACAATGAGTAAGACAAAATTAAGTCCAGAAATATTTCCATTATGTATACCTAAACATCTCAGGTTAGTTCACATATCTACAAACGGTGATGACTGTAACATGCATTCAATGACACTAAAATGCTGAAATAAAACATATTCGACCAGTCAAAATGCTTATTTATCCTTCTGAACCACAAAACATTGAACATAGGCTCCAGAGATTCCACCTTGTGGCATGCCATAACGTATTTCAGACGCTATCAATTTACCCGGCTTCGGCTGGCAGCCATTTTTAATTTCAATACAACTCGAAGAGAAAACCGACCTACCTTTGCATGCAGATTTCGTCTCCTGTAATTGCCATCCCAGTCCATCCTTGGTAGTTTTCGACGGCAGACATTCTGAGATGTAATTTGTCATAAAGATTTTTCAGCTCCCTCCATCTGCAAGCACAAGAAAATGATTTTATTCCACAGAAATACGTTCGCGCGCAAAGCCATTACTCCCGCTCCTTGCTGAACCTAGTTTGACCTCACGTTTGACCCCACGTGACCCAGGTCACCGCCCAGATTTCGGAAAATACGGTCTAATTTTAGACTTGGGTTTCCAGAAAAAGTTCGGAGATGGTGAACGACAGGGCAATTTGAAATCGATGTTTTGAAGTCAATTCTGATCGCAGAAAGCCGAAAATGGTCTCATTGTAAAGCGGAGACATTTGTCTTTGTGGTATCAAATTGTCAGTTGCGTATCTTGTTTACTTTTTGCAGAATTATCGCCCAAACATGTACCTTTGTTGTCACGGAGCGGCCATTTTGTTGTTTACCGTGGTGTGTCATTTCTGAGCTAGAAATTAAGTCTTTCCCTAAGATTGTAAATTATGACACAATTATCATAAAACAAGAAAGGGTTTAGCTATAGAATGAGACCAAGAACACGAATTTACATCGAAGATTGAATAAGATATTCAAGTCTGAAAATCACTCATTTTCGTGCCTATTTTGACGAATTCCGTCACTTTTTTCAGAGTTAAAAATCTACTACATCGAAATGTTTTGGAACAAAATCTTTGCATGCATTTATTAGGCTGGGTAACTGGCTTTCTGATTCTAAAGCAGATATTTTTTCTGTTCGTGCATTAGAAAACTACGACGGTTGAAAGTTGCAACTTTGCAAATGGCGCATCATTGTTATGCCGGTAATACGGTCTGTCACTTCTGAGCTAAAAATCATCTATTTCCAGATTTGTGTAAATTTTGACAAATTAACATCGAAACAAGAAAGGGTTTAGCTGTCGAATGAGACCAACAACATGAATTTTCATTGAGAAGTGAATAAGATATTTACGTTTCAAAATCACTCATTTTCGCGAGCATTTCGCACGAATTAGAACAATTTTTCATGGTAAAAAATACATATAACCAAGTGTTTCAGAACAAGATTTTTACATGCATTCATTACGCTAGCGAACAGGCTTTCTTGTCCTAAAAGAGATATTTTTTACATACACGCGTTTGCAAAATAGAAGCTCTCAAAGTTTGACAAAAATTGCATCATTCTGCTCATATGACGTTGCACAAAAAAGTCAAAATAAAGTGTTTCTTCCTACTACAAACTTATCAAAGCAAGAATATGTCATTCGCTGACATAAAATCCACCAACCTTTTCATTTTGTTACTTCCAAATCGTCCAAATTATTCCATAAAGCTCCAAAACTCAGAAAGAAATATGCACTCTCATTTTGTTCGATGCAGTTGTGACTGTGACGCACTGTTTGTATATGCACGCGGTAAAATGATTTTGACCGTCATAGTTATTTCGCAGACTTCTCTGTTTTACTGTTTTTTATGGTGCTAAAGGTCTTGTATACATTTTATCAACGAAGACTTTTGTATTTTACAGAATGTTTGAACCGGTGCTGTTTAGCTATAAGCTGTTTTGCATCATAAATGCGCCCAACGCTTTTCTTTTATCATAATTACAAGAAACGGGCATTCCTTGTGTGTTTGATTATTACCCAATGGCGACGTAAACGTCAATAAATGGAAAATCATTGCCGATGCCTCGTTGTGCGTCGAAACGTCTAAGTACTCAGTGTATGTTTTATGTTTAACGTCGTTTTTTGACAACAGTATTTAGGTGTTATATGACAGAAATCTACTGATAGAGTAATTCGAGCAAACATTCACTTTGTTTTTTGGTTTCTTTATTCAGAAATAAATAAGTCGACATATAGGCTACAAAGGTACATCATAACTAACACCAATAGAAATAATTAATAATAATTCACTGCACTGTTACCGAACACTCCAAGGCGGTGCCCAATAAGTCAATTTATACAAATCGTTCGTTGCAGCTATAGTTAACGAAGACCCGAACTGCTTCCTGTACAGTTTAATGTGACAGCTACCCTAACGGCAGGGTCAGTTGGTTGATCTGGCGTCGGCTTTACCGTTATATCCCTATTTATAGTCACTCAAGTTTCTTTTCCTAATCCAGTTTCTTTGTTTTCTATCTCCAGTTTCGGACAACGTGATGGTCCAATAACAATGTTAACACGTTCACATAGACCTTGTCTGCTCCATCCATCATTTTGGGTTCCGTCGTGATTTTACAAGTACAATCCGAATTTGGGTCCAAACTGTGTTCGCACCACTCCAAGTCAATCCCAGAATGATAATTACTCATGTATTTCCTTAACATGTACATCCAGGTAGATAACCTCATATCCAAGTCTGTCCTTATTTTTGCTATGTCCTCGTACTTCACGTACAGACACTTCTTTGCAGTCAGAAAATCACGTAAGGCACACTCCACATCAATCAAATATTCACTGTCTGGTATGTTTGAAAAGTCTAGGGTCAAACTTGTCCTGTTCTTGATGTAAGCTGTGAATAATTCCATCCAAGTTTCTACCGAAATTCCAAGATGTAGTCTACTAATATTTGCTTCGTTAATCGACACCTTGTGATGTGTCGGACACGCCTCGCTCAGTACAGTACTAAAGGAATTCGACATTGTGTTGAATACCGCCGAGCTATTTTCCATCTTGTTTATCTATGGTAAGATGCCATCCTTTCACACATTTTTATAGTGCAAAAATGTTATAAAATTATAAATTTGCTCTCAAAACATCGCCCTGCGGCATGCCATTTTTTCCCTTTCAACACAGTGGGGCACCGCCTTGCAAAAAAGTTTCATCGTAGCAACAAAATTTATGTTCACTAATCCAGCTTTTGACACATGCTTCATTGTCATTTCTTGTGGCAGGACTCTGTCTCTGACTCTGATGCATCATAGTTCAAACAACAACAGTAGTCGACAGACACATAGCACAGCTTCATGATGGTTACCAACTGCATGTCTGCAGCAACAAATATGCACCAAAAATGAACCTTCACCTCCATAAAACACCCCCGATTTAAAGGGGGGGGGGTCTTTTTTCAGTCATTTTTTCTTCTTTTCCCGGACAAAAATCACTCTAAAACACCCCACCTTCTACCACAAACATCCTTTGCAATCCAACTTTTTTTCAAATCCCATTTTGGTTTGCTCAAACGTGAACTTTTTTGCCTTTTAGTCCCTACGATCCATGAACAGTTTGATAATATGAGGCAAGTTTTTGAGCAACCAATATGTTTCACGGCTGATGACAAATCCTCTACGTTCATGTTTACAAGAAGTGTCCAACACAAAAAGCCTACGACGTGTCCATTGACTCACTAGTTTGATTTGAATGTGTTCGAAAATTCGGAATAATTCCTTGAAATATTCATACATGTTAACTCTTTTTACATAGACACATACATCTGTGCAGTGTCTGCGCGCTAGTGTTTGACAAAAGTTTTCAGTTGTACCAGAATCAGGCATGATTTGAAGCTACTCTGAATGCTGTAACTGTAGTTCCTTATATACAGGTTTTTGTACGAAAAATAACTTTTGGAGTAAATGCACCTCCCTGCAGTATCCCATTTTCAAGAAGTTATGTTGCGTTTATCACATTCGACCCGCATGACGACTTTTCTCGTTTCTGTCGGAACAAGCATTAGTGAAACTTTTGATGAAAAAAAAGTATTAAAGGGAAATCGTGTTTTCCTATTCAGTATAAAACTTGTTACATTTCGGTTTACTCCTCACTTCAAAATGAAGAGAAAACGAGAACAGATGACTTTGTGGAAAGCTGCGTTTGTCAACGGGCAGGAAACGTTCAAGTCCTGGATTGACAAGGTGCGAATGCTTGAATTGAACTGTGACGTCTCTTCTGCAAGCTCGACACATTACTCTGATCTGAACGTGAAAACAAAATGTGCTAAGATGGAAGACAAATTTATGTGTACTTATTCTGTCGGTATTCGACCTACGTCAAAGCAGAAGCGAACGTTGAATCAGATGCTCAAAGTGAGCAACTACGCTTATAACTGGTGCAATTACCTAGTGAAGGAGAAAGACTTCAAACCTAAGCAGTTCGACTTACAAAGAGTGGTTACCAAAACGAATTCGCACGACGTTCCGGCCGAGTACAGACTTCCAGGAGACGACTGGTTTTTCGACAACAAGATGTCCTCTATCAAGTTGACCGCCTGTAAGAACTTTTGCACCATGTACAAGTCTACTCAAACCAACCAAAAGAAATCAAAGGTCGATCTCAGAAACAAAGACATTGCTCAGTTACGCGAAGGATCGTTCGAAGTTCAAAGCAAGTACGTCAGACTGCTTTCTGAAAGAGACATACCGGAGGAACGAATTCGGCAATCGAGAATAGCTTTGATGTCAGACAATTTTTCGAAATCTAAGAAGGACAGGAAAGAAAGGTTTCTCAGGCTTTCGAAAAATGTATCTAAGATACCACCTCTGAGTCACGACATGAAGGTATGCAAACGTCCGAATGGGAAATTCATACTGCAGATTCCTTGCGATCCAATATGTACGCGACAGATACAAGTGCACACCTCGGACTCGATATGTTCTATCGATCCGGGAGGTAGGACGTTCGCGACGTGTTACGACCCTAGCAACTTGACTGCGTTTCAGATCGGACCGGAGACAGACAAGAAAAAGGTCATTTATGAATTTCACGACAAGATCAATTGGGTTCACCATCTCCTGTCGTGCGCTCAAAAGAAAAAGCAGACGCAAGCTATGCAAGACAGAATCGGACAACTGAAAAAGCTGCACCTGAAATTGAAAACGTACGTCGACGACGTGCACTTGAAACTGTGCTCGTACCTGGTCAAGAATTACAAACTGGTCGTTCTTGGCAAGATATCGGTTTCGTCCATCGTGAGAAAAGACAGACCGAACCATCTTGCCAAAAGAGCTAACAGAGATTTGCTGTGTTGGCAGCACTACAGATTCAGACAGAGACTGTTACACAGAGTTCGTGGCACGGACTGCGAAGCGATCACACAAGACGAACGTTACACATCAAAGACCTGTGGTAATTGCGGTGTGAAGAACAACAAACTTGGTGGAAAGGAAACGTTTTACTGCGAAAGTTGCAATTACAAAACTCACCGAGACATTAACGGAGCGAGAAACATTCTGTGCAAATACTTAGGACTTTTTCCATTCGCAGCATAACGAAAGAAAATGACAATCGATTATTCGGGTTCGATTCTATCCCACTTGACTCGAAGAGTCAGAGGACTCGAAGACATTTTTGTCACAGATTTTGCAAATGCAAGATCTGGGGCAAAAATGTCTCCGGGTCAAATGAGTCATGAAGTTATTTTAGGTCTGTGTCTTTGCGTAGGCAGAATTTCACATATGGTCTCTCGTGTAGCTCATCTTTCTCGTTTTCGAAAAAGTGTTTATTGACTAGTGCATTAGCCGTTTCGCAATCAGGTTGTTGAAATATTTTACCAACGGTGACATCTATGATATGACAACCGGCTGGTTCTATGCGACTTGTGTACGTTGGAACGTGCATGAAGTGATCTTGCCTCGTTAAATTAACTTTGACAGGATCGAATTTGATGACGAATATACCTCTGTAAAAAGGAGTTGTTGTCTCATATGAGAATAAAGACATTAGGTAATCCGATAGAAAATTGAATGTGTTGCGGTCTGTAACTTCAATGATATCACATTCCAATTACATTGTTTTGATTAATGAAACGACCAATCTTTCTTTGGAAGCACATATTTTGAAAATTAATGCCAACTTTTACCTTAACGTCCGGTTAAAAGACAGAAAAAATATTTTAGCAGGTTATTATCTTTTTCTGTCTAAAACCGTAACCAAAAGGTACTTAAGGTTATCTACTTCCTGCGAGTAATGAGTTTTTTCAAATCAATTTGATTAAAAGGCTTGTTCTAGTCGATCATTTCAGACAATTCTCCTTTTAAGCATTATATATTTCATTATTAATATATAAAGTATTTACAACAAACTTCATGGATAATACACATAAAAGTCAGATGTGTCAATTTCATTTTTAGAAATGGTTGTTGTTCCAAAGTTATTGACAGAATGAAGTAAAATATAATTTTTGTGTTTATGCGTAGGAATATGATCAGGTTTTTAAACATGGCCTTAAGGAGTACGTAATTTTCGGCGCTCGTTGAAGGACAGGGTTCATAAACGTTAAATGTATGCTTAAATCGACATGCGACATAGTTTACATATGTATATAATTCACAACAGTATCGCAAATGGAAAAAAGTGGAACAAAGTTGGACTATTTCCCCCATATATGTACATGACTATGCTGTCAAAATTCCTTGACAGGTCATGTCGCTCTGGTAAGAAAGAGTGCAAATTTATAAATGAATCAATTCTTTTGCAACGAGTTCAAAATAAGGTTGATCATCAATCGTCCGTATTTCAAGATTTTGGAAATGAACTACCCATACCAGTCAAGGCCACATAAACAAATTAGGAAAACAAATGCGTGTATCACTGTCACCAGAGGTTTAGATGCAAAACTGGCACATTGTTCCGTAAATGGTAAATCGGTCAGAATAATCACTGTCAAGGCAAAAATAGTCGTTGTTGTAATTACTGTTTAGGACATGTATAGTTCATACGTGCAAACTGACATTGAATTAAAAAGGGGAAAAGAGGGCCTTTATGGAAGAAGAGGACCAGAAAAACCTTTACATATAATTATGTATAATTGGCCGTGAGCCCCTTTTGAACTTTGGCATATCACAAATTCATCGCATCGTGAACGCAAGCCATACAGTGTCCATCTAGTTGAAATGAAACTTACATCAACAGTGGGCATGCGCATATTATCCTGATTTTTATGGGCGATTATTTTGCTTAAAGTTGTGGCCTTTTCGGAATTTTGTGTTCAGTTGTTTTGATTTTACCCTTTTCTTGACTTGATAACAATATTAAGTGGATGGTAAAATTATTGAATCAAGCATTATCAGGAGCATGTGTCATACAATGTCGACATCATTCAGTTTCTTTTGTAGCACAACTTCCTATGCCTAAGTGTGTATTGATAACAGACATATTTCTTTTGTAGACATGCATGAATTTGTTACATTGCAAAATAAAACAATGATTATGTATTACCAAACGTTAAGTCCCTTTATCTTTACTTTACTGTTTTTTTGTTTTTTTTTGTTTTTTTTTTTTTTTTTTTTGCACAATATTTCACAGAAGATTTGAATGTACTAAATGCTGTATACTTATTTTTTGTGTTTGTGAACACGTTCTACTTAATAATTTAATGCGAAACAATAAGCTTGTTTCTACGACTCTTTGCGAAACGAAACCCTACATCTCATCTTGTACAGAAAATCGTATTATAACAAATTCACAATGAGGAAAAACAAGCAACTGCACGCAGATGTGAAATCAGAAAAAAATATTATTTTCAATTGCAGCTGGTAATTATGATAAATGTTGCGAATTCATTGATTCAGAACAATACTTATTAATAAAACCACTCGAAGAATATGTACATAATGTTATGCAGTAAACAACGAAATAATTTAATGATATTGGTTCTACAGACGTAAGTTTTCGAAATTTTCTGACGTTAACTCAGAGGCCTTCAAAGCTCGTTCAAAGTAATGCAAATGTTTGACCCGTGGCTTCAATGTTTATCTTGCCCTCAGTAATGATTAGGTTTTTTTTTAGGTTGGTGTCGAAATCTACCACTCGCTTAACCTAACCTCGTCGGTCCGGAACGCCCTTTAGGATGTAGAATTTATTTCATGTGAAGAAGCTTTTAAACTGACTCGTGGCAAATCATTTGCTATACCAAACTGTTTGCAAAATGCTCAGAGTGGCATTCATTTTTATCATAAAACTTCGGTGGTGGGTCTTGAATGAAACAACTAGTAAAGTTTTGCAACAACTAAATTTACCAACGACTTCAACTAAATTTATTGATTTCTGACAGCGGACATCAATATATATGCTTTTGCTCTTGGCTTATGTCATGCTTAAATTGCAGGCATGCTATAACCCCTAAATGACGACTTTTATTCGTTTAATTTGATATCAGAGCTCCGTCTCGTTTGATTTGTGTAAATGGCTGCGATATGTTATTTGTACAGTAGTTATTACATCTGCGTGTAAGATATTTCAATGACTCACATGATTTAGATTACATCTGAGACTTTGCAAAAAATGTTGAAAAGCCTTGAAATACTTTTTGATTATTGGCTATACCATTTGAATAGTGTTAATGGATCTATAGCAGTGATCGAGAAAGACCATCGGAATAAAGAGCTCACCCTTAACGTAAACGGCATGAAGAACTATCTTTTATCATATCAGGCGGGAATTTGATACGATTTTTCAGTGCATTAGTAATATTTATAGTTACTAAGAAGTAGTTCGTCATCTCAACAAAGGACAAAGAAAACAATCGTTTGAAGCTTTAAAGCGTAAATTGGCAGCATTCTTTGAAAAACCAGTGGGGGTAATTTAGAGGGTGGCATGAACTAGATACATGTTTTGTCAGTATATTGAAGGCACTGTCCTCCAGACTTTGGCTTAAAAGATTTTTCTTTGAAATTGAACTTTGGTCATATTATGAACATTAGAATATAGGGTTTTGTTTCTAAACTATCTTTAAAATGTTAAATCAAAAGAAAAGATACCAAGCCGCCGTGGAAATAAAAACTCTAACGTTGTGTTTACTAATACACCACAGAAGTATATGTATTTAACGACCGTTAAATATAGATATTAGAAAGTTTGAGATTTCAAACTTCGCCTTCCCCTTCAACGTCTCTCATATATATTTTGGATAAAAGGTCACTGATATACGTGTATTTTATTTAAATCACACGTTGCTTCTAAAGTTTTCCATGTAATATCACGTAAGCCTAAGACTTCGCTTTAGTACTATGCGAAATAAAAAGCTTAGTTTCAGGATTTCTGCTTATTAAGTTATTTGATTATCCATATATATAATTAGACTAAATTTGATGCGAAACACTTTCAATAGGCATAAGAATAATGAAGTTTTGTATGGCTAATGATTTTAACTAAACACATTGAATTGAACCTGGAAGTATAAAGTTATCAACTGATTTTGAGAAACTTTGAGATTTTGTTCAAACTTTAACTTCTACGGCATATTTGTGTCCCCAGACGGTATCGATTATACCAGATGGGCCTTTTTGTCGTACGAAGTGAAGTTTTGAACGTCCGAAGATGTGATATCACGAAAGTCGAAACTTCATTCTTTTTACATCTACTCTATCCACATACTCGGCATCAAAGACTGAAATCTGGATGGAGGCACATGGCATGACAGTCATTTTACTTGAAAAATAAATAATTACGCGCGATTATCATTTGGTGGAACATTTTATTTTCACATCCAAATAAAATCAATCTGTTTCTGTCGGACACTTAATACGACAATTGCATTTTAATTATCAACATAAAATGGTACTAGTAAGACGGAAAATACTTTTGAAGTATCAGACAATTTCAGATTTATGATATCATGATGAGAGACTTTTCCTGTTAGCCGTATGGGATACAGTGACTCCATTTTTAAATGCACGGAACCAGAGCCTGGCAGAGAGACATTGTGAGTTAATTCCCCCTTTGATTCTTACATTTTACAAAGAAAGTCAGTCTTGAAACTCGGTGTGACCCTACCCTACCCCTACCCTATCAAAGTGTAAAAGTAAACAAAATGTTGCATAAATTACAAATTAAACAAATACACAATAGCAACAAAAATCTAAAGAAACGAGATTCGCAATGGACGGACTTCAGGGGAGGTAACTAGAGTCACGGATTGGGACTAGTCCGATATGAAAGCGTTCAACGTCATGATATAGAAAAATATTGCACGATTGCGGTCCATTGAAACCCAATGGAAAATAATTTTAGGTATGTAATAATCATTTTTATTTCCTCTCGTGTATGATTTACAATCGTGCATTGTATACTGACTATACTGACATAATTTTATATAAAACCTAAATGTTTGGAGCAACACTAACGAGTTTTTACATTGTTCACATTGTTTTATCGTTTTGTTTTTGTTTTTGTTTTTTTTTGTTTTTTTTTGTTGTTGTTGTTTTTGTATTTTTGTTGTTGTTTTTTTAGTTAATCACTCTAATATTCATGCGATGATTATATTAATTGAAATGTTTTTTTTTTTCATTTAATTTTCATTCTTTTCATTTTTATAACCTCTTGTAAAATTCCTGCCCTTTCGGACAATTGGGATCAAAATGCACGAAAAAAACGATCATAATTACGGATAAATTGAATGGGCGGATTAAAAGAAGTAAGGTTCATTCTAATGTTTGAAATCTCAAGGAATTTTAATCGAACTTCAACTTCATACGTTAACTTCGCAAGAGACGTTGAAGGGGAAGGCGAAGGTTGAAATCTCAAACTCTCTATTTTAATCAAGGCAGCGTTATAGCACACCGCCGAAAGTAGCCCCGCCAAACGCTACCCCGCCGAATGTTGCCCCGCCGAACGTCGCCAGTCCAAACGTCGCCAGCCGAACGTCGTTATTGCGTCCCGACAAACTTCGTGCAGTCAAACGTTGCCCTGCCGAATTCCGCCCCGACAGACGTCCCCCCGTCGCACGTCGCCTCACCAAACGTTGCCGTCGCCTTCCGAAATGACAAGGTAGTATTATTCAAATTGCAAGATTTTAACAGTAATTCTATGTTTTGTTAGACTTTAATCTATCAATGCGTCTATCGGTGACACGATGTGTAACTTTGAAATTACAAGATTTTTTTATTCATGACAAATACTATATATAGACAGAGGACAATAGCAAAACTCATTTACAATAGGAAATAAACGAAGATTTCTTTACGAGTATGCTCAACGAAAGTAACTGTTCAATAAGAGTTTACATAAGCCTCGCCCGACACACTCAGCAAGAGTGGCATTGACCTTTCAGATTTGGATCTGGTGTTTCCTCGCGGCAATCCAGCTCACTGAGGCATGCATAAAGTATTTTCAAAATGTACGACAAAGAATTTTGACAAGAATTAGACGGACGGTCCGGCGGGCGAACGGACGGAAAGGACGTGCGCGTATTGCCCTGTATTATCTATAGTTACTAAAAATAATTGCAAATCGAGTTATTGATGAATGCATTGTTGAACTGAAAGTCCAAGGATGGGTGGGGCTGGGGAGAAGGGGTGTAAGAGTGGGAGTGGAGTTAGAGGAGTGTAAGAGTGAATAATTTCATCTGGTAATACTTTATTAGAGACTAACAAATATACATATATCATAACTATTTCATTCTTTGGTCTTTTGGTCTCAAACTTAATTAATATTCCTGGTATCATGTCATTCCGGAAGGCGGAAAGATAACGTTTAGCGGGTGGACTTTTAGCAGGGCGACATTCGGCGGGGAAGACATTCGGCGGGGCGACGTTCGGCGGGGCGGCATGACGACGTTTGTCGCTGCGACCGAACGAAATAACGAAATGGCATAAATTAGCCACCATAGAAATTATACTAAGTATACCTACCGTTTGATAGGCTGTACATAAAATTGCTATATGTTATTTATAAAATTAACAATCTTCTGAGACTTTTAAAATATAGCCAGTCCCATTTAAATAAAAAAAAGATTACTAGCCTTATGTTCTTAAAAGACCTATATACCACTTAAACACCAAGAAAAGTAGGGTCAAGTATCTTCTAAGAGAGATTTCTGGTCTGAAAGGTCAACTTTATGCCACTTTAACTGGGAAAATTGCGGACTTTTTCTTTCCGCCATTATCCGACTAGCCCGGAAGTGTTGGTTGATTACCTGTTTAGTACTTTTGTTCCTATTACAGTTCCACAACGCTTTAAATCTGATTTAAAAACAGATTATTTAAAAGCAGCTATCCAGAAATATGCTATGCATAATTATATGGTAAGGAAAGCACGTCTTTCGATACTGCATATAAATCTATGCAAAGCCATAAAGGAGAGTAATCGAAAAAAATAATTTGGTAGTATTTTTGAAAATACTTTTTAACATGAAATTAGTATATTTAAAGTTCAAAACAAAAATGTGACAGCCATATTAAAGACAAAGACATTATGAGCTTTTAATACTTAGTAGTGTGCAATAAACTATCCATGAGGTGGATCTTTTGAAATTTATTTGGATCAAATAGAAAAAAATGAATAGTACTTGTGAGGTGGCCAATTCGAACCTATGCAAAAACTGTGCAATTTTCGCAGTATGAATTCCGTCTTATCAATGCGAATAATTCAGAGCAATAGAAATATAGAGATATGCAAAACACAACAAAATGCAGACGTTCAAGCGCAATAAAACTACGAGTATTCATCGATCGATCCGAATAAAGGTTACCTCCCTTCGTCTGAAGCTGATAACATTGAACAGGAAACGTCGGTCATGCTTTTACATCGTTATATCTTTACATCTCCCCGTTGAACGCTCATAATATATAAAAAGGTGCGTATAACTATAAAAATAGGGATTATTTAAAGTAATGGACAGTGAATGAAAAGGTAATATTTTAGTCAGGTATAAGATTTAGATTTTATCACAGGACATTATACAGAATGTAGTATGATCACATAGCCAATCAAGAGCTCCGTAGCTTGGTCATGTGATGAAAATAGGTTGACTACCTAAATAACGGACCGTTCCATTATTAAAAGTACACAACTTCGCTGACCTCGAAACCGAACTACATTGACAATAACTTGACAGTTTGTGATAAGATACTTTCAAGTCAGTGTATCAACATTATACTCGATTACAATGAAACAAGTTAAAGCATAGCAAAAGTTCCTTCTACAGGAACATCTATATAAATATTAATTGATCATCTTGTAAAATTTTGGTTGCAATGTCTGTTTAAATATTGGTCATCAGTGTGTGGAACACCACGACTGGACGCAAGGACAAGTCCATACTACCTTATTGACATATATTCGCTTTATTGTTCCTTCTCTTGAGAAGGAACACTTTGAACTGGTAAGTCCCACTTGACTGAGCAACTGACCTACACAGCTGTTGTAATTACAAGCTGGCCAATCAAACTCCGTGATCTTAGAAATAACCTCTGACGTTAAAATTGTTCTTTCCTAATTGAGGCAACTCTCTGACTGAACGCGCTCCGCGGATTACATATTACTATACCCGAGGATGGAAAAGTGGCTTTTTTAAACATGCCAAACATCTTATTTGTCACAAAGGTTAACATACGTCGTTACCTTCGAATGCATGGTCAATATGTGAAAACCACCCCCATTGCGACCCTCTAATTGTGCGCAATATATTCACGCTTCGAATGGTACTCTACATGTGGACTGATCGTGTCAATGTGTATAGCCAGTGTTTCTTAACTGCCGTATTTACTCAACTGAAAGTGGTAACGGATTTACTCAGTTATAGGATTTAACAACTTACATGTATGTTAGCGTAAATACTTTAGAAATAGCGGACGTGACATTTTTCGGTAGTAGAAAACAACATAGTTCTTTTTCCAAAATTCTAGTTTTTTTGTATTTGGTACAGAAATAAACGCACCCTTGGTGCAAAATGTAACGCCCCGGGGGCGCTTAAACGTGGGGATACGGAATGTCAATAAGGTAGAATGGTCTTAGCCTTGTGTCCGATCCTGGGATTCCACACACTGATGACCAATATCTAAGACAGACATTGCAACCAAAATTTTACAAGATGATCATTATATATTTATATAGATGTTCCCTAGAAGGAACTTTTGCTTTGCTTTAACTTGTATCCTAATGAAGTGATTTATGCGCCAACCATACAACAAACTTAGTTGTCATTGATCAAGTAATTCATGGCTATAATTTAGTAGTATCTGTCCTAAATCTCGTGAGTGTGAAATCCGGACAACTCTTCCACGCGTTTATACTACATATTAACAAAAACCAAATATGCATAAAGAAAGAAACACACAGTACAGATTTCCTAAACCCAAACAAATTAAATGTGTTAGAAAAATAACTCATTGAACTATTTACGCTTGATTAAACCTCCATGGTTTTAGGTTTAAAATGTAATGTTTTTAGATTAGCATTCGCGCGTAGGATCATGGTATTGATACAGAAACAATGAGAAGGTCACAATAAGGTTTGGTTTCATGTTGACCATGCATACGTGTGTTAACCTTTGTGACAAATAAGATGTATGGCATGTTTCAACTTTTCCACCCTCGGGTGTAGTAATATGTAATCCGCGGATAGCGCTCAGCCAGAGAGTCGCCTCAAATAGAAAAGAATAATTTTAACGTCAGAGGTTATTTCTAAGGTCACGGAGTTTGATTGGCCAGCTTGAAATGACAACAGGTTTCGAGGTCAGTTCGAGGTCAGTTGCTCAGTCAAGTGTAACTAACCAATTCTAAGTATAGTCAATTCAATATGGTCTCCACAGCGGGGTGGTAACGAGCAGTACTTCTCACCTAAATGCAAATGTCTGGATATTGGTTCGAATTTGAACCTACAACTATAGTTACGAGTATACCATCGCATGCAAAAACCTTATGGCTCTACTAACTGCGCCACGTGTCCAGTAAAGAATAAGTTACTACATTGTCTCTATACATGCACATTGTCAGCAGCATTCTTGATGATAACTTATCACACATCGATTAACCTTTCAAAATGAATTGTATCTTTTAACACATTCAAGTTATTATAAAAGAGCAGTAAGAAAGTGTGCAGATACTATTTGTTCACTAAACATATACTTACATATACAAGCAATTGCCAATAATCCAACATCAAATTCATGCTGCTCACAATCAGGAAACATTGTCTTTAAGGCAAAGTATGAGATCGCCAACTTTGAATAATTTATTGTTAATGTACACTCTATCCACAGTCTGAAGCACGCAAGAAATGTTCCATAAGCTTCATACCCACGGTCGATGCCTGATTTCATAACTGAGTTACCGAGGTCCGCATAACAATACGCGCCACTCTTTGAAACTAACCCATACTTCACCCATATCATAAATAAGAGTCCTACACAGCCCACGTATCCTGAAATTCCCTTTAAACTGGCGAATACACCAGACCCTATAATTATCCCGACAATTATAGAAACTCCATTAAGAAATGAGATATTCCGCTTAAGATTAGCGGCATCATTTTCGCCTTTTGTTGAACAACGAAAACTTGGTGAAGCGGGCTTTGAATGTCTATGTTCCACAATAACTACGTTATGTTTATCATGTCTATCATCTTGCATTTTTATTTATTATTTATAATATAACGCTGAAAATATATTAAAAATTATATAGCGGTAACTTAGTCTGACTGTCTGTCAAAACGCGAGCGAATATTTCTGAAATCGTCCTCTCGTTATGTACCTTATCAGATGTTAGGGTACTTGGCTGACTGCCAAAAGTAGATAGGGTGTAGAAATACCCTAACTTTAACAGTTACACTTAATATCTTCATTCAGTATATCCAGTTTTATTTTTGTTTTCAATCTATTAATATAATTTAAATGAAACAGAAACTAAACGACTACTAGTATTACGGTCGCTGTTAACGGATCCATAATAGCGCGGTGTGCTTCACACGTCATAATCATAATGGGGAACCGGAACGTCTGCACATTCTGACGTCGACGTCCTTATCTCAACGTGAAGACGGATGAAAGATTTCTCAATTATTGATGACATGGTAGATTAACAAAACAAAATAATTTTTTTGAAATTATAAAAAATGAAACTGAAGATGGCTAGCAGCTTAGCACATGAACTATATCCTGACAAACATGTAAGTAACTCAGAAATTAATACTTGGATTTTACTCGTATTTCCCGGTCTAATACAGCACAGCATATTTCTATGACACTGCAACATGCACAGGCCCATAAGGACTTTTTCAAGTCAAGTGAGATTATTATAGAGACACGTGTTTAATTCAAAAATACTTAAAGAGATCAATAATGTAAAATAATTGTCAATAAACATGTTTTTCAGTTATGGCTCTGTTACAGATCATGTATTTGTCGAATTAGCTCTCGGTCTGAGACAATTGTTTAAATAAATATCTCTTAATAGTAAAATATTTTCTAAAAAACATGTACTTTCCAAAACACGTATCAAACGGCTTTTGAGTGTTTTCATACACGATGAAATAGCGGCATAATCAAATATGATAAAACTGACGTTTACTTCAATCACAGTAGCCGAGAAATAATCTTAAAAATGCGATTATTTCGACAATAAAGTAACTTTAAATGTTCACACTATTGTTCAACATTCACAATTATTGTGTTACATAACAAATAGATGCATGTATATACAAAATAAAAGACACGAATAATATCTAGGCTAAACAAGCCTCTGCATGAACCAACGAATAAACATTTGTATCACAGACAAACTGATACCAAAATGTCCAAATTTAACTAAATTGCCCCTCATGGACTGACCCTCTAATTTTGGCATGACATAAAGGGCAGTTTCTGTGATACTTCAGATTGTCACAGATAGTACAGTATAAGAAATGTCCACATGGAATGTAAATAACTTCTCTGTTTCGTGTTTTACAGTGGATGCACAATATGCGTTCTGTCGGTCTTCTGTTCTCCTCTATGATATGGCCTTCAGCTATGGAATATACAACAAATGTGCTTGTATACAACACATGTGCTTGTTAACAATACGCCGGCCGACTATAGGTCGGTCTTACTATTATTTGTATATACTTTTTCTCTCGAAATAGTAAGACATTGAACAGCCGCTAGCCCAATATTTAGCATCTACTGTATATCACATCTCCTCAGGGTAAAGAAAAAGTCTTAAAATGCTCGTTATTAATTGAACACATACACAAAATTAAGGACAAAAAATGCAATTGAATATTGTGATTAACCTGAGACTCATATTTATGGTAGTTCTGCACGTTTGATAAACCGGATGTGATGGCGTAACGTAATTTATCCGGAAAACGTAGAATGGTTTCGGCCCGGTACAATTTCTCCTTCTTTGCTGTATAGTAAGACAAGCACTTTTGGACATGGATTGTGAATTTCACAAAAAAATTGCAGCATTGACACTCTGTATTTCTGAAGAGTAATACTATCCCAGTCAATATATCACAGAAAACACCACCATCAACGATGAACATTTTTGCTACACATCAAAGTATCTAGTCCATGTTTAAATTTCCCACTGACATCTGTCATGGCCGCCAGTCTGGTGTAGTTTTATTATACTTCCGCACAGAAATGTAATCTTGAAAAACACACATAAAACAACTGTTAAAGACATCAGAAATGACAAAAAATGTACACAGTATCAATAAATACATTTGGAATATAACATGTCAAAGTAGGGATAGCGTTAAACTGGGAACTTCAAAATTTCAAAGAACTACTTTCTAGGATAAAACGTCCCGGAAGTACTTCTATACCGGGGTGACACCTAAATCTTATCAAATTTTTAATTTAGCCAAATTTTTCCCACAAAATCTTTTAACTTAGGGTTTTGTGAGAAAAGTTACACAAGACAGTGTCATCGCAAAGAAAATTTTGTACCGCAGAAACATTTCAAACATTAGACCTACTTTGCGGAGAAATTGGCTCGGAAACCGGAATTTTGAAGAAAAAAAGCACAATTTCATGAAATCAACTGTGATATCACTAGTTAATGCTTATAGTATGTTTTATGTAACTTTAAGCTTATTTATTTTGAAAAATGATGTATCAAAATGAGTATTTACTTTAAAAATATGCATTTTTTTTGTAAAAAATACATAATTTACCCACTACAATTGCAGAAAAATGAAACTTTTAATGATTGAAAGACCAGAACCCACAAGCAAAGACCAATATGTGATTATCTTTATGACAATTACTGGAAATAAAACAGATCAATACATCACAGCCTATCTTAAAATGAATTATTTCTTCGACTAAGCCGGGCAATGCCTGAAACGTCAAATGCAAAGCCGATCCGCACCATCTTGGAAGCAGGCAAGTGCGGAAGGTCAAGAACTCCAACTGGAGCCAGACACAGCTCAGGGTACCCCTGAAACTGTCAAGCAGTTATTGACAAGGCTACAGTTCTGACTAAAGACATTAGGACCTGTGGGAAATGCACCGGCGGAACATGTAAATCGCTTACCGAAAACTAGCCGTCATTCTGCGGCGTTACACTGGGAATCACAGCTTCTGCCCGCTCGACTTAATAGGTTGGTCTGGTTTATGGGTAGCTGCTGACTGGTTGTACGATTCTAAATTCCTTCTGACATATGGAATTCATCGCCTGCAAATGACAAAAGAAAGATCGTGAACCGGTGTCGGCCTTTCTTGAGAAACAACTGAGTGTGTTTGTATAGTTCTAAGTGTGATCAGGAACACCTATAGAAAAAAGTGACATAATATTCACAGATTGGTACCATCTATCATTTCTTTATCATTCTGATATCAACTGGATCAGGAACTTTACAGGAAGTCTGTCATTAAAACACTGCAACTGAATAATTTTCTACATATATGTTAGCTGAAATAGTGAAAAGAATATTAAAATAAGTATTACCAGACAACCTCTTTCAGCACAGACAACAAAGTATCTGAAATGCACATTTAAAAGAATTGAAACACATAAATGCTATGAAAAAACAACATACAGAAAAACATGAATAAAAGTCCCAACAGGAAAAGTCCTATCTAAAGAATGAAGTAGAATGAATCGAGCAAAACTGAAATACAAATACCGTCAAGTTGTGTTTCCAGTCAGTACCAGGACAAATACATATTAATTTAAGGAAACTGCACGAGGCCGACCCAGGATATCAGCCCGGTTAAATAGTTTCTTAGTAACACAGACCTGCGTTGTAAACCTGAAAAGCAAATCAGAATAGAAGCATCCCATTCAAGGCAGAATGTATCTGACGACGGCCTGATGCGGACTGAAGCTGAAAGCTCGGAATATGTTCTAAACTGAAAAAACAAATGAATAAATAAAATAATACACAAACAACAACAACAACAACTATTTTATCACACTGAAGCAACCTCCATGTAATTCCCTGTGTAATACAACCAATGTCCTGTCAGTGTAAAGAAAACTTGTTATACATTAATAATGCCGACAAATGCACTCGGCACACCGGTAAGCAATGTCCTTCAATGCAAAAATGCCGGAAGCACATTGAATTTGATTGAAATGAGAAAAATAATTATTTCGTGTAATATTAGTTATGCGTCTCATCTGCAAGGGAACGAACATTCACGCAATTTCTTTATATCATATATGAGACGCCTGCTGACTGGCTTTAACATCAGTGTAATAACACTGTGACCGGTTCGAGATCCAGGCCCGACAAGCAATCAGTCTCTCCGACTCTTGTTACGAAACCGACTAAAACCTCATTTATAAACCCATCCGGTCCAAAATGTACAGCTTCCATACATACGACACTGTTCATCCACGGTCTATTGCGGCACTATGTAACATGTCCACATATATATACTTATAAATACTTCGAAAAAGAGACGCTAGGCGAAATAGAATTTTTTTTTTTTAAATTTAAGAAATTCAAATTTATATTTTTTTCTTAAAATTAAAGTGAAAAACTATGTGTCTTCTTTTTATATAGCCTTTTTAAAGCTTCCTGCTTGTTCAGTGTCTTTGCACTATAGTAGAAGACTGACAAATCAAGAGGAGACAACTATTACTCAAATTTCAAAGAAAATTCAACTACTGAATTTTTAAAATTTGAATAAAATTAAAATTTCACAAACCTTGGAAATATCCTTTTAGCAAAATGTTTAGCCACTGATTTGTATTGTTATCAGCTACTAGTGTGTGAAGTTTCATGACTGTAAACCCTATGGTTGCTGAGATATTCCACTTTCTGAATTTGCCATATAGGTGTCGGCCCGGTACAATTTCTCCTTCTTTGCTGTATAGTAAAGCAAGCACTTTTGGACATGGATTGTGAATTTCACAAAAAAATTGCAGCATTGACACTCTGTATTTCTGAAGAGTAATACTATCCCAGTCAATATATCACAGAAAACACCACCATCAACGATGAACATTTTTGCTACACATCAAAGTATCTAGTCCATGTTTAAATTTCCCACTGACATCTGTCATGGCCGCCAGTCTGGTGTAGTTTTATAATACTTCCGCACAGAAATGTAATCCTGAAAAACACACATAAAACAACTGTTAAAGACATCAGAAATGACAAAAAAATGTACACAGTATCAATAAATACATTTGGAATATAACATGTCAAAGTAGGGATAGCGTTAAACTGGGAACTTCAAAATTTCAAAGAACTACTTGTTAGGATACAACGACCCGGAAGTACTTCTATACCGGGGTGACACCGAATAAAGCCTGCATTCGGCGTACGGAAATAAAAATTACTTTGTGAATTTATGGCAACATGTAAGTACATTTATTACAGTAAAAATGTGATGTTAAAACAACTGACACGTTAAATAATGTGTTAAAATTAGCGTGAAATGTGCGATTCACTTTAAACATGGTCAAATTTCTCAAAATCAGTCTAGCAAAAAAATCAAGCACACGACCCTATCATTTTTTCTCTGAATTTTCTAAGTATATTCTGAAGTTTTGAAAAATCAAGGTTTAATCAAATTCTACATTGTACATAGTAGTACACAAGGTTAGTATTTTGTAAAAACTAGTCAGTTGCCTGTATATTATGCTACTGTTTTACATAACCATAACTTTAAGTTCTGTCGTTATGACCTAATTTGAAATAATGTCAAAACAAAGGGAAATGGAATATATTATAAACCATAAACTTAAAGGCCAAATTTTAAAAAATGCACTCATTTCTGACAAGCATCTATGTTTTGCGCAAAACAAGCCTGGTTTAGATTTAAATTAACTTTCAATAAATTGTAACTGTAATCTATGTCGAACCACGTAGTAGAATACATTGATAGCAAATATCCTTAATTAAAGTCTCTTTCGGCTATTAGCTACAGGTGAGCTGACTCTGAGCTTGCCTGCCAATAACATATTGCAAAGAAAGCAATGTAAGAAAGAAAGCTTTGGTGTATTTAGTTGTATTCAAGCAACAATCCTGTCTAAATACGGGCAAAACTTTATTCTTGGCCACTAGACATCGATAACCATCGGGGTAAAAACGACAGTCCATGCTATAGAATAATATACCATTGCTTCTAAATGCTTACTGAATGGGATAGGGTTTTGATGCCAACATTTTTCAGGGTTGCTTGCTCTGCATCGCAAAACTAATTATTTAGCAAATGATACATGAAGAAAGCTAAAAGTACCGTTAAACAGTACATGTATTAAAAGCAGACTACAAGTTTTTATCAAGCAGTGACGGACACAATTAGAAATACTCTATGTGGAGGCAAAAAATTTGATAAAAACCTGCTATGTGCTATAGGTAAAACAATGCAATTCTATCGTACTTGTTTCCACCGAAATACATGTCTCAAGACTTTACATTTTGGCCAATTAGTTGTCTTATTTACAGCTGCATAGATCTGTACACGTGAGTCCAACACGATAGCATTTACACCTTCCACACCATTCTGTTTTACATGCACATTTAGTCAGTTCTTTACAGCTATCTGCATATCTGCAACTGGTGGAAGAGTTGTCCAGTGTGTCTGCCAAAGGTCACCTTGTTTCTCCCATCTCCGTTTAGCAGGATTCTCGATTTCCATTTGGCAAAACAGTGCATGTCCCCATATGCAACCAGCTTGGTAAGCAGCACGCTTTGTGTGTTCTCAGCATCAACAATATTTTGACTATACTTTTTGCAAAAACAAATTTCACAGTTTTCTAGCATTTCATCAAACAGTCGTCCATTTTAAAGACCTTCTATCAATTCTGCACTGGCTGTAAAAAATGTTAAATACTCTAATAATCTTTCGAGATTCTGCAAAAATATTATGTTGTATCACTGCCAACGAGTGCATGAAAGGCAAGTTAATTTCTTCGCCACTCATCAGATATTATTGACACTTTGCGCAGGAAGCGCTGAACCGCTTAGACAATGATTTTGGAAATGCTACATCTCTAACTTTAATGACCATTCTTACTAATTGGTGTGTGCTTGTATGCTGTTCTCATTGTTTGATTTCATTGGCGGATGTCTATACCGGTTAAACACTACTAGTCATGTTTTACTTGTTCTTTCTTACACTTCTATTTATACTTTCCATCCATAACATAGATATATTTTTTTTGTATGTTTATTTGGTCATTAATCTCAATGTCCTTGACAAATTCATTTAACAGTATAAATGTCATGCCCGTTTTCAGAATTTAAATTGTTTCAGACAGGAAATTTCTACCTGACAACAATTCATGCTTTAGTATTTCCTCCATGTATGCTCTTAATATGACTTGATTATCCAGACAATATAAACTTAAATCTAAACCATGAACTTACGACAAAAACTACTGTTAACTTAACAAATACAACATTAGATGGCAAAATAATATCATGAATGTAAATAAGCTACGAACTTGACTTTTCAAAAGAGTACTTAACACCGAACATAAGAGTGTAGTGTTTATCTATGTGTTATTTATATCCAGACCCTTGATATTAAGGGATAAGTATTTAGACCCAAAACTGGGATGGTTTATACACTTTACTATTAAACAGGCACATACACTCTCACTGACCATATTACAGAACAGTATAATAATATATAGAGGCATTGCAATAAGAGATGCTGTTCTCTGATTCGCTGAGAGGCGGAGCTTAACATGTACAAAGAGATTGTAGAAAACGAAATGCCCCCCCCCCCCCCCCTTGATGCATTCAGTAATTGCACAAGAAATATAAATTATTTGGTCATTGTATACAAAAGTTCTACTGTTCTGAGTAAATGTGACCTTGACCTTTGACCTACTGACCTTAAAATAAATAGAGGTAATCTGCTGGTCATGATCAACCTCCCTATTAAGTTTCATGATCCTAGGCCTAAGCGTTCTTAGTCATCATCCAAAAACCGTTTGACTGTTCTGGGTCATTGTGACCTTGACCTTAGACCTACTGACCTCAACATCAATTGGGGTCATCTGCTGATCATGGTCAACCTCCCTATCAAGTTTCATTATCCTAGGCCCAAGCATTCTCAAGTTATCGTCCGGAAACCATATAACTGTTCTGGGTCACTACGACCTTGACTTTTGATCTACTGACCTCAAAATCAATAGAGGTCATCTGCTGGGAATGGCTATCCTCCCCAGCCATTTGCATGATCCTAAGCCCAAACGTTCTTGAGTAATCATTCAGAACCTTTTTAACTGTTCAGGGTCACTGTGACCTTGACCTTTGACCTACTGACCACCTTTAAATAAGTAGGGGTCATCTGCTGGTCATGATTAATCTTCCTGTCCATTTTTATGATCCTAGGCTTAAGTGTTCTTGAGTTATCATCCGGAAACCATTTAACTGTTCTTGGTCACTGTGACCTTGAACTTTGACCTACTGATCTTAAAATCAATAGGGTTCATTTGCTGGTCATGACCAATCAACTTTCATGATCATAGGCCAAAGCGTTCTTGAGTTATCATCCGGAAACGTATTGGTCTACATACCGACCGACCGACAGACAGACATACCGACATCTGCAAAACAATATACCCTCCTTCTTCGAAGTGGGGAGGGGCATAAAAAGTATATGCGTTCGCTGTTGTGCCAATTTCGTTTAGGAATCCTCCCGTTAAGGAAAGAAACGGGCTGCTTCGTTGGTAAACGTCTGGAGGAAAGACTGTGTCTGTTTGGTGACAATAGCCAGATTGAAAGTGAAACTCATTTTCTGGTAACTTGTGATAAATACACAACTTTGAGAAATAATACATTTAATGATATGAACACTTCACAGAACAATTTATCTGAGACAGATTCATTAAGTTTGTTAATGCAATCAAATACTAGAAAGGTAGCAAAATATATTGCTAAAGCATTCCTATAACGAAGAAGTGTATTATATCGTTCAAATTCATACTTTTAAATATACTGTATGTTTGTATCATATCCACTAGTTTATGATTATCATGTAAAATTAAGGGACGTGAATCTTGTAGATATAGTCAAGATATACGCCATACCTTATCTTGTAATTGTAAACTAGTGTTCTTTTTGAATTTTCGTTTCGTTTCAAGACCAACACTTCTGTTACAATATATTTTAACAGTTCAATTTCACATCTCATTCTTTTGTCTTTTCGTTTCGTCTAAGGCTGATGTTTGTGAAAATTGTATACATATAATGAAATAGTTATTCGCACATGTATGTATGGTAGTACGTTTTGTGATAATTATTGCAATCAGAAAATGTGATATAGCAATAGTTAAGGGTGAGAAAGAAAGTCGTTTTTGCAAAATAACGTTGGTGTTACAATTATGCTAGGATAAATATAATCTGTCTAGTACTACTTCATCAGATAAAACGTCTCATTTACATTGATTACACTACATTGTGCGATTAAATATCATAATACTAAGTCTTATTAATCCACACCACTGATAAGTAACTGAAATTCATTTATCTAAGTATTTATTCATAGGGGAGCTTCATTTCATTATTTTATTCCACGATTGTTCCAAATTTTATAATCGCCTTTCTTAGATATTCAAGTACGAATAATTTGAAATTGAAAATTGTAAATACATGTACGTCATAGATAGGGTGACATATAGGTCCATAGGGCCGGGTGATAATTTCATGTTTCTTGTTTGTATGCATCATATCATTGTTGTTATACATGTCACTAAACTAAATAAATTTCTTATCTTATCTTATCTTATCTTATAATCACATTCATCATAATTTTGTATTTCAGTGGCTTTTACCAGATCACAGTTCATTCGTTTATTTAAATCTCATTATTGTACAACATTGCATTATACATTCTATACAATTCCTGCTTTAAAAGTACAATGTCATTCAAGATTATAAGAGACTGTTTACAATGTAAAATAACAAGTCTTACACCATATCTTGACAAAATGTACAAAATTTAAAGTTTACTGAAAATCATCATTCAGGAACAATAATAATTTCCAGTGTGTAGTTATGCCCTAAGTTTACAAATATATACTCAGCGTCACTGAAAATGTACCACCTAATAATACCTTTTTACTATTTTATACAATATCGACGTCACTTTTTTATGGCCTGTGCGCGGTCTATTACTCATAGACCCTGTCTGATCATGTCTCCTAACCCATTTCATGACTGTCAGGTGAGAACAGCATATACGACGTGCAATTTCGCGACATGAAAGTTCGGCGTCAACCATGCCAATGGCCTGATGGCGTTGGTCGTGCCTTAAACGTGGCATTCTTATCAAGGATATTCTAGTTTTTTTAACGTATTCTTTTAAGTCTGTCGATTAACTTTCAAGTGCGATGAATGATTTGCGATAGAAAATTCGTACATGCCGACATTGCTGGAAAAAGTCATTTTGCACGTGCAGCCCTAATGGAGTTAATCGAATTTGACAAATCTTTACACCAGTGACCTCTCAGCTGCGTCAAAAGCGTAGTCGTGTTATGCTTTTAACACAGTCCAGTGCGATTTTTAAAATATAAGGGTCATTAGGGTGGTAACTTTTCAGTGACGCTGAGTATATACATGTTTGACCAGATACTAACAAAATGCATGTAACCTTTTAGATAAGCACAAATAACAATTATTATAGTATGCATTAGAGAATGCGCACGCACGTTTTATATCTAGGTCGAATTTGAAACCAATGAAAACCGTGGGAAAAACATAAATTACCGATCAAGGTTATTAACCAGCGATATAATTTAATTCATTAATTTGCTTTAAAAACAAACTTGTTGTGCTTTTACTGAATACCAGGACTTCCTGTACTATATGGCTTTGTGTTAATAACTACAGTCACAATGTGTTTAAAATGTTAAAAATACTCCCCGTAGTGAGCCCTAGCATATCAGCGATTGACGGTTTAAACATACTTTGCGACCAATCAGAAAGAACTGGAGCAAGGACAAATTAAAGTACAGTTGTAACTACGAGCCTACATTCCAAACGCACGAAAAGTAAATATATCCTTGTTTCCATTAATTGATAACGAAACAAAATCAGTAGGGGCGAAGGCAGAAAGAAATGATATTAAATGGTGGAGCGAACTGACCCTTTTGTTACAGTTAAGGCATATAACTTTTTTTATTTATTTTGGAGAGGGGTTATTAAGGGAGACTTTTAGAAAATTATTTATTTTTGTGTCAAAAAATGAATATAAATAAGGGGGTTATGCTTTAAGAGCATCCGTAAGTTGATTTCTAACCTCAATGACCATGTTTAAAGCATAAAAAGAGCATAATTTGTACCTTTTTGTTAAAAAGTTGAAAAAAAATCTCCAAGGCCATAAAAACATTAAGGATCGTGCCAAAAAATTTAGGGTACGTCGGGAAACCGAAAAAAAAAATTCACACATTTTTACGCCTTCAAGCATACATTGGTCTACGAAATGGAACTCGACTGGTGATGTTTGTGTTTAGTAGTAAAATGTTGATATCTTCATGTTTTTTGTCGTGCCATTTTGTACTAGTTTGTACTATTACGGAAATTTGGCGTTTCATTTGCAGTTACGGCTGTTTACGATTAAAGAAACAACTTTTCATGCCCATGATATTACTCTCTGGATACATTTGTACATGTAGAACAGCACAAGCCATTGGAAATGTTAAATCGCCTGATCATAATGAGAATTATCTCACAGAGTCCTCGGTTGTAATGTTCTTGCAGAAGAACTTTTATACGTTATGTTACAGGAATAACTAAATATCATACTGACCAATCAGAGCCATCGTGAATAAGTAGCATTTCTACCAATGTTGCGTTATGCACGTATTTACCCGAAATATGCAATTTTGTAATATTTTCCAACCAAGGAAAGGTCGCGGACGTTTAATAGGTCGTGGAATCTTGCCATGCTCCCCAATTCGCACATTCCTGATCCTTTGTTTTTTTTATTTTGGATAACTACCTATATAAATTTATAACATCCTTTTGGAGCATAGGACGCAGTTAAGTATATTAGATTCTATTTGATCGAGAAAAAATGAAATGCACTGGGTTTAATGTTACACGGACACAATTACAGGTGATTTTCCAGCTTTTGGTGGCGGAGGAATGCCCCGGTTGCCCCTCCGAACTTTACTTCAGTCAGGGGTAAAACCAGCGACCTTCGGTAAGACAGCTAGTTGACATGCGAGGTTTCGATCAAACAGCGATGTGTGGCAAGCGATACATTGACAATTCCCACTCGACAAAGGAAACCGAAAAATGAAATTTTTCCCCTTGCCACCAGCTGCAGCGGAACACGTTAGAGACCATTGAAGATACTCAATGATAACAAAATATCAAAACTAATAATAACACCAAGTACAAAACGACTTTTTATGACCGTAAAACAGCACTTCATTAAAAAAAACGTATAAAACGACCCCTTGGAAGCATAAAACACAACATAAGCAAAATAAACAAAATAATGGAAGACGTGATTTGATTAGGTTCATGAGAAGTAATAACAAGTGCAACATCGCTCACAAATCATCCCCTTAACATGTACAGCAATGCAATCTTTTATAAGAGTTAATCAATATATATTTCACATTCAAATACTAGTTTGGCATAAGTGGTCGAGATAGTAAGATCGCTGACTTTGACTCTCTTGCCCCTCAACTCGGTTGGTTCGATCCCTGCTCGTGCCATCCTTAACGGTTGTTATCCAGAAGAATGCGAATGGCTGGTGGTTCTACCAAGAAACATCCTCAGAGACACCATTATTTAAAGTCTAAATTAACTTGTGCTGATGTGACCTACACCCAACTAAACAATTACAATTTAACACAACGCTAAAGACACCGTGCGCGACCCTGATTTCATCACAAACTGCAAATATTTTATAGAAAACTTACCATAGTCGTACTGTTTCCTTTTAAAGATTTTCCCTTCATAAAACACTCTGTGTTTATGTTGTATCTGTTGTAGTATCTGTAGTAGTAGCTCTGGAGCTTGAGGATCCAAAAGGGGGCAATTTGCTTCTCCTTTTGCTTTTCCTGCTGTTGTATTGATCTAACCCTATCATGTTTTATTACTTTAAGTTACGTTTAAAATAATACATACATAAAAAGATAAACTTAAATTGTCATAAAAGGTTTTAGTTAATGCATGTAAAACCCATACGGATCCCCGTGAAACAATTGGATGAAATGCATTTACGCTCGTTTATTGAGCCAATGAACATTTAGCATTTTTCCTCGTGATATGTTGCATTGTGTAAAGGTCGAGGTTACCTGGCATACAAACATACAAATTTGTAAACGATTTATTAACATATTAAAAGAAAGAAAGGTAGATGCATAATTCTGTCCATTTATATGAAAAGGCAGGCCATATCAAACGAGGAAAATTCTTTTTAACGTGGAAACTTAAGAGTTTAAACATTTCCCCTGGTGAACCTTACATGTCCAATCAATAAGATTGTCTATTTTTATACGCTTGTCGTGTCAGCAAAAATATATTTTCCTCTTAATTGTACATGTGTGGAAATAGTCTAAATAATCAGACGTTTTTGCTGTACAGCGCCGTAGCCATACTGAGGCGAACAGAGCCAGTTGCCTCGGTTAAAATTGGAGGAGCTAAACAAAAGAGAGCACTGATGAAAAATTCAGTTATTAAAGTTAAAAAAAGTACTAGTATCAGTAGAATATATCTGAATATTATACGCCCCATGACATCATTGAGGCAAAGTGAGGAAAAAATCCTAGCAGTCATATTGCAGTGATTTTAAGGCCGTTTTTGTAGCCGAAATTCGGCCCCATTCCCCTGTCCAAAAAGAATGCTTTTCCACTATTTCTGACAAAAATTCCCCTATCTTTTTTACATATCGCAACCAACAAAACCCTTTTAGATGTACATGATAATGTAAAATGTACCATTTAAAACATGAGACAATGTCCTTTTAAATCATTTTCTTTTTCAGTGTAGCATATTTATGGAAAATAATGCTTTTATCACGACGCAATTTTAACTTACTTTACCGGGTACGGCGCAATTTTCCTCTCCTTATGGGCCCCGCCACCATTCCCCCAAAACTTAAAAATCACCACTGTATTGATAGCCTTGCCAGGCTCGGATCCAGAGACGTCCTGGGGAAAATTCCGGGGGGGGGGGGTTGGGGCATGCCCCCGGACCTCCTAATTTGCCTCGGTTAAAATTTGTTTCTGCCTACGGTACTGGACAGCGTGATAACTTTTGAATGTCGCTGACCCATTACAGGGCTGGCAACTATAAAACATCAAATCACAAAATAAGCCATCTCATTAAGCCGAATAACTAAGGCTAGTACATTCTGCATAGACAAGTAACACTTGTCAGATCTTACTACTTCATGAAACCAGACACTAGCAAGGGGCAGGACGTGAAGTGGTTGCACACTTGGTTTAAGCGAGCGAAATGATTGCAAACGTACAAAATGGCGGATATTTTCTGAAATCATCGCGTGTTTGCTTGTTTTTTTATCAGGTAAGTAGGTTTCTATGGTATTTTGAACTCTATGGATATGTGCATGCATCAGTTCTACATCTACGTCACACTCGATTTTGTCTATAGGTACATTTTGTCTATTGGATCTTGTCCAGCTATATACACTATACAGACAACGACTTTAACATGCAGTTGTTTTCTTTCAGATCTTTCCAGGTCTAGAATCTATGAACACCAGACGCTATTATGACCCGAGAGCATAAACATGAATCTTCATTAGTTAAACAAACTACGCTAACACGTATATCAGAAATAACCGTTAGGTAAATGTTATTGGTATCAAAGACAATTTATAAAATTTTGTAAGCCTATTCTTATTTTCTATTCCTATTCTGAACCAACAATTTTAGCAACTTAAAGTCAGATACATTTTTTGCGTAATATTAAAGTACACACAAGCACGTCCTGCCCCTTGATTTATGTCTATTTGAATAGGATCCACTGTATTTATTTTTATAATATTTATTTTTTTATTAACTGTTATTACTTTAACTTATACATGAAATACTTATGTCTCGCAGGATAATCTTCCTTAATATACTTTTACAATGTTTCCGGTTGAGTACATGAAATGATAGTACAGTTGTAACTATTAGTAGCGAAGTAAATATATTCTTGTTTCCATAAATTGATTTCGAAACAAAATGTTTCAGTAGGGAGACAGAAAGAAATGATAATGGTGGAGCTAACTGACCCTTGTGGACAGATAAGGCATATGACAGAAAACTGATAAGAATCGGAACTTGCAAATAGATTTTCTCATAGAAGAGTTTCATACTAGCATGTTAAAGGTCTTTGGTGCGTAGAACTTAGAAAACGTCCAACTGAATGAATTAAAGCTGCCGCCTTAACATATCACCAATAATGCCCTGCCATCTTTACATTATTTTTGGCAAACATAGGTTTACGAAATGGAACTCGACTGATGATATTTGTGTTTTGCAGTAAAATATTGATATCTTCATGTTTTTTGCTGTGCAATTTCGTACTACTAGTGTTTCGTACTACAGTGCAACCTCTGTAGAGCAACACCATTTGGGAGATATATATATTGACTGTTATGCAGAGGTTGTTGTTCTTGAGAGGTAAATATGATAGTATATTTCAGCATAGGAAAATTTTGATGATGTTGTTATAGGTTCTTGCTTAAGAGAGGGCCGCTCTGGAGAGGTTGTACTGTGTTCCGGAAATTTGGTGTTTCAGCTGTTAACGATTAAAGAAACAACTTCTTCTGCAAATGATATTACTCTCTGGATACAGAAGCCATCGGAAGAGTTTAATTACCTGATCATAACGAGAATTATCTCACAACGTCTACTGTGAAAATATTGCTCTAGCAGAATTCTTATACGTTATGTTATAGGATTATTTTGTCCAAAATAACTAAATGTCATACTGACCAATTAACGCCATTGTGAATAAGTAACATTTCTACCAATGTTGAGTTATGCATTTATTTAACCGAACTTTGCAATTTTGTAATATTTTCCAACCAAGGAAAGCTCCCACACGTGTCGGGTTTTGTGGGAGAACCTTACTTCTGTCGAGCTACCCATAGTCGCACATTCCTTCATTTAGGATAACAATCTAGATAAATCTATAACATCCTTTTGGAGCATAGGACGCAATCAGGTATGTTAGATTCTATTCGATTCAGAGGAAATGAAATTAATTGGGTTTAATATCACACGTGAACAATTACAATCGACTTTCCGGGTTTTGATGGTGGAGGAAGGCTCCGGTTGCCCCTCCGAACTTTATTTCAGGTACGGGCAGGTACAGGCGTTAAACCACCGACCTTCTGTAAGACAGTTAGTGGACATGCGAAGTGACCCACTCAAAAAAAGAAGCCCCAAAATGAAATGTATAACACCCTCATTCCCCTAGCCACCGGCTGTAGCAGAGTACGTTAAGAAATATTGTAGATCACAAAGTATCAAAAATTACAACAGCTCCAAGTACAAGGCAACGTTTCATGACCGCAAAACGGCACTTAATTAAACGTCGCACTTGTGATAGTTAAAAAAAAATTGTATTCGAAGCATAGAACACAACCAAGCAAAATAATAGAAGATGCGACTTGATTCTGTTCATGAGAGGCAAGGCCAAGTGTTACACCTCTCACCCCTCATCCCGTTAGCATCGGCTTATTTTACACGTACAGCAAAGAATTACAAGAGGTAAATAAGATGTCTTTGATCTTTAAACATTTGTGGGGCGTCCATGTTCGAGTGGTTTACTTAGTCTAGTTTTGTGTCAGCGTGACATAAACCTAACAAAACAATTTCAATTTAGCGCTTGAGGTCGGGTAGAATATATACACTAGCTCCTAGACTATGAGATACATTTTTTAAATTATGAGCCAGTTTATATCCTATGTCTAAGATCATATGATAACATTACAATCAGTTTTCTGAGAAAATCTATCTAAAATAGGCTGGCATTTGTCACTATTACAGAAAGTCATAGAAAAATTACAAAAGTTGATTTTTTTGGACAAACTCTTTATTATCAGCCTAGTGGCTAGTCTAGGTAAACTACTACAAGCAAGACTAACGAAAGCGCTAACGACACTGGACCCGGCCCTGATTTCCTCATAACTTCCAATACCTAAAAGCTCTGTTAATATATACTACTTACCTTAATCGTACTATTTCCTATTAAAATCCTCATTAACACTCACTTGGTTGGATCTGTGTGGTTGTTGTGGTAGTAGTATTAGTGTTCTGAAGGTTGATAAGATCTACGAGGGTCCTTCAAAAAGTTCTGTCACTAATGGGCTTCCGTAGCTTTATCCCAGGTATTATATAAACGCTTAATTGCATTTTGAATGGTGTGTCCAATAGCTATCGATATCCATTTATTTCGTGCGTATTGCTTTTCACATTCATATACACTGACCAATTTACTTGTCACATTATAAAATGGACGAAAAGACGGAAATTCGTATTTATGTTAAATGCCGCATTAGGGTTGATATAGATATCAAGCAGATATTTGATGAATTTTGTGGTATATATATGGACCTCAGGCCATTTCAATGCGCACAGTTTTTAGGTGAGTTAAAGCTTTTAATGCTTGGAAATTATCTGTCGAAGATGATACACGTTCTGGTAGGCCCAAATCGCTGCTGTAAAAGCTGTTGTCGAACAGGATGCGCGATTGTCGGTGAAAGATATAGCTAGTTGCACTGGCATATCAGAAGGCAGTGTGCAAACAATTCTGAAAAAGCGTTCGGACCTGAGAAAGGTGTGCGCTAGGTGGATAACTCATTTGCTCACTGAGGAGCAAAAGAAACAATTCAACGCCTTAGATGTGCCGAGAAACTTTTAACATATAAAGGCTGTGTAGGTTATTTCTACTTGCTAACAGGTGACGAAACCTGGGTACACATGTTTGTGCCACAGAGAAGGGCTGATGATAAGCAATGGAAGCGAAAAGATCAAAAACGCCCCTGTATTGCCATCGAAAAAGATGTTGTACGCAATTTTCTTCAATTCTAGTGGGCCAGTCGTTCAAGTGCCTTTTCCGTCTGGTCATACAGTCACTGGACGATTCTACAAGAACACTGTACAGAAGAAATTAAGTGAAAGGGTTTTACAATAAGAAACGTCCAAGCAAAGGATGGTCATAAGTCAGTCTTATACACGTCAACGTCTCCTCTCACAAGTGCGACCTTGTTAAGTGGTTTTGGGTTCTGAAAAGGTGGAAGTTGTAAACCATACGCCTTATTCACCTGACATGAGTCCCTGTGACATTTTTTTATTTTCAACGCGGCTTAAAAAAATGTTTTCCGGAAGTCCAGAAATGCTCTTGGCAGCGCCATTTATCAGTATCAGTGTCTCAAAAAGATACCAAACGAAGAGTATTTATCTGCTTTTTGCGATTGGGTAAAAAGGTTACAAAATGTGTTTCGGTAAAGGGGGAATACTTCGAAGATGTAGCACTTAAGAAATCCCAACCCAATGACAGAACCTTTTGCAGGACCCTCGTATCATGTTTTATTACTACAAATAACGTTGATAACAATGCAGAAGTTACAGGCACCCTGTAATAGAATCCAACCCATAATAGGCATATTTCCGTAACTTCCGTGACCTATCTGATCTATATTTATTATTTTGTTTAAAACCCTTTGTATTCGATACATCCCCTGTAAAGATACTTTTGGAGAAATAAGTACAAATATTTTACAAGTGTGAAATTTAATATAGTTTGGTTAATGCATTTTGTATCAATTTACAGTTGTGAATCCGCAAAGAACGACAGCTCTTGCCCTTGGCCAGTACTTGTAAGCAGAGATATCTAATAGTTTACTTCCATTGAATGGAAAATGAAAACGGTTTAAGACACATTATCATACCTTTTTTGCACAACAAAAACATTTAGGATTTATTCATATGTTTGATTTACCCTTTGAAACCTGCTTCATATGATTGTCAGCTTACTTATCGTAAAAAAATAACTTTTAACAAGCCGATCATAAAATGAAATACCAGTAAGTATTTTATATAGCAGATAATACAGTTTTGCTTGTATCAAAATAGAAGCACTTCTGTAATACAGAACAGGGTGCAATATTATTGATCAATATTTCCTATGCCTATCACATGCACACTTTTCTCATGTCATACCTGACAATTATTTTAAAAGTTATGCTGAGGCAATGCTAGAAAGTTTAGCAGTATATAAAACTAAAACAAAATGCGTAAATTCCTTTCAAGATATTTTACAACATTAAGAAACATCACCTCAGATATTTAAGTTTTGACTTCTTAGCTAAAGTTATTTTTTGTTTTCAATGATGATAGCTTGGTTTACACGAAATTTGATATATTTAAATGTAAAATGTATATCCAACAATGAAACATTACTAAAGAGTTAAATTGGTATCACATATATGAACAGCATAGATAGACTACTGTTATATTTATTATTTCATTAATCATTTTGAAAGTGTTTCTTATGCTTTACTCATTTTGAAACATTTCCCTTGCTGTTTATGAGAAATTTGCTGCAAATAGTGTAACACGAAAAGTCACTGCCATCAAATGTATTTGCAATATTTTAAGGTAGTAAATAGAAAATGAGACGCTCTGCAATTTCCGTGTAATAATGTATTAGTAAGCAATACGACATTCTCTGGACGCAACTATATCTTAATTAATACGATCATTGCTTTACGCAAAAACAAATAATGCTGAAAAAACATATGGATAATACGTAATTGAACGAGTTTCGCTACAAGTCCACTGCTATACTTTAAAATAAACTATAAGGTGGTTTATTTATTGTTTTAAACAAGGTAAGCGGATAACTTAAGATATTCACATCAACTTACAACTTAAATTTTTTACACAACTTGAAGAAGGATATTTGTTGGGGCCTTTCATTCACAATTACATGTATATCAACAATTATCACCTGAATTGAATGCATTCATTAGTGGAAAATATTGTTGGGGTTTATTTGTAAAATTTTTAATAACTTCTTTCTGGTCAATTTTGATAGGGTTTTGATAAGCTTATTACAAAGATCATATCATTCTCTTTCACTCAAATATTTTTGCGAGTTTTAGGCTCTGCTTGTCTTGGACTTTGAATTTACTAAAAGACAAAAGAAAGTTCAGTATAGACTCTTTCAGTGTGTTGAAAGTAGACTAAACTTACTCCATACTCTATGGAATTTATTTAGCCATTTAGACTTTTAATATAGACATTTTATAATAATCAAATATTTCTATTATTTCACAAACGGGAGAAAAGCATACATGTATTTAGTAAATTGGTGCACTAAGCTATCACTTCACACTGTAAATAACCTGTAAAGATAAATTTGGTTATTTAGGTACCATCTTTATAATATTGTCCATTCATACAGTAAAAAACTTTTAAAATTTTACACATTTCCCCTGGTGAGTCTCTAAAGTAAATTCAATATTATCTATCTATTATTGATCCTTCCATCCTATAATATTGTCCATTCATAGAGTAAAAAACTTTACACATTTCCCCTGGTGTGCCTCTAATGTAAATTCAATATTATCTAACTATTATCCATCCATCTATCTATACGCTAACCCTGTCGGCACGTGTGCAAGTGTGGAAAGAAAATATTCTTTGTAACCTACACACAGGCTCCTTACGTGACAAATAACACTTAATCCAGACTCAAGCTGGATGGGTCAATAAAGAGTCGTAAATTTCCATGGTCAAGATGATATTATTATACTGGATATATGTTTATATCATATATCCATTAGGTCAAAGAGCCATGTGGCTTTTTAGTACATGCACAAATAATTACAACATTGTAGTTAACCCCGAACTGAACCCCATAGGTCTTGTCAATGAAATATTTTACAAATCATTAAAACAAGGAATCGATAAAACCGAATGATGCTCCCCGATGCATGTGCTTGAGGGAGATAATTCAAAAGTTGGGTAAAGTATAGTTATGGTTCTTTGACACTGCACTTCCCGTCAATGGCCTCTATCATTTTATAAAGTTTCAATGAAATGCCATTAATACTTCTCAAATAACACTCCGGACAAGCTTGTTTTGTATAATAGAGGGAGATAATTTTAAAACAAGGTAAGATAGAGTTATGATTCTTTAACATTGCACTTTGTCTAAATGGCTTCTGTGATTATGTGAAGTTTCAATCAAATGCCGTTAATACTTTTCAAGTTATACTCCGGACAAGCCTTTTTTTGTATAATAAAGGTAGATAATTAAAAAACTAGGTAAAGTAGAGTTGTGGCTCTTAGACACTGCACTTTCTGTCAATGGCCTATATAATTTTGTGAAGTTTCAATGAAATGCCTTCAATACTTTTCAAGTAATGCTCCAGGCAAGCCTTATTTTGTATAATAAAGGGAGATAATTCAAAAACTAGATAAGATAGAGTTATGATTCTTTGACACTGCACTTTGTATCACTAGTCTCTATAATTATGTGAAGTTTCAATCAAATGCCATTAATATTTTTCAAGTTATACTCCGGACAAAAGTGTGACGGACGGACGGATGGACAAAGCGGCAACTATATGATCACCCTTCGGGGAGCATAAAAATTATGGGTAACGGACGCGCATCAAGAACATGCTTCGTAATGCAGAATGTTATGGTCACTAAGTTGCGGACCAGTATAGAAACTTGTTCCTTGGGAGTGCTGTTAGAATGTCAGGTATCCATAACCTGTGCATTAAAGCTCTCACTTGTACGTGCCTTCACATTCTATTGAGCTGTCATAAGGCGTTCATTGATCATTTCCGTTTGTGAATAGCGGTACATCTGAAACCAAGGAGGACTTTAAACCAAGCAAAAGAGAATACATTCAATATGCCTATTTTTATCCAAAGCATTCATACTTCTTTCGGATGTCCTGATAGTTTGAAAAAAAAAACACTTTTCGTACATCGCTTATCTCTTTGTGATAGTCCGAATGGGCACCTAGGGTCTTATTTCACATATAAAAACTGGAAAGTCGCCATATGATCATTAGTTGTGTCAATGTAATGTTAAACCCAAATGTTTTTAACCAAATGCCGGACTGGGTTATGACAACTTACACGTGTTAGTAAATTATTGAAATATTAGGAAATATGAAATATCTTATATGCAAAACACGAAATTGAAGAAATGTTTTTACATGAAAGTTCAAAATATTTTAATCATGAACACCATACATTTAATTTTTACTAATGGATTTGCCTGGTTTCATCTGATGTTCCCGAAGTGAAAGATATTTTAAACTTAATATGAAGCGAACAAATATCATCTACGCACATTTTTGACAAATGGTCTACTGAGCCAAACGTTTATTTCTTGAAAACGATACTTGTATATATATTCAAACGGTTACTATTTGATCTCTAGTCACATGCATTGATCAAGAACTGTTAATGCATCTTCTAAATTGTTGAGGAATAACCACTGAATGTTAGCTTTTTATTTCGATGACATGCTGAATGTTTTTGGACGTATGCAGTAAGTTTCTTTCTATGATCTTGAAAAATGAATACTAGTAGTCAAGAAAGAACTGACATTTTCAAGATTCTTAGATAATAAATTAATTATAGTTTATATATGACTTTAGTCAATTGATATAACGAAATAAAATATCGTTAAATCAGATAAAAATCTTAAAGACAGATCTACCAGGTAACATAAAAAAAGTTTCGTTATTTCATTGTTATGTATATGAATGAATGTAAAAGGGTTGAACGAAACGACAATAAATTATTGGAGAACTATTAGATAAATGACTTACACTTTAGTGCGTGCTGTCCCCGTGACACATAAAACTTGTATCAGGATCACTTAATCAACATAGATCTACTCTTAAAACTTATAACTCTTCTTATTTGGATGTGCTGCACGTTATTTAAATATAGGCTATATTTCATCTACCTTGCATTAAGTGTCCTGTTTTATGAAATATTAATATTTAAATAATCCAAAACAAAACTAAAAGTTATATTTCTATTTATGTCTATTTGAATAGGATCCACTGTATTTACGTTTTTTTAGTATTTATTTTTTTATTAACTGTTATTACTTTAAGTTATACATGAAATACTAATGTCTTGCAGAATAATCTTCCGTAATATACTTTTACAATGTTTCCGATTGAGTACGTGAAATAAAAGAACAGTTAAGATTGAATTACGTTGATTGCATGACTGAAAGAAAATAGTGATAAACTGTAAGTGAAGGATGATTTGAATGTAAACGATAAACTTAACTGCAATGAAAACCTTATAACTTGATTGGGAGTCATAATTTTAACTGTATAAAAACATTTATTACATCGAAAATAAAGCAAATCTGTAAAATATAACAGCATGTCATTGACCATTTTAGAAATGATATACAAAATAAAGGTGTAAATATTAAGTATGGAAGCATAATTAAGGGTTCCTTTGTTACATGTGTATAAATAATAATGTTTTAATCATTGAAAGTTAATTCTTTAAGAAGTCAATAGCAGGTGCGAATATTCTGCTACATCTAGATCCATAAATTGTGTGAGTCATTTTACTTATTTTGGAGGCAGATTGGAACGAAACAATATGTTTTCTGCAGCGAAATGACAAGACGTTTCTTTGCTCTGCTTTTTCTTCTAAAGCTTCCCGAATGGCAGGCACATTGCTGAGCAGTGCTTTGTGTCATAAAGGTTGATGTATATTAACATATGAAAATGTGGTCAATTATATTCAAATACACAAACGAGTGTATGGCATATGTTCGGAATAAGGAAAATGTCCAAGTTAACTTGAATTTAAGAGGGGATTGGATTGGTTTCAATGCCTGTTAATTATAGAGGTATGATTTAAGAGTGCCATTTCGAAACACATGTTACTGTTATATCACAGTGCCCAAGTTTGATCAGGTTTAGTACAAATGGAAATATTTGAGGATCATAGATACGAAACAATCGTTCCCCTACCATCTGAGCTTATGAACTATATCCTGACAAACATTGAAGTAACCGATATTTTACTCGAATTTGCTGGTTTAATACAATCTTTTATTTCTCTCATATTTCTATGACACTGTCACAAGCACAGACACAGAATGACGTTTTCCAGTCAAGTGAGACAATTTTCTTGACATGTATCTAATTCAAAAACACTTAAAGAGATTAATAATGTAAAATAATTGTCCAAAAACGTGTTTTCCAGCAATAGCTCTTTTATGAATTCATGGATTTCCGAGTTAGCTCTCGGCCTGCGACATTTATATAAATGCATGCCTCTTAATATTATAGTATTATCTAAACATACATATACCTTCCAAAATACGTATCAGACGGCTCTGGAATGCTTTCATACACGATAAAACAGCGGCAAATCTTAATATGATCAAACTGACGTTTACTTCAATCACAATATCTCCCCAAGCCATGAAATAATCTTTAAAAAGCGGTTATTTAGACAATAAAGTAACATTAATTGTTCACACCATTGTTCAACATTCACAATTATTGTGGTACATAACGAATAAAATGCATGTATATACAAAATGAAAGTCAGAATGAATGTCTAGACTAAACAAGCATCTGTATGAACCTACGAAGAAAAAAATTGTATCACTCACTGATACCAAAATGGCACATTTAAACTATTGCCCCTCACGGACTGACGCTCAAATTTTGGCATGACACAAAGGGCAGTTTCTGTGATACTTTAGATTGTCACAGATTGTACAATATAAAAAATGTCCACATGGAATGTAAATAACTTCTTTGTTTCGTGTTTTACAGTGGATGCACAATATGAGCTCTGTCAGTCTCTCCTCTACGGCATCACATTCGACTATGGAATATAAAACAAACATGCTTGTTAACAATATCCCGACTATAGGTCGGTCTTACTATTTTTAAATATAAATTATCTCTCTCTAAAATATATATATTATTGTAAGACATTGAACAGGCGCTAGCTAGCCCAAGAATTAACATCTACTGTATATCACATCTCCCCGAAGGTAAAGAAAAATTCTTTAAATACCCATTATTAAATGGACACATAATTGGACACATTAGCCTCCTAGACATCGATAACTAGTGGAGTATAGACAGTAAATGCTATAGAAAAAATATACCATTGATTCTAAATGCGTACTAAATGGAATAGCATTTTCATACTAACATTTTTCAAGGGTTATTTGCTCCTCCTCGCAAACCTAGTTATTTAGTAAATGATACACGAAGAAAGCTAAATGTACAGTTAAGGCATCGTCACAGTGGCGGCAATTTTACTCAATTTTTTACATGCAAATTTTCATAACAATAAAAGATGACTAAGTGGTAACAATAAAGTAAATAATTGTGAACATATGCAAGTAAAAGGATGTGCATTTCACTACCTGTATTATGCCTTTATTCGATATTTTTCTCTGGCCAAAATCACCAAAATTTGCAATTTTACATGTAGTCAAAATCAATATATATTCAATACATGTAAAAACTAATTACAGCCAATTGTAAAGCAAACCATGAAGAACAAAGTCTTAAGGAATTTATTTTGAAATTTTACCTGCTTACTAAATTATACACAAACATCCAAACACCATCAATTTATCTAATTTGTTTTATCTGTTTACACATAATTTACAGGTTTATAAGCAGATGATATTATAGGTTGACTGTTCAATGAAAAATTTCATCTCCCAGTGCAAATCAATAGCGTTAGTGTGGTGTTGCATTTAACCATCGAATGTGTACTAGTTTACTTAGCTAGCTGTGGTCAGTAACGCACATGTACAAACAACATTTTAAATTAAATCTACATGGGGTTGTCTTTTTGTGTCTAATGCAATAACCAGGAACAATTTCGACAAGAATTCCGTAAGATTTTGTAGTATACATATTGTACTTCAAAATACTAAATTTTGTCTTGTGAATATAATTATGTTCTAATGGAATTTGACTGCCCATAATATTTCTATATTTTGGGCCAAACTTTCGATCTAAACGACACATTTACAAGCGGCGTAGGTACTACAATTCATCAAATGGTTCTATGATGACGATAATTTGACCACCTGTTAAGGCTTTAGTGCAGTTTTCAAGAGGAAAACACTCGGCCTGAAAATATTAACTGCTACTGAGTTATGACTGTTGCGATGCTCTTAAATGTACTTATGTAACAAGTAGACAAAATAATCGATTTTTTCTGGTAGAATGATTTACCTGTTACATTGCTTGTCAAGGTCGGTACTTGGATAGGGGGAACCATTATTGGTGTAAATGTACAAATACAATCGGAACATCTTCCGTATGACTTTCTCTGAAATAAGTATAAGTTTCCTTAATGTTGTAGTAACATTCATTTAAATTTTAAATTGAGATAGCAGGTAAAATATGAGTGGCTTGATTATTAAATATCACGGAAAAGGCAAGAGGAAAATAATGCCTTATGTTTTATTATGTATCATATACGAGCTATTACATTTTATCTTACCACTAACATTCAATTCAGTATTTTAATTTATCGAAGATCAGTGTACGTTTGTCTTCAGCAAAACTTCAAACCATCTTTCAATTATACAATTTCGAGAATATTTTGTTTTGTGGCAGCCGAAAAACTTGTTTGCATTCTGAATTGATTGTTTTAATAATAAAACAGAGCAAAAATACAAACTATATGGAGATTTGCTGATTTACTTACCACGGTTTTATCACCAAACATATGCTGGAGAACTGCTGAACGTAAATCCGATATGAAATAAGAGATCATCCATTTGTAACACTGGGACATTATGCAACGCTGTGTATATAGACATATTTTTGTCTTCATATCTAGTAATGAACCTGCGAATGATAATGTGTTCTTTTTTCGCATTTATATGTGTCTACAAAATCAGAATAAAATATATAAGAACTGCATAAAAATGATATTGATTTATCATCGAGTGGACTGTTTCAGTTTTATAAGCCTGTCCTATATGTTACATTTATTCAAAAAGAAAATAACTTGTCGTGATGAAACTCATATGGCGGCTTTCTAACTGCTTTTCGTGGTAGAAGAAGGCCACAAAAGTCCATCCTGACATTATTTCACGCACAGATATGCACCTGTATTGAAATTTCGTCCTTCCATTAGCCAGCTGGATGGATTAATTACATGAAACAAATCTGTGCTCCAAGCTTCTAAATTATTCTTCCATTGATTTGAGGCAAACTTTCCCATAACGTCCCTGTACAAATTACCACAAAATGATTTTAAACTCTAGACTTTAAGTACCTGGACAAATCAGGCGGGAAAACGAAATCAGCAATATGTGTATCATGCCAGCGGTGATGAGCCGCATCTCCTGATCAAAGAAACTTTTGAATCCTTTCAGCAATATATTGATAAGGACAGCAGTTTTGTTCACATATACAGTTAAATGTGTACCTGAAAAGAAAAAATGCTACATACGAAATGGAAGCATACAAAAATTAACAATGTGGTTAGAAATAATATGTTCTTGACAAAATTTGATTTGAAAATTTTGGTTATAACACCATATTTATTTTATCTTTGTTATTGATTAAAACAACGTTTTTTCATATTAATAAGGTCACCGAGACGAATCTTTGGAAGAATGGAAAGCAAACATGAAAAATAATAACAGACTCGGTTCATGAGAGGTAATGAAATATGCAGCACTCCCCACTCCTCTTAAATTAGCATCGGCTGAAGAGGAATTCTATCAAACATGAATTATATTGAACGGACTCCAAGGTCCCAAAATACCAGAAAAGGTAACGACATTGAGTCTATACAACACTTCTTGGCGACATTTCTGAATATCAAATACGTCTTTAATCTAAAACTTCTACCTACATGAGTACGCCACCAACAGTACCATACAAGCAATGTTGACGATTCCTGCAGAAGGTGACATTAATAAGAATGCCATGTTCGTATCTGTAAAATGACGTCACGGTATAGGTTTTAATGCTGCCTGAAATGAATGAATTGTGTCCATTTTTCTGTTTTAAAAAAGCTTCACATAAACTTACATACACAAAATGTATATTTCATTGGAAAAATGCATTCTAACAAAACACAACAGAAGTGTTGATTCAAAAGCCAGTTTATGTCAAAGCTGAATTAAAATCTGTATCATAAAATCATCGATATTTTGATATATACTGCCATTATAAAGCACACGGCCCTATCTTTTTTATTTGCCAAATTTCCAAGTATATTCTGAAGTTTTGAAAAAAAATCATGGTTTAATCAAAAGACAATTAACAACTCATGAATTGAGAAAAAGAAGTTTAAGTAAAATATATACTCTAGACCAGATTTCATAAATATTACAAGTACAAGCATTTTGTTGGTATTTGGTCCCGTATAGTTTTTTTGTATAATTTAGAAATGCCGATGCCAAATATATATGTTAGTCTTTATGGGTCAAATGGCAGAAAACAAAATGGCCGCCGAATTAAGATATTTTCCAGATAAGGCATATTTAATAGTATCACAATTACCTAGAAATATATGGATTTTTTATAAGACTTATGTGTAACAAGGTAACTGATTAAAAATGTAACAATTTTTAAAGATAAATTGCGTCTTGTTTAAATATGTGCCCACTTAAGATTAACAAAAAGAATAATATAAGTCTCTTAAATGACATTTTTAACCAAACTAAAAATTGTTACTAGACAAGCCATGTTAGTTATTGCAACCTCGACTATAAGAAGCTTAATCCATGAAATTTTCGTCACATTGTAATTTAAACATTACAACCTTTGATAGTTCCAGTTCATCTGTTAATTTACTCCAATTCATAACCTGGATTTTTTATCACATTTGCATGCTTAGTATATCTATACACATGGGCCTATTTATTTTGCATTTACATCTAAAAGCCCTACATCAAGACGACTTTGCAAGCATTAGACTTCATACAAGTTCAAGGAATGAGGTCATGCGTAATAAGAACGGGCTTAAGTGTGACATTGGCCACCTTCGATCCGATCTGTTGCTTCCCCGGTCGGGGCATGTGTTCACGACCTGTAGATCTGCCAGACATAACATTTCGAGCACTGTCAGCACCAACAATATTTTGACTGTACATCTTTCAAATACAGCTTTCACGGTTTTTTAGTATTTCATCAGACAGTTGTCCATTTCCAAGACCTTCTATCAATTCTGCATTGGTCGTAAAATAATGTTAAATGCAGATATCTATCGATATTCTGCCAACATACGATGTTGTATCACTGCCAACGAGTGCATGAAAGGCAAGTTAATTTCTTCGCAACTCATCTGATATTAATGACACTCTGCGCAGGAAGCGCTTAAACGCTTGGATAATGCTTTTGGAAATGCTACATCTCTAATTTTAGTTTATACTAATTTGTTTAAGCTCGATTGTGATGAAATCTTCAAGCTTATTTGAACCACTCTCGAGTCCGCTTCCTGGAAAAACCAGTACTGGTGTCATATGAGAAGTCATGGTCGTGACCCCAGTGGGGCTCGAATCCACGACCCCTGGATTGAGCGGCTGACACCTTATCCACTAGACCACCGCTCCCCTTTAATCTCTGATTTTATTTACGCTTCTCACTGATTGGTGTGTGCTTGTGTGTTGTTCTCATGTGTTTGATTTGATTGATTGATGTCTATACCGGTCAAACACTACACTAAATCAGATACCAGTAATTGACAAATGTTTTTCTCCTTCTTTTCTTCTTAACTTGTATTAATACTTGCCCATCCGCAATATATGTAGATTTTCCTTGTATGTTTATTTGGTCATTAATCTCAATGTCCTTGACAAATTCATTTAGCAGTATGAGGTTTTCTATGTTTTCATAGTCCTTCACTTAACGCCCCTTGTAAGTTAATATCTAAATGTTTATGGTAATTCAATAATCCCCAGGTAGCCTGTGTTGTTATCTTGTGAGCACCCAAAACTTAACAAGCGGCTGAAGAACACAGAAGGATGGATTTAATCCATAGATATTTCATGTAAAGCAAAGCCTTTCACGTGTTCACCAATTATATTTAGGTAATTCGTTGATATGTACAGACAGGCACTACCCAATTCAAATCCATATATTTTGAAGTTTAAAGCCCTTAACTTAAGTGCTACAGGTACCAATGACAAGTAACCGTCATGGTATTGTAATCTGTTCACCACAATTGTCAGTAGTGATGGACATCAGAAACGATAGATACACACATGCCTTATAATGATGATTAAACATGAAAAGTTAGACATCTTAAATCTAAAATGTGTTGTAGATGGTATTCTGTTAATCACAGACATGTGTTAAGTGTTAATGTTCCCTTTGGCTTTGTCTAAAAATGATAATTTTAGGACTGCAAAAATAAATTTCAAACTAATATTTCAATGTGTCTTTGAATTTTTCTTTTTCAAAAACAAAAGCCTTAAACTCCCCCTTTTTGTACCCCGAAAGTTATGGACAGATATACTCTTAAAATGACCTGATTTATTTAGACATCTGTAAAGATAAACTCATTAATTATAAAAAGATTTAGATGGAGTTTTGAAAAAAGAAAATGTCATTTTTGCAATTCAGAGTCATTTGCCAGATTACAAATATGTATGTTGGACTAAATACTAACAATTTAAAAAATCACAAGTCGGACGAAGGAGGAGTCATAAATTTCTTTACTATTACAGCTAGTATTACAGAATGCGCACGCACGTTCAATATCTAGGTTAAATTTAAAGCCAATGAAAACCGTGGGAAAAAACATAAATTAAATATAAAGATCAAGGTTATCAACAAGGATGTAATTTCTTTTCATTAACCACTTGTTGTGCATTTACTGAATGCGAGTAATTCCTGAATAGTATATGACTTCGTGTTTATATTATTCATAAAATTCAAACATTTAGCGCCGGAATTGAAAAGTTATCTAACATTTGCATTAAAAAACAAATTGTAATCCCAGTAGGTAAAAACATTTACTTATTTTCTCAATTTTATAATTGGAGTTTCAATTAATACCGTCAGTGAAACAGGGATACAATCAGAATTTGTTCGAAAATGTTCAAACACACTCCCCGTAGTGGGCCTCAAAATATCGGCGATTGACGGTTTTATCACAATTGGCGACCAATCAGACAGAACTGGATCAAGGACAAAATTAAGTATAGTTGTAACGACTAGACATTCCAACACACGAAAAGTAAATGCATTCTTATTCCCATAAGTCGATTACGAAACAAAATATTTTCAGTAGCTTTTGTTTGTTTGTTTTGGGTTTAACGCCGTTTTTCAACAGTATTTCAGTCATGTAACGGCGGGCAGTTAACCTAACCAGTCTTCCTGGATTCCGTACCAGTACAAACCTGTTCTCCGTAAGTAACTGCCAACTTCCCCACATGAACCAGAGGTGGAGGACTAATGATATCAGACACAATGTCGTTTATCAAATAGTCACGGAGAACATACGCCCCGCCCGAGGATCGAACTCGCGACCCCGAGATCCGTAGACCAACGCTTTTACCTATTGAGCTAAGCGGGCGGGCTATTTTCATAGCGGATAGAAAGAAATGATTATGGTGGTGCTAACTGACCTCTGTGGACAGATAAGGCATGTGACAGAAAAGTTGATAAGAATCGGAACCTGCAAATAGATTTTCTCATAGAAGAGTTCCATACTCAGGCATACGAGAGAATGTTAAAGGTCTTTGATGCGTAGAAGTCAGCCGTCTGGACTTAAGGCAAAGTTGCTAAGAAAACGTCCAACTGAATGAATCTTCACAGATCATCAAAACTTCCCTGACATCTTTACATTATTTTTTTTAATAAGAGGCAAACATCGGTTTACGAAATGAAACTCGACTGGTGATGTTTGTGTTTAGCAATAAAATGTTGATCTCTTCATGTTTAAGACGTGACATTTCTTACTTTTTCGTACTATTGCGGAAATTTGGCGTTTCAGTTGCAATTACGGCTGTTAACGATTAAAGAAACAATTACTTATGCCAATGATATTACTCTCTGGATACAGATGTAGAACAGCACAAGCCATAGGAAAAGTTTAATCGCTTGATCATAACGAGAATTATCTCACAATATCATCGGTTGTTAAATACTGTAGATATAATGTTCTTGCAGAAGAACTCGTTAAAATATAATGTTCTTGCAGAGAACTCGTCTTAACGTACCTCTCACAAATAACAATCACTACTTCCGGTGAGCAAGACTTTGAATTATTTTGGAGGAGTGTCTACTAAATACGTTTTCATATAATGTTTGAATTCATGTTAACAGGTGACACATATAAGATTAACACATAAAATCTCAATTAAAAAACACCAATCATACTGTAAAGGCATTTTCTGTTTGAATATTACAATATGCCGTACATGTATAATTCTACAACAGAATGATTTACTAAGATAATAACTGTCTTAGAGAATACCTGTTTTAACTACGTTTTTCATGATCATTTACATTACATATTGAAGTCTTTACAACTCATTGCTTAACTTTCTATTATGTATTTAACCTCGTACAAGAAATATTATCCGTCATTGATAAGACACCAAGACCGTTCAGGAAACCCCCCATTTTTTTAAAGGAGGAAACCTTTACCCGCTGCAAGTGTCAAGCTGCCATCAGGATAATGTTTTTCGGGATTTCTAATTTCGAGGCATTTCAAGTACTTATTGCCCCAGCTTTAACTTTAACAGTCTTTGAAAACCAACTGGATTTGTTCGAACATGTCTGTGTGAACATTACCAGAACGTTTACGACGTTATCTCATATTTCTCCCGCCAAATTATATACGTTAAGACATACGTTCTGCTCTATACTTCGTAACGCGCAAAACGTTCAATTATACGTTATGTTACAGGATCATTTGTCCAAAATAACTAAATTTAACGCCATCGTGAATAAGTAACATTTCTACCAATGTTGAGTTATGCATTTATTTAGCACCAAACGGCAAGTAGGGCTTTAATATTTCATGCAAGAATCCTTACTTCTGCCGAGCTCCCCATAGTTGCACATTCCTGATCTTTCTTTTCATTTTGGATAACTACCTAGATAAATCTATAACATCATTTTGGAGCATAGGACACAATTAAGTATGTTAGATTCTATTTGATCCAGAGAAAATTAAATGCACCGGGTTTAATGTCACAGGGACACAATTACAGGTGATTTTCCAGCTTTTGGTGGTGGAGGAAGGCTCCACATGCCATGAATATACTACCACTTCAGATTCCCTACAGTTTGCCGGGTTGTAGTGATGAACATAGCCAGTCTATCCCTCTGATCCGTGACATTCTGTGCAAAGCATGGTTGTAAATTTTCTAGATACATGTACACTGCTTACTAGTGTACAAATTTAACCAACAACAGCTAATGCGGTCTAAGTCAAATCGAGTCTGCAATATTCACTATTAGTCTTGTCCTCGGTGCTTCCGAGAGATCTTCTTTTCAGGTTTTGTTAATATATTATGTTATTATTAAGTTATTAAGTATATATCTTTTTCAAGCATTGTACAAAAGCAGTTGATATTTCAGGTTTTATTTATCAATAACATTCTTACAACTAACTTTTCACTACACTACAGTAAGTTCTTTGATTTTTGTGCCCCGAAGGTGGGCATATTAAAATCGCATTGTCCTTCCGTCCGTCCGTCCGACCGTTACTTTGTAAATTCTTGTCCGAGCTGTAACTCTGCCATCCATGAAGAAATTTTGAAATAGTTTGGCATAAATATTAACCTTACTGAGACAACGTTTCATGTGTACCACTCAGACCCCTGGCTACAAGGTCAATGTCACACTTAGAAGGTCTGTTTCGTGTCCGGTTCCTAACTTTGCCATTCACCAAGAGGTTTTGAAATTACTTAGCATAAATGTTTATCTTAATGAGACGACATGTCATGGACAAGACCCAGACCCCTAGCTCCAAGGTCAAGGTCACACTTAGAGTTCAAATGTTAGCAGGAACTGTTTTTGTGTTCTGTCCATATTTCTGCCATTTATGAAGGGATTTTGAAATATCTTGGCATAAATGGTAACAATAATCAGACAATGCGTCATGTGCGCAAGATCCAGATCCAAGGTCAAGGTCATTCTTATAAGTCATAGGTTAATAGGATCTTTTTCGTGCCCGGTATATAACTCTGTTATCCATGAAGGGATTTTGAAACAACTTGGCATAAATGTTTACCATAATGAGGCAATGTGTTACGCGCAAGACCCAGACCCTTAGCTCCAAGATCAAGTTTACACTTAGAAGTCAAGTCAAGTGTTATAAGGGTCTGTTTCATGTCCAGTTCGTGATTCTGTCATTCATCAAGGAATTTTGAAAATACTTGGCATAAATATTCCCTATAACGACAAAACGTGTCATGCATAACAATCAGGCAACTAGCTCTAAGGTCAAGGTCACATTTAGAGGTTAACGATTAACATGGTGCGTTTCTAGGCCGTTCCATAACTCTTCCATCAATGAAGAGATTTTAAAATTACATGGCATAAACGTTCCCTATATTGAGATGACGTGTCAGACACAAACTCAAGACCCCTAGCTTCAAGGTCAAAGTCACACTTAGAAGTCATAAGTTAACATTGTATGTTTCTTGCCCGGGCAATAACTCTGTCATTCATCAGAAACTACTTGTCACAATTCTTCGCTATGATGAGTTGATGTGTCATGCTCAAAACCTAGACCCTAGCTCCAAGGTCAAGGTTACCTTCGGAGAATTTGTTTAATCTGGTCGCAAAATGAGTCATACCTAAACTATTCTGGCATATTTTGCGCAGACAACTGTAGCATTCTTGGGACACTTCGGGGGCGTTTGTCACTAATAGTGCCAGCTTTTGCTTGAGCTTCAATTCTAAATAATTAGTATATTTTGAGAGTTATATTTACTTGTATTTTTCCCCATAAAATGTCAAGGTCAGTAGTGGCTATTGTCAAATTACCTTAAAGACACACCACAAAATAACTGTAATCTTTTGTATTTCCATGATGGTAATTATACGTTTTTTTGTATGGAGAAATGAGAAATTACAAGTATCTAGTTACAATTTGACAGTAACAGATATAAGGTTAAGACAATGTATTCAATGTCTCAATATGTTATTCAATTAATGTGGTAGTATGCACGGTACTTCATGTATTAAGGTGAGTTTAGACCACAGTTTGTTTCTACAGTGTAAGATAGTTATTATTCTATGTTTATAAAACTATACTGAGAAGAGAATGAACAAGTTTGCAGATGAAGTTGTGAAAACAGGGCCTAGATTATCTACCTGTCATCTTGTAGAATATTTGTATTATACCAGTATTACCAGAATTATTTGCACAAAGTTCATGTGGGAGGAAAAAGTAGACCACTATGTACTGGTGGGTCTTTAACACTTCTAATTTATTGAATACCGATGGATAAAAATAAATGATATAGCCTATTATTAACGGTTAATGCGAATACGATAATGGTACAAACCGATAGCCACACGAGAACTACATGCAGATATAGACTTGCCACAGTTCGCTACTGCGAAAATATAAAGTGGTAATATTGGACCGGGAATTCATGGCATGAGTTGCCCCTCCGAACTTTATTTCGGGTACAGGCGGGTACAGGCGTAAAACTACCGACCTTCCGTAAGACAGCTATTTGACATGCGAGGTTTCGAACCAACAGCTATGTCGGGCAAGTGATTCAGTGACCTTTCCCACTCAAAAAAGAAGCCCCAAAATAAAATGTGCAACACCCTTATTCCCCTTGCCACCGGCTGTAGCAAAGTAAGTTAAAAAAAACATTGAAGATCACAAAGTATCAAAAATAACAACAGCTCCATGTACAAGGCGACGTTTAAAGACCGCCAAACGGCACTTCGATAAACGTCGCTGTTGTGATAATTACAAAATTGTATTCGAAGCTTTAAGCACAACCAAGCAATAATAGAAGATGTTATTTGATTCTGTTCATGAGAGGCAATGACAAGTGTTACACTCTCACGCCTCATCCTCTTAGCATCGGCTTATTTTACACGTACAGCAAAGATTTACAAGAGGTGATTAAGATAACTTTGTTCTTTAAACATTTGTGCGGCGTCCGTGTGCGAGTGGTTTACTTAGTCTAGTTTTGTGTCAGTGTGACATTAACCTAATGTTTAAAGCAATTGCAATTTAGCACTTGCGGTTGGGTAGAATATAGGCTAGCTCCTAGACTATGATATTTTTTTAACTGTGAGCCAGTTTATTTCCTATGTCTAATATCATATGATAATATCTCTGAGAAAATCTCCAAAATAGACTGACGTTTGTCCCTCTTACACAAAAATTAAAGAAAAATTACAAAAGTTAAATTATATTTTTTTACAAAATCTAAATTATTAGTCTAGTGGTTAGTCTATGTAAAATACTACAATCGATACTAACGAAAGCGCTGAAGATTCTGGACGCGGCCCTGATTTCCTCATAACTTCCAATACCTTAAAGCTCTGTTAATATATATATTACTTACCTTAATCGTACTATTTCCTATTAAAGTCCTCCCTTTAATGTAACACTCAAAAGGTTGGATCTGTGTAGTGTTGTAGTAGTAGTGCTCTGAAGGTTGAGTATCCAAAGGCAAGGGGAAATTTGCTTTCGGGCTTTTGCTGCTGCTATGTCGATAACACTGACAACACGTGACAGAATCAAAAACGTAATTAGGCCTTAAAAAAATTCTTTGTTTCCGGTAACATGCTCAAAAAAATTAGGGTAGGTAGGTCGGAAATTTTTTTTTTGGAATTTTTATTTTTAAAGGTCCAATACTAAGAAAAGCGAACATTTTAATTTCTTTTAAAAAGCACAGAAACTATTTCATTTTATTGGAAAATGAAAGTTGGTATGTAGAAATTCGAAATAAATCGCAGTATATGTACAATTATTTTTCTATGAAGTATGAAGAAAGTTAAAAAGACCTGGGGGGTCATTCTGTCGATTCATTGAAATTTCAACATAATACACATACATCTCTTTGAGTTCCAAAGACCTTCTGTAAATTTTGACCTGCCAATCTTCATTATTAAGTGTCTTGCATAAGTCTATGCCCTAGCTATGAAAATAATTGCCAACTCACTTTCCCTTAGTAATGGACCTTTAAGGGAGACTTTTCGGAAATTATTTTTTTGTCAAAAAATGATTACAAATACTGGGGTTATGCCTTTAGACCACCAGTAAGTTGATGTCTAACATCACTGGCCATGTTTAAAGCATAAAAAGTGCAGTTTTGCATCTTTTTGTTAAAAAGTTGAAAACAATATTCTCCAAGGCCATAACAACATTTAGGGTTGGGCCAAAAATTTAGGGTAGGTCGGGATACCAGAAACAAACAATTTTTTTACGCCTTACGCCAAAATTGCGTATTATCTTAACACTTGATCTTGTAATACGATATGTATTCGAAAGGTATTCGAGAAGTGGATTATACCCTATAAATCCCTGCCGGATGTCATACCTGACAATTAATTTTTTCCTCGTGATATGTTGCATTGTGTAAAGGTCGAGGTTACCTGGCATACAAACATTGTAAACGATTTATTTACATACTAAAAGAAAACATTAGATGCATAATTCTGTCCATGTATTTCTGTATAGAAAGGCAGGCTATATTAAACGGGGAAAATCCTTTTAACGCGGAAACTTAAGAGTTTAAACATTTCCCCTGGTGAAAGAGTTAAACATTTCCCATTGTGAGCCTTACATGTCCAATCAATAAGATTGTCTATATTTATACGCTTATCGTGTCAGTACAATTATAATTTTCTCTTACTTGATAGTCCAAATAATCAGTCGTTTTGGGACAGCGTGATAACTATTGACTGTCGCTGTCCCGTAAGAAAATAGTTTGGCAGTCTAAATGGCCTTAATCTGATGTATGATTACCCCCTGTCTTTTTTTCCCTCTTTTTTTTTTTTTTTTTTTTTTTTTTAACACGGTTTAACAACACTTAAAATTTTGATCTACTTATGAGTTTATACAAACAACGCAATAACATCTACACGTGTACCCAGTTAAAATATAAAAAGAGTGTACTGTGTGCAACATCAACATTTCCAGCAAGAAACCCAGCTGGATAACTGAAACAACACACATACTAAAATTCAAATATAAGTAAACATTGCGACATTCTTTATAAAAAATATACTGTTAAGAACAGAGACGCTCAACCAGGAAAGCAAAACAAGGTTTTTTCGTAGACATGCCATACATCTCTTATGATAACATTATGATACAAACGGGGTCAAACGGATAAAATTACAAAATACAAGAAAATTTATTTATTGTCAGTTATAGTATAACAAAATAACATATATGCATAAGCTATATCCCGACAAACATGTATGTTAATCAGAAATTAACAAGGATTAATGGCTAAAAGGAAAGACAAGCTTGTGGTTAAAGCATTTTCAACATATAGAATAATAAGAAAAAATAAAACAAAATAAGAAAGAAAATGCAGTATAAGAGGTATCAAAAATGGCAGACCTATAATACAATATAAAATATTGAAATATTTGCGGAATGTTTACAGACATTGGAAAAATATGGTAGTCCTTTCTAGACGGATTTAAATAGTCCTCAGCTTTGTTTGTTCTGAAGAGCATTTTCCCCTAGATAAAGTGCCGTTTATTTGCTGAAATGACATGATACGTCTATGCTTTACATTTGGGTAGCATTTGAATTATGCGATAATTGCAATATAAAATTAGTCATCAGAAATTAGATCATACATTACCACTAAATGCGTCTCATTTTTGAGCTTGCAGTGCGTTTGTTTGATTGAAAATTTAATTTCTTGCATCAAACATGACACCTTCCTTTCTTCAAATTTTTATTAAGCACTAGGAATGTTCTTCAACAAAATATAATTTACAGACATTTAAAACTCGACCTTGTGTGTGCTGCAACCATCGGAAGTTTCTAAGTTTATATAGAATAAAGAATGAAAACTATTTAGTATGTGTCCGCCTAGAGGTGCTAATCCTGGCACAGAAATAAAGTGAAAAGAAACATATTAATGGTACTGAGTGAATAAGGCACTAGTTTTTATAATAATCAATAACATCTCTATTCATATTGTTAACAGAATATCATAACACATTTTATTTTAAAACTAAATAAACGAACAAAAGTTATCTTAATGATGTTTGAATGCACCATGTCCATATTAATACAGCTGCGTTAACTATCCAATATATCCACATAATAATTCGAACATAATTGCACACAACGAGTATTTTCTAAGACCGATAACTGCATGAGAATGAAAGGGTTTTTTAGTGGCAGGTTTGTGTGGGGGGCGGGATGTGCAAAGAAGAGTGTGTGTGCGGGGGGGGGGGGGGGGGGCAAGATACTAAAGGACAATAAACTAAATGATTTCTGGGGGCGGGAGCGGGGGTGTAATGTAGATTGTTGCAGTCTGCATATTATACTTTTAAATGATGCTCTGGACACGAAATATGATGGGCAGATTTGACCTTGACCTTTGATTTACCACCCTAGTTCATGCACTCTACACATCCTCATATCACCACCTACATACATCCCAAGTTTGAAGTCATTACCTTGTATGGTTAATACACTAAATATGAAGGGTAGATCTGACCTTTGAGCTCAGATTATGACCTTGACCTTAAACCTACAGATCAATATCATGTTCTATGTACATTGTCTCATCACTATCTACCTACATACCAGGTTTGAAGTCAATATCTTAAATGGTTAATAAGTTATGCTCCGGACACTAAATATGACGGACGGCTTCGAATTTTGAGCTCAGTTTGTGACCTTGACATTTGACCTACGGAACCGGTTTATGTGCTTTGTACATCGCCTCATTGCCACCTACCTACATGCCAAGTTTGAAGTCAATACCTTGCATGGTTATTTTGTTATGCTCCAGACACAAAATATGATGGACAGTTTCGACCTTTCAACTCAATTTGTGACCTTGAACTTTGATCTTCATAGTCGATTCAAGCGCTCTTCACATCGTCTCATCGCCATCTATCTATATGCCAAGTTTAAAGTTACCTTTCTTCGTTATAACTTTATGCTCCGGACAAAAATTATAACAGAAAGACAGACAGACAGACAGACGTACGCGTCATCACATCACACATCCGTTTTTTCAAAACGGGCGTATAAAAAGAAAATGTTAAAATGATTTATATCTAAAAAAGTGATTCATCACTGTTCCAGATTTGTAGTATATTGACATGTATCTAATTCAAAGCATCTTAAATAGATTATGTAAAATAATAACAAGAAGACATGTGTTTTAATAATGGCTCTGTAATAGGTCATCGACCTCTGCCTGTGGCCATTATGAAAATATTATAGTATTTCCTATACAATATATACATTCCAAACCATGCATCAGACCAATCTTGTGTAACTGCAGGTAACTGCAGTTTGTTCGAAAAAAATTCGGCATGATTTAATATGATCAAGTAGACGTTTGCATCTATCACATAATCTCTTCATCTTAGAAAAATGCCGTTATTAAGGCAATGATATACATTCACTTGTTCACACTGTTACTCAACATTCACTCTCGTTTCAATTTTATTCGGGTGTTACATATCAAGTTAACATGTGCAAATGAAAGGTATACTGCTGTGAAGTGGAAGAACGCCTTGGGCTAAGCAAGAAACTTTACAACAAAGAATAAATAAACGTTTTATCAGATACTCTCTAATTACAAAATGGCACACTTAAACTATTGCCCCTCACGGACTGACCCTTTAATTCTGGTATGACATAAGGGGCAGATTCTGTGATACTTCAGATTGTCACAGATAGAACAGTATAAGAAATGTCCACATGGAATGTATGTAACTTCTCTGTTTCGTGTCTTACAGTTGATGCACAATATGCGCTCTGTCAGTCTTCTGTTCTCCTCTGTGACATCACCTTCAACTATAGAATATAAAACAAACATGCTTGTTAACAATACCCCGACTATAGGTCAGTCTTACTATTTTACTAATTATTTAATAAATGATACACGAAGAAGGCTAAAGGTACAGTTAAACTGAACATGTGAAACAAGCAGACAAAATAATAGATTTCTTCTGGTAGAATGATTTACCTGTTACATTGCTTGTCAAGGTCGGTACTTTGATAGGGGGAACCATTATTGGTGTAAATGTACAAATACAATCGGAACATCTTGCGTATGACTTTCTCTGAAATAAGTACAAGTTTCCATAATGTTGTAGCAATATTTATTTAAATTTTAGATTGAGATAGTAGGTAAAATATGAGTGGCTTATTAAATAGTACAGCAATAGCTATAAAAGAGGCAAATAATGCTTTATGTTTTATGGTGTATCTTATACGAGCTATTTCGTTTTGATAAGTACATTTTATCCTACCACTAACAGTCAATACAATAATTTAATTATGGGTAATTATTGACCATCGAAAATGATAGAAATAAAATCAGTGTACGTTTGTCTTCAGCAAAACTTCAAACTAACTTTCAATTATACAATTTTGAAAGTCCTTTGTTCTGTGACAGCTGAAAAACTTGTTTGCATTCTGATTTGATTGCTTTAATAATAAAACAGAGTAAAAATACAAACTATATGGATTCTGATTTACTTACCACGGTTTTATCAACAGATATATGCTGGAGAACTGCTGAACGTAAATGCAATATGATATTAGAGATCATCAATTTGTATGTAACACTGGGATATTATGCAACGCTGTGTATATGCACATACTTTTGTCTTCAAATCTAGTAATGAACCTGCGAATGATAATGTTGTTGTTTTTTTCGCATTTATATGTTTATCAATATTAATAACTAATAATTTAAAATATATAAGAACTGCAATAAAATGATATTGCTTTACATCTGTAGTCTGGTTTATAAGCCTGCCCTACATATTACATTTATTAAAAAAGAAAATTACTGTTCGTGATGAAACTCATATAGCGGCTTTCTAGCTGCTTTTTATGGTAGATGAAGGCCCCAGAAGCCTATCAGGACATTATTTCACGCACAGACAAGCACCTGTATGGAATGACCGTCCTTTTCTTAGACAGCTTGATGGCTTACTTACATGAAACAAATCTACGCCCCAAGCGAGGTTTCGAACCCACAGCCGTAAGAGCGAAATACTTAGGTAATTTCTACGAGGTTATTTACACTTCTAAATTATACTTGCATTGATTTGACATGAACATTCCCATAACGTTCCTGTACAAATTACCACAAAATGATTTTAAAATCTAGACTTTAAGTACCTGGACAAATCAGGCGGGAAATCGAAATCAGCAATATATGTATCATGCCAGCGGTGATAAGCCACGTCTCCTGATCAACGATCCTTTTGAATACTTTCAGCAATATATTGATAAGGACAGCAATTTTGTTTATATATACAGTTAAATGTGTATCTGAAAAAAATATTTGCTACATATGAAATGTAAACATACAACAAATAACAATGTTGTTAGAAATAATGTGTTATTGATAAAATTTAGTTTGACATTTTGGGTATACCATCAAACTATTTTCTGTGATTAATTAAAACAACGTTTTTCATATTTATAAAGTCTACAACACGATCCATTTCTGTATATCAAATACGTCTTTATTCTAAAACATCTACCTACATGAGTTCATGGAAAACGCTACCATCAATACCATACAAGCAATGTTGACGATTCCTGCAGAAAGCGACATTAATAAGAATGCTGTATCCGTATCTGTAAAATGACGTCACGGTATAGGTTTTAACACTGCCTGAAATGAATGAATTTTGTCCATTTTTCTGTTATAAAAACCTGCACATTGACTTACATGCACAAAATGTATATTTCATTGGAAAAATAATGCATTTAAACAAAACGCATTGTACTTTTACCCGGCACAACAGAAGTGTTGATTCAAAAGCCAGTTTATGTCAAAGCTAAATTAAAATCTGTATCACAAAATCATCGATATTGTGATTTTCCGACATACTGCCATTATAAAGCACACGCCTCTTTCTTTTCTATTTGCAGAATTACCAATTTTGAAAAAAAAAAAATCATGGTTTAATCAAAAGACAATTAACAGCTCATGAATTGAGAGATACTCTTGTAAAAGAAGTTTAAGTCAAATAAATAGTCTAGACCAGATTAATATTACAAGTACAAGCATTTTGTTAGCATTCCGTCCCGTATAGCTTTTTTTTTGGTATAAATTCAAATATATATGTTAGTCTTTATGGGTCAAAATGGCAGAAAACAAAATGACCGCCGAATTAAGATATTTTCCAGTTAAAGCATATTTAATAGTATCACAATTACCAAGAAATACATGTATATGGCTTTTTTACAAAAGTTATGTGTAACAAGGTTATTGATTAAAAGTGTAACAATTTTTATCGAGCCCGCTTGTGGAAGTGAAGACATAGTTGTCCAAATGGCTGTTCGGTGTATGTGCGTGCGTCAATGCGTGCGTCCGTCCGGATTTGTTTGCCCGGACTATAACTTTGACATGCATGGAGCAATCTAATTTATATTTGGCACGAATGTTAACCTCAGTGAGACGGAGTGTCCTGCGCAAACCTCACGTTCCTAACTCAAAGGTCAAGGTCACACTTACAGGTCAAAGGTCAAATTCAATAACGACCTTGTCCGGAGCATTGCTTCTTCATGCATGGAGGGATTTTAATGTAACTTGGCACAGTTGTTTACCATCACGAGACGGAGTGTCATGCGCAAGAATCAGGTCCCTAGGTCTAAGGTCAAGGTCACACTTAGAGGTCAAAGGATACAAGAATGACAACTTTGGCTGGAGCATTTCTTCTTCATGCATGGAGGAATTTTGATGTAACCTGGCACAAATGTTCACCACCATGAGGCGGAGTGTCCTGCGCAAGAACCAGGTCCTTAGGTCTAAGGTCAAGGTCACACTTAGAGGTCAAAGGTCAGATACAAGAATGACTTTGTCCGGAGCATTTCTTTTTCATGCATAGAGGGATTTTGATTTAACTTGGCACAATTTTTCACCATCATGAGATGGAGTGCCATGCGCAAGAACCTAGAATTACTTCCCTTTGTTGTAACTATAAATAGCTTATATTGTAAATTTTTTATAACTGGTCGCAGGGAAAAATAAAGACCACTTTTCTGTAGTACAACATGCATGTTACATCCAATTTTGAGGTGTATTTTGACCTATCTCTACTGGTAAGGATTTTTTAAAGATTTACTTCCCTTTGTTGTTACTACAAATAACTTATATTGTAACTTTTTGCATTTTTTTTTATTTGGCATAAATGTTTGCCTCAGTGCGACAGAGTGTTGTGTGCAACTCCAAGTCCTTTTGACAGCTGACGGGCTCGACATGTTGCCCGTAGGCGTCTAGTTAAAGATAAATTGCTTCTAGTTTAAATATGTGCCCATTTATGAATAACAAAAAATAATAATATAAATTTCTAAATTGACATTTAGCCAAAATAAAAATTGTTACTAGACAAGCCATGTTAGTTATCTGCAAACTCGACTATTAGAAGCTAAATCCATGAAATGTTCGTCACATTGTTATTTTCAAACTATATTCACCCGTAATTGAAACGTTACAACCTTTGATAGTTCCAGTTCATTTGTTAATTTACTCAAATGCATAACCTGGAATTTTTATCATCACATTTGCATGCTTAGTATATCTACACACAGGGCCTATTTATTTTGCATTTACATCTAAAAGCCCTACATCAAGATGTACACTTGCAAGCAATAAACTTCGTACAAGCTTGAGGAATGAGGTCATGAGTAATAAGAACGGGCTTAAGTGTGTCATTGGCCACCTTCGATCCGATCTCTTGCTTCCCCAGTCAGGGCATGTGTTCACAACCTGTAGACCTGCCGGACATAACATTTCGAGCACTGTCAGCACCATCAATATTTTGCCTATACGTTTTGCAAATACAACTTTCACAGTATTTTGGCTTTTCATCAGCCAGATCTCCATTTCCAAGACCTTCTGTCAATTCTGCATTGGCTGTAAAAATGTTAAATGCAAATATCTTTCGAGATTTTGCAAAAATATGATGTTGTATCACTGCCAACGAGTGCATGAAAGGCAAGTTAATTTCTTCGCAACTCATCAGATATTAATGACACAGGAAGCACTTAAACGCTTGGACAATGCTTTTGGAAATGCTACATCTCTAATTTTAATTACCATTCTCACTGGTTGATGTGTGGTTGTATGTTGTTCTCATTGATTGATTTGATTGGTGGATGTCTATAGCAGTCAAACACTACACTTAAAAAGGATACTAATTATGTTTACTTCTTCTTTTTTCTACATTTCTATTAAAACTTACCCATCCACAACATATGTAGAATTTCCTTGTATGTTAATTTGGTCATTAATCACAATGTCCTTGACAAATACATTTAACAGTATGAATGCCTTGCCCGTTTTTCAGAATTTCATTTGTTTCAGACCGGACAGGAAAATTCTACCTGGCAACAATTCATGCTTTAGTATTTCGTCCATACAGACTTTTCCATCCATGTCACCGGCGATGTATTTAGCCGCTATATTCGCAAAAAGAGGGATCATACAGAACCCTTAGACCGTACCTTACAGCTTGCATGGGCAGCAGAAGCAATGGAACCATTTCCAAGTTTTTATTTCAACCAAAACTGAAGTTAGGAAGTCGATCATTCTTAAGGGTAAATAGCACAGTTGCCTATATGTATATAGGACAAATATTTTCCTACGGGCAGAATATCTTTAAACTTTGTGTACTGACTGAGAATCAAGTTTAAAGCGGAAATATGTATTAAAAAACATAGGTACCCATGCTTGATCATGAACTATCTGCCCTTGAAAGCCGGAAAATACTGAAAAAATCGGCTTTCAAAGGTTAAAGAAATTCTGCCCATAGGAAAATTTTGCCCTATATACATAATAGGCAACTGTCCCATTTACCCTAAACAAATTTGTCAGAATGACCTATGAAGGTGCCATTTTGCAATAAAGCAACGAGGTTTTCTATGTTTTCATAGTCCTTCATTTCACTTAGCGCCCCTTGTAAGTTACTGTCTCTATATTTGTTTATGGTAACTCAGTAATCCTCAGGTAGCCTGTGTTGTTATCGTTTGAGCCTTCATTTCTTGACACCAAAAACCTGACATCCAGCTGAATAACCCAGAAGAATGGGTTTAATATTTCATGTAAAACAAGCCTTTTATGTGTTCACCAATTTTTTTTTCAAGTAATTGGTTGATATGTACAGACACCTATTTTAGTATACGATTTCCCTGTATGCAGGCACTACCCAATTCAAATCCATAAGTTTAAAGTTTAAAGTTTAAAGACCTTACTTTAAGTGATACAAGTACCAATGACAATTAGCCATCATGGTATTGTAATCCGTTCACCACAATTGTCAGTAGTGATGAACATCAGAAACGACAGATACACACATTAAAAGTTAGATATCTTAAATCTAAATGTGTTGTATATGGTATTCTGTCCATCACAGATATGTGTTAATTACGTGTTAATGTTCCCTTTGGCTTTGTCTAAAAATGATAATTTTAAGACTGCAAAACATTTTATACAGTACTTCATTGTGTCTTTGGATCAAAACCCTTTACACCGAGGTATGCTCTTAATATGACCTGATAGACATCTGTAAAGATAAATATATTAATTATAATTTTGCCCTTCAGTGGCTTTTACCAGATCACAGTTTATTCGTTTATTTAAGTCTCATCATTGTACAACATTGCATTATACATTCTATACAATTCCTGCTTTAAAAGTACAATGTCATTCAAGATTTGAATTATTAGAGAAAATAACAAGTCTTACACCCTATCTTGACAAAAATGTACAAAACTAAAAGTTAAGAGAAAATCATTATTCAGGAATGATAATAATTTTCATAGTGAAGTTATGTCTGAAATTTACGAATATATATGTTTGCCCAGATACGAACAAAATGCATGTCACCTTTTAAACAAGCACAAGTCAGACGAAAGAGGAGTCATATTACAGTAAGCATTAGAGAATGCGCACGCACGTTCTATATCTAGGTCGAATTTAAAACCAATGAAAACCGTGGGAAAAACATAAATTAAATATAAAGATCAAGGTTATTAACAAGCGATATAATTTCATTCGTTAATGTGTTTACATTAAACGATTTATAAACAAACTTGCTGTGCTTTTTCTGAATGCGAGTAATTCCTGAATACTAGTAGTATATGACTTCGTGTTAATACCTACAATCACAATTTGTTTTAAAATCCAAATTTATAAGTTAAAAACACTCCCCGTAATGAGCCCCAAAATATCAGCGACTGACAGTTTTATCACAGTTGGCGACCAATCAGAAGGAGCTGGAGCAAGGACAAAATTAAGTAACTACCAAACACACGAGAAGTAAATCTATTCTTGTTTCCACTATTTTATTACGAAACAAAATCAGTAGGGGAGCAGAAAGAAATGATATTAAACGGTGAAGCTAACTGACCCTTGTGGACAGATAAGGCATATGACAGAAACATTGATAAGAATAGATTTTCCACAGAAGAGTTTCATACTCAGTCATACGAGAGATTGGTGCGTAGAAATCAGCCGTCTGGTCTTACGGCAAAGTTGCTAAGAATATGTCAAACTGAATGAATCAAAGCTGCCACCTTAACAGATCACCAATACTGCCCTCTGCCATCTTTACATTATTTTTTAATAAGAGGCAAACATTGGTTTACGAAATGGAACTCGACTGGTGATGTTTGTGTTTAGCAGTAAAATGTTGACATCTTCATGTTTTGTTGCCATGACATTTCGTACTAGTTCGTACTATTCCGGAAATTTGGTGTTTCAGATGCGCATTTATTTAACCGAAATATGCAACTTTGTAATATTTTCTAACCAAGGAAATGTCGCGGACGTGTAGAGTTTTGTAGAGGTCGTGGGATTCTACCAAGCTCCCGATAGTCGCACATTCCTGATCCGTTGCTTTTATTTTGGATAACTACCTAGATAAATTTATAACATCCTTTTGGAGCATAGCACACAATTAAATATTTGATTTTCTAGCTTTTGGTGGCGGAGGAATGCTCCGGTTGCCCCTCCGAACTTTATTTCAGTCAGGGGTAAAACCACCGACCTTCGATAAGACAGCTAGTTGATATGCGAGGTTTGGAACAAACAGCGATGTGGGGAAAGTGATTCAGTGACAATTCCCACTCGGCAAAGGAAGCCCAATAATGAAATGTGCTACGCCTTCCTTCCCCTTGCCACCGGCTGCAGCGGAACACGTTAGAGATCATTGAACATACTAAATGATCACAAAATATCAAAAATAATAACAACGCCAAGAACAGGGCGAAGTTTTATGACCGTAAAACAGCACTCTATTAAATAAACGTATAAAACGATCCTTTGGAAGGACCTGATTTGATCATGTTCATGAGCGGTAATGACAAGTGCAACACCCCTCACGCCTCATCCCCTTAACATTGGCATATTTCACATGTACAGCAATGCCATGTTTTACAAGAAGTAATTAAGATGTATTTGATTTCTAAACATTTTGTTGGGCGTCCGTGGTCGAGTGGGAAAGACTTTAAGTCACTTGCCCAACACCCCGGTTGGTTCGATCCCTGCTCCTTTACGGTTGTTATCAGGATGAATGCGGTAGGCTGGTGATTCTGCCAAGGCCTGTGCCTAAAGTAATATCCTATGAGGCTCCTTCAACCAATAAAGTCTAAAAGTTGACATACGAACTAACTTGTTCCGGTGTGACATAAGCTCAACAAAACAATTAGCACTTGAGGTTGACGAAAGTGCTAAAGATACCGTACGCGGCCCTGATTTCTTCATAAAATGCCAATGGGTGGACGGATAGCTCAGTGGTTTGCACACTGGCCTTCCAATCCTGAGGTCGGGGGTTCGATCCCCGGCAGCTACTCGGGAATTTTCAGAATCCTTGCGTGTATCAGTGCTATACACTGGGCACGTTAAAGAACCAGGCGGTCTATTCGCAACGAGCTAGGCTAAGTTAGCCGGACAAGCCTGTATCTGATTTCTGATATCACTGTCGTTGGGGCTTTGTCTCACTCTGTCCCTCTGGTCAGATCGCTCTGTGTCTGTACTAGAAGAGGATGAATCATGCGCCCTGTGTAGCTGCATTTGAACTATGTAAAGCGCCTTTGAACGTGAAATTGATCATGAAAAGGGCGCTATATAAATCTGGTATAATAATAAAAATCATAATAATAATACCTTAATAAAACAGTGAACATACCTTAATCGTACTATTTCCTTTTAAAGTTCTTAACACTCTCTAGTTCAGGTGTCATATATATTGTAGTATTTGTAGTAGGCACTGGAGTATGAGTTTGAGTATCCAAAGGGGGGCATTTTGCTTCTGCGCTTTTCCTGCTGTTATGTCTATAAGACCTGTCACGTTTGTAACGTTATGTAAGGTTTAAAAAAATACATTCTCTAATGGACAAACTTAAATTGTAATAAAAAGGTTTTAGTTAAGCTTATAATGAAACTATGTCAAATTTGGAACACGTAAATCCCATATTGATCCCCATGATACAATTTAATCACATCATTACACACGTACCTCGTGATCTGTCGCTGTTATTTGATTGGGTATTTACTGCATACAAACATAAAAAATAAGAAACGAAGATTTTAAACATTATCCCTGGTGAGCCTCTCCATGTTCAATCAATAATACAGTTGTTTCTATATTTATACTTATTTAGTATTAGTCTCTCACTTGTATATGTGTGGAAAATGAAAATTTCTTGGAATACTACGCACAGGCCCGTAAAGCGTAAAACAATTGTTTGTTTCCGGTATCCCGACCTGTTCTAAATGTTTGTTTTTTTGTCTCGGATAATTTCTTTTTCAACTTTTCAACAGAAAGTTGTAAAACTGCACTTTTTATGTTTTCAAAATGGTCAGTGATGTTAGAAATCAACTTATTGATGCTCTAAAGGCATAACTCCCTTATTTGTATTTATTTTTTGACACAAAAATAATTTCCGAAAAGTCTCACTTAATAAAAAAATTCATGTTACCAGAAACAAAGAATTTTTATAGGCCTAACCAGTCGTGCTGCTACATGGAACAAAGATACATGAGCCAGTATATTAAACCCATCACGATTTCCATAATCTCGCAGGTTTCTAACCTCTCGTCTATGCCCCTGCATGTCATGAAAGTTTGGTCGCCTTGGGTATTGTTCGTGATCACTTTCATCAAATTCCATAAAATGTGAATTATATGCCCTACGTCTTGCCACTTGCAAACGTCTGCCACATTCTTAAAACCTTACGATTAACCGTCGCCACTAGTCGTTGAGTTTCTGTGTCAGCCTGATTATCATCCGTCGACCTCCTTCATTGCGAACCCACTCCTTTGTCTGCCGTGTATGGCCCCTTATGTCCTGTGTTGACACAGTCTCGATGCTCGAGCTAGGTATCTGAGTAGCTATAGAGTAGTTCCACATCTTCCACATCACTCCCATCTGTAAAGAATCCTTGTGTACTCTCTTTAGTACCACGGTGTAAGTTGACCTGCACCTCGCTGTCAAAATAGGGCATGTTTGTCTAACGTTTAATACCAGAATATACAGGTAGAAAGAGTTATGGTTCTGCTATACGTCTTTTTAAGCTGAATATATGCTGTAAAATACCGATACACCCTAGGGAAGGGGGTGACTAACACACGAGCATATACAGTCGCACTCTGAGACCCGCATACGTCTAAAGTTGTCTCAGCGCAAAACATAACGAACGCCGTGTATACGCAAAAGTCGACAGTCTTAAATCTAACCATGCAACTAAGGACTCAGCTTATGTACGATACTCTACAAAAGTTGAAGTTACTTATTAATGATTAAACAGATTGAATGTAGCAAATCAATGCAATAATACTATCTAGCTTCAGCGATTAAATTACTTATCTTTGTCCTGTTATTATGTATTTCCAGTACTTACTGTTGACTTGCTTTTAAATATTAACAGAACACCCACACATTTTACATAAAAATAATTTCTCCCAAAAATCAATAAGAAGTGGGTACTCTGAAAGTGACTAGTGGTGCAAACTTATTGACATAAGTTTTTGAAAGATATTCTTATAAATAACCAAAAGCATTATGCAGAAGGTAGTTAACCATTTAACCAAACACTTTTGACATAATGCAGAAAATTTACATTTTTGTCGCATTTGTACCTATGTCTAACTTTCATTTTCGCCTACTTTTTTCATTTTTCAGTGTCATATATACATTATATGCCAATCTTGGCGCAAATAAACTTGTTGAAAAAAATTCACCCAAACAGTGAGCAACTTGTTTCAAATATTCCATGTTTGTTTAGTAAAATTTTATTGCAGACTCGTTCAGTTATTTTAGATTTGCTTCTGTTGTTATTGATCAGGAACAAATGATGAAGCTTACGATTCTGAGGGTAGTTCCTGTTTTGTAGTTATACACTTTTGAGGGGTACCATATAATCACCTAAGCCAGTCAACATTCTATTCTTTCCTGACTATGTAATCTGTTCCTAACAAAAATCAAATACAAATTAATACTGGGACCATCTCACATCTGCCTTCAATTCAGCCATTTCCTTAAGTTATGAAAATAGTATGTAAAACATAAAAAGTACTTATATGACACAAATATAAGTTGAATGGCAAGCAGCAAATAAGGTACAAGGCAGTAATACATGTACAATGTAAATAAAAATCCATATTTAAGTAAGTGAAAATATACAAAATAGTGACCTGACAGCGACAGTCAAAAGTTACCACGCTGTCCCGAAACGTCCTATTTATTTGGACAAAATTACCTAAATCTTATGAAAGGAAATAACAAAATCTTCAACTTCGATGAAAACATACATCCCTATTGTTTTGTACGTAGTCCTGCTACTAGTCCGGTGCAAACCATATAAATATTACAATAAACGTTTTCAACATAGGAAGCACAGGCTCACTGATTAGTGGAAAAGTTAACTGTGCACTTTGTGATATTTATCTTGGAAATATGTGTCACCATTACATCTCTTTTTGAACATTGATTGATCCAAGATACAGCTTAATACTCCCCACTTGGATCAGGTACGTGAATCTGCTTGCATTGTCTGTTACTAGTGCCCATTTTCTGCAAGGGAAGCACTCTATACTACACTATATTAAGGATATCATACAACAATGGTAATGCTATGATCGTTTGCATTACAGAAACATAAAAAAGAGATGATTCAGTGTCATACATCACTGGATATTTACAAAAGAAAAATGATAAGCCGTTTAGGTAAGATGATAGTAAAGAATTGAGTCCCTCAAACGGAATATGTATATGTGTGTACTACTGTTACATATTTTACTTGACTTACCATATCTGAGTACGCGTATTCAATTTTTTATTAAAGAGAACGTAAAAAATGAAACAATTCAGTCAATATAAAGAAATAAACACTGTAGTACTGTATCTATAACGTACGTCTAGGAAGTGTCATATTATAGCCTTCACATCAGCAAAAGGCACTAACTTACTTATGATAAGATGGATAGAATTAATTATACTAAAAACGGACTTACAAAATGTGACGTGTTCGTACTTTACCTGACACTTAACAAATTTCAAAAATAAGTCTGGTTCAATATAGAAAACAAAGTTATCAAGATTTTATCCGAAGTAAAACTACATGGACTTTTTCAAAATTGAATTGCATCAAACTCACGAGGCGCTTTCACATACATTTAGAAATTATAAAAGACTAAAACATACAGTACGCACGGATCTTGTAATCATTGATGACATTTATAGTCTCTTTTAACTAGGTTCACATGTAGCTTGGGGTTTAGCGTCGTATTTCTACAGTATTCTAGTTATATAATGATGGAGTCAATGTCTAGATAGATTTCTTGGTGATAGCAGTATTGGTAAAGAAATTTTGTCTGTGTAGACAAATGTTGCAAACGTTTGTCAAACTGAGCTCAGATGGCTTATATTTCTGCGAAAAAACGGAACGAACAGTTGGTTGTGAAACATATATGATGATTTTAATATTGTTCTGTAATCAATGCTTAATTTTGTTCTTGCTGTAAATCAGTTAGTGCCCAGTATAGACACAACCTCGACTCCTAGCGTCACATAAAGTACAATTCCTGGGGTTCTCTCTTTTCTGTTTTCCTCTACGATCTCTTCTAGACCTAAATGAACAAATACAAACAAATGAAAATGTATTAACATCTAAATTGTACCCGGTCATCGAGATCAGAAATTAATAGATTCAAATCTGTATAACTTACACAAACATTAACACAATTTTCAAATAAATGTCAATTCAAACTTTTTTCTTTGAACCTAACATTCTAATAGAAGTGATTATAGACAAAACATTCCAAACTTAGACAATGTACTGGTATAGGAGGGACCGGTGTAGATGTGACTTCTGTATGCACCAGGTCTAAATGTAACTAGAATATATAGGTGAATATCTTTATTATAAAGAAAAGTGGTGTTGCAAGAAATCATCTGATTTTAAGAGAAACGTGATATAATACTTACTACTTGTTTTCTAAAATAGGAAAGTATACAAAATAGTAAATTCTTTCTTTCGATGTTTTTATATTTACTGCACAATACACATAAACTGTTAAAAGTAGCATGTTAGATATCTGTATGCTTTTTATGCATAACAACATGGAATGAATTGTAAGAAATTGCCGTACAAATAATTAATTTCATAGATACGGATAGTAATTCATTCATATGTCATACAATGGGAAGTATTTATTTGCGGATCTACAACAGTTTTGTCCGTAAGCATTTACAGGGCACTAGTGAATTTCGTAATTTTATGTTCGGTGGCGATATAGCTATTGAATAACAAACCCAATATATACATAACTAAATGACATCTTGTCACATTCACATACAGCTGTTCCACTTCCCCGAACCCCTTCCTCTGCCCAATACCATTTTATGCATCTTGCATATAATTCAAATGTACGTGTATTTTTGAAGGAACCCGTCTGCTTTATCTTTCCATTACAGTTTCTATTTGTTACAGGCCTACTTTGCGATGCATGACTCTGGCTTTGTTTGTTATGATCGGTGCTTCCTGGAAATCTGCCCTAACTTTAAAGACATTGTTTCTGTTAACCACTTAAGAGTTATAAAATGTGAGCTAAGAATTGTACACGATTCAATGAAACAAGAGGCATTTTGTCCCTTACGAAATACATCATTCACAATGATTTTTCTTTTGATATTAGAGGCTTAACTCACATTTCCACATTTCAGATAATATAGATGTATCTTGTTACTTCATTTTATTTTTTAACACTTTTTGTTACATTTCTATGGATGAAGTTATTTATTAACAAAAAAGAGTCTTTACTTACGACAAAAAACTCTGTAATCCACTTATTAGTTGAAACACAGTTGCAATCTAGTCCGTGCGATATCGCAAGCACCAAGAAATTTATTCAAATATTATTTTGATAAATGTCTTTGTGTTTGTGTTTGTGATATCGTACGGACTAGATTATTGCATAAAATCATACTATGTACCTCTTCGTATCGCTGTTCATCACAAATCTCTAACATCTACTCTGCGACCATTTTTCACATTTAACGTTTAATGTGTCTAAACACATTTGATACAAAATTTAGCTTGGCAGAAGGTTCCTTCAGGTGCGATATTCTGTCTTTTAAGAAAATCTGTTTAGCATCATGTTATGCATCCTTACTATAAACCGCAGAATTAAAATATTTCAATCTGAATTCTGCGGCGGCCTTCCTCCACGACACCAGATATCACAAAGTTTTGTCTATGAATTTGTGTGAGCTCATCAGTCCAGTATGATTTTAAGAAATGATAGAAGCGTCTACGCGATAGGGTTTGCCTTGCATAATTAATCCCCCGCCATAAGTGGTGGGGGTTATAGGAATAGTCTCCGTCCGTCCTTCCGTCTGTCCGTAACACTTTCGTGTCCGCTCCATATTTCCTAAACCCCTTGAAGGATTTTCATGAATTTTCGGTCAAATGATCACCTCATCAAGGCGATGTGCAGAACCCATGAATCAGCCTTGTCGGCTCAAGGTCAAGATCACAACTCAAGGTCAAAGGTTTGAGCCTTCCATTTTGTGTCCGCTCTATATCTCCTAAACCCCTTGAAGGAATTTTATAAAACTTGGGTCAAATAATCACCTTATCAAGACGATGTGCAGAATCCATGAGTCAGTCATGCCGGCTCAAGGTCAAGGTCACAACTTAGGGTGAAAGGTTTGAGCCTTAGATTTTGTGTCCGCTCTATATCTCCTAAACCCCTTGAAGGATTTTCATCAAACTTGGGTCAAATGATCAACTCATCAAGGCAATGTGCAGAACTTATGAGTCAGCCATGCCGGCTCAAGGTCAAGGTCACAACTGAAGGTCAAAGTTTTGAGCCATCCATTTTGTGTCTGCTCTGTACCCCCTAATTCCCTTGAAGGATTCATACAAAACTTGGGTCAAATATTGACCTCATCAAGGCAATGTGCAGAACTCATGAGTCAGCCATGACGGCTCAAGGTCAAGGTCACAACTCAAGGTCAAAGGTTTGAGCCTTCCATTTCGTGTCCGCTCTCTATCTCCTAAACCCCTTGAAGGAATTTTATAAAACTTGGGTCTTACCACCTCATCAAAACTATGTGCAGAACTTATGAGTCAGCCATGCTGGCTCAGGGTTAAGGTCCCAACTTAGAGTCAAAGGTTTTAGCCTTCCATTTTGTGTCCACTCTGTATCTCCTAAACCCCTTGAAGGATTTTCATCAAACTTGGATCAAATGATCACCTCATCAAGAACTCATGAGTCAGCCATGTTAACTCAATGTCAAGGTCACAACTCAAGGTCAAAGGTTTGAGCTCTGTATCTGCTAAACCCCTTGAAGGATTTTCATTAAACTTGGGTCAAATGATCACCTCATCAAGACGTTGTGCAGAATTCATGAGTCAGCCATGTCAGTTTAAGGTCAAGGTCACGGGTTTACCCTTTCACTATCCATAGCAGTGGCGGGGGATTTAGCTTTCAGACTGCCTTCTTTAGTATTCTTTCTGTGAAATATGCTGTGTCAATATCACACTTTTCCGGATTTTACGCTTCCAGATTCATTAACTAGCCATCAGATAGCATTCATGAGTGGAAAATATTGATGGTCATAAAGTCTTTAATAACTTTTTGGTATGGTTTTGGTAAGCTGAATGTAAAGAGCATGTCATTCGCTTTCACTCAGAATTTTTTTCATGAGTTTTAGACTCTTGGCTAGTCTTGGATTTTGAATTTACTAAAAGACAAAAGAAAGTTCAGTATAGGCTCTTTAAAAGTGCTGAATGTAGACTAAACTTTCATATAGACTATAATTGGGGAAATCCCAAAATCAATGAAAAATTGTCAGTACAAGAGTTAGATATTTTAGAAGGTCATTAATAATAATCAAATATTTCTATTATTACACGAATATGAGAAACAGCATAAATATACAGTGTAACTTCCAAAAACCGAACGACCTCCGGACCAGCCTAAAAGTTCGGTTTTTGGAAGTTTCCGGAATTCAGAAGTTTGAAAGTTTGTAGGCAAAGTGGACGTGGTGCACAAGAGTTATGTTTTCTTACACGTAGGATGAAGGAGATTTTTATCCTTTTTAATTTTACAATTTCATATTAATTACTTAGTTAATTAATTAATTAGATAATTAATTAATTATTTACAAACATTTAGCCTAAGGATAATAAATACATAAATAACAAATATAGAAAGAAACAACAGAACTTTAATAATAGCATTTACGCAAACATTTTCCACTTACATTTTACCATCTTTGGAGTCCCGAGTTTGTCAACATTAAATTTTAATTAATGTTGATAATGCATAGTTTAATCTTTAACTGATCATTATAAACATCTGTCTTTCTTTCGTTCAAACATTAAGAAAGTTTTTAACACATAAGGTATTTAGTAAATTGGTGCACTTAGCTATCACTTCACACTGAAAATAACCTATAAAGACGAATTTGATTTATTTAGGTACCACGCATCTCTATAATATTGTCCATGCATATAGTATAAAAACGGCACTCGAAAAACTCTTCTAAAATTTTACACATTTCCCCTGGTGAGCCTCTAATGTCAGTTCAATAATATGATCTATTATTATCTATTATACGCTAACGCTGTCTGTGAAAAGAAAATATTCTTTGTAACCTACACACATGCCCTTTTTAAGTGGCAAATAACACCATGAATCCAGACTCACGCTGGATAAGTCAATATATGGTAAATCTCCATGGTCAAGATTATATTATGTTATACTGGATATAGGCACAGTCCATAAAATAAACAAACGTGTTTGTAAACATGGGCGGATCCAAACGGAAGGGGAAGAAGCATTTTATAGAAATATTCCGATGGCAAAATACAATACATATCCGTAGCCCTGACCAACCTATAAACCGGGCAAGTCTATTTTATAAGTACATCAACACGGCTGACCCATTTAAACGAGAGATGTACAGACTAGTAACTGCATTTGAAATAATAGAAATATACAATAAATGATTGTCTATGAGCTTGTAGAGTCGATAAAGTCCTTGAGATGGAAGTGGCATTTTTATTGAACTTGGTTTACTAGATCCGTTAAAGTACTTAATAATGTTTAGGTATTATTGCTTTTTATAATCATTTCGACAGAAATGTATAATGTATATCAAGACTAGTAAAAAAAGGTCCCTTATCAAACTTTGAAAACATCAGATAAACCTTATTCTTTTAACAATAAGTTATCTAAATGAAGCATGATGACACTGTAGTATACCTCGAACTGTACCCCATAAACCTAGTCAATGAAATATTTTACAAATCATAACAACTTGTTTACTACGATTAGGCTACCAACGGGAAACATTACTATCAAAATCGTACAATTATCTAACAATGAAAAGAGGTGTTTATTATCTTTTTGAAGATAACTTTAAAACGCTGAACTGTTAATCGTGTATGAGATTTAATGACTGTGTTATTTTTTGTCTGTCACTTTGATAGTTTTACTGAAAGTAGAACTTAAGTGCGGTTGAGGGGGCATGCACAATCACCCTGTTGTGGCCTGCATGCAAACATGTATAAATCCCGCACGATAACTCAAACGATAACATGTTTGGTAGTTATGATTTTTCTTCATTAAAACGTTTCAATACAGAAAATATTTTTGTATAACATTCCAGTATGCACTTAACTTCTATCATTGACAACCTTTTTGAGTTGAATGAGAACCATAGCAATCAAACGATAATATAAACATGCTGTCGCGGGAGTAGTAGATGTCCAACTTAACAAAACGGGTTTACAATGCAGGTGGGTGAGTAAATAACACGCAAGCATATACTTAACAAATAATCAAGGCCTTCGAGTTGTTTATCGTCTAATTTACCACGGTTCAGAGTTCAGATGCGTAGGAAATGAACCACGAGGGCGTTAGCCCGAGTGGTTAAATACTGAAGCATCTGAACGATGAACCCTGGTAAATTAGACGATAAATAACAAGAAGGCCTTGATTGTTTTCATTCTGACATGCTCATTGATATGTCTTAATAAATATTGTACTGGACTTCGTTTACGTGAGGAGTAATGTATCGGCCGTCATGCGGCAATATGACGTCATAATTGACGTCATAATCCTCCCTTACCGGTCCGCGCGTCAACCGTTGTTTATCGCAGAATATACAGAGCTTGATTTTCTTCTTTGTTTAACTGGAAATCAAATCGAGCCATGTTAGAATGTACAGTCATTCAGTCACATCCTGTAACTTGCATAAGCTTGTCTCAGCGCGCCGTGTTATGTACTGTAGTTGTATGTAATGCAACGATGTTAGAATATGTAAACTACTCGCAAACTACTGCAACATCTAAGTTGAGCTACCACTTGGTACTTCACTTGTCTAGGCAAATAATATGACTATCTTTGTCATGTTATTATGTATTTCTAGTACTTATTGTTGATTTACTTTTAAATGTTAAGGGAACATTTCAATATTCAAAGGTCCAAGGTTCTATACTTTCCAAGTAAAATATATTTGTTTAGTGAATTTTTATAGCAGATTTGTTTTGTTACTTTACAGTTGTTTAAGTTGTTACTGATGAGGATGAAGATTCTTGGAGCAGTTTCTTCTCTGCATTTACTAGCAGTATACAGTTCTGAGGGGTACGATGTAATCACCTTAGCCAATCAAAAATCTACATGACTATGTAATCAAATGAAACTATAAAAATAACTTTCCTATACCTGGCTCTAATCTGGTCATTTCTTATTTTCACATTAAATACACTAAAAGTTTCAAATAAAACTATCAAGTTTCAACTTTAAAACTGTCAAAAACTCGTAACAGTCAGCAGCGTCAAAACAAAATAGTTTGGCAATCTGAATGACCTAAATCTGATGGTGTTTTTCTTTTTTTTTTTTTTTTTTTTTTTTTTTTTTTTTTTTTTTTTTTTTTTTTTCGTTGTTGTTTTTTTTTTGTTGTTGTTGTTGTTGTTTTTCGGACACGGTATACCAACACATACAATCTTAACCTACGTATGAATTAATACAAACCACGCAATAACAGTTACGTGTCTAGTTAAAAGAGACTATAACAAAAGTGTTTTGGAAAAAGATACGTTATCAAAACATGTTGAAAAAGGAAAGCGAGTCAATATGTACATTTGTTTTTGGTTTTAGACCGTATTTCCACAGTATTGCAGTTATATAATGGTGGAGTCAATGTCTAAATAGACTTCTTGGTGATAGCAGTCTTGGTAAAGAAATTTTGTCTCTGTAGATAAATGCTGAAAACTTCTGTCAAAATGAGCTCAGATGGCTTATATATTTGTGCGTAAAAACGGAATAAAACAGTTGATTGTGATAGAGATATGATTACTTTAATGCTGTTTTGCAATTATTCTTGCTGTGAATCAGTTAGTGCCCAGTATACACAGAACCTTGAATTCTAGCGTCACATAAAGAACAATTCCTGGGATATCTCAGATTGTCGCAGACATAGCAATATAAGAGATGCCCGCATGGAATATAGACAACTTCTCTCGGCCTAACTTTACAGTAAATGCATGAAGTCAGTTCTCTCATTTGTCTTTTTTCCTCGACGATCTCTTCTAGAACTACATGAAAAAGTATAAAAAAAAAAGAAAATGCATTAACGTCTAAAGTGTACCTGGTCATTGGGATCAGATCTCTGTGTGAGGAAATTAATACTCAAATCTGCATGCCTTATACAAACATTAACACAACTTTCAAATAAATGTCAATTCAAACTGTTTTTCTTTCTTTTAACCTAATATTCTAATAAAGACGAATATAGACAAAACATTCCAAACTTATAATAATGTTGTAATATGTAAATAATAAATTAAAATATACATTGTAGTTATGATCTTCAAATATGGCAGGCAGAAATGACGATGTCTTCAATGGCTTACCTGGTTCGATGTTTGCAAGACAAGGTACTGGAATAGGAGGGACCATCACCGGTATAGCTGTGACAACAACTTCTGTATGCACAAGGTTTAGATGTAACTAGAATATATAAGTGAATATATATAAAGAAAAGTGGTGTTGCAAGAAATCATCTTATTTTAAGATAAACGCGATATAATACCTACTATTTTTCTAAAATAGGAAAGTATACGGAATAGTAAATTCTTTCTTTCGATGTTTTTTATATTTGCTGCACAATACATATATTATGTTAAAAGTATTATTTTAGATATCTGTGTGCTTTTTGATGCATAACGTCAGAGATAAGAATAGTATAGTATTTCACAATGGGAAGTATATCTCCTTTGTTATAGTTTATTGCGGATCTCTAACAGAATTGTCCGTAAGTATTTACCGGGCACTCGTGAGTTTCGTAATGGTGGTATAGCTATTGAATAATAAACTTAATATATACCTTCTAAATAGATACTTTTATTTCCTCCATAATATGAAGAGCAGAAAATACATTACGTATTATACACAGACAAACAAATGCATTAAACAATGAATTCACAATACATGTATACTAAATTACTACCTACAAAGAATCTACATCGGCAGTGAAAATAACTGTTTTTGCATGGATAAGGGTTCGTGACATCTAACCACTTCACCACCATGATATCGGTTTATTTTTGTTGATATAAATATTTTCAGAATACAATTATCGCGTACAATAACGAAAACGCGCCCTCACATGTTGGCGAAGTTTAATGAGTGCCAGTAGAAACTTTACGGACAAAAAAATGTTATCAGTCTACATATAGAAGCTGCTTAATTAGGACAACATTGGAACTTCGGTGGCTAAGTCGAACAAAAATATGATAATCATGTCAAAACACTGAATCAAGACACATTTTATGGTCAAAATAAACAGTGTGTGCTCAAAAGAGAACTTAACATGGTATGCATTGGAGAGAGGCTTGGTACACTTAAATGGCAGAATCAGAGTTACATTTGCTTTACAGGCATTCGACCAAATTTAGCTAAAATTGCGACGTTTTCCACAGACGCTTAGTTTTTGACCACCATGTCATTTTTCAGCCAAGAGGGTTTTGACTAAGGTGAAAATGTCAAGAAACTAGAAGTAGGAACCATTATTTCCTTCTGGGTGAGAGGACAGCAAAGACTGATGAACAGACATACATATGTATGAATAGCACAGAAACGCCGGCGCCAGTGGTGGGGTGGGGGGTCGCAATAGCTCTGGTGACTTTGTCACGGGGAAAGTAAACTGAAAACTTAATACACCATTAACGTTTGTGTTAGAAAAATATCATATAATCTAAATAGCAACATCCTGACCACTAAGGGACCCCACGGTGAATATTATATTTATTACCCACCCATAAATTGAACATTAGCTTGGTTAAATTTATCAATCAATAAAAGTTCATCTGAACAATTATGAGGTCAGCTAAGGATAGTAAGGACACAACCTGTAATTACAGTTCCCAAAGAGTGTGTATTCGCTGCCAATATTCTATTATGATATGATTATATTGCAGCAGAGTATATGTTTAATGAAATTAGATATAAGATTTGAAACTAAGTGTTATGGTTGACTGTTGATAATTCAATTACAGAAAATAACAGGGTTGCTATCATTCATTTACACCATTTTCTTCCGTGGAAATCAGAATTTCAAATCAGATGAATGATGATTAATTTATAATTCTCCCAGAACTGGTATCTTATTTTCTTCGATCTGCATCAAATACAGGTTTATAATGTCTAGAACTGTAATTGTATATTAAGATTTTACGCCATTCATTTCTGTATGGACAATAAAATCCGGCCGGTCGAAAATTTGGCTCATCGGGTCAGGCCAGGCCAGGCCAGAGATTAGAATATGCCTGTTGTGAGTAGCCGAGAGTTATCAGCTTTCTAAGTGCTTAGGTTGAATATTTAACCATTTTTTGTATTATCTTTTACGATTGTTTGACTGTATATATCATATCAACTCAAACAGTTAATGCAGTAAAGAAATTGCTTTTACTTTACATGGATCTCTCGAAATAACACATCAAGTAAAAAATACTTAAAGTTTAAGTAATCTGTATTGGCGATGAACATTCATTTGTTTATGCCAAATAAAATATTGAATTGAATTGAATATCTGTAGGATATATGAAAAGGAAACGAGTATTATTTATTTGTCTTTCACGTCACCTTGTTTTCACCCCTTTTATGAATGGTTCGTTGGTTCAATATTTTCCGACGATGGTTGATACTTGAAGAGTAAAGCTTAGTGATGGGCAAATCGGTTAGATTTGCCAGTCGATTAATCGGCATAATCGGACAAGCCAACCGATTCGATTAATCGGATATAATCGGATAATCGGTTACTCTAGTTGCATATCTATAAGGTCATCTCACAGTGATGTTTTTGTCATTACTTAAGAAATGAACCATACAGCCGTCAAATATCCTATTTCTATTACATCCCTTCATAAACACGAGTAAGTTAACAGCATAAAAGTAAATTATTTGTGAAGATAGTATATTACTTCAAATCAGGTACTCGTCTTAATTTCACAAGGGACTTATCCAGTGATATTGTGTTATCAAATTAAAATTATTAGGAGCAAAAATCGTATTAACGATTTATTAATTCTTAGTTTACGACTGGAATGACTTCAATCCCACAAAATCAAAAAATTAAATTCCTTTGCTAATATGCTTGCGTAAGTCTTATGGCATGCTATGCATACTGCCATACTAATGTCAAGAGTTTAGGTTGATGGTTTTCCCGGCTTAATGTTGTAAAAGCCATATATCTTCCAAAATCTGGGTGATCACAGATGGCCTCAATTTCTTTCGAGACTTTGGAGGAAGCCATTTTAGGTAGAGTAGTTTCCCTTGGCGTAATTGCCCCAAAGAACCGTAAATACCAGAAAGAAACAACTAAATTATCCGTTTAGGGTGCCAAGTAATTAATCGGTCTTGGAAAAGTGAAATCGGCGATCGCGCTCATAGATGCAACGCCGACGATTATTCGATTGTCGCCGATTGTCGGTCCATCACTAGTAAAGCTCATTAAAATATGTAATAATTTAAGCTTCCAACACATTGATACAGTGGCTCCGTTTTATAAATGATAGGAATGTCTACAGTTTGCAAGACTATGAAACGTTTTGAAATTTCAGTGACTTTCAGAATTATTTCAAGCAATGCTAAAATAGAGCTACTTGGTAAAATCGGCACAAACAACGTCTTGATATATTGGTTATAAGGTATCTAAATGCAAGGGAATCGTGTCATTTATGGTGCAATTTGCAAAAAAATATCCCACAACCTGGGATGGGAGTCATGTGACACATCTCCTATACCCACTCCGTCTCACGCCGCCCAAATTCCAGATGCCTCGCGACGCGCCTGGTTTAATTGAGATAAGATAAGATATTTAACAAATAATAAAGGCCTTCGAGTCGTTCAAAGTCCTTGATTGTTTGTGAATTATCATATCTTATCTTAAGATAAATTTTGCATATTCAGATAAATTTCTTGATGTTTGCGATATCCCTTTGACTAGATTGCAACTGTGTTTCAGCTAACAAGTGGATTACAGATTTTTTTTGTCGTAAGTAAAAATATTTTTTTTTTTTTTTTTTTTTTTTTTTTTTGTTAATAAATGACTTCATCCGTAGATATGTAACAAAAAGAATAAAAAATAAAATGATTATGTAACAAGATACATCTTTCTTTTTTCCGATAGAAGATCTACAAGAAATGTGAAAAATCATTGTGAATGATTTATTTCGTAACCGGGACTATATGCCTATCGTTTACAGTTCTTTGCTTACCCTTTTTTACTCTCAAATGATTAATAGAAACAATGTCTTGGTTACGGCAGATTTCCCGGAAGCACCGAGTATAGCAAACACAGCCATAGTCATGATTCGCGAAATAGGCCCATAACAAATAGAAACTGTAATGGAAAGATAAACTACGGGTTCCTTCAAAAATTCAACAACAATTACATTTAAATTATATGCAAGATGCATAGGCCTAAATTGGTATAGGATAGAGAAGATGTGGAATGTTCGGGGAAGTGGAGGTATGTTTATTTTAAGATGTAGATAATTATCGTTGAAAACTGGACACATGTATATGAATACATGATGTCAATTCCAATATTTTCAGGTGGATTTGCTTCTCGAACAGCATTTGCAAATCAGGAACATAATATAAAACAACATAATACATCTGTGCAACCTTTTGGTTAGTACTATGGTCGTGATTGGCGTATCTATAGTCACTGTGGCTTTTCAGCACAAATTTATAAAAAGAACGTTGGTATGTTGATTGAGATTGTTATTTCATATTTTAACGAATACGCATATGTTTAAAATGTCAATTACATATTTCGTTAAGCGTCTGTGGGAAACGTCGCAAATTTAGCCGAATTTGGTCGAATGTCTACAAAGCAAATTTAACTCTGATTCTGCCATTTAAGTGTACCAAGCCTCTCTCCATTGCATACCATGTCAAGTTCTCTTTTGAGCGCGCACTATTTATTTTGACAAAAAAATGTGTCTTGATTCAGTGTTTTTGTTCGACTTGGCCACCGAAGTTCCAATGTTGTCCTTATTAAGCAGCTTCTATATATAGACTGATAACATTTCTTTGTCCGTAAAGTTTCTACCTGGCACTCATTAAACCTCACCAACATGTGCGAGCGTTTTAGTTATTGAACGCGATAATTGTATTCTGAAAATAGATTTTCTATTTATATTATAACAACAAAAATGAACCGATATGGTGGTGAAGTGACCCTTATTCAAAAGATTGGTAGCTTTGTCCAAACAGCTATCTGCGAATGTGACAAGATGTCAATTAGTTATGTATATATAATGGGTTGGTTGTCACGAGTGCCCGGTAAATACCTACGGACAATACTGTTGGAGATCCGCAAATAAACTATAAAGGAGATGCGATATTTGTACGACAATTTCTTACAAATCATTCCATATCGTTATGCATCAAAAAGCATACAGATATCTAAAATAATACTTTTAACAGTATATGTGTATTGTGCAGCAAATATAAAGATATCGAAAGAAAGAATTTACTATTCCGAATAATTTCCTGTTTTAGAAAACAAGTAGGTATTAAATCGCGTTTCTCTAAAAATCAGATGATTTCAACACCACTTTTTATTTATAATTAATATAATGCACTTATATGTTCTAGTTGCATCTAGACCTTGTGCATACAGTAGTCGTTGTCACATCTACACCGGTGATGGTCCCTCCTATTCCAGTACCTTTTCTTGCAAACATCGAACCAGGTAATCCAATGTCTGCCATATTTGAAGTTTATAACTATATTTCAATCTATTCACAGTATATTTGGTAATAAGTCTGGAATGTTTTGTCTATGTTTGCTTTTATTAGAATGTTAGGTTTAAAAAAAAGTTTGAATTGAAATTTACTTGAAAGTTGTGTTAATGTTTCTGTAAGTTATGGAGATTTGAATCTAAATGTATTGATTTTCTTACACAGAGGTCTGATCTCAATGACCGGGAACAACTTAGATGTTAATACATTTTCTTTGGTTTGTACCTTTTTATGTAGGTCTAGAAGAGATCGTAGAGGAAAACAGAAAAATGAGAGAACTGACTTCATGCATTTACTGTAAAGTTAGACCGAGAGAAGTTGTCTACATTCCATGCGGGCATCTCTTATATTGCTATGTCTGCGACAATCTGAGATATCCCAGGAATTGTCCTTTATGTGACGCTAGGATTCGAGGCTGCGTCTATACTGGGCACTAACTGATTCACAGCAATAACAAAACTAAGCATTGGTTGCAAAAAAGACATTAAAATCGTCATATCTCTATCACAATCAGCTGTTAATTCCGTTATTTACGTACAAATATAAGCGATCTGAGCTCAATTTGACAAAAGTTTGCAACATTTATCTACAGAGACAAATTTCTTTACCAAGACTGCTATCACCAAGAAGTCTATTTATTTAGACATTGACGACTCCACCATTATATAACTGCATTTATTGTGTAAATACGGCGCTAAACCCAAAACAAATGTACAAATTGACTCGCCCTACTTTTATCAACATGTTTTAATAATGTATCTTTTTTCCAAAACACTTTTGTTATAGTTTCTTCTAAACTTATATGATGTCTGGAATATCTAAACTTATTCCTCAGTTTATTAACTGCAGTTCCCGAAATCAGATTTTAAAGATGCTATATAAATCGCTATCACATTTTACAAAATTGAAATCCACAGCCTGGCCTAGCTGTGGAGTGGACCCATCGGGCCAGGCCAGGCCAGATTTTAGAACATGCCTTCATAAGTTCATAACAAATAGCCACATAAGCTTATTTTAGTCCGAATTTGGTTTGATTTTATGAATTCGTTTCTATTTTGTCTAAGTCCACATTGTCTGTGTGTTCTCTGTGTACACTGAGAACCATCAGGTGATTGAGACGCTCCTGGGACATGTTAGCTCTCATGTATTATTTTTTTGTAGCTCAGCTACTACAAATTGATAGAAGAATGTGTCACACAGATTGTGCTTCATAGATCTGGAACAAAACTGGATTTTAGGCTGACAAAGGATTTTGATACAAATGTAGAATCATTGCTTAATAGTTTAAGTGAAAAATCAAAGTTTGAAGATAACATGGTATCAGTGGTAGATATAAATTCCCAACTAGAGGGAGCGCTAACAGTACAAAAATAAATTCAGGGATATATTTGTTGCGTTTTCATATCTCGTCAGTGTAGTGATTAAAATAAATTATGTTATCAGAAAAATTTTGATGTTCTTATTTTTAGATTCCATATCTTACTTTGTTTCAGTTTTAGGTACGGCCGAGTAACGTCGTTGAAAAAGGCCAATCAAACATGTGTATGTGTTGCTTATGATTTATAGACAATTCGCTGTACGTTTTGTTTTCAGCAACACTTCTACCGCGCAAACAGAAGACAATACAAGAGTTGTCCGTAAGACAGCGCGCTCGGCTTTTCTCATTGCTTGACTCTGAATTAGAGCTTTGCCAGTAAAAAAATCCAAGTTAAAAAGTGATACACATGTATAACTCTGTCAAAGTTCAAATCACAGCTATGAGAATTGTGTCTCCTGGAGTAGACTTTGATGGTAAATAAGTATTACAAGTTTCAAGTCAAAAGCTTTGATAGTAACAGAGATATTTGACTTTATCAAAAACTTTAACCAAAAATTCTAAGTTAAAAAGGGGCATAATTCTGTCAAAATTCAAATCAGTGTTATGGGGATTGTTTCTCCTGGTGTAGACTTTAAAAGTAAATAATAATTTAAATTTCAAGTCAATAGCTTTGATAGTAACAGAGATATTTGACTTTATCAAAAACTTTTACCAACGGCGACGCCGACACCGGGGCGAGTGCAATAGCTGTACTTTTTCTTCGGAAAGTCGAGCTAAAAAATTGGGAAAACGTAATTTTATTGATCCTCAGGTCCAATGTCGCACATCCTACCAAATGGGATAATATTCTTGAGAATATATGACAGAACATCGGCTGCAAGTTATATCGTAACGGCACGCTAAAACAGCTTCAAGACAGAATGTCGGGAAATTTGGGAAACTTGGAAGGATGAATTTACCTAGTCCTTGTTCCCTATACCGGTACATGTATATAAAATGTACAACTACAGTGATGTCACATAAAGCAAGTCCTGATAATTCTTGTACATGCATCACTTATACAAAAACCATCCACAAACCAGAGGAATGGTTCATAAAGCTCCATTATAGAATCAGACTACATTTATGTGGCCGTCACAGTTGTATTGTTCTCGATACAAGACTGAGGTTAGGACCTTAAAGTGGTTAGACATGTGTATTTGACCTCATCACGGTATTGTTGCTTCCTTTTTGAAGTCAATCAATCAGGAATAATGCGACCAGTTTTCTTGTGTTATATTTGTGATATTCACATCTATATTTTTACATGTACATTTTGTATATTTTCTAGACTTTTGGGTGGTCTCAAACTTCAAAGATTTAAGGAATGTCAAAGTGATTGGTATTTGTCATTAGAACCTTGTTACCAAATCTCTCCATTCAATTTTATAATTAGTTCTTCAAAGTCTCTTATTTTCAACGTTGACTGACATGTATCATTAACACCTTACTGTAATATCTTTTAATTCAATATGTTTGTTTCTTTGATATGTCATTGAATGCTGCCTTTGAAATTGCTGAAACAATTTTATTTCTGTACCTCTGTATTTCAGTATCAGTTTGTTAGAATCATTAGACCTGACAACATTTTGAAGTTTACTCTGGATGTATTATATTAATAAACATCAAAAACCTTAAACTGACTTTTCGCTATTCCCCAACAACAAAACAACGTATCTATTACACTTGCAATAATAACATGTAGGTTGTGCAAAACCGGATACTGGTTTCTGGGTTGGTTTGAGTGTTTCGGACAGACACGACGTGCAATATGAATGAAGTAAAATTCAATATGGAGTCTAAATGTGAGGACGTGGATTTTGATTTATTAACAAGAGCTCCGCTTAAATGGACATAATACGCCCGTTCGCTAGCAGACTGGGAAATGGTAGCAAAAATACATTTACAGGGGTGAGGAGGGTTGAAGGAGGGGTATGTGTGCAAGTTTGTATCACATCAAAGCAGAAATGAAACCTCTATATGGCTAAAGGGCCAAAATAGAACATGTTGCCCCTCTCAGGGGCAGTAACTCTAGAACCCATGATGAAATCTAGCCGGTTTTCGAAAGGAACCAAGGTCTTAATGTGACTGAAGTTGTGTGTAAGTGTGGTTAAGATCAAATGTAAAACTTCTATCGTGTTCACAAGGTAAGAATTAACAAATTTTGGCTCTTTCAGGGGTCAATTAGTGTCCGTAAACACAGAAATTACGATTGGATCTGACGGATTTATCAAGGAATCCAAGATCTATTGTTGTTAAAAATATCTGACAAGTTTGTATCAAATCAAACCATAAATGAAGTCTCGATCTATATGGCTGCGAGAGACAAAATAGCAAAGTTTGGCCCTTTAAGGGGCCATAACTCTGGAACCCATGATGGGATCATCGGAACCGAGATATTATGCCAATATAAGTTGTGTGAAAGTTTGATTAAAATAGATTGCAAAATGTGGTCTCTATCGTGTTCACAAGAAATTGTGGACGGACGACGGACACCGACGGCGGAAGAGCAATCAAAAAAGCTCACCCTGTCAGTACGTGACAGGTGAGCTAAAAATACTAAATATTAAGTCAGGCCCCTCTGAACTTGACCTTTGAGCCACTGACCCAAAAATCGATAGAGATCTTCCTTTAGTGGTAGTTAGTTCCGCAATATTTGAAAGCTGTATAACTTAGTCAGGAAATCATTTTCAGTCTCCTAGTACTATAACCTCGACCTTTGACCCAAAAAAGAAGCGGGATCCTACTCAAGCAGTGCTTTGTAATCCCATAAAGTTTGACCCATGTATCTATTTGACTTTGTTAGTTAAACTCGGAATTGAAATCTGTTGATGACAAGGAGTTCGGAAATGATTTTAAGCCGCTAGGTCACTGTGACCTACTGAAGCCAAAATCAATAGGGAGGTTCTTCAAGTCGTGCTTGGGGCCTCCGAGGCCGAGTGGTTAAGGTTGCTGACTTCAAATCACTTGCCTCTCACCGATGTGGGCTCGGGCCTCACTCGGGGCGTTGAATTCTTCATGTGCTGGCTTACGGAAGGTCGAAGACTCTACCAAAGTGTCCATCCGTGATAAAATAATGCACAGAGCGGCAACCCTGAGGTCTTCCTCCACCATCAAAGCTGGAAAGTCGCCATATGACTTGTAATTGTGTCAATGCGACGTTAAACCAAACACATACAAAAACAAAATCAAGTGATACTCAGTCACCCATCAAAGTTTGAACGCTGTTTTGAATTATAGCCCAAAAAGTACCAGAAATTAAGTCAGGTCCCTGGGATCTTGACCTTTGAGCAACTGACCCATATATAATTAGGGATCTTCCTTTAGTGGTGCTGAATCAATATGTGAAGTCTGAAAGCCATAGCCGTTATATTTCATGTTTTACACGTTAAGAAACCATTTTCTGTTTCCACGTCAGTGTGACCTTGACTTTTGACCCCAAAATCAATAGGGATACTCCTCATGTGGTGCTAAGTCATCCTGTAAAGTTTGAAAACTATACCTTTAATACTTTGTGATGAATGGAAAATGTTGACTGAAGGACGTACGTACGGAGATCGCCATTCCATAATGTTCCGATTTTTTCAAAACGGGCGTATAATATCTGAGACCATATGGATTAAAGATTAGCTACGGGACAGACGAGCAGCTTCTTTTGTAGTTCTTACTTGCTCTTTGTCTGAAAAAGATCTGACATCACAGTGAACACAACGTTGAACTCTAGCACTAAGTCTTAAATTTCTCATGTTTTTTTTTATTAATTTTGCCGATTAGACAAGCACTACCTATCAATCAACTGTTCCATTGTCCTAGTCACGAGGCCCAGATGTGTTTAAGTCGCGCATCTGAAGAGGGTCGTCATAACCTGACCTTGTTTCTGACCAAGTTAAGAAGTTCAATTTAAAGGTTTTTCTACAGTTATATTCTTAGCTCTATCGGTCCCTGAAAGGGACCACGTTCCCCCATTTGAAAAAGACTAGGACAGAAACTTTGAATGACACTTCAGACCAAATTTGATGAAAAACCATCAAGCGCTTCATAACAAGGTGTTTGAATAGTTAACTCTAGTGGCCCCTAAAAGGGCCGAACACCCCCACATGAACAAATTGGGAGAGGACCTTACAGTGATGCTAGAAACCAAGTTCGATGAAAATCCATAAGCCGTCCATGAGAAGAATTCATTTAAAGGCACTTCTATTTAAGTCTGGCCCCTGTATGGGACCAAGTATCTGCATTTGAACAAAACTGACACGATACCTTATGATGATGCCACACACCAAGTTTGATGAAGATCCATTCAGTAGCTTATGAGAACAAGTCATTTAAATTTATAGCTATTTTCAGCTTTAGCTGCCCCTTTTTGAAACGATTTGGTGAAGGACCTTCTAATGATGCTCCATGCCAAGTTTGATGCATATTGATAAAGCAGTTCATGAGAATAAGTCATTTAAATGTATTCATGCGTTTAGCTCTAGCAGCCCCTAAGAGGGGCCAAGTGTTCCAAATTGAACAAAGTTGGTTAAGGACATTATAATGATTCTACAAATCAACCCGTCCCTAGATTTGCCACCTAATGCCACTCTTTGCCACTTATTTCCATGAAAAAAGGGTGGCAGTTGGTGTAAATATGTGGCATTAGTTGGCGTTTGGTGTAATTCAGCTCTTTTTTCCACCTAAGTGGTAAATTTGCCACCAAAAGCCACTTTATTTTGGTGGCATTAGGTGTAATTTGTACATAGTTTTTCTTTATGGTGGCAGAAAGGTGTAAATTGGTGGAAAGTAGAACATAGCTTTTTTTTATGGTGGAAATTGAGTGGAGTTTAGTGGAAAATAGGGACTTAGCAAATTTTCTTGGTGGCGAATAGGTGGAAAAAAAACTTAGAAATTTTTGTGATGTTTGATTTAAAAGATAACTGTAAGACATTGGATTACCCTGTACAAAAATCTTCACATGGACTCAGGTTGGAATCAAGGTATAATGCTAAACTTCAAACTTCAGGCCTAATTGACACGGAACCTGACTTTGCTAAAACTCTTCATTGACAACAGCTCGTAGAACACAAAATGCTCCCTGCCCCCTTGATGCATTCAGTAACTGTATAAGAAACACAAATCACTTGGTCACTGTGCACTGGATATTTGATGTACTACCTTTAAACCAATAATTATGGGTCATTTACCAGTCATAAGTGACTTCTGTATCAAATGTGATCTTAGACAAAAGCATTCTCTAGTTATTGGGCAAAAAAAGTTCTAGTGTTCTGGGTCAATGTAACCTAGACCTTTGACCATCGACTGACCTCAAAATCAGTAGGGGTCGTCTGCCGTTCATGATCAACCTCCCTATTTAGTTTCATGATCCTAGGTCAAAGAGTTCTCAAATTAACATCTGGAAACAGCTTAACTGTTCCAGCTCACTGTGACCTTGACCTTTGACCTACTGAACTAAAAATCTTTAGGAGTTATCTGCTAGCTATGTTCAACCTTCCCATTTACTTTCATGATCCTAGGCTCAAGAGTACTAGAGTTATCATCTGGAAACTGTTTAACTGTTCCAGGTCACTGTGATTTTGACCTTTGACCTATTGGCCTCCAAGTCAATATGGTCACTGCTGGTCAGAACCAACCTACATATAAAGTTTCATGATCTTAGGCACAAGCGTTCTTGAGTCATCATCTGGAAACCGATTGGTCTACATACCAAATGACCAACAGACTGACCAACATCTGCAAAACAGTATACCCAGACTCCTTCTTCAAAGGGTTTCATTAAAATGAGAATAAGTCTATGCTGACTCTAGCTGGACAAAAATAATATTCAGAGTGGTATACAGAAAATTTGAATTTTTGTTATTTTGTGAGACAGAATATTTATTACTTATTATATCTTTGCATTATATTCAATGAAAGACAGAAAAAGGTGGAAAATAGGTGGCAACTAGTGGAAATTGGCTGTACTAGCTGAACCTGAAAAGATCATTTTTAAATGTGTCTGCAGTGTATTATTTCTGCATGAGTGAAAGTTGGTTAAAGATAAGATTAATGATAGATCAAGTTACAAGCTCCCACACAAGTGTATAGAAACAATCCCAGGTGGAATTTGGGTCAGTTAAGATTTATATATGCAGGCAAACATCAGGTCAGGTGCAAAGAAATAGTTCTTGCCTTTTCTCTTCATTAATTGAAAAAAAAAGTGTTTATAAAAAGGATGTTTTTACAATAGCTTTTCAACTTAAGGACTTGACACCTTCTTTAGCTGACCAAGAAAGTGTATGTGTGGAATCAATTTATCTGTGTAGTAATACCAAATTTTGAAATCTGGCATTTGATGAGTCAGCCAGGGAGAAAATGGAAACACATTGTGAGAGGTAACAATATTATATTGTTTATTTTTTTTTAATTATTACTGTCTTTAACATTGTCTTAATTACTTACTCTTAACAAATACTTGAACTTGAAACAACATTTACCAAACTGCTTTAAATTAAAATCAACAAATCTCCTTTTATGTCTTAGGAAGTTTGGCAGATGGATAAATCCCAGATATATTTTCTGGAATATAGCTCAATAATGTTTATAACACTGCTTGTAAAATTGTATCATTTTGTAATTACATTTGTATTTACATTATTGATTAGCACTTAGGATACAATATGTACTTTAAACTGTTCATACCAGGTTCCTTCTGTGAAAAAAGTGCAACTTTGTGACATGATATGCCTTCCTGACTGTATATACCTGAGCAGCATACAGCTTATTACTGCATAAAAGAAACATATCAAGATAATTTTGAATCAGGTAAATATTATATGTTTTTATAAAAGCTAATGTTTAAATAACCCTTAATTTTTAAAGAAATACACTAATTAATAGAATTTCCTGACATATATATGATAAATATTAATTATAAATGTGATGAAAAACCCAAGTGCTACTATTACCTTTTGCCAATGTGGAGGGATATTATTTTTGGCGTTGTCCTTTCTTTTTTATCTGTCCGTCAGATTAACTGAAAATGCTTGTAATTGGAAAAATATTTTTATAGCTTTGTCTACAGAATCACTAAACCTCATGTAATTATTATAAGCTCATTAACACTGCTTAACACTGCTCAATTATTTACCTAGTAAAAGAAGTATTTCCCCTTGATTTGGTAAAAAATGGGGATTTTTCCTGTATCTATTGATGGAACTTCATGAAACTTTACAAAAATGTAGATCACTACAGGACAGCATTGTATGTGCAATTTCCATCAGGATCACTTCAGTAACTAGAGTTATTGCCCTTTAATTGTTTTTAAATCCATAAATTCTTACATAACAAGTAATCCATTCATAAATATTCATGAAATTTGACACAAGGCGTAAATCACCTTTGAGCAATGGTGCTTCCACATCTTTCATCAATTCTCAAGTTCTTGTTATTGATTCAAGATGCATATATTTCCACAAAACAATGTAACTGTTTGAGTGAATAGAATTTGTTCTACAATGTAGGTTTTGATGAAACTTCTCACAGTTATAATAAAGATGTTGCATATTACTGTGAAATCGTTTTTATTCGTGTAGGACGAATTTTCGCGTATTTCGCGCTAGAACGGATGCGTGAATTTAAGACTGCGCTGTTATTATTTTTCAATTTATTTTTTCATTTATAAATTGAAAATGTGCGAATTAAAGCCCGCACGAAAGTCCTTTTTATGTTTGCGTGAAATTTCATGCCAGCGAATTTAAATGATTTCACAGTATTTTACATAGATTAAGTTTGACAATGTAGAGTTTTTTGTTATGTCAGTGAGTTAGTTTAGTCTTTCGATTTCATATACTTCCTAGAGGAAATTTACAAATTTTCTGCGAAATTATTCAGAATGTTAGAAAAATATATCTATTAATTGATGCATGGTTTGCTGTTACAGATTGTGTGCTGGAAAAATGGCCTTACATCCAAAGGAGTGAAATTTGGAGAGTCATTTGCCATCTACTTAAGCCATCCTGGAATATGAAGAAATAAGACTGCATTGACAACATCCTGATCCTCGTGTTCAGATCTTTTGTGATTTCTTGTGAAGGGTCTTTGATTTTTCATAAAAATAAAAAATATATTAATATAATATGATTTTTGCTTATTACTGAGTTTTTTTCCGTTTCAGCAGGTGCAGCCGATTTCCACTAGTTGCCACGTATTTTCCTACTATTGCCAGCTATTTGGTGGCATTTAGTGGAAAATAGGACTGCCACCACAGTGGCGTTTTAGTGAAATTTTGTCCGCTTACTGCCACTGTTAGGTGGCGATTGGTGGAAGTAAGTGGCGTTTAGTGGAAAATAGATTTTACACCATAATGGTGGCATTTTAGTGGTAATTTGTCTAAATACTCCACTTACTGCCACCATGAAGGTGGCTATTGGTGTAATTAAATGGCAAACAAATTTTCCACCATAATGGTGGCATAATGGTGTAAAACTGTCTAAATACTCCACTTATTGCCACCTAAAGGTGTACACAAGTGGAAAGAGGTGGAATTTAGTGGAAAATGGGTTTACCACTGCCCTGTTCATTTTTTCACCATTTTGGTGGCATTTTAGGTGGCATTTTGGTGGAAAATTGTCTAAATACTCCACCATTGAAAAGGGTGGCATTATAGTGGCAATTCTAGGGACGGGAAGTTTGATAAAGATTAAAGAAGTCATTCAAAGGCATTTCTATTTTCAGCTTTAGTGGCCCCTAAAAAGGGCCCAGCCCCAATTTAGGAGAGGACCTTATAACACTGCATACAAAGTAGCAAACTAATTCATTTCTTAATGTCTTCCATACCTATGGAAGATATTTATTCCAGACAAAGTGTAATGCTTTGCAAGTTCAAGCAAATATGTTTTTCTTGACAAATTTAACTCCTCCTGGTACGATTCAGCTACAAACTTATCCAAAACTTGCTCGACTATTGGACATTTTCTAAGCTGAACAAGAGCCATAACTTGTCAAGACTTATGTAACTGAATTATTTTATTACAATATATTAGATATTGAAATTTTATTATGGCTATGACAATAGCAATGCAAAGCTTCAACCAAATTTTCCAAATCAAATAAGGGTCAAAAAGGACCATAACCTGTATAACAAGAGCTGTTGGATGACAGCGCGCTCGACTATTCGAAGAATTGATTGAAGAATGGGGTCAAAATATTTCTACAGATATTCAAACAAAAGAAAAAAACACATTAGACAAACAATGTTCCCGTATTTGTGGATTTCGATAAGTCTTGCACTAAATGGCAATGTGTGAACCAATTTCAAAGTCAAAAAAGAGCCATGTTTCAGCCAAAATAGTTGTCAGAGTTCTGTACTCTTGCCTACAGATGGAAATCATGATGATAAACAAGTGTTCAGAGTTTAAAAGCCATATGTAAAATAGTTTTGACAAAACATGGACTTGTATGAAATCAGAACCAATTTCCAAGTCCAACAAGAGCTGTCGGATGACAGCGCGCTCGACTATTCAAAGAACTGATTGAAGAATGGGGTCAAAATATTTCTACAGATATTCAAACAAAAGAAAAAAATACATTAGGCAAACAATGTTCCTGTATTTGTGGATTTCGATAAGTCTTGCACTAAATGGCAATGTGTGAACCAATTTAAAAGTCCAAAAAGGGCAATTATTCAGCCAAAATAGTTGTCAGAGTTCTGTACTCTTGCCTACAGATGGAAATCATGATGATAAACAAGTGTTCAGAGATTAAAAGCCATATGTTAAATAGTTTTGACAAAACATGGACTTGTATGAAATCAGAACCAATTTCCAAGTCCAAAAAGGGCAATAATTCAGCCAAAATATATGACAGAGTTATGTACTCTTTCCTACAGATAGAGACTATTATACTGAACAAGTGATAAAAGTTTCAAAGCCATATGTCAAACACTTTACACAAAATATAAACTGGTACGAAAAACTTAACCAAGATTTCTAAGTCAAAAGGGGCCATAATTCAGCCAAAATCCTTGATGAAGTTATGTACTCTTGCCTATAACTGGACATGGTGAAGGTAAACAGGTGTTGAAAGTTTCAAAGCTTTATCTTCAAAGACTTTGTCAAAATATGAACTGGTACGAAAAACTTAAACCAGATTTCTATGTCAAAAAGGGCCGTAATTCAGCCAAAATCCTTGATGGAGTTATGTGCTCTTGCCTATAACTGGACATGGTGATGGTAAACAAGTGCTGAAAGTTTCAAAGCTTTATCTAAAAAGACTTTGTCAAAATATGAACTGGTACGAAAAACTTAACCAAGATTTCTAAGTCGAAAGGGGCCATAATTCAGCCAAAATCCTTGACGGAGTTATGTACTCTTGCCTATAACTGCACATGGTGATGGTAAACAAGTGTTGAAAGTTTCAAAGCTTGATCTCAAAAGACTTTGTCAATATATGAACTGATACGAAAAACTTAACCATGATTTCTAAGTCAAAAGGGGCCATAATTCAGCCAAAATCCCAGATGGAGTTATGTGCTCTTGCCTATAACTGGCCATGGTGATGGTAAACAAGTGTTGAAAGTTTCAAAGCTTTATCTCAAAAGACTTTGTCAAAATGTGGACTGGTACGAAAAACTTAACCAAGGTGTGACGCCTACGCCGACACCGACGCCGACGCCGTGGTGAGTAGGATAGCTCTACTTATTATTCGAATAGTCGAGCTAAAAAGGGCAATCATTCAGCCAAAATATATGACAGAGTTATGTACTCTTTCCTACAGATAGAGACTATGATACTGAACAAGTGATAAAGTTTCAAAGCCATATGTCAAACACTTTACACAAAATATAAACTGGTACGAAAAACTTAACCAAGATTTCTAAGTCAAAAGGGGCCATAATTCAGCCAAAATCCTTGATGAAGTTATGTACTCTTGCCTATAACTGGACATGGTGAAGGTAAACAGGTGTTGAAAGTTTCAAAGCTTTATCTTCAAAGACTTTGTCAAAATATGAACTGGTACGAAAAACTTAACCCAGATTTCTATATCAAAAAGGGCCATAATTCAGCCAAAATCCTTGACAGAGTTATGTACTCTTGCCTATAACTGGACATGATGATGGTAAACAAGTGTTGAAAGTTTCAAAGCTTGATCTCAAAAGACTTTGTCAAAATATGAACTGATACGAAAAACTTAACCATGATTTCTAAGTCAAAAGGGGCCATAATTCAGCCAAAATCCCTGATGGAGTTATGTGCTCTTGCCTATAACTGGCCATGGTGATGGTAAACAAGTGTTGAAAGTTTCAAAGCTTTATCTCAAAAGACTTAGTCAAAATGTGGACTGGTACAAAAACTTAACCAAGGTGTGACGCCGACGCCGACGCCGTGGTGAGTAAGATAGCTCGAATAGTAGAGCTAAAAATACAACCAAAAGTTATCTAACTTTATTATTTCAGTCAGTTTGATGACTAGAAAGTACTGTGTAAATTGTCACATTGTCAACAAGCATTCGGTTGAAGGACAAAAGTAATGAGCTTTATTTAGTTTTAAATTTCAACAGTAATTTAATGTAGACAAAGTGGTACATCTTTTAAATCACCGGATGTAATTTATTCAAACATGAGGTAAGGGTTCAAGATAACTTAGTGGTTAAAGTCAATTGGGGTAAGAATAAATTAGGGTGTTAAGGATTTTATTCTTGGATTTTATTAATCGAGTTGTTTTCGTGCAACAGAAATATGTTGGGTACAACATACCATATTCACAAAAAGTGATTTCGATTTTATTATAACTTAACTGTATGGAATATACATGTAGTGTTAATTCAGTATTTAGTACATGTAACTGATTGAGGTACAGTGCTCTACGATATTTGCCTTGACACATTCTGATAAATCTTAAAGTTTATAAAAATCATCAATGGCATTACAAACAGTTTGATTGATTTTATGCAGATCTATCACAATAGTACATATAACTGAGCCATGCAATGAGAAAACCAACATAGTGGGTTTGCGACCAGCATGGATCCAGACCAGCCTGCACATATGCGCAGTCTGGTCAGGATCCATGCTGTTCGCTAACAGTTTCTGTAATTCTAAAAGGCTTTGAAAGCGAACAGCATGGATCCTGACCAGACTGCGCGGATGGCTTATATCGAAAAACAAGAGGGCCATGATGGCCCTATATCACTCACCTGTTATCATTGCACTTGAGGACACGAAGGTCCTCAGAAAAAATATCTAAGTCCAAAGGACAGGAACAACAAAGGGAAGAAATTTAACCAAAAAGAAAAAAGTGATTCTTACAAGGTACAAATTATTGTAAGTGAACAAAAGAAGGATCTGCCAAATAAATCTGTTGACATAAATGAAATTTCAGATCAGTATCTTCATTAGTTATGGAGATATACCCATTTTAATTTGAAATAAAGGGAGGTAATTTGACATAAAATCAGTCCATAGTTATCTACCCTGATTGGCTCAGTCCAACTAATGACAATAATGAAATTTCAAAATAGCTAATTTTGGCCCTTTCAGGGACCATAACTCTGGAACCCATAATGGAATCTGGCCAGTTCAAGAAAGGAACCAAGATCTTATGGTGATATAAGTTGTGAGCCAGTTTGGTAAAAATCAAATCATAAATAAAGCTGCTATTGTGCAGACAAGGTCAAAATAGCTAATTTTGGCCCTTTCAGGGGCCATTACTCTGGAACCCATAATGGGATCTGGCCAGTTCAAGAAAGGATCCGAGACCTTATGGTGATACAAGTTGTGTGCAAGTTTGGTTAAAATAAAATCATATATGAAACCACTATCATGCAGACAAGAAATTGTTGACGCACGGACGACGGATGAAGGGTGATCACAAAAGCTCACCTTGTCACTATGTGATAGGTGAGCTAAAAATAGATAGATCTAGAATCTACACAAATTTTCACTGACCTCTACACCCTTCTATTATGATGTCAAATAGTTTTCTTTATGTCCGTTACCGTAGAAAAAGTAGCTGATCAAAATTGCATTTTATCTGATACAGAATCATTTATCATACATATAAGGCGGAGTTTAAAACAAGAGATCACAGAATGATCTTGGTGCCCACCATTGAGCCATTTTTGAATGTTCCAAATTTCAAGACTAATATTAGAGATACTACACTAAAAATTAATACAAAACAAGTGTCTTACCAAAACATGTTACCGCAGAAAATGTATTTACTTTTTACATAGGACTTATAATAAAAAAGTTAGAAAAATACCTAAAATATTGAAAATCTAAAAATAGAATTCCTAAAAATAGGCTAATTATTGGAATTTAAAGGGAAGTAACTTAGTACAAAAGTTAACAATAATGAGTCATATGCATTTTTTTTTCTTATTACGGAAACAGAGAATGCACATATAATTATTTATTTTATAACTAATAATTAAACCCATACCCTAAACAAGAGAGATGACATCATTAATGCGTTATATGCAGTTATTATTCTTTTCTTATTATGGAAACAAAGAATGCACACATAATTACTTATCATAACTAATAACCAAACCCAGAAATTTCAGTACTAAACAAATTAATCATCAATCTACTAGGGTAGTCCATTCACTGCTGAGTTGTAATAGGAAAATAATGGACAACTTGAATCATTATCTCATTAGTGTCTGCAGATTTTAAAACCCTTCAACAGGTAAGGCCATAAAAAACCAATTAACTACTTGGGAGGGCCACTGGATATAAAATTATATTAGAAATCGAAATAAACAAAGGGCCATAACTCATTAAAAAAATGTTGAACCCAGTCTGATTTTCAGGGGGACACAACTAGAATACCAATACATCATTCTGACAAAGTTTGGTCAAAATCCGCTCAGTAGTTTCTGAGGAGATGCGATAACGAGAAATTGCTAACGGATGGAAGGACAGACTGAAGGCCGATGGACCACAGATGCAGAGTGCAGATGGTGGGCTAAAAATCGTATCTAGGTTTGTTATCATTAGTCATTGTTGTTTACCTGTTCAGATCAATATTGATCACATGTACACTGATACAGGATGTAAAATTTCAGGCAAATACTTTTAATGTTGCATGTTTACAACAATTTTATCTTAGTTCAACATCTCTTGACTGATACTTAGTGTGACATAAATGTTGAACAAAGTGCACACTCGAACCTGGCCAAAAACAGTCGTTTTTTATTTACACAGGTGAGGTATCATTTTGACACACACAGTTAAGGAAGTTAATGGCAAATTCGTCACTAATTTTGATAATGATCATGGTGAACTTTTGAGCATTTCTGACAGATAAACATTTTATCTATCCTCAGCAAAAATAAGCAAACTAAGGCCATCATTTTGAGATTTTAACGTGAAGTTTATTTACAACTCTGGCAACAATCAATTTTAATTAAATAGATTCTACTACAAAAATTGTTCGCTATACTTGTCAACTGTAAAAATCAATGTTTGACATTTAGCGTCAAATCAACAAGGTGTTACAAGGCTGCAGAGCCAAATTCCATGATATCGTATTAAATTAACAAATCATTATCTCCGACACTCACAAGATAACTGATACGGTCTGATGCACGCACCCCATCAATACCGAAAGTAGGCTGTTGAGCTGAAAAGTAACCCCCTAATTAGGTTTTGAATGTTTAGCAAAAAACTCATTTCTTTCGAAAATACTTTTAAAATATACATTTATAGTTGACAATTAGGTTCTATTGTAATTTAGTAATATTTACATAAATTATGTGAATATTGACCATGTGTAAATGAATGCTACACACAAGTGCTACTGAACAGCCATACTGTATACTGAGAGGGTTTGTGAGAGAAACAATTCCAGAGTATTATTTTTATTTTCTTGTAAATACATGGTAATATTTAACTTCATGCAAGCGGATGGTAAGATTATTAATTGATATATTTACGCAGGAGTACTAAATGAACTGTCTGCATGTTGTTTATGTATTTTAGGGAGTTATATTTGATTCCACATGGGTATCGCAGTTCGATAATGGTTCAATCCAATAAAATACCATTTAATTTTTGATAGCAAAGCTTGAACTAAGTCAAAAAGTGAATACAACCTAGATTTATCCAGCCTGATTATTTCAGTAAGCTTGATGACTGGAAAGCATTGTATGAAATTTCAAAGCATCACATGTAGTTGTTCCTCAGAGACACTTGAGAGTTGCATGGATATCTTTAATGGAATTTTCCAAGTAGAAGGCCATTATTTGTTTTAAATTCATTGAAGAGTTATCTTACTTGATTACATGTATCTTAGTAAGCTTGACGACTGGGAATCAATACAATACATGTTGTTGTTACTGAAATACAGCTTGATAGTTAACTGCACACAAAACTTTAATCAATTTTCTTAGTTGAAAAATGGCCATGATTTGTATTGAATTCGACCAAGAGTTATCTAATACATGTAGTTGTTACTGATCTACAGCTTGTTAGTTGCATGCTAAACCTTTAACCAAATGGTCTAAGTAAAAAAAAGGCCATAATTTGTATTCAATTCAACCAGGAATTATCTAACTTGATTGTTTCAGTAGCTTTGATGCCTAAGTTTCAAACCAATATGTGCAATGGTTACTGAGATATGACTTTAACCAAGGTGTAATGCAGACAATGACAGGTGAGTAGAAAAGCTCTCACTATTCAATGAATAGCCAAGCTAACAGGTTAAGCGTGTTACTAGTATGTTAAAAGTAACACCAAAGATCCAAAAGTGCACTTCAATGGACAAGTACTGTAACTGCTATGCACATTACGTATATATAATTTAAATTTCATACACCAAAAAATATATTCAGATTCCAGATAAGCCCACAATTTCTGTTACAAGCCAAGTGTAAATAGAAAGAAAATCTGGCATGAAAATAATTTATTCAAAGAAATTAACAGAATGCAATATTCAGGCAGAATGAGTAACTGAAACAAAGTCCTAATATATATCATACCCAATCACTGAGTTAAATCTTCACTGATCTTGGTTTTGTATACATAATCCATTTGATTTATTTACATGTTAACAAAAACATACATGTAGATCCTCCCTTATTTCTGGAAATCGGGTTGAAATTCAGTTTCATTACAATATTTTACAATAAACAAAGAAATAAATTGTTTTACACGTCTAATTCAAATCAAACTTGAGAAAACTAGATATGTGACCAAATATGTGCCCCTACTTCCTATCACTGAATGGTTATATGTAACCTGCATGCACTATTAGTAAACTTTCATACTACCTCTTGTTGGTGTTGCAAGTCATTCAGGGAGTGTAGTATGGATAACCATGAACGCAAGATGAAAGAAACTGGGAGTAAAACAAGAGCTGTCACTATTGGTGACAAATGCCCCCGAAGTGTGCCCAAGAATGCTACAGTTGTATGTGCAAAAAAATCACACATCATTTCATGACCTTGACCTTGACCTAAGAGGCCTGGGTCATAAGCATGACACACATTCTCAATATGGTTAACATTTGTGTCAAATTATTTTCAAATCCGTTGATAAATGGCAGAGTTATGGACCAGACAAGAAACACCTTTGACTTCTAAGTGTGACCTTGACCTTGGAGCTAGGGGTCTGGGTCTTGTGCATGACATCTCATCTCATTATAGGGAACATTAATGCCAAGTAATTTCAAAATCCCTTGATCAATGGCAGAGTTATGGACTGGACAAGAAACAGATCATGTTAACCAATAACCTCTAAGTGTGACCTTGACCTTAGAGCTAGGGGTCTGGATCTTGCACATGGCACGTCGTCTCATTATGAGGAACATTAAATTTTATGCCAAGTAATTTCAAAATACCATGCTGAATGGCAGAGGTATGGACCAGACACGAAACATACCCTGTTAACCTTTGACTTTTAAGTTTGACCTTGACCTTGGAGCTAGGGGTCTGGGTCTTGCACATGACATGTTGTCTCATTATGGTAAACATTTATGCCAAGTTATTTCAAAACCGCTTCATGGATGGCAGAGTTATGGACTGGACATAAAACAGACCATGTTAACCTTTGACCTCTAAGTGTGACCTTGACTTTGGAGCTAGGGGTCTCGGTCTTGCCCACCTTTGGAGGCATAATAAAAAAACTTAAACTTTATTTCTTCTTTGTTTGGAATAGGGGTGGGAGGGTAGGATGGGGAAAGGGGGACAAATCCCAAACAAAAGCACCGCCCATTGGTGCCATAGCTCCTCAAAAAGTGCTGGACAATATGTAAGAAAAGAGTTTTAGTTCAGATTTTCTAATTACAAAAAGGGCCATATTTCTGACAAAATGGAAATCAAAATTATGGTTCACAACCTACATACTCATCTAATGATGATAAACAAGTGTGCAAAGTGTCAAAGCTGTTTTTGAGAGAAGGTGGACCTAAACAAAAATTTTAACCAAGAAACTCAAATTTTTTAAGTACAAAAAGAGCCATAATTCTGACAATATGCATATCAGAGTTATGCTTCTTTGTTTCTTTGTCTACATAGTCCCTATTGATAACAAACAAGACTTAGTGTGCAAAGTTTTAATGCTGTAGCTCTTACAGTTTTTGAGAAAAGGTGGACCTTAAAACAAAAAATTTAACCAATGTCACGACAATATATCATAGATTCTTTTAAAAAATCAGACAAGTTAATAAAACCCCAGGTGCACAACTTTATATGCTGAACACAATTTCTATCAAGTTTTTTTTAGATACATGCGTCATAACCTTTTAGGCCTTTAAAGGGAATTCCTATACATGTAGTTTTTTATGCGCATCTTTCTGTGCAGCCAACATTATCTATGGAAAATTGAAGTGAAGTCAACATTTGTTGAAACATGTGACAGACAGTCTTAAATATAAGGAATCTTGTAAAAATAACTTTTTTTATAAGTTTTATCAGTAATCCAATATTTATACTGGTTTATGTTGTATTGACATGAATCATGTCTGACATGTATCTTGCCATTTTGTGGCTGTGTTTTGACAGCGCATTTTAGCACAAAGACAGTGTTGTTCATATAATGTTAGACAATCAACTTTGTATTGCTAAGACAATATCTCTTTTCAGCTTATTTATTATTCAATTATAGAAAGAATTAAGTATATTTTAAACTTTTTTAAACTTCTAGCAGATATACATGTAATCAATTTGGTCAGGTTTGCACCATTTTTCGTTCGAACAGGTGTTGTATTCAAGCGGTCTTTACATAAAATTTAGCCTGGTGACCAATACATTTTTAGCCCTTTTTATGTTCACAATACAATTATTTATACACAAGAAAAACAAGAAACAAATCTATGAAACAGTTTTTTCAAAATTTAAAAAAATATTCTTCACTATGGGTACTTTGTGAATTTGAAACAAGAGGGCCATGAAGGTCCTGTATCGCTCACCTGACCTATTGACCTAAAGATCACAAAGATTAACATTCTGACCAAGTTTCATCAAGATAATGATCATAAATGTGGCCTCTAAAGTGTTAACTAGCTTTTCCTTTGATTTGACTCTGTGACCTAGTTTCTGACCCCACATGACCCAGATTCAAACTTGACCTAAAGATCATCAAGATTAACAATCTAACTAAGTATCATGAAGGTAAGTCATAAATGTGGCCTCTAGAGTGTTAACAAGCTTTTCCTTTGATTTGACCTAGTGACCTAGTTTTTCACCCCATTAAAATTTGACCTAAAGATCATCAAGTTTAACATTCTGACCAAGTTTCATTACGATATGGTCATAAATGTGGCCTCTGGAGTGTTAACTAGCTTTGCCTTTGATTTGACCTGGTGACCTTGTCTTTGACCCCACATGACCCAGACTTGAACCTGACCTAAAGATCATCAAGATTAACATTCTGACTAAGTTTCATAAAGATACAGTCATAAATGTGGCCTCTAGAGTGTTAACAAGCTTTTCCTTTGATTTCACCTAGTGACCTAGTTTTTCACCCCACCTGACCCAGATTTAAGTCTGATCTTTAGATCATCAAGATTAACATTCTGATGAAGTTTCATGAAGATATAGTCATAAATGTGACCTCTACAGTGTTAACTAGCTTTTCCTTTGATTTAACCTGGTGACCTAGTTTTTGACCCTACATGACCCAATATAGATCTTGTCCAAGATTTTATTAAGGGTAACATTCTGACCAAGTTTCATTAAGATTGGGCCAAAATTGTGACCTCTAGAGTGTTAACAAGCTTTTCCTTTGATTTGTCCTGGTGACCTAGTTTTTGACCCCAGATGACCCAATATCGTACTTGTCTAAGATTTTATTGCGGGTATCATTCTTACCAAGTTTCATTAAGATTGGGCCAAAATTTTCACCTCTAGAGTGTTAACTTTTCCTCTGATTTGACCTGGTGACCTAAATTGTGACCCCAGATGACCCAATATCGAACTAGTCAAACATAACATTCTGACCAAGTTTCATTAAGATTGGGCCAAAACTGTGACCTCTAGAGTGTTAACAGTGAAATTGTTGAAGACGACGCCGCCGCAGCTGACACCGACGGCGACTGACACAGAGCGATCACAAAAAAAATCTATGAAAGGAATATGCCAGTAGATGCTGGGGGCATAAAAACTATAGGAATTCTCTTTAAGGCATCTTTTTGACTAAGTCAAGGGCCATACCTCTGGTCTTTTGGAGTGAAATACCAAACAAAACCCCAGGTGCACAACTTCAAACAATCCTCTAATGTTTCATGACTCGAGGTCAAATACTTTTTGAGTAGGGCGGGGACGATTTCAAAATTTTGAAACCGGTTAATCATTTGTTTGAAATCGAACCGAACCGGTTAATCAGCCGCCGTATTGAAAATGCTGTTTTCTTTCCTGACGACTGTAGGTACGTCCAGCAGCTGATTACATTAGGAACTTATGGACTTTATCGTTTGCAAGCAGTGTGATAATAAATAATTCATATTTTGGTGTATTTTGTTTTACGGTAAACATATCACGACAGGCAAATTACTGTCTATTGACTATGTTAAATGTGTTTTAGCGGAAATATACTGTGGGTCTATGTGCTAGTCAAAAAAATGTATATTAATAAGGCCTAACATGCTAAAATAAATTAGGGTAGGTAGGTTGGAATTTTTTTTTTTTTTTTTTATTTTTTTTTTTTATTAAGGGAGACTATTCAGAAAATATTTTTGTGTCAAAAAATGAATACAAACAAAAGGGTTATGCCTTTAGAGCATCAGTAAGTTGATTTTTAACATCACTGAGCATGTTTAAAGCATAAAAAGTGCAGTTTTGCAATTTTTTCGTTAAAAAGTTAAAAAGAATATTCTCCAAGGCCATAAAAACATTTAGGGTCGGGCCAAAAATTTAGGGTAGGTCGGGATACCGGAAACAATTTTTTTACTCCTAAGATAAATTATGATTCGTGGTGTTTATTGTTCAAGAGCAATTAGCGGTTTTGCAAAATTGAAACCGGTTACACCTAGTAATCGAATCAGATCCGAGTAATCGTCCCAGCCCTATTTTTGTGATTCATGCAACCTTAACTTTTTTAGTCTTTATGCATATTTTTTTCTAAGTCAAGGGTCACAACTTTGGTCTGACAGAGTGATATCCAAGAAAGTACCCAGGTGACTCCAGATCAAATACTTTCAGAAATATATGCGAGACAAACATTTATGCCTTTACATACTTTTTTACTGTCAGGAGCCATAACACTAGTTTTACTGAGTGAAATCTCAAACAAACCCCAGGTGCACAACTTCACATACTGAATAACAATCCTATGATATTTGATACCTTTAGGTCAAATACTTCTTGCGGTATTCATGACAAAAAATCGGACAGAGTGACAGTTACACATACAGACAAGGCAAAATATAAATGCCTCCCCCACCCCTCAAAAGAAAATAAGGAGCTGCGTTTAATAAACGTTTGATGCCCCCAGTGGCATCCTTGTCGATAAATTTTGCACCTTATGGTTCAGGTAACTCTAAGGCTAAAATGAGGTCAAGGTCAAACTGAGGTCAGGTCAGGTGATGTTTGAAGATGAGGAATGGTCACAGGTTACATCTGCATTAGTATCAATTCATTCTAGTAAGGGGTACTGATTCTAGACTAAATGGTTCTATTTGGTTAACCAAGAGGTGGCCGATACAAAGCAACCATAGTCCAAAACGAGGTAAAGGTCAAAGTCAAACTGAGGTCAGGTGATGTTTGAAGATGAGGAATGGTCACAGGTTACATCTGTATTAGTATCAATTCATTCTTGTACGCATTCTTGATGCTAGACGAAACGGTCCCATTTGGTTAACCTCGAACCGATAGACGAACGAATGAACGAACAAACGAATGGACGGACAGGACAATCACTATATGCCTCCCGCATCAGTAGATGCCGGGGGCATAAAAATATTTTTTGGGGGGAGGGGGGTGTGGCACAAAAATTATACGTTATACATAAGATACTGATTCAAATACCCTACTTCATCACAGTCCATCTAGTTGTTGCCCTTACTGTTTTGTTTTTTTCTGTGATATCAGAATGTTTACGCAAAAAGCCATTATTTCGAACACATACTCTTTGCCTGTTTTTCTTCAATATCTTTTCAGCAATACCTTTACTTTCTGTACTTAAATATGACGAATCCTTTTCACCTTTACTCATTTTTTCTTTCCTTTTATTAAAATGTTCAGGTACATCATTTACTAAAAGTTCATTACTTCTCTTTATAAAACTTGCAACAAAAAACCCGTTAGTTTGGCAATCTTCGTAAGACATTCGTAAACACTGACTTCCATGTTTATATATCTTCTTTCCTCTATATTTCCATGCTGGCATTACACTTTCTATCTCAAATTTATCACAAAACTGTGAATACACTTCCTCAACAACCATTTCATTTTCTTCATCATGAATGGAGCATGTTGAATAAACGACCTTTTTAACACGTGGAAAATTAAGTGCATGTTTTAGAATGGATATCTGAAACTTGGACAGTTGTTGCAACCTCTCAGAGGTACATGATTCCTTTTCATCTGTAAACTGTTGCTGCCTGTTAACCATTCCTGTTGAAATAAAGGAAATCATTGTAATACAAAATGCTATAGATATTTTTGTCTTTTCTACAATTTCAGACAGTTCTTGTTGTAAAGTTGTCATAATGATCCAAGGTGATGCTACAGGAATAATTTCAGGCATGAGTTGATCCATGCATAGGGTCACTGACTTGCATACCTAGATAATCAAAATTAATACAAACATATACTATTATCAGTTTGCAAGTAACCAGATTTAAAACAAGAGCTGTATGTAAGACAGCACGCTCGACTTTTCTCAGTGCTTGACTCTGAATTAGAGCTTTGCCAGAAAAAACTTTATAAAACTTTAACAAATTAACAAAAAAATTCTAAATCAAAAAGGGGCATAACTCTATTGAATTTCAAATCAGTCATGGGGATTGTTTTTCCTGGTGTAGACTTTGATAGTTAATAACTATTTTAAGTTTCAAGTCAATAGCTTAGATAGTAACAGAGATATTTGACTTTATCAAAAGCTTTTACCAACGGAGACACCGACTCCGATGCTGGGGAGGGTGCAATAGCTCTACTTTTTCTTAGAAAAACTGTGCTAATAGAGATTGTATGGGAACTGACATTTAAGTTTAATAGCATTCTTAATGACATCAAGGCTAGTAATTCCTAAAGTTTTATAAAATTTGTATTTTAACCATCATCCTGTCCCAACTACAGAAATTTGTTAAATACAATCAATTCAAGTTTCATAACAAAGAGCTCCAATCTGAAGGATGATTGTTTGAATTGGGGGTGAGTTGGATTTTACGGCTATGGTGTTGTTTTCTAAATAGTTTTAGAGCAAAGGATAATTTCTGTTTTCTATATTATATCAAATAATATTACGTACAACAACAATTTTTAGTTTTTCTTGCCGTTTTGGATGTCTGTCTCATGGAATGAGAATAAAGAATTAAGAAAGGGGAGAGGAGGCAACAGAGCACGGGTATAAAGTCTTGTTCCTGATTCAGAGGCCGTAGGCGCAAACCTCGGTGGAAGCAGAATTTGACTGTGGTCTCTACATTCCCTTATCAAGGCAAAGAGTGCTGGTCGGTGTTCCAGGAAGCAGTTATCAAGCTTGGCATTTAATACTTCTATAGACTGCAATGTTAATAGGCACTTTCTCCTTAGAAAATGTCTTTAAAAGTGTACAAGGTTTTTTTTTCATTAAGATGGATATAACATTAGGGCTTTTATTCCCCTTCGCCCACAAAAAAAACTTTTTCCCAAAATAACAGGTGTATGCCACTTCTCTTTATGAAAATAAAACCCTATCAGCCTTGTTCATAAAAGCTGTATTAACTTTATATCCGATTATTCTCACATAAAGTAGGTATGTGTATGTATAATTGTGAATATTTGTTCTTTGTTAGTGTGTGAGCCACAGGCTTGAATCATCATAATTAAGTTTAGACTAACAAAGAATGGTAAAGTACTGCATTGTTTGTCATTATTGAAGGAAAGAGCAACCTGATCCGCTACATGAAGGATCCACCAATATATACTCCACATTTTCATACATCTTGTCTAGCGGACTAACAGACAAGAAGTCTCTACATCCAGCTTGTACACAAGTAGCCCCAGCCTTTGCTACAAGCGTCTTCAGCGTTGACAACCTCTTTGGATCCTTGTCAAAGGCATATATTGTTCTGTGGATTAAACATACTGAATAAATTAGTCCTGGAGGTTATCACAGACACCATAGAAATGTCACATATTCTCAATTACTAGTCTGACTAAAATGTACGTTTCACATTGGGAAATAACAATAAAAGTGAAAATATGTATTAAATACAATAGAGCCACTCTCGAAAGCATCTGTTTTATTTCATTTCTTCTAACATTTGAATAAATTTTATGTTAGAAAAGAATTTATCACTGGTTGTTGTGTGGATGGAAATATGCAATGCTTGGGTAACAGTTTTCACAGTAACTCCGCAGAGCCTCGTTACCACCTCAACAGTAACCTTTGAGTCTGCACCTTCAACAAGCGAAAGATTCCTACATTCTCTGCATAAACAACTATGAATCATTTAGAAAAGTTGCTGTCTGTGCATTTCAAAACACAGAGTGTCCATACATGGATACTGTGCTAAAACTGGATATTGTTGCAAACATAGATATCATGCCATACATGGATATAGTGCAATATATGGATATGGTGCCATATGTGGATGTCATGCCACACATGGATATACATGTAGTGCAATATATGGATATGGTGCCATATGTGGATATAATGCCATACATGGATATAGTGCAATGTATGGATATGGTGCCATATGTGGATATCATGCCATACATGGATATACATGTAGTGCAATATATGGATATGGTGCCATATATGGATATCATGCCATACATGGATACAGTGCAATGTATGGATATGGTGTCATATATTGATGTCATGACATACATGGATATAGTGCAATATATGGATATCAGGGCACTAGAAAACTTTTGGGGACAGGTACCCATACCCTCAGGAAGGGGAAGTTTTCGACATTTTAGGATGAAATGGGGAAGTTTTAGCCATGTATATATAACTACTTTTCACACTTATTAATACTGTTTTCAATCATTTCTAACTGATGTGACTATATTGCAACAGTAAATATTCCTTAGAGGTACTAATACTAGTACTATATAATATTAAAAGAAAGAGTTAATATCTATTTGTGTCAAACAACCTATCATCAGGGGAATTTTCTTCTGAGAAAGGGGGAAAAAAACATATTATTTTAGGAGGGGAATGGTACCCATATTCAGCCCCAAAAATGGCCAAACGAGTGCCCTGGATATGGTGCCATATGTGGATATCATGCCATACATGGATAAGTGCAATATATGGATATGGTGCCATATGTGGATAAGTGCAATATATGGATATGGTGCCATATGTGGATATCGTGCCATACATGGATAAGTGCAATATATGGATATGGTGCCATATGTGGATATCATGTCATATATGGATATGGTGCCATATGTGGATATCATGCCATACATGGATATAGTGCAATATATGGATATGGTGCCATATGTGGATATCATGTCATATATGGATATGGTGCCATATGTGGATATCATGCCATACATGGATATAGTGCAATATATGGATATGGTGCCATATGTGGATATCATGTCATATATGGATATGGTGCCATATATGGATATCATGCCATACATGGATATAGTGCCATACATGGATATTGTGCAATTTATGGATATCATGCCATACATGGATATGGTGCCATACATGGATATCATGTCATACATGAATATGGTGCCATATATGGATATCAGGCCATATATGGATATTGTGCCATGCACAGATTTAAGTGCAATACATGGATATTGTGCCATACATGAATTAGTGTTACACATGGATATTAATCAATTTGTTTGTACCCATTATTCCCCATAATAGCTGCCAGATGTGTTGTTTTGTTTCCCGGCGCAGCACAACAATCTATCACTGTGGAACCACTTGGAGGATTTAGTATATATGCTGGGAAACAGCTAGCCTGTAAAAATATTTGAAATCATCATAAGGATTACACAAAATAGTAGATCGCTGTCTCTAAAATAATCATTTTCCCAAGAACAGATTTTGAAATCTAAGTTTGAGCCACATTCTGGATAAAAAGTGTCGAGAACAAGACATGATTTTCCAAAACCAAAAAGATAAGACTTTTATCTGATAATATATCAACCAACAATACAAGAGCTGTCCAATAACAGCTCGCTCAGCTATTTGAATCCCTTCCACCTAGTAAAAGCTTGCATACAAAAGCCTTAGCAAAATTTTGAAAGCTGAAAAAGGGACATAACTTTACTAAAATGAAAGCCAGAGTTATGAAACTTGCCATGTGATGTAAGCCTGTGATATCAATTTTGAAACTCTGCCTGGTTATGTGAGTGCCGAAGAAAGGGTGATTACCAAAAGTCTACTATTAAAAAAAATTCAAATAATAGAGCTAAAAATGCAGAGCTAAAAATGCAAGTGTTTTCATTATCATTTCAAAATATTTTCATATCTTGAACTTTACATCCAATAAACAACTTGTACACCATATAGTAAATACCACACAGGCATTGTTGGTAAGGTGCCAGCCACAAAAGTTGCAGATCATGGTTTCAAAATACATTTGGTTCACAATCCATGCTTCTCATAATTTTATGACATTAGAGCTGGTTCTTGAGATACAACACTGAGACCTGAGACCAGTCTAACTATGCTGTTTTACCATTGGTCAAGTTCAAAATGTGCAATCAGATGCTTGAGTTTATAGACTGGTCTCCAAACAATAACCTGGGACCCCGGTTTTTCCCAGACTCAGAATTCAAATATCCTCTAAGCTTTTTTACAATAAAACTAATAAAGAAATGTATAATATAAGCAGAAAACAACACTGACCTTGTCCTGGATAATAACTTTACCAGACAAGTACAATGGATGATTATGAAGCTGTGTAGAGGAGGGAAGCATCAACAAGTTGGGTATATGTTCATCCTCTATAAACCAGTCTCCGCTGTCACATTCTGTCATGCTGACCGACCTGAACAAAAAACACAATGACCGTTACCATGGTAATATGTAAACAATATAGTAGTAATGTTGCAACTGGAACATCAGTGCTTGGAGGAACTGAATCAAAACATTTTTCTAATGAACTGTTGTCTAATATCCTTTTGCAAATGAAAACATTGTGCAAACAAGGAGCTGCGTTCAATAAACGCTTGATGCCCCCCGTGGCATCCTTGTCGGTACAAAGCAACCTAAGTCCAAAACGAGGTCAAGGTCAAGGTCAAACTGAGGTCAGGTGATGTCTGAAGATGAGGAATGGTCACAGGTGACATCTGCATTAGTATCAAGTCATTCTAGTAAGGGGTATTGATGCTAGACAAAACGTTCCCATTTGGTTAACCTCATGTGGACGAACAGACAGGACAATCACTATGTGCCTCCCGCATCAGTAGATGCCGGGGGGCATAAAAATATGCAAATTCAAGACAATTCATTATCAACAGGATCCATGTTGGATTAAAAGAACAAAGGGCAATAATTATGTGGAGACAGACAAAACAGTTATGGTTCTTGCATAATGTATTTCCTCTCAATGTCCTCTAAATTCCATCCTTTGAATAGTTTTTCAGTGATATTCCAGGCATTGTCTGGAGCATAACTAAATACAAGTAAAATAAAGGTCATAACTCTAAGTGGGGCAAGGTAGAGTTACACCTCCGCACTTTAAAAACGCACCACTCAGAAAATGGGTCATAAAATTTAATTTTATATGACAATTCCATTATTTTTATGTGATTACATAAATTCATTATCTGGTACACAAACAAGGAAAATTTAACAAAAATCGGTTAACAAAAACTGTTCATTTCGTCCTATTAAACAACACCACCCTCCAAGTCAAAATTCACAGACGACCAGTCTTGTAATGGTTGTATGATGACAATGTAAAAGAATAGTAATCCTTCGCGCACTCATACCAGCCTGCATCATTCCAATGGCGCGTTCCTGAATATTATCCGGAAGTCGGGGCATATTGTGAACTTGTTATTTATACAAAATAAAACAATTGTTGATCTTATAGTTACGTTTTTATTAGAGATCACGAATTTATAAATTTTATATTATTTGACAACTCACATGTACAGTGCACATGCAAAACGTGCTAAACGTCTTACCTGTGCATAATAAGTCACGGATGAGTGGTTTTGAATAAATATAATTTTAATTAAGCGACAAGTGACTAGTGTATTGGAAAAAGACATTTGTTATCATTTAAATTAATATTGGAAGACTTTATGTGTGAAATAAGTAATAAAAAATCTCAAAATTCTATTTTGTGAATTTTGAAACTGAGGTGTACCAGATATAAACATCTTAAATAAGTAGTTTTTATTTATAGATCTTTTTCATTTTTGCACATCTTATGGAAGAGATATTGAGATTACTATATAATACAAGAATGAATAAATTGGTCCACTCAGAAAGTGTAATTTGTGTATTTATTAAGTGGTGCGTTTTTAAAGTGCGGAGGTGTATGTTTTTTGAACAATGCACTTCTTCTAATGTCCTTTACATTTATGAGAAATATGAACCAAATCCCTTGTCTAATTCTTGAGAAATCTTTATGATAACAAGAGTACTGCCCAAAGCAATTGCTGCAATGTGTATATCAAGTTTTATGATATGCAATGCCTATGTTTTAAAAAAAAAATTTTTGGTTAGATATTTAATTCGAATGTAGACAGTCCTAATCAAATGTATTAAATTTTACTTAAGTATATAAATTGATTGTTTATATAGAACTACATTCATAATTAAATGCCATATTGGAGGGTAGTACACATTTATACTTTGTTTAGCTGTACATGGGTTAAGTGTGTGCTATTTTAAACCGAATGCAAAGTACTGTTGATACACATAACCATTTTATCTTATGTTTACGTGAACTATATGTAGCAATATTGTTTATATTTTCAAATATGGATTTTCGGACTAGTATACCTTTAACCCTTATCCTGCTAAATTTCTATAATGAATTTGTCCAAATTTCAATCTGGACAGTAACATTAACTGTTATAAAGGGTGCTTACCGAAAAGATACTGACTGAATAGCGAACAGTGCAGATCTTTATCAGACTGCATAGATGTGCAGGTTGATCATGATCTACACTGGTCGCCAAGGCAGAATCAATCGTATCCAGCATGATAAGGGTTATTTATTTATTTATTTATTTGGGTTTTATGGCGCACCAACATAGTATAGGTTATATGGCACCAAACAGGACTACAAATTTTGGTTCGACATCTCATTTACATCGAAATATAAACATGAGGTATGGAATCAAACTTTGAATACCTGCTGGAATCACAGAGTTACTGCAAAACCAAGTGTTAAGACCCTATTAGTCGCCTCTTACGATCATGCAAGGGTAAGGCAGTGGTTCCAATTCTTTTCATACACAGATCATCCCAAAACCACATGGGGCAATAAGGGTTAAGAATCATCAGTCAAAGCTTGATGTAAGTCAAAGGGTTCTAAAGATACCAAACATTTTTGTACAAACTGTCAGTCTCACATTGACCCACTGACCTCAAAATCAATAGGGGTTATCCAGAGCCCATCAGCAATGTGTGTGATAAGTCTCACAATCATAGATCCAAGCATTCTTATCATACTGAGCAGAAATAAAACTCAGCAGCTAACAGATGGACAGACGGATGACCAGTCCCATCAACTAATACCTCTCTTCAGGCATATACAAAAGGGAGATAATTCCAAACGTATACAAGGTAGAGTAAAGGTTCTTATACATTGCACTTCCTCCTAATGTCCTCTGTCAATGTGTGAAAGTTCAACAAAATTCCTAAAAAGGTTTAAAGATATGGCCTGGAAAAAGACTGACACAGTGATTTATACAACTGAGCTTCCACCAAGAAGGCGGGTCCCTAAAAAGTATAGATACATGCTGTAGGTACTGCATAATGTTTTTGTTAGGTCAATGTCTTAAAACTATACAAAGTAAGTAGCTCACTAAACTTATTTCATACTGGAGGCAAGGTAAGCTAGTTAAATGAAGTCAATGAATTTTGTCTCTATTTGCAAGAAATTACAAATTCCAAAAAATGAACAAGAATTCTTTAAAGAGCCAGGACAAGTAGAAATTTGTGACAACTCACCTTAAATGTTCTCTCAACTCGAACTGTTTTTGTAGTTCTCCCATCACATATTCTTTTCTGCCCAGTATTGTGTTGATCCTTACATATTTTGGTAGTGGTTTATCTATAACAACATGGAAGAAGAAATGTGTGTAAACTATATGTATTTAAGGTAGCTGACCCAGAAAACAATCAGCTATTTGCACTCCACCTAGTAGTTTCTAGTAATCTGGACTTGACCTAGTATTCTCTGGCAATTTACACCTGACTTTGTATTCTCTGGCAGTTTGCACTAAACTAAGTACATGTATTCTCTAGCTATCTGCATGTGACTTTGTATCCTCGTGCAATTTGCACTTTACATAGTATTCTCTAGCTATTTGCATGTGACTTTGTATTCTCTCGCAATTTGCACTTTACATAGTATTCTCTGGCAATTTGCACTTATAGAGGATATTACATGAGTGTCTTTTCATATTGAATTTATTAAACGAGTTGAATAAAATAATAAAATGCGAGGCTCTGCTGAGCATTTTATCAATTTTATTCAACGAGTTTAATAAATTCAATGTGGAAAGTCACAAATGTAATATTCTTTTTATCACATGTTAGCCTTTCTTGTCGAAACATCAAAAAATCGACTTTCTTTTACCATATAAACAAGACAATTTGACCGACGTCGCCTAAACTATAAATGACGTCGACGTCAAAGCTTTATTACACTAGTGTATTATCGTTTTTATTTAATGGCTTTATTCCACTCCCGCGACGTCAAAAATGTGATAAAACTAATTATTCTCTGTATGAGATTCTGGTATTTTCAAAGAGGAATGGAGAGCCATGTATTTGTGTATAAGCTATGTAAGCAGACTGTGTTAGCCATCAGAGAAACTTACCATAGCTTGTAAAGAAAGGTTTGTTTGTTTTTTGGTTTAACACCATTTTTTTAAACAGTATTTCAGTTAAGTTAAATCTTTTATAAAACTGTCATAGAGAACATATGCCCCATCCAGGGAACAAACTCACAACCCCCGCAATACATAGATCTGCACTCCTCCTATTGAGCTAAGCCAGCAGGTAGGACACTGCAGATTGTCATTATAGGTCCATTACCTTAAACTGTGTGTGTTTTTTTTTAATTATAACCAGAAGGTCGAATGAGAGACTGTCAGCAGCCTGGTACTTTCCTTTTAAATATGCAGTACAAACTCAGGTAACGACAATACCTTCATACAACAGACATCTCTTCACAAAATTTGATATTTTCTTCTCCTATCAGACAAAAATCTTATAAATTTAACTTTTCCAAAGCAAAACCTTTTGTACAACATATGTACAACAAACATATTCGAGTTTTCCAAGCAATGTTTACCCTACAATGGTTGCACTGTAGTTCAAAATATACAACATTTTCATCATACAAAATTACATTTTGTATATACAAAAAAAAATCAATTTAAAACAATGAACTAAACATGAATTGCTTTGGAGATATAACTGCATTAGTTTTTTGTGTTTTTGTTTAATAGGTTTAAAGTCACACAGGCACAATTAAGGTCATATGGCAACATTTCCAAATTTTGGTAGTAGATGAAGACATCAGGTGCCCCTCCATGCACTGTTTCAGTCAGGCATAAGTGGGAACATCAGAAGAACAACCAACCTTCTAAAAAGCAGCTGGATGGCTCCCTCATATAAAGAATTTGACATACCAAGTGAGATTTCTAACCCATATCGGTAAGGAACAAGTGATTCAAAGTTAATGACCTTTACCATTCGACCACAGAGGCCTACTATTAGTTTCTTTTTCTGTTAGTTTCACTTTCTTCAAACATACCTGCTACATGAGATGGCAGCAGTTTCTGAAGTGCTTGCTTCAGATCTGTCACTCCTTGTTCTATTTTTATCCTCTCACACCTGCTGTGTATGGCATTTTTATACTTATGAAGCATGACCTGTTGTGAAAACAAACAATTTACTAATTAATACACGCAAAATTCAAAAATAATTGTGAAGATCTCAATTTTTAAAGGTAAATTACATTCATAATGCAGCTTAACTTTGGTAACAGACACTGCTCAGTATCCAGTTTAAATCAAGCTGGTTCATGTAAATGTATACCAGATCCCAAACAGGGACAGTCAATGGTATCCGTTTTAAACAAAAAGGCAATGACAGCCCTTTGGAGTATCCTTCCTCAAACATATATCTGCCAGTTTTCATCCATTTCAGGTCTAAAATTTAGAATCCTTTCAAATTCTAGATTAAATGCCAGACCTCAGCTGATATTTTCAGCTTAAAAACACAAGCAGGTGAAAATGCTCAGTGCTAACATTGCCATCTTGCCTTGGGAAGGTTATCATTCAATATGGTCTGTAACTTCTGTTCTTTTAATATCAGTTTAACTACAAAATCATACATCTGGACAACAATATAAATGGCTCAGCCAAGAAAATAAAATGGTTATTTCAACGTAAATGGCAAGTACTCCAAAAGACACGAAGAAATTGCACCAATCATAAAGACCCCAAAGATGTCAAAACATGAAAGTGAACAACAAAATAATAAAAAAAATTCCAACCTTGTATTTTCCAGAAACACCCTTTCCCAGTAAATGCTCATACATGAGAACTGCTGCAAGGTTATCATCATTTCTCAGTCTCTTATCCTTTAACACACCACATTCTGCCGCTATTTCTAAAAGAGGTTTCCTGTACCTTAATGTCTCACAGGTCAGAGCATACAAAGCTTTCTTATTCTGAAATGACACATATTTAAATATAATACAAAATATCTCAACTCATGAAGTGTAGTAATTTCCCAGTGAGTATTCAGGGGTTGCAAAATAAATTTTCCAGCTTGCCCAGCCTGTCCTGAGCCCAAACAGACAAATAGAATTTTACCATATTTTCCTATATAACTGTTATAAGGTCAATAAAGAAAATACTTTTTGGCAAAAATGAACAAGTAATTCAAAATCAGGTCTTGCAGCCCCTTAGTATATAATCTTTAGAACTTAAAAACACATAAAATTGGAAAAGATTAAAGAATAACAGTAAACTTTTGAACAAAAAACATCGGTAAAACCAATGGATGCTGAATCCGAAATCTGCACTTATTCCAATGGATAATGAAGAAAATATGTGCACCTCTTGAGAGTGAAGTGTCGTATGAATTTTTGCTAAATTCCAGGCAGTGGTTGCTGAGAAATACTCCCGGCTATGATGGCGCTATAGTTTACTAATGTTAAATAATCAAAAGGCAATAAATCAGTGAAAAATCACCCAACTGAAACAAAAAGATAATATATGCATATGTCCTCTTGATAGTAAAGCTTCCTAATGAAGTACATTGTATAGCTAAATTCCAACCACTGGTTGCTGAGCAATACTCCGTACAAGAATTGTACTACAATATACATGTACTGCTGTTGAATAATCAAAGGGCAATAACTTGGTATAAAATAGAACAACCACCTGGGTTCTGCCTATTTAGAAAGAGTGAATCCAGTCAAGAGGGCAGCCTCTGATACCATACTCATGAAGTTTGTAAAGCAGTTTATAGTTCATCTATTTTATCCAATGACAAGCCTAGGATTTTCAAAAAAGTAACCAACTTATTTTCATATTATTTCATAACTGAAAAAATTGGTCCACTTAATCATGAAGTAGTACAAAATTAATGAGTATTCATTGTTCTGCCTTCTATGGATTTCCCACATTCAGGGAGGCGGAGCAACTACCAAAACAGGGGCTGCATACAAGAAATAATGTGTCTATGTAAAGAACGGGCCAAGTATATAAATATCAAATTGTGTTTTGTTTTCTTCTTTTTAATGCAAGCTGTACTTTCATAGTTTAAGTTTAACCTTTCTGCACCTTTCACTCTTTGTATTATCTCCACGATCAATTACCTCTACTAGTCTAAAAATAAACCAGAGTGCACTTACTTTGTCTTGTTTTATTTTTAAGTTATACAGTCATGTAGTTGCTTAAATAGTACTGTTAGATTATTATGAGTTAAACCTGCATATTGTTTTTTCATTGAATAAGAATGTAATATTGCGTTCTAGAAACAACTCGATAAGTGAGTCGTCTACTATGTATTTATAATTACATCCGCATGGTTTTGTGTACAGACAATGTTGGCCACACCTCCCAGAGAAATTCAAATTCAAATCTAAAACTCTATTCTCAGTCACCTTTGCAAAATAAAACAGAACCAGATTTTTTAATCAGATATTGTAAAAAGTCACTATGTACAAATGTGCAAATTAAAAAAAAATATGTTTCTACTAATTAACAGTAATTTCAAAGAAGGGTTACCTGTGTGGCTTAGTTTACTTGAGATGGAGATGTCGCTGATTGATGAAAAAGGGACGTTTTAACTTTATGTCTGTTGTAGATACACTTATTGATATTCTAATGCATTAAGTATTGCCTTCACTATGCTACACTCTGTTTCGGCAAACTTGATTGCATTAGAAAGTCATAAAATGACCTATAACCTATACTTAGTGTGACTAACTTTTTCAAAAGCCTTGCTAAAATCAGAGAAAATAAGGTCTAACTGCTGACTAGATCATCAACCAATTTGAGGTGTTGCGTTTCACACGAGCGATGCTCTCTGAATCTGTATTGCAGTTCATACAGAATGTTGTACCTCTGTATTGCAGTTCATACAGAATGTTGTACCTCTGTATTGCAGTTCATACAGAACACTGTATCTCTGTATATTGCAGTTCATACAGAACGTTGTACCTCTGTATTGCAGTTCATACAGAACGTTGTACCTCTGTATTGCAGTTCATACAGAATGTTGTACCTCTGTACTGCAGTTCATACAGAATGTTGTACCTCTGTATTGCAGTTCATACAGAATGTTGTACCTAGTAAGGCCAAAATTAAAAATATGTTTGTTTGCTGTCTCCCTACCTACCCGCTGAAAATGCTGCGCCCCAAAAGTTTTTATTGGATAATGCTGGTCAAATTCTTTTATAAGTTGCGATATGACAAGTGCCGCATATATTTCAAGAAAGCAAAATAATATTTATAAGTAAAAACGTTTAAATTGTATTATTTAATTTTATTCTTTTGTACAACATAATATAGTTTGTCTTTTTTTTTACAGAAGAAATATTCTGTAAGAAACGATCATATATCTAATGGTAAAAGTAAAATCTCCCCACCAAAAAAAAAAAAAAAAGAATTGCCTACCTACCTACCCAACTTTAAAAAGTATAGGGTCGGGAGACAGCAAACAAAGGCTTTTTTAAATATGGCCTAAAAAAGGAGGATATATCTGGTGCAATAGATGTTGACAGTTTACAAAGAATACACTGTCAGGTTAAAGTGACAGGATGATAGCTGAATGGATCACTCTGAGGTCCTTTCTTGCATACAGGGACAACATTTCCTTTTGACCAATCTGATGGCAAAGTATACGTACCAAACTCAATGCTATTTAAGCCCTGTGCATTAACCCCCACCCCACTCACCCCCAGATAAACCTGCCTATTACCCACAGGTACTCTGTGGCTGGACATATTGCCGCCATGTTGACTACGAGCTGTGATTTGACAAAAACACCTGCGCATGCCGGGAAACTCGCTCTTTCTACCTGTCTGCAGATTCTGCTGTTTTCATTGCAAAGCTGGATTCAATCCACTTCTATTTGTTGAAAAAAATGGTAAGAGAACTGCTCTGACATTTTTTATTATCATAGGCGAATACAGAGTATTTAAAAAAAAAAGCATCAAAATCGAAAGTTGATGTGGGTTATTTGGCGACTATAGATTTAAAGAATATGAAATAGCAGAAATTGATCTGGGGGAGACATATTGTTTATGCCCTGTCCGTCCATCACACTTCATTTCCGATCAATAACTGGAGAACCATTTGACCTAGAACCTACACAGAGCCGCAGCTAGAGTATCTGCGGAAGAACCTAGAAAAGGGAAAAAAATTTACCTGAACAAGGTGTGTTTATATTGCCAGAAGCCACACTTTAACTGTATATTAACTTCTAAATAATACCAACCAACTCAATAATCTCATTTTTACTTATCTAACCTAAACCCAAAATCCGCACGCCTATGGTCGCGAAAACCCATTACTTTAACATTTAACAGGTCGCACGTCAATAAAAAAAGAATTCTGAGCAATGCAACACATTCACCTTAAACTTTGATGAGAACACCAAATTCTTTAACGATCCTTTTTTCTTTACAGCGTCGGCTACGACTGCTGTCGCAACGGGAATCATATTTTTCTATAGACGCTTGATTTTGTCAAAGTAAGCTTCAAAGAGAGGAACATGTGTATTCCCCGGAAACCCAGAATTATACGGCTAATTCTCAGAAATCTCGGATGTGGTCATACATTTCTTATACAATGGTTTTACGTAGATATCTTAATATCATTTCATTTCTAAGCATCTAATCTTGGGATTGGAGGGAAAAAGTATAAAAATTAGGAAGTGGCTAGGGGTCTGGTAACCACAGGTGGAAGTAACGTAAAGGTCTGGGATACAGTAATTATACACTTAAAAATTTATTACAATGATAATGTTTTCTAAGAAAAAAAAGCCATTTTGATTTTATTTTGCCCCTGTGACAATGAGCCATTAGCGAGGTGAAAATGAGCATTTTGACATGTGCATCGTGATGTTTGGAAACCCTGGATATCGCATAAAAGGCCATCAGTTTAAATTCTTATTTATTGTTTAATTAAGTCTAAATATTTTAATATTATATCAGTTTTGAAGCAGGAGAAAATCTTCAGTCATTTTACCAGGTAAATCAGGGGTTGTGAGTTCGATTCCCCTCTTCTCCAAAATAAAAATTAATAACATTTGGATAAAAGTGGTGCTTCATAGGTTAGAGACCACCAATTCTTTTCCCATAGACTTCCATTATAACACGTCAACATTAAATCGCCCCTATTGGATGTACGCACGTATTGAGTGTACTATATACTGACTAAAGGTTAGGGTTAGGTTTAACACAGGTTTAATCGTGTACATTCAATGCGTGCGTACACTCAATGCAGGAGATTTAATGCCTATATACATATGACGTGTTCCATAAATCGAAACATGTATATCTAATCACATGTTTTTCAAGAACTATTTTAGTTCCACCAAAATATCGGACGAAAAACATATGAATAATGATACTTCATTTAAGTAATTTTCGCGTGAATGAGATGACCCCCTGTTTACATCGTTTCACGCCATTGCGGGAGAAATTCGTTTGATAACACTTTTTTTTTTCAATACACATAAAATGTAGCAAATTTTGTCCAAAATGTATAATAAAATACTGTAAATACAGTAAAAAAAATGAAAAAAAGAAATCTCCTCTTGACTGACCAATCAGAACAGACAAACATTACCTTATTCCCAAGTATACACTACCTTATTCCCAGTAAGTCCACTTTACACCTGTCGCGCTAAAAAACCAGGGACGATTCTGGAATTTTAGCGTCTTCTGTATCTTGCACTATCCTCCCGTTAAAAGTATACGAGGAGTCGCCCATATACGTGTTTACATTGGCAAATATAAGTGAATATATATATATTCATTGTCCTGCAGTGATTTTTTTTTTAATTTTGCATGAAAATGCTCTGCTGGCAAAAATGCATATTCATCAACCAAAATGCATAATTTCTTTTTAGCCAGTAATCATAGACTAGAATTTATCTTATGAAAGAGGGCAGTTTTCAAACACAGCAAACACATTACACCAATAGGAGACAACTTTACAAGGCAAATATACATAATTGAGCCGCGCCATGAGAAAACCAACATAGTGCGTTTGCAACCAGCATGGATCGTAATTCCCTGTTCAATTTCAACAGAAGTCCGGCCCCGAATAAACTCGAATTATATTGTTTTACTCCGAGGGTTATGATGGCATATTTCTGCCAACCACATACCCACTTATCTATTTCGAAGTTTTCCTAAAAATGTCACTTATTCAGTTATCATTTAGCAAGTAGAAAAGTTTCGAGCTACCAACTTAAGTATCTTAACAGGACAAAACTGCCCTTTAGTGTCCACTACTGCTATCCATATATTCATTTACGTTATCTAGATATCTTGATTTTTTTTTCAGTTAGTCAGATATGTTATGATAACAAGAATTTTAACATTTATTCAAAATAGACATTATCAATTTTGTTCTCCTCCAACTCATAGATGCGAGTTCGCCCCTATCGTCTTCAATATAAACTATTTTTAGCTAGCTGGCTGTCACAATATCCACTTATTTATGTGAATAAGTGGTGGCTATGGTGACTGATTTCTGCCATTTCGCCCCGCCAACACAAAAACACGACAACACGAAAAAACGACAAATTTAACACGCCGACCGACATCCTAATCAATATATCACAGAGAAGCCCGCCCGCTTAGCTCAGTAGGGAGAGCGCAGATGTATGGATTGCGGGGTCTTGAGTTTGATCCTCGGCCGAGGCGTATGTTCTTGACGGCGATTTAATAAAAGACGTTGTGTCTGAAACATTCGTCCTCCACCTCTGATTCATGTGGGGAAGTTGGCAGTTTCTTGCGGAGAACAGGTTTGTACTGTTACCGAATCCAGGAACACTGGTCATGTTAACTGCCAACCGTTTCATAACTGAAATACTGTCAAAAATGGCGTTTTAACCAAAAACAAACAAAATGAATTTCAGAGAAATGGTAAATCAGTGTAAGGTTTAGCCACTGAGGCACTTACAATCGGTTTATTTCATCATTATTCTTAAGGATGGAATTTTCCTTTACAATCAACCCTAAAGAACAGTCTTGAGAAATGATAAAGGGTCTTTGTTAACCGATGGACTTTTAGAACAGGTAAATGTAAACTGATTTACAGGAAGAGAAAATTAATTAAGACCTTTCAAAGCATGTTATATACTAGAAGCTGTGGCGGATTTTATTATGAAGCGGTTTTTATTATGAGGCGGCAGTCTTTAGTACAGGTTTAAATGTAGAAATATTTATAACAAGATGGTCACATTAACACTAATATCAGCGTGAACTCACGTGTCCAGTCCAGAAACGGTTACAAAATTTCGATTACTGGACTAGTATCAGTTTAAGTTCAGATAATGTAAATATACACGAGATAAAATAATTCAACATTTGATTTTGATACATCCTTGATGAAATACCAAATTTAGTATCTAAAATGTAGTAAAATTGGTATTTACAGCGAAATATATCTTCAGAGATAGATCTTATTACATAAGTAGTTGCTATATTCATCGACTCCTGGATTACTAGCATTTGAGTAATTTTTAGAAGAAAACAATGTTTGGGAGTACTACAGTATCAAATATTGTACCCAGCTCTTGGAATCTTACAGAGTCAGTGATATTAACAAGTTTGTCAGTGTTAACTGGGACATTCCTTCTTTATAAGGTTCTAGGATTGATCAGTCAGGTTAGAAAACTGAATGTGTACTTTAAAAATGTTCCGGGACCAACAGGACGACATTGGTTCTATGGACACCTTCATCTGGTAAGTACTTTGAAGCCAGTCAATACTTTATTATATCATTTCCATTGTGACAGTGCATTCATGGATTTGAGAATATTAATTTGTTGTACATGTATAAAGAAATACGGATATAATTATAAATTGGCAGCATTCTATGAACCGCTTTATTAATGCCAGTTATAAATTGTCGAAGACTAAAAGAATACGTATTTGTTGTTACAGAGATATACAAAAAAAGACAAAATTTCTAGATAAACAAAAGAAAAAAACACGTCGATTGCATGGTTAGCTTGGATGAAAATCTCTAGTGAAAAACAGATTTTATTTTTTTGTAGTTCCCCAAATTACCGTCAGAGAGAATAAAGTTTATACTTGGACTGGGATCAAAGTTCCGCCGATATTTTTGCTTGTGGGTCGGCCCAGCCAGAGTGACTGTCATCGTTAATCATCCAACCACAGTAAAGGCGGTTATGAAAACATCTGGTATTATTTTATTCTTCATTCATGTTTCCGCTGTTGTATAAAAGGATTCTAAAGCTAGGCTATTTCTTATTATATGTGTGTTCGGGTTTAACGTCTTTTTCAACAATTGTTTAGTCATATAAACGACGGTGTCTACTTGTAGCAGTGAGCACAATGCCCAACTATATAGTGCTGCCTCACTGGAATATCACGCCGTAGACACGTGACGTGATACTCCACCCAGTCACATTGTACTGACACCGGGCTGACCAATCCTAGTACTATCCTCTTAATGCTGAGCGCCAAGCGAGGAAGCTACGTCGTTGGTATGACGCGGGCAGGGATTGAACCCACGACCTCCCGCACTCGAAGCGAGCGCTCTACCACAAGGCTACCGATGCAGTCACTTATCATATGAAAAAGGCAAAACTTTGGAGACCAGTTTCGGAATCCAACCTTACCATTGGTCAGTTTTTAAAACTCAGAAGCAACTTAGTTGATACTGGATATTTGAGAGTGATCACAAAACTCTTTAAGAGGAACGTTTCTTTTAAAAATTCATTTTCGAATTTATAGATGCCAAGGTTTTGACAAAGTACTTACTTTCATTTATTACAATTGAATTTTGCCATAATTTTTATGCAAGGCAAGTAAGGGTATAGCGTCTGACTTCTTGTCCGGAGATCGCGGATTCGAATCCCGATGGGGGCGCAATTAGACTGGGAGCTCCTCGACCTCTTTCTTAGATGCAGGTACTGACAACAAGTCCGGGAACATCGAGCGTAGTTAACGTGTGTTGTAAGACCTTTCTGTAAAAGTCGGGTTGAACAGATCAGCTTAAACAAAACAAAGAAAAGTCATATCGTGCGAACTTTATATTTGACTGTTAAAAGAGCGGCAGTGTAAAATAAAACTTATATTTTGATCTAGAACCCAAACCGACAAGTTTCGGCGGTATGTACCGATTTGGATTGCCTTGGCTCGGGAGAGGACTGCTGATTGCCGACGGAGCAAGATGGGCTCGATCCCGGCGGCTGTTGACGCCGGCATTCCATTTTGATATTCTGAAACCATATGTAGATATTTACAACGAAGCCGCCGAGAAGCTTATGGTAAAGTAATTGTTCAAAATAAACTTCTAGAATTACCAGATTAATTTTCTGTTCCACGACTTTTGTTTACTGTTCAGTATCTTACGTACTAATTTTGGTGGAAAGGTGTCATTTTTCATTAAAGTTTAATACAAATTAATTGCCGTCGCTATTCTAAAAACAGGAACTTCGTTCCACCCGTATGTTTATATACTGTTACATTTATATATACTTATAATATACAGATAGATTTTGTAAGTATAAAAGTTGGTTCGTACAGCACTTCCAAATATTAAATGTAATAGAATCAGGCGAAGTTGAATTTTGGGATTGTAGTTGTGTATCTGTAAATTTCTGAACCAACTTTGCAAAATTTTTCTATACCCAATATTATGTTTAAATTAGAAATTTTTCAAGACAATTATAAAGCCCGTTTAAAGTTCCATAATCGAAAAATCAGACACACATGTATGTATACCATCTGTGTTACCGCTAAATTTCCCTGATGATAGACAATGGAATTTGAACAGAATTTGATTTCCTTGTTTGATGAAGATGATACAAACATGCATAATTACCTTAAAAAATTAACCCATATATTCATGTTCTGTGTTAAAACTATATGGTAGAATTGCAAAATGACATGCGGAATGTAAAAATACTTTATCTACATTGTTGTATTATCATTTTCAAGGACAATTTGGATAAGTACGCGGAAGGAAATGAAGACTTTGAGGTGTTTACAAACATCAGTCGCTGCACGCTCGATGTGATACTACGCTGCGCATTTTCCTACGAAACCGATTGCCAGAAGCCAGGGTAAGAGTACCCTTGTAAATAAGCCATAAGCCACTCTGAGTAGGTGAATTAAAATGTCAGTATCCTTTTAATTAAACTTAATTTTATACCAGAAGACAGAGTATGTAAATTCAAATGTCTGTATCTTTGTAAATAAACTTAACTTTATGTCATAAGCCGGAGTAGGTGAATTAAAATGTCGGTATCCTTGTAAATAAACTTAATTAAATTTAATTTTATGTCAGAAGCCAGATTAAGTAAATTTAAATGTCTGCGCCCTTGTAAATAAACTTAACTTTATGTCAGTAGCCAGAGTACATAAATTCAAATGTCTGTATCTTTGGAAACAAAGTAAATTCAAATGTCTGCGTCCTTGTAAACAAACTTAACTTTATGTCAGTAGCCAGAGTACATAAATTCAAATGTCTGTATCCTTGTAATTAAATTTAATTAAACTTAATTTTATGTCAGAAGCCAGAGCAGGTATATTCAAATGTCAGTACCCTTGCACGTACAATGATATCTATGTCAGAAGCCAGGGCAGATAATGTCGAATGCCAGTACCCTTGTAAATAGCGACTATTATGCACGAAGACAAATGTTATTGCCCTTGTAAATGCAGTGATTTTTATGTCAGAAGCCAGGGTATACATGTAATAACAAATTTAATTACCTTTGTAGATTAAGGTAATTTTTATGTCAGAAGCCAGGAGAGGTAATATCAAATATCAGAACCCAAATTATGCTAGAAAATTCGGGGTATGCAGAACCGTAAGATTTTACATCAGAAGTCAGAGAATATGTTTATATATCAAATGTGAGTACCCAAGTAAATGGAGATAAAAAGTACATCAGAAACAAGGGTAGGTAATATCAGTATTATGTCGATGCTGATAACGTTTTTCTTTTATTACAGGTCTGCACATCCATATCTTACTGCTGTAAATGAACTGTCAGAGATATGGTGGAAGAGGGAAAAGTTAGTACAATCTTATTTACAAGACTGGCTTGCTCATTTTATCGACTCTGGCTTAGTAAAAAGGAACATAACATTAGATTGATGAATGTAAAAAATAACATTTCAAACAGGTCATTTGAGAAGAAATTTGTTTTAGAACGTTAGGAAAAAGAGACGCGAAAAGAATGAGCGAATGAGATGCATTTTACGGCGATTTAATAACATATATCACGGAAGAGCAATGTATTCGTTGGTAAAATTCAGTCTTGCCCGTCTTATACGATGAGAAAAAACAACTTTGTAAAAATCACATGCACCGCAATAAATATTTTATTCGAATGTTCTTCCAGTTGAAAGTTTTGTTATATTTTGGAACGCTTCTTTGCGTATAAACAGAGCCTATCAATATATGTTTTATCTCTTTAAAACCATTTATTTCAGGCGCCTCATGTTGTACCCGGATTTCATTTTTTATTTAACACCTATTGGTCGCCGCTTCAAGAAGTACTGCGATTATGTGCATGGTGTAGCAGAAGAGGTGATCAAAGAACGGAAAAAAGCATTGGTTAGTCACGTGATACATTTTTTTCAGAAATTGAGAAGTAAGATAGCATGATGATGCATGTATTGCATCTTACAACAACAACATATGCATATAAATAAAATGAGCCGTACCATGAGAAAACCAACATAGTGCATTTGCGACCAGCATGGATCCAGACCGGCATTTCGGCATTTCCGTTTGTTATGAAAATCAGTTTTCTGTTAAGGCCGAAGCATGCCGAAAAAACATCAGAGATTTCGTAATGGCACGGAAATTTCCGAGTGTCATTACAGGTCAACTATCTAAAGATACTACTAAAGCTTATGTATGACCGTAGATCTCAAAGCGATTAAAGTAAACAGTCATACGTGTCAACTTCTGAAAAAATGCCCGTTTTATGTCTTGATACATAAGTATGTTCGTAATTTACTCCACAATTCATTACAGGAAAGATCTATAAAACCTGCAGAAGGCAAATATTTAGATTTTCTTGACATACTTCTCACAGCGACGGACGAGGAGGGAAATGGAATGTCTTTGCTGGACATCAGAAATGAAGTGGACACTTTTATGTTTGAAGGTAAAACTTGACTGTTTTAATTATTTTTCTAAAAATCATGCGCGTGTAAATCTGGCAATTAAATATAGGAGTCAGGCCCGTGTCCAGGATTTCTTTGCTGGGGGGGGGGGAACGTGGGGTGGGTTCGGGAGGGGTATCCCCTCCTGATGTCGAAATTTTTTTAATATGGTACATGAAAAGATGCATTTTCCTGCTACCTGAAACACCTTTAAGGATGCATGAATGTATTATATATTTAAGGAAAAGTCTATTGTGTATGGACTTCATTTTTCTGTATGATACCCAGGTCTCAGTGTATTGGCTCTGATATCTACCAATCCAATGTATAACCAGCTACCAGTAATAAAGAAGCTAGTGGTTTGAAAATCAACTTTATTTATCATAATAAAACAAACTAGATCTATATGATTGTTAGACTTACAAAGTCTGTTGAGATCAAATAATCTGTAATAATATTAATTTCTTCATACTGACACTGATATTTTCTCAGAAAAACATTTTCTCTCTAGGCTCATCTCAGCAGTTAGAGACAGAGGCAAGAGATATTGTAAACTTTTTTTCAGAAAGTGGTATCAGAAAGGATTGATTTTATGGCCAGGTGCTTTACATTTAATGACTCTAACGACTGATGCCAGTCTATATGATTGTCAGCAATAATTATACTACATTTTAATCAATTGAATAAAATTTCATTCATTCTATCCTTTTCTTTTAATCATAATATAAAAAAAAAAACTTTTTTCTAATTATTTAAAAAAAAAAATTATGTGTAATTTCATTAAAAAGAAAGTTGTCGAAAACTGCTCAAAATTGATATACAAAAATGACATGATTTGTAGAAAAATGATTTACTAAGTTCACAAATAAGTATTAATAACAAAATGAATAAAAACACAAAAATATTTTTTGAACTTTTTCTGCATTTCTTGTGTTCTAAGCAAATATAATGAAAAACTACCCACTACCCAATCAAGTACCGCGTTTAAAAAGCGAGCGGTCAATGAAGCATGTACAGATAAACTTTTACCTGTAACATGCCTGGGGCTAATTTTCACTACCGGACACGGTTTTATGGCTCTTTAGCCTGTGCAAGCCAATTACGCTGGTGTATAGATTTGTTAATTGAGGGGCCCATAGTAATAAAAATCGTAACTAGCCAGCCAGCTGGGGGGGGGGGGGGGGGGGGGGGCCCCCTGGCCCCCCACCTGGACACGTGCCTGAGGAGAAAGAGAGAAAGACAATAACTGTTAAGATTGATAAACTGGACCTCTTAACTTAACACAGTACAAAGACCCTTATATTTATATGATGCTTCCATTCCTCCTGAACTTAATACAGCACTGTTCATAGTAAATAAAGCTTAAAGGGTCATGCCTCTATGTGTAATTTTTGACCATCCGTTATCAATATATAAGATAAGCGCAGACAGAGTTTCTAAAGTACTAAAAAAGCCACAATTTAATGGATAACTATTTGTTTCTATAAGCTGATGATATAAAGCGCTGCTACAGCCTTGCTCTATTTTACAAATTTTTGATATTTCCACAGGGAGTATATAGTCTACATTACTGTTTAAAACTGACTCACATTTCTTTCCTTTATATATCAATTTTAACTAAATCACACAGATGTGCCCCTAAAAAGCTGTTTTGCTTTCCCCTTTGTTCGACATCTGTCATGAGCTGGGGAAGGTCCTGCAATAGTTGATAGCAGGAAGTATGTATACAATGTTTGATTCGGTATTTGTACATGCAGGTCATGACACTACTGCGAGTTCTATCTCCTGGACTCTGTATGCTCTTGCGAAACATCCGGAATACCAGAAGAAAGCACAAAAGGAAATTGATGAGATTTTTAGCTCTAAAGATACTGAAGAAATAGAATGGTAAGTGGCCCTTCACCCTTGGTTCACGTGGGGAAGTTGTCAGTTACTTGCAGAGAACGATGTTTGCAGTACTGGTGCTAAATAGTAGGTTAGCTTATCACCGTTTTTAAATGAAATACATGTAATTGAAAAACGACATAAACGCCGTCTGCATCTCCACCCCAACCCGTGAAAAATTATCAATAAAAATGTTACAGTCTGAAAATATTGTTTGCATCAGGACGCGGGTTTCTGTTTACAAACTGATCCTAGTCTAATGGCATGAATGACGGAGAATCTGCTCAGTGCTCGAAATAAAAGTTGTAACATACTATAAGATTCTTTCACTGGTGGTACGGGTGCAGATGGGAATATCCGGCTCGAGGGTAACGGTTTTTTTGGCGTTAACGAGGCTCAGCCGAGTTACCGCTCAAACAGTTAAACAGATGTGCGTCATTTACAGCATGAGCGTCATCTGACACCATTCCAGCACCGATGAAGTCTCCAGAAATCCCAGTCTGGTATGTAAGAAATGTATTTTCTCTCTTTACAGTAGATACATTGTATGTGTTTAGGACACAGATAAAGGCTACATTAATACATTTATTTCAGGAAGGATCTTAACAAGCTAGAATACCTGACGATGTGCTTGAAAGAAAGCCTGCGAAACTACAGCCCAGTTCCATTTATACAACGGGAGTTTACGCACGATTTCGAAGTAGAGGGCCGCAAATTTCCGGCGGGAACTCCGGTGACTGTGCACATATACGGTGTACATCATAATCGAGATGTGTGGGAGGATCCGATGAGTTACAAACCCGAGAGATTCTCGAAAGAAAACGTTGCAAAAATGGACTCCTACCAGTTTGTGCCTTTTTCAGCCGGACCAAGGTATGTTGCTTAGATAAGCGTTTTGATTAAGCTGGTTTAGAAGTATAGAAAGCTATAACTTATTTGGTAAACACTTACATTCTATCTAATTAAGCTGGACGGTCACTCGCGGGTCCGCTTAGTACTGCATTGTTAACATACGAGGAGTGGATGTTGCGAACCTGATACTGCCGAGTTTAGCGGATGGCACCTTTACCACCACTACCTCGAAATAATGCATTAGATTATTTTACATCTGCATAAAACTTAAGTATACCCAGAGGAATTCAGACAGTGCGCGCTGAAATAATAATCCGTCTATATAGATCTATCGAACCTTCCTAAAGTCGCGCAATATTTCCGTTACAGAAGTCGTGCATATTTCCCGATGCAAATCTAAAAATCTTTGTTATTATATACGCAATTATATAAATGATGTAAATTGTTCTTTAACATGAGTAAAATTGAAAATATCGTCGTTAAGGTAGTTCTGCACGTTTGGATCGAACTTTTTTCTACAATGTAGAATTTGATTAAACTCTTGATTTTTCAAAACTTCAGAATATACCTAGAAACTTCAGAAAATAAAAAAGATAGGGTCGTGTGCTTGATTTTTTGCTAGACTGATTTGAAAAATTTGGACCTCACGCAATTTTTCATAATGGAAGTGTATGGGAAAATCATAACTTTCAAAACATTTTCGCGAATAGAAATTTTCCAAAAATGTAGATTTTGATGAAACTTCTCACGGTTGTAAATAAACATATGGCCTATAATGTGGGGAAATAAAATGTATAGGTCCGTGTGCTTTTTTTTTTTAGATATTTGACCATGTTTAAAGTGAATCGACTATTTCGCACTAATTCTAAGACATTATTTTGAATGATTTAACATGAATTATGTTTTAATATCATATGTTGACTTTAGAAATATAGTAACAATGCCATTTTAATAAATTCACCCACAGGTTGTCACTAATTCATAAAATGATTTTCATTTCCGTACGCCGAATCCAGGCTTTATTCTACGTTTTCCGGATAAATGACGTTACGCCGTCACTTCCGGTTTATCAAACGTGCAGAACTACCTTAAAGACATTTTACACGCGACGACACACGTGAAAATGACGTCACGTACCCGATATGAAGTTTGGACGTCAGTATGGAAAAATAGTAACGTTTCAGGTTCCGTTGTAATCAATTAACGGAGTTTATAAATGAGTTTGTAATAAATCGAACTTATTGCGACGTAACTTTGATTTTATCAATGTTTTTTTTTTTGTTTTTTTTTCTTTTTCAGAAATTGTATCGGTCAACATTTTGCCCTGAATGAAGAAAAGGTGATCCTGGCACGACTACTTCGACGGTAAAATCGTTTTTCCCCCATACTGATAGTGAGTTAAAGCAGAAGTAGTAATGACAATTTGTTTATTCGAGGTAACAGAAATATTTGAGACTAAGCATTGTTTGACAATATCCTCAATGATTATTAACCAAATATTTTATAATTATCATAATGTGCGATTTCTTCAAAGAACTATAGGCTATAATTATTTAGTTACGAGATTAAGAGTACATCTGATGTGAAAAATGTTTAACCGGTGCATGAGTTTCAAGTGACGAAACAGATAGAAAAGTTTGACCAAAGGTTTCAAAACCAGTGTCAAGTGGTGCACGAGTACGATTTATTGAATTGTTTGGGCTTTTTATTTAAGTAGCGTGGTTAGGGTAGGGGTCAGCTTAACATCACGTCGGCACAACTATAGGTCATATAGCGACCTTAGAGCTTTTGGTGGAGGAACGCACTACTGGTATGCAGCAATTGTTATCTTTCAGGTTTTCGTTCCATCTTGATCCATACCACGTGGTACAGATGAAGATCGCGGCAACTTTACGAACAGAAACTGGAATCATGATGTACTGTACAAAACGATTTTAGCCTGATGATCGGATGTAAAATACAATATGGACCGGTCCCTGCTTTACAGTCGAGCTATCTGTTTTGAACTGCAGTTTGATTCAATAAGTCATGTACAGGAGTTTTTGTAATAAGCGTCTCTTAGGGGATTGTATGAACATTTTGATTTTTGAAGATCTTACAGCAGAAATGCTATTTTCATGGGACCCTTTGTAGGCCCCTACATTTTGGCCCATGAATAATTTTCTCCAGCATTATATATAAAAAATATTCACATAAGCATATTATTCCTATACAAACTAAGACTGTTTAAAGCTTTCATATGGAAAATGAAATAAATGAATCTTTTATTTTTTTGGATATCTTATCGCAAATGTAAGAAACTTTATGACGACTTAATAAAAACAGCTTACGGCGTTTCTAACAGATCCCAAAACAACAACTGGATACTGCTTGTTGAATGATGCATAATATCAACAGTATTGTCTAATGCTTAAAGGGAAGTCAAGGAAAACCCGTGTTACGGAAAAGATGAAACAAAAGAATAAACTCGTACTGCTGTGTTGTATTTTAATTGCTTTTCGATCTTTTCATTCAAGTCTATGATTGACTCTGTGTGTATAGTTCTTTCTCTTTCAATAAAGATTAGATGAAAATCATAAAAAAGCTTGTTTTTTTAAACATTGGACACCCGGTGCATGATATTGCATAAAATACCACACACTGTTATCGTCTTTCTAGTTATTGTGCCTGGTGTATGTAAAATACAACACAATCCTTTTACTGCGTGCAAGTGTATACTGGATGGCAATCAACAAAACAATGCACGTGCGCCGATGCCTATTATGCTCTTTTGGTATTTTAGTTTAGTTTACTTCAATAAAAAAAGTTACAAGTTCTGTAGGTACTTCCTTTGGAAGCAAATGGCCTCTCAACAAGCGCTTTGCCAACTTGATCACGAGATTTCCGTGAAAGTTTTCGACACTTTACGTCCTTGATTTTCTTGAAACCTCACCAATTCTTTTGAAAGTATTTTTGCTTTTGGTGCTGGTCGTCTGCGCTTGCTTAGAGTGGTTCCCAGCACCGAAGTAAAGTACATAAAACTGAGCAACATCTGGGCGGAAACGAACAAACTCGTGTACCATTCCTTTGGTAAAGCGTCGGCTGCGCCTGGAAGATAATACGGAAACAATTTGACCTTTCAAGAAAAAAGATGATTCCGTAAGATAAAGTTTCCTTGTTTTAGAGTCTACACTTATATAAATATCAAAATTTTACACACACAAGTGGTTATGGGATATATGCCTATATAGATTATATGACTTGAATAAGTAACCTTTTATTTTCTGCAAAATATTGTATAAGTCTACTTAATCATTAAGTTAATGTACCCATCAATCTAACTTTGCATATTTCGGTAAGAAGAAAGTGATAAAGGCAGTATAAGTTTCTACGAAGCTCGTTTTTGTTCGTATGATAAATGCCCTCAGTTTGGAAACAACAAACGCACAATTTTCATAGAAAACTGGTTATGACGAGTGTTATGTAATGTCATTTAAAAGATTTTTTTACCACACAGCGTTGCCGTGGAGACGGAGAAGAATAGAAATCTCGTGTACAACGTGACTATCATCACGGGACTTAAGTTCTCTTCGGCGTCAGATACAAATTTCCAAGATCGAGGCTAAAATATAATTAACATATTTATATACCTGTATGCAGTAATGTAAACATACATTTTATAGCTTCTGAGAATCATATTAAGATTTAAAATAGCTATAAGTCTGTTCAGATTAATAATCAAAGTTAAAAAGCTGTTTCTTTATGTTACTACAAATGTATATAAAGTATATACACTACGGAGCGGACTAGTGTTTATTATAAAAAGACGAGTTACTCGGTTTTTTATACTGAACATTGATTTGGCACCAAGACGCTTCCGTGGCATAATATTTTTTTCACTCTTTCTGCAAATAAATAGCTGTTTTTGTCTTAAATCCTTTAACAGTCAACATTACATACTTTTTTCTGTCAACAAAAATAGATCAAATTGTATTCAAGACATGCAACAACTCACATCCATTCTGTATGACGCCGTATAGATGCCGGAGAAGAGAAGAACGGTAGCTATATATGACTGTGCCAGCAGGATCCTAGTTACCTCCCTTTTCTGAATCTGACTCAACAACTGAACTGTAACAAGAAACATGTCATTTATTAAAGAGCGTGACACTCTTTTGACACTAAGATATTGTGGTAATTAAGCTGAGTATTTTATGAACTAAATGTTAAACGTCGATTCAGAGTCAAGACCTTGTTCTTTTGTTCTTTCTGTCTCCCAGTTCTTCTTAAATCATTGAAACCAGTAAAACAACTTTCAATATCGTCTTTAAAAATGTAAAAGCGATGAACATTTCAATATTTGACCAAAATATTAATCTAATGTATAGGGTTTTTTTTTTGCTAAATAAAAAAATAACAGTGTGTAACTGCGCGTCAAAAAAAATGTTATCTGCCTCATTGATAAGCCATAAATATCGTGAGCAATCCTTTTTTAAAATTATTTTCTGCTCAATGTCATACTCGTAGTACTTGAACATCCTCATAAAAATCAGCCTCGCCAGTTTATCCAGTTGATATTTAACAATTTTGCCTACCTGAGATGAGAATAACGACTATGAGATTTAGTGTCTGTAAAAACAACATGGCTATGGAACCCTGAAAGTAACAGAAAATGTCAGTCCTACAAT